>NW_028327174.1:95931685-96571968 GCF_987537825.1 Furipterus horrens | reverse complement strand
TTGGTAGGATTTGCTGAACTTTGTGTTGAATTGATCATAATTATGAGATGTGGGTATAAAATGAAAGAGAATAAGACTACAATCAAAACAATATTTAAAAATTTTAGGGATTTAAGAAATCAGGGTATCAGTGAGGATTGGAGTCATTGGGGGAGGCTACACAACCTAAAACTTGACTCTTTCAAACTATGTGGCATAGATTACTGATAGAGGACAGCAGTGATTAATAAATAACCTTGTATTTGCTTCTGAGTATCTGCTTGAAAAGATATTTGTCATGCTGAGAACTCATGCTAGACTTTACAATTAACTTGATTAACTGATAGGTAAGAATTATTTAAAAAACCACAATTAACTTGGTTGTAACTGAGTTACTCACCTCACCCTTCCATAAAAAGAATGAAATGGCTACTAACAAGTGTTTTAAGTGTCATTGCTGTTCCTAGCAGAGCTGCTCTTTTTGGTGGGTAGGCCACCAAAATAGTGCTGCTTTAGCCACTTGGTTCTGTAATTTTTGGTCTCAGGAGAATCAGATTAAGGTCATACAACCTGATTCGCCTGGTGTTGGAAACCTGATATGCTACTCTGAGGGTGGAAGCAGAGACATCTGTGCTTTCTTTCACTTGTAGAAGCACCCCCCACCCCCAACCTCCTGCTTCTTACAGAGACTTTATCAGCCTGGGGCCTAGCCTAATAATTACCATATAATAGTGGTGAATGGTTGAGTTCCTTATTTAAGCCTTGAGTTTATAGTGACTGTGTGTGTGTGTGTGTGTGTGTGTGTGTGTGTGTGTGTGTAAAAGTAAGCCATTTACAAAGAAGTGTATACATGTAAGGGAAATATTTTCATCTGACCTTTTAGAAATAGCTTCTTATCCAAATAATTTCTGTGTATATACAAACATACATATGTATATACTTTTGTATACTGATGGGATTGTATTATACAGTTCTGTAACTTGCTTTCTCTCCCAGCATTTCATAGTATATCATGGATTTCTTTATGGAGGTTGTTAGATATAGACACTTACCTAAGAATTTTTTTTGACAGTAGTATTTTATTGTGTGGTTTGCAGATACCATTATTTAATTGTCTCTTGGTGAAAATTTAAGCTGTTCTTTCTTTTTTTGCTGGTAGAAATAATTCAGTAATTGAATATCATTGCACATATATCCTTGGACCTGTGAAATATGTCTTATAGAAAATAATTTTTAAAGTGAGATTCTAGGTCAAAGGGTATGCACATTTATATTTATTTGATAGATTCTGTCAAATTATACTTGAATGGGATTTAAAATTTGTGCTCTATTGTTAACCTTTTCACAGAGTGCCGAAGATAGCAGTGTATTTCTTGCCCCTAGTGACATTAAACAAAAAGGACAGAATATTTAAAAATATTGAAATACAGTGTTTTAAAATATTCAACTCATTTTATTATAGTAAATATTAATTAGTGATTAGTATAACCCATCACAGCATGTTGGTAATTTTGAGATTTAGGTCAGAATTTCACATATAATGCTTTAAATAACTAATGACTGATGTCTTAGATTTTCTAGTTCAACTTATAAACATTTCATAGCACAGCTCTGTTAGCCTATCTAATTGTAATTAATTTGAGGTAGATTACTATGTTGCCATTGAAGGATTTTCTACTTTCATTTGATTTATGAATATTTGGTGTTCCATTAGAGACTTGGGTTGTAGAAAGCTATTATTTCCCTTCTAGTCTGTGAGGAAGGAATGAGAGACTGCTGTTTGCAGTTGCATGTTATGCTTGTGGCTATTGGTGGGAAGAGTGAGAATTAAAGGCTAACATATAATCATTACATGTGTATTTTTATTTTTAGGCCCCTGGGTATACTTCAGGATTCTGAGTGGGTATATATGGGTGTCTGTGGGGTGAGGTCAGGCTGGCTGATGTTCTTGCTCAATGTAGGTATTGAAACCAATGCTGTTCTTTATTTATTTTTTTTATTTTTATTAACTTTTAATATGCTTTATTGTTTATGCTATTACAGTTGTCCCAGTTTCTTTCCCCTTTGTTTCCCTCCACCCAGTGGCCCCCCTCCCTTAAGTTGTCCCTCCCTTAGTCCATGTCCATTCGTTGTACATATAGTTCTTCTCAACATCTTCCTGTCTACTCCACTCCCTCCTACTGTGCTTCTTAATTCCTGTACCATCTCCCTCCCTTTTCCACCTTCCCCCTCCCTGCTGACCTCCCCCCTATATGTTCCCCATACCTATAATTCTTTTCCCACTCTCATTACCTACTTAGTTTGCCTTTGTTTTAATTCCCTAGCTTCTGTTGTTGGTTGTCTTGATACAGTTTTCATTTTAATGTTCATAGTTTTGATCCTCCTTCTCCTAAACAAGTCCCTTTAACATTTCATATAACAGTGGTTTGGATCTGATGAACTGCTTCAGTTTTACTTTGTCCTGGAAGCACTTTCTCTGCCCTTCTATTCTGAATGACAGCTTCGCTGGATAGAGTAATCACGGTTGTAGGCTTTTGCTTTTCATTACTTTGAAAATTTCTTACCAGTCCCTTCTTGCCTGCAGAGTTTCTTTTGAGAAATCAGCTGAGAGTCTTATTGGGACCCCTTTGTATGTAATTCTCTTTTTCTCTCTTGCTGCTTTTAAGATTATCTCTTTATCCTTAATTTTTTACATTTTGATTATAATGTGTCTTGGTGTGGTTGTCCTTGGGTCCAGTTGTTTTGGAACTGTCCGTGCTTCCTGGACCTGTAAGTCTATTTCCTTCCCCAAGTTAGGGAAGTTCTGCTTCATTATCTTTTCACATAACTTTTCAATTTCTAGTTCTTCTTCACCTTCTGGCAGCCCTATGATTCGTATGTTGGCCCGCTTATAGCTGTCCGATAAGTTTCTGAGCCTCTCCTCATTTTCCTCACTTCTCGTTTCCTCTCTCTGCACTGGTTGACTGTTTGTTCCTCCCCTATGTTCCAATTTGTTGATTTGATCCCTGGTTTTCTTTCCCTCACCACTAGTTTCATATGTGTTTTTGTTCATTTCAGCAGGTCTAGCCTTCATTCCTTCCCTGTCTTGTTAGGTCTGTAAGCATTTTTATAAGTAAAGCTCTGAACTGAGCCTTAGAAAGATTTCCTATCTGTTACTTCGTTAGATATTTGCTGTCTGGTCAGCTGCGTCCCCAGGATCTCTATCATGATCTGTGCCATCCTGACAGTTTTATGTTTACCTTTGCTTCCTGGGCAGGGCTGTCACACCTCCTGTGCTATAGGGAGCAGAGCCCCATGCACTCGTCACAGCCAGGTGACCTGTCTCACCACGCTGTGGCGTTTTCTGCGGGGGTAGGGGTCCAAGATGGTTTCCTGCTGTTCACTCTCCGCTGAGAGACCGGGAGCCTCCTCCTCTGTTGCCACCCCCTCCGGGCCTCACAGTCCAAGACAATGGAAGTCTGCCTTGCCTGGCTTTGGAATCACAAGCTGACGAGTCTGGTCTGCAGCCAGGGGTGCTCCCCAGGTGCTTCTCGTCTCCCCCTAAATATGGGTGCCTGTGCTTACCGCTGTTCTGCCACCGTTGCTGTTGCCGTGGACAGCAGAGCTTGACCTCTCCTCCCTGGCTTTGCGCCTCCTACCCGTCCAGACAAGCACCACTTCTTTATAACTTCATATGTTAGACTTCCACTTATTTTCTGGATCTTCTGGTTTTGTGGTAGTTGTATTTCTTCTTGGTTGTGGAGGGAAAGGGAGCGTGTCAGTCTAGGCCTCCATCTTGGGTGGAAGTCTCCTGTGTTTGTTTGCTACCATATCCCAGGCAGAGCTGTGGCTCCTACTACGTTGTAAGGGGCGGAGCCTTAGGGATTCATCAGTAAGGGCAACCTGTTTTGCCACTTTGTGTCGCTGTATGTGGGGGAGGGGTCTGAAAAGGAACAAAGTCGCTTGCCCAGCACTCGCCCCTTTTCCAGGCACCTCTCCCACTTCTGCACCGGACTGGCACCCCTCTAGCTGCTGCACTGGCCGTCGTTCCCAGAGTGGGTGGGTCTGCGGACTTTTTAGGTCCATGGGGGCCCTTTAAACAAGCGGACTCTGCTGAGAGACTGGCAGCTTTTGCCTCCACCCCAACCCCCACTGGTTTGCACAGTCCGAGGCAATGAGGCTTGATTTTCCCTGGTGCTGGGACAGTAAGCTGAGAGGTCTGGTAAGGGGCTGGGAACGCTCCCCAGGTGTCCCTCCTGACTTTTTAAAACGCGTAACTGGGTTTTCTGCCGGCCTTCTGCTGTTGCCGCTGCTGCCACCACCACACGGTGTCCTCTCCGCCCCAGCTCCACTCCTCCTACCTGTCTGGCTGAGTATTTCTTCTTTATATCTTTGTTTGCTGGACTTCCACGTAGTTTGATTTTCTGGAACTTCTGGTTGTCTCTAGTTTTGAGGTAGTTGTAGGGGGAGACTCAGCATGTCTGTCTGCGCCTCCATCTTGGCCGGAAGTCCCAATGCTGTTCTTGTAGGGAAAAATGATTCTGGAATTTTCTAGTAGTTTTCTTTTTATGGTTTTTCTGACCTAGCTGACAAGTTTTGTGTGTGAATATGTAGTAGTGGTTACGTCTGAACTCAGTTTTGTGTTTTATTTTAAGACCTGATGGAGATTTTGTAATGGATATGGGAAATAGGATTTAGATGTTAAAAACACTAGATCACAAAGAATTGACCTCCACAGCTGTGCCTCTTCTACCTTCCATGTTTTTCTGTTTCATTTCAGTAGCATTTTCCTGCTTCCTTTTGGAGACCTTGAGGTGGGTTATTTTGCTACTTTTTTTTTTTTTTGCTACTCCTTTTTTATGGCTATCTGTATATTCTTGTTAAGGAATAGAATAGTACTTTCCCTGTTTGGAGTTAAAATTGAAGTTTAATAAGGAACCTTATTAAAGAACTAAGGGAAGAAAACTCAATATCTCACTGCCCGCAACATAGAGAAGGCTTTTAAAAATAAATGGGTTATTTAAAGCAATAAATGTTTACTGTAAAAATTATAAAATAACAAACAGAATACTACTTTCTTATTCTAACCTTTAGTTGACATTTGCTGGGCTGGTAGGACTTATAAGATATGTAAATTAATTTCCTTCTACTAACTCTACTACAGATTGATGCTGGAGAATGGATGTTATGTAGTGATACTTAATGTCTAGTTGATTGGCTTTGACATCCCTTATGGCCTGATCTTTTCTCTTCTTTCTCCACTCCCCTTCCTCCCACAAAGTTTCCATTTATCTATAAGTATATAATTATTGAATGCATGCTATGTGCCATGTACAGCAGTAAGGGCTGTGGATGATACAGTAATGAATAATGGGTGTGTTTCTGTGTATAACAATCCTATTTTAATAGGGTTTATGGTATACTAAGAAATGCAGAGAAAACATGTAAAGAAAGTAATTATAAGTTGTAATATATCTTAAGAAGCAAACAATTGTGTTCTCTATAGTTCCAGTTAGTATCTGGTTCTGCAGTAATATTTACATTATCATATTGTAAGTTATTTATTGGTTTTCAATTTATAGAATTTTTGTAGACAAAAGGAGACAGTTATAAATAAAATATTATACACCTCTACAATATAAAAGTAATGATATATGTGATTAATGGATGTGGCTGGGTGTATTGAATCCTAGATTCCTCATCTTATACTGAGGTGGAAATTTAAAAGTTTAAATCTGATAGAGCAAAAAAAGAAACAAGTTATATTAGTTAAATTTTTAAAATTGATCATTAGAACAAGTAAAAATAAACTAATCCAATAAAAGTGGGGAAAAAAGGGGGTTATGAACAAAATTCATTACCTTTTATAGGGAGAGACTCAAGAAATGTATTTAAAGATTTAGATAACAAGATATATTTATTCTTTCATTTAATATACAGGAGTGGGCAAGGTAGGTTTACAGTTGTGAGTACATGAAACAGTTTATTCCTGTATTATTTATTTATTATGAACCTATAAGCAGTCACTCCCCATGTCTCACTGGCCAGGCCCTAACAATTGTATACTTTCTGTCTCCATAGATTTACGTTCTTTGGACATTTCATATACAGTAAATAGAACCAGCCATATAATTTGAGGCCTTTTGTGTCTGCTTTCTCTCATTCAGCATGTTTTCAAGGTTCATTCGTTTTGTAGCATGTATCAGTAGTTCACTCTGTTTTATGGCTCAATAATATTTTGTTGTATGGATAGTCTCTTTCGTTCACCTATTCATCAGCTCATGGACATTTGGGTTGTAGCAATTCTGAGTTTCTACTTTTGGGTTGGCCAAAGAGTTCGTTTGGTTTTTAAGTAAAAATAAAAAAAAAGTTTCATTTTCAATAATAACTTTATTGTACAACATATTCAGTTTTGTTCACTACATTCTGCCATCTTTCAGGCAACTTCATAATTCCACCTTCCCAAAACTTTTATCTTTTTGAGCAAAGAAACATTCTAGGTGCCTTTTGCAGTCTTCCAGGGAATTTAATTTTTTCCATTAAGAGAATTTTGTAAAAACCAAAATAAATGGAAATCCAAAGGTGCATTTTCTGGTGTATACAGCAAATGAATCAGAACTTCCTGGCCAAACTGTAACAGGTTTTGCCTGGTCATAAAAGAAACATATGGTCTTGCGTTACCCTGATGGAAGATGATACATTTTCTGTTGACTAATTCTGGATGCTTTTCAGCAAGTGCTGCTTTCAATTGGAACTAATTGTTTGGTTTTCCAGAAAGAGCTCATATTAGAGGAGTCCTTTCCAATCCCACCATATACACAACATCACCTTCTTTGGATGAAGACTGCCTTTGTTTGGTGTGGTTGGTGGTGGTTCATTTCACTTGCCTGACAATCTCTTCTTTTTTACATTATTGTATCATTGCCCATCACAATTTGTTTTAAAAATGGAATGTTTTCCATATGTTTAAGTAGAGAATCGCATGTGGAAATACAGTCAAGAAGGTTTGTTTTCACTTAACTTGTGAAGAGCCCAAACATCAAAGCGATTAACATAACCAAGCTGGTGAAAATTATTTTCAACCTTAATTTGGATATTTTGAGTATGTCAGCTCTCTGCTGTGTTGTATAACATTGATTGTTCTCAATTACTGTCTTGAGTTGATCACTATCAACTTCAATTTCAACGACCCTGGAGCATTGTCCAGCCAGATCTCTCCAGCATGAAACTTCGAAAACCACTTTTGATACGTTCAGTCATAGCAACTTCATCATACACTGTACAAATAATTTTCTTTTTGTGTTTCTGTTGTGTTTTTAACCTTTCTTGAAATAATAAAGCATAATATGCCGAAAATGTGTATTTTCTTCCGTCTTCAATATTAAAATGGCTACACAAAAATTCACCAATTTTGCTTTTTTTTTAAATGCATGCTCTTATGACATATGACAGCTGTCACAATACAATCTAACAAAATGGTTTTGAATGAAGTTAAAGACAACAAAGTGCTACTAGGGCCATGTTATGGAAAAAACCGAACAAACTTTTTGGCTAACTCAATAGAAGTGAGATTGCCAATGTATTCATATGAGTATTTCTGACGATATATAGCCTATGTTTTAAAATACTCAGCCGGGGGTTGTGGTGGGAAGAGAGACATGGAAGAGAGGAGGGAGAGAGAGAGAAAGAGAGAAAAAGAGAGAGAGAGAAAGAAAAAAAGAAAGGAAGGAAGGAAGGAAGGAATAAAGAAAGAAATGAGAAACATTGGTCAGTTGCCTCCTGTATGTGCCCTGACTGGGGATTGAATCTACAGTTTAGATATGTGCCCTCAGTGGAAATTGAACCCTTAACCTTTTGGTGTATGGCATGATGCACCTGGCTGGGGCACACTCTTTAAAATCTAATTAGGATATATAGACCATGTGATTTACTTGGATAGCATTTTCAATAAAGGAATATTTATAAGGTCTCTTCTACACAACAGCGGATTTTTGGAAAGTATTGTTAATATGCTGAAACCTGTTAGTTGACCTAAGCCAGTTCTTTGGTAGAATGATAGTAGGAAATGACAGATCTAGTTTAGATCTGTATTGAATTATCTTTGAGAGAATTGTGGAAAGTAGGATAGCCATGATACGTATTTTTAAAATTTGTTTTTATTAATTTGTAGAATACATTTTCCTTTTTTTAAAAAAATTAAAGCTTTATTGTAATGTGAGTATAAAGATCTTTAAGTGAAGCTAAAGCCTCCACAAACATTCCCCCTCACCTTCAACTTCCTCCCCTTACAATATAAGTTCCCCTCCCTTCTAATCATCTCTGTTTCAAATTTGGCATTTCCCATGTAGGAATTCTTTATATATTTTGTTTACAGAACTATTATATATATGTTACATATATTTTTTTACCTAGTTTTTGGTTTTCCTTTTAACTTTGCTTATAGTGTTTTTTTGTAAAATATTTTACCATTTTGACATAATTTGTGTATTTGTTGTTTCTTAAAAATTTTTTTTAGTTGTTTTTGCTTTCTGTTTCTTGTTTAAGAAGCCGTACCTTAACTTGGGTTCGCAGGATATTATTCTAAGTTTTATTCTAACAGTTTTAATAGTTTTCAAATTTATATTTTTAATGTGCATAGAATTTATATTTCTGTGTATTTTGTGAAGTAGGGATGTGATTTATTTTTTCCAAGGATACTGTTACCTAACAGCAGTTGGTGGTCCTGCTGCCTGCCGCCACCCTCTAGGCAAAATTCCGGAGGCAAAGGTTTGGTGATAAAGGAAAGGAGTCTTTATTCAATTCAAAAGCAGTTACTTAAGCCTATCAAGTCACAGCTTCAATCACTTAAGACTATCAAGGCTAAACTCCAACACCTGAGTTCTGCTAGCATTTCCCCTTTAGTTTCTGTAGGGGTAGTTTACAAACTAAAACAGCAGAATACACAAAAGCTACACAATTTTGGAAGAATGGCTGGTTTCTGCCCCCTCTAGAACTCCTGAAGAGTAAACCCAGGCCAGCCTGACCCTAGGTTGTGCCCAGAGTTCCTTCCCATCCAAAATGCTCTGTTGGGAAAGGTGGGCAGCTGCAGCACAATTATCCAGGCACCCTCCGGGAAGAAGCTCAGATGAGCCTGAGAGCCCGAGCCCCAGCGAGAGCCAGCCTTCTTTTTATTCCTATTGGCTCTGGAGGCATTCAGCTTCTCAGCCAATTCCGTCCTAGCCTGCTTTCCACTGCCTCAGCAAACTCCTCCTACAGCCTCTCCTACTCCCCAGTGATCTTAATCAGATCGCTTTTTATCAGTACCAGTTGTTCAGACCCCATTATTGGATGATTTGTCCTTGCCTCACTGTTTTGAAATGTGACTTTAAAACTCACATATATAATTTAGACTACAGTATTCCCTCACTTGACCCTGGCTGGTTTGGCTCAGTGGATCGAGCGTCGGCCTGCGAGCTAAGTGTCGCTGGTTCGATCTTCCAGTCAGGGCACATCAGAGAAGGAAAACTCTGACTCCAAAAAACCTCCGCTGCCTTGCGGCATACCTCTTCAGAGGAAAGGCTAAGGGAGTAAACCCCGACAGAAAATCCGGAGCCGGAGTCCCGAAGGCGGTTTGATGTTGTAGTCAACACCGGCAACTCCTGCGGCGCACCTGAAGCCAAGCTGTATCGACTCCGTCTTTCCCTTGGACCCTTCAGCTGCGAAGAGAGGGGGGGTCTGCTGCATGGGCAACAGCAGACCCTCCATATTACCCTGCCCAGGCTCTGTAGCTTCAGCGTCATCGCAAGATGTCGATTCAACACGGGAGGAGACAGATACTATGTCACTCCCGAGTCGGACTGCACAGCCATTCTCGGCGGTGCAAATAGACTCTTAAGAAGCTACACCATCGTCTCTCGAGACGGACGGCTGCCGACGACTGTATTCCTGGGCTAGTACTGGCCAGTACTATACACTTTTAATTTCTATAGCTTTAAAAGGCTATATATAAGTTCTTATGATAAATCCTGAGGGTCAGACATGATTTTTGGAGTCCAGATATTTTTCCCAGGAGTACCCAGTGAGCATTATACAGTATTCTGTAATCCTACACATTGTTTTCTCAGTGAAGTGTAAGAATAATCACACTAAGTGAGATACATATAAACAGTAAGTGACCTGAGATCACGTCAAGTTTTGCTGCTAAGTGAATTAAAAAAACAACAACATATTTTCAGATCTTTTTGTATTTTGGATGGCAGATAAAGGATCGTAGACCTGTGATTCATATTTCTATTTAGGGGACATATTCCTTCTTTGTCTTTTTATTTCAGGTTGTTTTGGTTATTCCTGTGCCTGTACTTTTGTGTTTGAATTTTAGAGTAAACTTATGTGAAGAATCCTATAGAGATTTTCATTGGGATTTGAAGTAGTTGGGGAAGGACTGACACCTTTACAGTGTTTGTTTTCTCATCTATGAACATAGATATCTTTCCTTTTGTTCAGGTGTCCTTTCAGTAAAGTTTTGTAATTAAAAAAAAATGCTTGCATATTATTGTTAGATTTATATCGAAGTGTTTTTATGGTTGCTATTCTGAGTGGATTTTTAAAAAATTGCATTTTCTAATTGTTATTGATGTGCAGAACGTGTTACTATTTATATATTGATCTTGTGTCTGACAAATTTGTTGAGTTTTATTATTAGTTCTAATAACTTCATTTGATAATCAGGCATTCAGTTTTATCATTTCCTTGTCAGTTACTTTTTCTTTTCCATTTGAGTGGTATGGTTTCAGTATTCAGTTTTTAGACATGTGAAATATTTTTAAAATGATGTTTACTATGAAATAAATTGTGCTGTATATAAATTTTGAATGCATGAGTAAATAAAGGATAGAAGGGAGGTCTTCCTCAAATGGGGGTAATGAAAAGTTTCTTAAAAGAGACATGGTTATTATTGGAGGATTTACTGTGTAATCTTTTCATTACAGATATGGTGTAAAATATTTCTTCAAGACTGGACAGCTGAGGACCCATTATTTCTGATTAGCCTTAAGCAGACTTACAGCCATAGAGAAAACTCACGGCGTTCCATATTTTGCTTTCTGCTTTATACCTTTCCTGGGAACTAAATTCATCTTGTAACCATGTATGGAAGTGCTCGCTCAGTTGGGAAGGTGGAACCAAGCAGCCAGAGCCCTGGGCGTTCACCTAGGCTTCCACGTTCCCCTCGCTTGGGTCATCGTCGAACCAATAGTACAGGTGGGAGTTCCGGAAGCAGTGTTGGAGGTGGCAGTGGGAAAACCCTCTCAATGGAAAATATCCAGTCCTTAAATGCTGCCTATGCCACATCTGGCCCTATGTACCTAAGTGACCATGAAAATATGGGTTCAGAAACACCTAAAAGCACCATGACACTTGGCCGTTCTGGGGGACGTCTGCCTTACGGTGTTCGGATGACTGCTATGGGCAGTAGTCCCAATATAGCCAGCAGTGGGGTTGCTAGTGACACCATAGCATTTGGAGAGCATCACCTCCCTCCTGTGAGTATGGCATCCACTGTTCCTCACTCTCTTCGTCAGGCAAGAGATAACACAATCATGGATCTGCAGACACAGCTAAAGGAAGTATTAAGGGAAAACGATCTCTTGCGGAAGGATGTGGAAGTAAAGGAGAGCAAATTGAGTTCTTCAATGAATAGCATCAAGACCTTCTGGAGCCCAGAGCTGAAGAAAGAACGAGCCCTCAGAAAAGATGAAGCTTCCAAAATCACTATTTGGAAGGAACAATATAGAGTTGTGCAGGAGGAAAACCAGGTTAGTTTTATATGTATGTTTACCTTTACTCTGAATTCATGTATATAAGTGAAACAAGCCATTCGTTTTTGTTTTTTTTTAGGATTATTCCCTCTTGGTTTATTTTTCTTTTTGTTTATTATTTAATTTAGTATTTTCTGTCCTCTGTTTCTTGGTCTTTTTCAGATTTGGTTCTGTGCTTTGATTTTTTTTTGGTTGCCATGTCCTCCTGACAACAATGAGGAGCTCTTCTTTCTGTGGATAGTCGTGATAGTTTAACTTCAGGATGCTTATGTAACTTTTTATTTTTATTTTTTAGTTCTTTAACAAATTTAAGGTGGAAGGAAGGCAACTTGGTGTGATTAGTTGCTTCTGGGAAATAAATGAGATAACTAGGCATTATAATCATGGGCTTGCAATTCAGGAGCTAAATGCTATCTTACTAGATGTAAGAAACACTCATTTGTTATTTTCCTGCCCTCTTCCAGGTTATAGTTGATGTTTTGGCAATAGTCATGCTACATTCAGTGACATATAAGTACAAAGTTGTGGACAAATCATATTCAAGCTGCAGCAATTAAAGTCTTAATCATACCTTATATTTAAAATACTTTTAGAACTTTCCTTAAACTTGCAAGTTTGAATTATTTGTCTTCTTAAAAAAAATCTATACTATTAAAGGAGAATTTTAAAGTTACTACCTCGTTGTTGGTATTAGACTTTATTTTTGGGTTAGGTTAATAAAAGTTATGAAGAAAGTAATAAACTTCTTATTTGGATTTCTGCAGTGTTCATGAATGATGCTAAGAGGTAAAGAAGGAATTACAAATGTTCTCTGTCTCTGATGAAGTAAATCTAATTTAAGGTTTCCGTTGATGTTTTACTTTTCTATTACTAATACTCAGCTCAGGCATTCAGAACTACTGTTCTGGTTTCTTGAAGAAGATTGTTACTGGAAGTTAGATTGTTTTGTATGTTAAAGCCCCAGACTTACTTTTGGCTCAGTGCTTCTCATCTTTTTTTCTGTGACAGACAACTATACATAATGATTATTAACTGTGACAGTGGTGCTCAGAAGAAGGAATATATGTGTGGAAAAAAGATGTTTAAAATCTTAGATATGCCCTGGCTGGTGTGGCTTAGTGGATAGAGTGCTGGCCTGCGACCCAAAAGGTCGCCGGTTCGATTCCCAGTCAGGGCACATGCCTGGGTTGTAGGCCAGGTCCCCAGCTGTGTGCAAGAGGCAACCGATCACTACATCTCTCACACATCAGTGTTCTGTCTCTCTTTCTCGCTTCCACTCTCTCTAAAAATAAATAAAATAAAATCTTAGATATGTTTAGTTATAAAAAGCCACCCAGGTGGTTTTGATGTCTCCTCACCTTAAGAATCATTGATGCTCAAGATAAAATACTCAGATGATATGTGACAACAGAATGGGGAAATACTTTTTCTTCAGTTAAAATCTAAGTTGCAGAAAGTGAAGTACAATTTGAAAAGTTTATCATTTTTAAATATAAAATAATGGTACATTCTGAAAGCTTTTTTTAGTGTGGTGTTGAATTGTAAACATCAGGAGAGGAGCAATGAGTTTGCTTAATTTAGTCTTGTGGTAAATTATCAATGTAGCATAGGTCTTAGAAATGGGTAGATACAAGGTTCTTTTAGAGATTGATAAATTTGGTGGATATAAGGTTCTTTTAGAGACTGATAAATTTGGAGTATGTACTGGTGGTATATCAGTGCACAAATATGAGGAACTTTATTTAGACAATTAAGCATCATAGTGCATCATACTTGAGTATTGTCCAATCTCAAATGTATCATTAATATAAAAATCATAATTTATTTTCATTGACCCCAAAAGTGGCTGAGCTATAACTTATAAATATTGTGTAAAAATTATGCATGAATAAATACTTACCTTTAAAAGTTCTACCTTTAGGAATAGATTGTGTGTGTGTATAAATGTAAATATGTGTATATATAAGTGTGTGTGTATATATATATAAATATATATATATACAAATAATTAAAAGTGTATTTTGGTAGAAGTTAAATTGGGTTTATTGGTTTTATCACTGAATTAGCTAGCCTCCAATGTACCTTTTTGATGATGCTGAAAATATGCTTGTCACCAAGATAGTTTTAATGTCATGCAACTTGGAAGTGTTCATTTTAATGAGGAAAAACGAATACTTCTTTATTTTCAAGAAATTAAGGCAGCTAATTAATGCCTATACTTTAAAAGCTGCATGGATAAAAAGCAATAGCAGTTTCCTTCCTAATTATCAAGATACATTCAAAGACAAAATATTTGAATCTTCTGAAAAGACTACAGTAGGGACTTAGCACTTCAGTCTAGCGGCAGTGAAACAGCCCATGATGCCAAAAAAGCCATATGTGCTGAAGGAGGGTGAACACTGCCTTATCTAGATTCCGCCCCTTGCCCTAATTAAACACCAAGGCTGGCAGGAATATATTCTTCCTGCACCCACTATAATGATCATGTAATCCTAAAATTGTATATCTTTGGTGCAGAAAACGAAGGGTGCAATTTTAAAGTAAAGTGAGATCTGCAATGAAATATAGAGAACTGAGAACGCTAATTAATAGATTATAGTGAGCCAGCGGTGGGCCTTAATTAAACTCTGCATTCATTATACCCTCCACGGCCCTCAAGATCAGACATTTTCCAGTTTACAAAGAAGATTGGTTTAATAGGATTTACAATAATTAAACAAATTTCCCCATTCCAGTTTGAGACTGGGGATTTAGATTCATTCTAAATGTTTGTTCTGCTGGGCCACAGAAATCTTGGTCTAGAATTGTATCAGATGTCAAACTGTATTTGTTAGTATTGCCTAATGTGGATGGTTCATTATTATGAAGTTCTTTTAGAAGATTGTTTCTAAAATAAATACTCAACTGTTTTTATGTCTCATACTGGTTTTGTTACTGAACTTTTAAATATTGGTGGTTGGAGAGATGGGACGATACATGTTTTAACAGGAAAGGCCCTTTTTTAAAAAAAAAATTATTTATTTACTGTGTTTTTAGAGAGAGGGGAAGGGAGGAAGAAAGAAAGGGAGAAATAGATCTGTGTGTGGTTGCCTCTTGTGTGACCCCAACTGGGGACCTGGCCCGCAACCCAGGCATGTGCCCTGACTGGGAATCGAACTGGCGACCCTTTGCTTTGCAGGCTGGTGCTCAGTCCTCTGAGCCACAGCAGCCAGGGCCCTTCTTTCTTTTTTAAAATTGACAATGAGGAAGGCTTTTCGTATATGTTTGCTTGATGAAGAATAAAAATCCAGCTGTGGGCTTGCTTGAATAGCAAAGCTAAGGCTTTGGATGATTTACATTTTTTACCTTAACCAACATCTAACAAGATATTGTCATACTTTTATTATTATTATGCCTTGTAATATTTCTGTGTGTTGAGTTTAGTTGGAAGCTTATTTTAAAAATAGTTATTTTAAAGCACTTTCATTGGAATTTTATGTGGTCATAATACAGTCTGTTTAATATTATAGTGTGGCAAGTGAGTTTAATGTTTTGCTTTGTGTATTTTTTTATTTTTTATTTTTGAGGTCTGATTTTATTCAGGATTCAGGTTTTTTGATCCTGGTTTTATTTATTTAGGGACCAAGAGAATTTCAAGTTCTGAAATACAAAAAATAAACTTACTTTGTGTGACTCTTTGTCATTTGTTCTCACTGTTTGGACACAGGTGACTATTAATATTTTAATAATTTTATGTTGCACCTTGATGTGTCACACGATATAAGCCGTTATTTGAATTTAAGTTTTTTCATGAGGTTGCTAATTGTTTCACTGTCATTGAAAATCTGGTCTTAAAATCTGGGGTCTATGTCTTGGACTATTTGTTTAACTTTTCTGTTTAATAATTCTGATTTAACATAGAGATGAATTATGAGTGATTACTCAGAGTCTTGTGAATAAATCAGTGGCCTTGTTTATTTTCCAGATATTTTTGATATTTTTTGGTGTTCCAGATATGGGATATGTTAAAGACACTACGCAGAACGACCTGAGAAAATTAAATCAGATGTAAACTAGATATATGTTTTTTGGGTGTAGTTCACAGTTGCTTTCAGAAGCAAAATTTGTTCATGGGTGACTTATGGAAGTTTAAGCTACCCGTCCATTGGGTCTTGCCATGTATGCAGCTATATAAGTGGGTTTGGAAATTGGCTTCTGGTAGAGTTGGCAAGTTTGCTTATCTGAAATGTGGTGGAGTACCATGAAAAATGATTTAGTGAATTTAATTAAAAATGTGCAAATATCTGAGAAGGCTTATTTGTGGGGAAATAAAGAGAATTTGCCAGAGGAGTGCAGTCTTTTTTTTTGCCTCCACTGTCTTGCATTTCACAGTGCAATCTGGTGTGTGATTTCATCCCAGTGACGTGTAATTGTTTTTAGGGATTGCTAATGTACAGTAACTTTGCAGGTAGCAGCTTAAATGAGTTGGGAAACCCACTTTTTCTCTTGTGCAAAAGAAACCAGAGTATGAACTTAGTTTTTAGTTACATTAATATTGATCAAGGGTGGTCGTTGTTCCATTTTACTTTTTAAAATAGTACTGCTTTGGAATTTAACATCATGTTACAGGTGCTTTGTTTGCCCAGAAGAGTATTTGAGGGGCCTAGAAACCATGTTTTATAACAAATGGTTGGAGGAAGTAAAGAAGACAAGATGTGTGACATTTCAGTTATACTCAGTGTATTTGATGGGCAGCCAGGTAGAAGGAAGTCTTTTTTCTCTTTTTTTGATATTTTCTTTGGAAGGTTGACACTGGAAAGATAAGTGCAAATATTAGGGTTTTAGATTCTGACTCCATGGAGGAATATATTTTCTCACAAATTCGTATCTATTTGATGGAAGAGTCAGTTCACAAAGTAATCCTTGGCTACTACCAGAGTCGGTTGTTTGGAGGCCAGAGTACTTCTGACAACTGTGTGAGTACTGAGTCCCTCAGTTCTTCAGAATGCCCGAAATGATATGGAGTAAAGTGGTACTTCATGGAGTACCATTTAGAATTTCCTGCCATCCTTCCCACTCCTTTTTATCCCTCCATCCTTGGTTTCCTCCCTCCCTCTTTCCTTTTATGAAACTTTATTAAGATATAATTTAGTTTATTCTTTAAAGGTATGTAATATTTAAAAAAAAAGACATAATATACTTATTTTTTAGAAAGAGGAGAAAGGAGGGAGAAGGAGAGGGAGAGAAACATTTATCAGTTGCCTCTTGTGTGCCCCCAGCTAGGGACCTGGCCTGCAACCCAGGCATATGCCCTGACTGGGAATCGAACTGACGACCTTTCTGTTGGAGCTCAGTCCACTGGTTCACACCAGCCAGGTTGTAATATTTTTCTTAATCTGACTTATTTGAAGAATTTTGAATGACATAACAATAGATATTTAGGAGCAGCTTATATTGCTGTCAGCAGAGTGGATTGACGGAAGGAAGGCAAGAAAAGCAAATGATTTTATTGTAAAAGGCCTGGATTAATTTGGATAATGGGAATGGAGAAGGAGGTATTTTCAAAGAAATATATGGATATGTACTATGATAGCAAGAGAGAAGACTACGGTGAACCATGGTGAAATGTTTTTGCCATTGATGAAAAATGGATAGGGATTAGAAAGTAGAATTAGATTTAGAGTAAGGAATGGTGAATTTAGTTTTAATGATTTGAATAGAAAATTTTCATAAGCATTTGGAAATAAGAGACTAATAACTGTGATCTTAAGTACATGCATAGGGATATTATTATATGTGTGCTTGTTAATGTTGGAAAGTGTACTGATCTAGTTTACTCAGTGAAACAATCTACATGTCTCTCCTGTAGGAGGGAGTAAGGAGTAGGAAGGAAGCAAGAAGCCATTAAATGAAGTAGTACATGTTCTATATGTATTTTTTCACCCAGCAACTTTTGTGTTTTGGTCTTCTATCTTGGTTGTAGTATTTTTCTTTGAAGGAAAATAATTCGAGTGATTCTCTCGGTTCCTGAAAGTTACTGTTCATTAAAAATGGTCAATAATAGCTTATATTCCTATAATAAATGAACTTCTGGTAATAGATGTCCTTTATTTTACTTTAGTTAACAGCAAGTTCTTGAAGATCATGTACCTTTGAATAAGAAATTTGGAGTAAATTTTTTAAAAAGAAAAATATTGCAGAAAAAGTGCTTTTAGCAAGGAAATGTTTAACTTTGTATTGAAAATAGTTAGTTCTTCCTTTATGGACAAAATTAGAAATGCTTTTATGAACTATGTATTTTTCTTATTTTCTGTGCTGCCATATGCTTTTCTAAAAGGATTCACTTTTCTTTCTGGAGTTGGAAACTTAGTCTTTCACATAGATCTGTTCCTTTTATTTTTCCATATTATTAGCAATAATGGTTATTGAAACTACCTCCCTTTGTTCTGGCAGTCTTTTTTACGTTATAGGTTCGTGGTAAGTTCTGTTACATTTTGACAACTGGTGAAGAATACTGAGCTGAAATGACACCTGTCCAGCTTCATTTCATCTCTGGAGACCTTGTAAACTGAAAAAAGGTCAGCCTTGACATGCACACTGTATACCATCTCTTAACATTATTGGTGGCTTGAATACTTCTAGAGTGTGTGATATGCAGTGAGGTATTTCCCTTTGAAATCATTCTTGTATAAACTGTTCTGGTGTTGGATAAGCCCTCAGCACTTCTGTGGTCCCCTTTAGCGGTAATTATCAAACTTTTTGGCCTCAGGACACCTGTATTTAAAAAAAAAATTATTAAGGAGCCCCAAGCAGCTTTTTAAAAATTTTATTTTAATAATTTACTTATTTGTTTATTTATTTATTTAGAGAGAGGGGAAAGGAGAAAGAGAGGGAGAGAAACATCACTGTGTGATTGCCTCTCACTCATGCCCCCAACTGGGGACCTGACGTGCAACCGAGTTATGTACCCTGACTGGGAATCGAACCAGCGACACTTGTCTCGCAGGCCGACGCTCAATCCACTGAGCCACAGCAGCCAGGGCTGGCTTTTGTTTATGTAGGCTTTACTTATCAATATTTGCCATATTAGGGACTAAAATAGAAAATTAAAAAGTTATTAATATAATTAAAAATAATAAACTTATTAAATAGAAATGTAAATAACATTTTTAATGAAAAATCATTTTGCAAGTCTCTTTTAATGTCTGGCTTAATAGAAGATAGCAGATTATCACATCAGCTTCTATTGGGTTGGCCAAAAAGTTTGTTTTTTCCGTAAGATGGCTCTAGTAGTGCTTAGTTATCTTTAACTTCATTCGAGAGAATTTTGTTAGATTATACTGTCACAGCTGTCATATTAGTGTGCATTAAAAAACAACAACATCAAAATTGGTGAATTTTTGTGTAACCATTTTAATATTGAAGATGGAAGAAATAAGTAACATTTTTGGCATATTATGCTTTATTATTTCAAGAAAGGTAAAAACACAACTGAAATGCAAAAAAAGATTTGTGCAGTGTATGGAGAAGGTGCTGTGACTGATTGAAAATGTTGAAAGTGGTTTGTGAAGTGCCGTGCTGGAGATTTCTCACTGGACGATGCTCCAGATGGTTGGACAGACCAGTTGAGACATTAATTGAGAACAATCAACGTTCTACCACATGGGAGATAGCCGACATACTCAAAATATCCAAATCAATAAAGTGATTGCTGAAAATGAAAAATGTGTCTTTTATTTTATGGAAAAAACCATACGGACTTTTTGACCAACCCAGTACTTTCAATGGTCTGCTACAATTTGTTGTTTTGCCTGAAGTATATGAAGAAAAGCAGACCTCATATACATATGTAGCTGGAAAAGGTAGGAGTATTTTCAAAAGCCTTTTAAAATAATTGTGGATTTTGCCCTGGCTGGTGTGGCTCAGTTGGAATGTTGTCCAACAACAGAAAGGTTGCTGGTTTGATTTCCCATCAGGCATGTGCCCAGGTGAAGGCCTGGTCCCTGTTGGGGCGCGTGCAGAAGGCAGCTGATTGCTCTTTCTCTCTCACATGGTGTTTCTCTCTCTCTCTCTCCCCCCTCTCTCCCCCTTCCTCTCTCTCAAATGAGAATAAAATAAACTTTTAAAAAATAAAATAATTGTGGATTTTTTTAAACCACACCAGAATTCAACAAGTGGTTTTATCTTTTTTTAACACTAACACTTTATTAAGGTATGCTTTTATATACTGTAAAGTTCATTGAACCTGTGACCTTTTGGTTTATGTGATCATATTCCAAACAACTGAGCTACACTGGCCAGAGCAAGAAGCTGTTTTTGAGTGTTGAGTCCATGATACCTGCTACCTGCCGTCTGGTAAAGTTGCATTATATATGCTTAAGCATAGTAGTTTGTATGTTTCATTTTGAATTGGTTTTTAAATTCTCTGTATGGTAAAAAAGAGAAATTATGCATTTTTATTTTCTCGTACTGCCAGCATAGGGTATGATGAGAAGTTATCATAGTTTTGTTATACAGTTTATTTTTTTGTTCTGAAGCAGGGGTTTGGACGTTAAGCTCTACATTTTCCTTTATGCTCTAAAATTTTCTAATGAAGAAACTTAATCCTTCATTTTTATAGTATCTTAAAAGCATAACTGAAGGAAATATTTTTCAGGTTAAGTTTCTTCACTGTTTATATTGAGTTTTTCTTTCCTGTTTTGTGAAATCTAGGATGAGATATGTGTCTGTAATCCAGATACTGTCATTGTCAAAAATATAAATAATGGTATGTTAGAGTTTATCTGTTTGGGGTAAAGAGTTTTGGACAGGTATTGATATATTTTTTCTTTGTATACAGTATTATTTCTGTTGTTGGTCTGAGGTAATGATATTAAAATGAGAACAAAACTGCTTTGATTAGTCATTCATAGATATTTAAGCATAGTATTACAACTTTTTTTTTTACATGATCTCATTGTGTTTACATTATAGAGCTCCTACAGTATTCATCTGTTTCAAAGAAAATAATTTTTGGGAGCTAAGTGAAAACTTGTGTAGGATTTAAAAGTCTGCCAAGGAATGGGAAAGGTATAGTCAGAAAATGTTCTTAGTTTTGATTATCTTTAAGAGATTTGATAACCTAAACAATTAGTAAGTTATTGCCACATGGCTCTTCTCTTTTTCATGGGCATAGGAACTTAGAATAGGTGCAGTGTTCTTAGTGTTA
Source organism: Furipterus horrens (assembly GCF_987537825.1). Classification (NCBI taxonomy): domain Eukaryota; kingdom Metazoa; phylum Chordata; class Mammalia; order Chiroptera; family Furipteridae; genus Furipterus; species Furipterus horrens. Next base: position 96,551,028 of record NW_028327174.1, on the reverse strand, counting down.
CCTGTACATAGACTGTCCAGAGTGCCTGGGAGCCTTCCCCACTAGCCAAGATGGCATGGGAGGGTTCTTAGATTGAGTGGCAGAAAGCTAGAAAGATTAATGGGTGAGGCCCAAGTGTGCAAAATGCTAGCAAGATAATTGGATAGGTAAAGCACTTCCTCACCTCCTGGTACCAGACTGGGGTGGGACCAGGGGAAGGCGGGCACATGTGCGTGGAAGTCAGAGTGGCTCAGGGAGAGGGAGGTGCTGGATCAGAGAGGCCTGCCAGTCTAGCCTGGGAAAAGAAGGGAGGTGGCCCCACCTGAATCATGGAAAAGTTTGGGAAGTTGATTGGTCATTTTGGGGAGCAAAGAAACAGTCTCAGCTCTTGCTCTGGCTCTTGACCTGGACTCACATGGTACACTCGCCTGTTCTCCTCATGGGCCATGTGGTCCATGACCTCCAGGAAGGAGTCTCTGCCTCTCTTGCCCAGTGTGTTCACATGCTCTCCCAGGAGTATGTGACCTTGCGGGTCCATGGCTCTCTGGGCTCCACACGCAGGCTCCAGAAGGGAGCCTGAAATGAGTAGACCTGGGAACAAACTAAATTACTTGGATGGGGACTAAGACCACTTAGCAGCCTCTTGCAGGCTCCAAAGGACTGTATTTTAAGTTGGAGCAGGGACTCTGGACACTGGCTTTTGTCCTGCTCTTGCTGAGGACGGTTGGCAGAAAGAGGAGATGGGCTTTGTGATGGGAGCTTGCCATTCTCCCAGGTAGCACAGCACCTGACTGAAACCTCTTTTCTTGTGCACCGGCATCTGCCCCATGAGTTTGGCTTTTGTGGTGGCAGGCAGCTGAACCTCTGTTCTTTTGCTCAGTTACATTTGGAGATTAGCATACTTTAATGAGTGTTTCCAGTCTTTCCTATTGTGCAAATTCATGGATTATATTTCTTGTTTCTCTATAAGACAAGAGGTATGAAGCAGGTAAAAGAGGACCTACTTAAATGGTAGTGGATAAATTCCTGAATTTCGCTTGGTGTTTCTGAAGATAGGTACTTATTTTCAAGATGTAGTGTATTGTTTCTTAGTTGTTGGGAAGTTGTGGTAACATTGGCTGCTACAATAACTTGGAGACAGAAGGCATTGCTTAGATTTAGGGTAGAGAGGGCCTAGGGTGGCTAGATACCCTGCTATACTTAGGGAAGCCCTGCATATTGAAAAATTCCCCCTCATTCCATATGATTTTCAAATGTCTTGCCAGAATTTTGTGTAGGTGAAAAGTCTGTTTATAGTCTAGATCCTAACTACATAAATGTACATAATTACATGAGCATCTCTTCAGTGGCTGCAATACGCACTAAATTTATTATCAGTCGTGCTACTGTGTAAGGTGATGCAAAATTGTATTTTGTTTTGTTTGAATGTTAACTAGTGTTTTTATCATTTTAGAAAATTACTTCAGTAGCAGCATTGCATTGTTGGACAGTGCAACTTCCTATTCAGCCTCTCCTTTTGTGTATGTGAGTCTTGGTGAAGCTGTCTGCAGCATTTACATATTAATATACATATTATTTTATTAATATACATATTTTATTATAAAATTCTTTTTTCTTTTATAGAACATTATATTTTTAAATTTATTGGGGTGACTGGTCAATGAGATCATGCAGGTTTCAAGTGTACATTTCTATGATACATTATCTGTATATTGCATTATGTGTCCACCACCCAAAGCATCTTCCATCGCCATATATTTGGCCCCCTTTACTCTTTACTCCCCACTTTCTATCTGGTAACCACTATACTGTTGTATGTGTCTATGAGTTTCAGCTTTGTATCTCACATGTGAGTGAAATCATATGGTTCTTAGCTTTTTCTGACTGTCTTCCCTTAGCAAAATATTCTTAAGGTATATCCATGTTTTTGCAAATGGCATCATTTCATCTTTTCTTTCTTATATGATAGTATACGGGGGTGGGGTGGGCAAAAGAAAATGGAATTTATCTTCTGGAGTGCTGGCCCCTTGTAGTACAGACTTCCCTCATTGGATGAATGTTCTAGGAACTCATCTGTATTACTGTATTAGCTGGCATTGTTGTGAGAGGCTGCATTTGGCTTCAGTGAATTTTTTTGAAGACTTTTATAGCTCATTTGCTCATATCATGATGGGTGATTTACCAGCGCATCTACCCACGTTGTGCTGAGTGTTCAGCAATTTTTGTCCAAAATTAGCATGAACGCCATGCCCTACCCTCCCTATTTACCTGATCTTGCCCAAGAGACTGCTTTTTGTTGCCCCAGATGATAAAAGTCCTCAAAGGGAAACATTTTGCCAATGTGGAAGAGGTGAACCAAAAAATGGCAGAAGCACTAAAAAGCAACAAAATTAATGAGTTCAAAAACTCTTTTGAGCAGTGGAAAAAAGTTTCTACGGTGTATTGCATCAAATGGAGGGTACTTTGAAGGTGACTGAAGTTTTCACATGTAAGAGTAAATAACACAATTTTTTAATAAGTAAGTTCCAGTCTTTTTGGTTCCTCCTCATATATATAGGTACCACATCCTGTGTCAGAAGACACTTTAGTTGTCTCCATGTCTTGGCCATTGTGAATAATTCTGCATTGAACATAAGGGTGCATATATCTTTGTGATTAAATGTTTTTGAGGGTTTTTTTGGGTAGATACCTGGAAGAGGGATTGCTGGGTCATGTGGTAACTTTTTAATTTTTTGAAGAACCACCATACTGTTTTCCATAGTGGCTATCCCAGTTTACATTTCCACCAGCAGTGAATGAGGGTTCCTTTTTCTCTGCAACCTCTCCCTACACTTGTTAGTACCTGTCTTGCTGATAATATCTATTCTAACAGGTGTGAGGTTGTGTCTCGTAGTTTTGATTTGCTCTTCTCTAATAGCTAGTGAAGTTGAACATCTTTTCATATATCTGTTGGCTGTTTGTATGTCTTCTGAAGGCAGCATATGGTTGGGTTTTGTTTTTTGATGCAATCTGCTACTCTGTGCCTCTTTATTGGTGAATTTAGTCCACTTACATTTAGGATAATTATTGATGTATGAGGATTTCCTGTAGCCACTTTTATCTTTTGTTTTCTTGAGCTCTGTTCCTCCATTGGTTCTTTTCCTTTGTGTTTCTGTCTGTGTTTGTTTGGTGGTATTCCATACTTTCCTCTGTTTTCTCTCTTTTTAAGCTATGTGTCTCAGTTTGGGTTATTTTGTGTGTGGTTACCATTACGTTTATGAAAAGAAAGTTTCATATGTACAGTAGTACCTTTTCTTTTGTATACATCTGATCTCCATTCTTCTTCGCAAATTCAGACATTTACTCCTACCTTTTTTATGTTTTTATTGTCACAAATTATCTTTGTTTATGCTGTAAGTTTGTTGGCGATATTACTTGTGGTTTTGTGACCTTTTATTCTTTGTTTCGGGTAGAATAATCCCTTAGAGCTTTTCCTGCAATAGAGGTCTGCTGGTGATAAATTCCCTCAGCTTCTGTATGTCTGGAAATGTCCTTATTTCTCCTTCATATTTAAAGGATAACTTTGCTGGATATATTATTCTTGGCTGGTAATTTCTCTCTTTCAGTAGTTTGAATATTTGGTTCCACTCTCTTCTGGCTTGTAGAGTTTCTGCTGAGAAGTTTGATGATAACCTAATGGGCTTTCCTTTATAGGTTACTTTCTTTTTTTCCCTGGCTGCCTTGAGAATTCTTTCTTTGCCATTAATTTTTGACAGTTTAATACAGTGTGCCTTGGAGAAGGCCTCTTTGTTTTTTTTTTTTTTTTTCAGATTTAATGTGTTTTATTGATTAAAATATTACATTTGTGCCAATTTCCCTTCCCTCTGCTCCCCTCCACCCGGTGGCCCCCCTCCCTCCAGTTGTCCCCCCCTTTTAGATTATGTCCATTAGTTGTGCATACAGTTCCTCCCAACCTCTCTCCGTCTATTCCATTCCCTCCTACCTTGATCCCCAATTCCTATATCATCTCCCTCCCTTTCCCCATTCCCCCTCCCTGTTGACCTCCCCCCAATATGCTTCCCGTACCCACAGTTCCTTTTCCACTCCCGTTGCCTATTTAGTTTGCCTTTGTTTCATCTCCTTAGCTTCTGTTTTTTAAACCAGTCCCTTTAACATCTCATATAACAGTGGTTTGGATCTAATGAACTCTTTCAGTTTTATTTTGTCCTGGAAACACTTTCTCTGTCCTTCTATTCTGAATGACAATTTCGCTGGATAGAGTATTCGTGGTTGTAGGTTTTGGATTTTCATTACTTTGAATATTTCTTGCCAGTCCCTTCTTGCCTGTAGGGTTTCCCTTGAGAAGTCTGCTGATAGTCTAATTGGGACCCCTTTGTACATAATTCTTTTCTTCTCTCTTGCTGCTTTTAAGATTCTCTCTTTATCTTTAATTTTTGACATTTTGATTATAATGTGTCTTGGAGTGGTTCTCCCTGGGTCCAGTCTCTTGGGAACTCTCCTTGCTTCCTGGACCTGCAAGTCTATTCCCTTCCCCAAGTCTGGGAAGTTCTCCTTTATTATATTTTCACTCAATTTTTCAAGTTCTAGTTCATCTTCCTCATTCTCTGGCAAACCAATGATTCTTATGTTGGGCCTTTTATAGCTGTCCCAGAGGTTTCTGATCCTCTTATTGTTGCTTCCCATTTCCTCTTGCTGCATTGGTTGACTGCTTGTTCCTTCTCCATATTCCAGTTTGTTGAAATGAACTCTGGATTTTTTTTCCTCAACATCTGTCTCGTATGCGGTTTTGTTCCTTTCGTTATGAAAGTTTTTCGCTTCTTTCTTATCTTTTTCCTGCTCTTTTGTGAATTCTGTAAGCCACCTGATAACAATGGCCCAGAACTGAGCCTCTGACAGGTTTCTTATCTGTTCATCTGTCAGGTTCTCTATCTGCTGCCTGGTGAGCTGTGTCACCGGGATTTCTATAGTTGTCTGCCACATTTTGACAGATGCGTTTTGTTTTCTTGGGCCGGCTGTCGGGGGCAGTGCCTGTGTACTCGTAATGACCCAGCGACCGGCGCCGTTTGGCGTCACAAGTCAGCGACCGGCGCCTGTCTGCGACCTATTTCGCAGCCCTGTGGTGCTTTCTTTCTTTGGGGGCGGGGGTCCAAGATGGATTCACACAGTTATTCAGCTAGGAGACCGGGATCCGTCCTCCCGCCCCCCTGTGCCTCTCTGTTCAAGGCGATGCGGTGGCCGCTCTCCCCAGCGCTGGGGTCGCGCACTGCCAGGGGCTTGACTGCCTCCGGGATTTTTCGCCAGCCTGCCGCTCCGCAAACAGCTTTGCCCTCTTTAACTCTTACCTGCCCGAATGGCACCGCTGGTTTATAACTTCATATGTTGGGCTTCCGTGTAGTTTTATTTTCTGGAATTTCTAGTTATCCTTTGTTTTGAAGTAGTTGTATTCCTCTCTAGTTGTAGAGGGAGACTTAGCGTGTCCGTCTAAGCCTCCATCTTGGCCGGAAGTGCGGAGAAGGCCTCTTTGGATTGAGGTAACTAGGTATTCTGTTTGTTTCTTGGATTTAAGGATCTAGCTCTTTCCATAGGTTTGGGAAGTTCTCATCAAGAATTTGAATAGGCTCTCCATTCCCTGCTCCCTCTTCTCTTCTTCTTGTATGCCTGTTATTCTTATATTGCTCTTTTTGATGGAATAAGATAGTTCTCATAGAGTTCTTTCATTTTTTAATGCTCAAGTCTCTTTCCTCTTCTCTCTGTCATTTCTAGATTTCTGTCTAGTGGGTAAAGTGCTTATTTTGTTTGTTTTGTTTTCTCAGTGCATTAAATTACCTGTAGTATTTTCTCGCATCTTGCTGAGTATTTACAGAATTGAAATCTTGAATTCTCCGTCATTTACATCACATATTTACATGTCTTTAAGTTTGTTTTCTGAAGATCTTTCATTTTCTTTCTGAGATGCTTTGCCACCTTAGTTATTCATGCCTTAGTCAAACCTGGATTCTCAAATGTCTTCCATCTTGAATAATTTGGTTCTTGACCAAGTTGTTCACGGAAAAAATGTCTTGGTTGTCATACAAAACTTTGGTTCTTGACCCAACAACTTGTTCTGCTGATACAGTCAAACCTTGGTTTTAAACGTCTCCCATCTCAAACCATTTGGTTCTTAAACAGCCTTCTGGAACAAACTAAGTTTGAGAACCAAGGTTCCACTATATTTGATGGATTCCTTTTTCTGTATAGGGATCTATGTATGAGTTGCACTTCTCTAGCAGATTAATATGAAGAGGCCTTCCTTTTTTTCCCCAGTGTTGTCCTCCTCAGCCACACTGTTGTCAGTGTAGCTGTGATGCATAGGGGTGGGGTACACTGGGGCAACTGGTCAGCTTCTTTGTTGTTTTTCCCTCCTGTTAATGGTGAACTTGGACCTCTGTGGGCTCCTCTCTGCACCCCAACCCCAGGACTGGTCACAGGGTGCATCCTTTGCTCAGGGAAAAAAGTGATTCTCTAGTGCTAGCTGTCCAATTTGCAGATAATGTACTCTGCAACCCAACACTCAGGTGAATGGAGACGAGCTCTGGGAGGCTATGGGGTGGAAGGCAAGGCTCTGTGCCTTTGTTTCTTTGTCAAATGCTAACAACTACAGACATGTCTCTGTGCTGAGTACTTGCTCAGGTACCTGGCCTCAGCTGTAGCTTGTGCTGCTCAGTCCTGCAGAAATGACCATTGAATCTCTTCGCTACTGCTGGCTGAAGGGAGTGCCAACCATGACCTGATACCTCCCTTATTCTGTGCTGTGACCCGCCATGAGCTCCTGGCTGCAGGGCTGCATTGTGGCTCATCTCAGCCCTCCTCCGTTCTCGCTTCCCCCTTTTGTTCCCACTTGCTTTCCTTTATTTGTTTCAGTGCTTGGATTTCTCAGGCAGGTTTGTGCATTGATCAGAGGAATCCTTTGTTGAGTTACAGATGTTAAAATGAATGAAACTTCAAGGGGAGATACCAAGTTGACCTCTCAGGCTGCCATTCCTCTCTAGTTTTTTTGGTTGCATGTGAAGGTGGGATTATTATCTAAAAATTTCAGGATAGTAAAGGGCCCATTAAAAATACTTGTTATAAAAGATGGAGGTGTAGGTAGACACACTTTGCCTTCTTCCACTACCAAAAGGATTATATCTACCTCAAAACTAAAAACAAGAACTAACAGAAAATCGAACTGCATGGAAGTCCAGCAAACAAAGATATAAAGAACTAATACTCATCCAGACAGGAGGGGTAGAGAGGATGCAGTGTGGTGGTGGGGCTGGCGTTGGTGGCAGCGGTGGCAGCAGCAAGGCAGTGGCTGTGACAGGCCAGTGGAAAGAGCAGGGATACATTATAAAAGTCATGAGGGACACCTGGGGAGAGATCCTAGCCCCAGACCAGACTGCACAGTTCATGGTTCCAGCACTGGGAAAATAAAGCCTCATTGCTTCTGACTGAAAACCAGTGGGGATTGCGGTGGCAGAAGAAACTGCCAGTCTCTCAGGGGAGTTTTGTACTTTATAGGGCCTCCACGGTCCTGGAATACCCGCACACCCACTCACTCTGGGAACCACCACCAAGGCAGCAGCTAGAGGGGTGCCAGTCTCATATGGGAAGTGGGAGAAGTGCCTGGAAAAAGGGCGGATGCTGAGCAAGCAGCATTGTTCCCTCTCTGACCCCTCCCACATATAGTGCCACAATGTGGTGAAACAGGATACCCTGCACTGACTGATAAGGCACTGCCTCTTACAACATAACAAGTGTGACAGCTCTACCTAAGACACACAGGCAAACACAGGAGCCTGTCAAGTTAAGGAGACAGAGAAGTATGGCCCAAAAGAGGGAATGAATCAAGGTTCCAGTGGGAGAACTAAGCAACCAGGAGATAGCCAACCTAATAAACACAGAGTTCAAAACACTGGTGATAACGATACAGACTTGACAGACATGATGCAGTATGGCAAATGCAGAAGGGAAGAAGTGAAGGCTATGCTAAGTGAAACAAAGGGAAATCCACACAAAACCAATGGTTAAGGGAAGGAAGCCAGGGTTCAAATCAACGATTTGGAACATAAGAAATAAACAGTCAACCAATACAGAATGAAGAAACAAGAATTGAAAAAAAACGAGGAGAGGCTTAGGAACCTCCGGGACAACTTTATATGTACCAACATCTGAATCATAGGGGTGCCAGAAGGAGAAGAGGAAAAGGAAGAAATTGAAAACTTATGTGAAAAAATAATGAAAGAAAACTTCCCTAAGTTGGCAAAGGATATAGACATACAAGTCCAGGAAGCACAGAGAGTCCCAAACTAGCTAGACCCAAAGAGGACCACACCAAGACACATCATAATTAAAATGTCAGAGTTTCAAGATAAAGGCAGAATCTTAAAAGCGGCAAGAGAAAAGCAGAGAGTTACCTACAGAGGGGTGCCTATAAGACTATGTCTGATTTCTCAAAAGAAACTGCGGATAAGGAGGGAGTGGCAAGAAGTATTCAAAGTGATGAAAAGCAAGAACCTACAACCTAGATTACTGTACTCTATCCAGCAAAGCTATCATTTAGAATAGAAGGGCAGTTAAAGTGCTTCCCAGACAAGGTAAAGCTAAAGGAGTTTATCATCACCAAGCCATTATTATATGAAATGTTTAAGGGACTTACTTAAGAAAAATAAGATCAAAACTATGGACATTAAAATGACAACAAACTCAAAACTATCAACAACAGAATCTAAAAAATAAAAACAAAAACAAACTAAGCAAACTACTGTAATAGGAACAGAATCATAGGTATGGGGATCATTTGAAAGGTTATCAGCTGGAAGGGGCAAGGGAGAGAAATGGGGAAATGGTGCAGGGATTAAAAAGCATAATCGATTGGTACAAAATAGACAGGGGGGTGTTAAGAATAATATAGGAAAGGGTGAAGCCGAAGAACTTATATGCACAACCCATGGACATGAACTAAGTGGGGTGGGATTGCTGAAAGGAAGGGGGGTACTGGATGGATGGATGCAAAGGGAAAATAATTGGGACAACTGTAACAACATAATCAATAAAATATACTTTAAAAATATTTGTCCCAGTCAGGGGACATGACTAGGTTGCACGTCAGGTCCCCAGTTGTGGAATGCGTGAGAGGCAACCACACAGTGAAGTTTCTCTCCCTCTTTCTCCTTTCCCCTCTCTCTAAAATAAATAAATTAATAAAGAAACAAATAAATAAAATTGTTTAAAAAATATATACTCTAAAGAAATTCTTACACATGTAAACATAGAGGCATAGTGGAGAATGCTTACTACAATCAATATATATGTGTGTGTGTGTGTGTGTGTGTGTGTGTGTGTATATATATATATGTTTGTTATAAAAGAAGAGAAGTGGCATTGGGTTTGAAGAGCTTAAGAATCACTTTTGTAATGACTAGGACCCTAAATTTTATAAGAGTTTCATTCTCATTTTGATCCTGGCTCTTCTAGTAAGTAACTAGGTATAGGACCATGGACATACTGTTTAATCTTTTTGGACCCAGATTTATCATCTGTAAAAGCCCAGAAAATTGGAAAAGGTAGTCTCTAGAGATTGTTTCTTATAAAATTATCTGATTTTTAAAAATAAGATAGACTCATGTTTCCTTTACTCTTTTTACACAAAAAGTTCCACTGATTGTAACCAAGAAATGAGAGCCACCAGTAGCCCTGCTGGGAAAGAATGCTGCCATCAACATGCTCGTGTGCTTTCATCCCGGTTCCCAGTGTATGTGGGTGTTTGAGAATATAAATACATGATTTTTTTGTCAGTTATCCTAATGGAATTTTCTAATAGTCTCTTCAGCTTGATTGTAAGGTCCTAAATTGAGTGATTCATATTGACTGAGTAGGTGCTTCTGGAAATTAGAAATACCTGACTAGTTATATGTATTCTTTCTCAGGTAGGCAGCATAAAATCAATGCTTACATATAAAGAGCAAAGAGTGTCAACATGTGAGTCTCATCAGGTGTCAAATGGAGAAAATGCTTTTATGGTGGTTATGATAGTTAAACGACATTAAAGAAGGTAATATGTATAAGATGATGTATGAGACTACCCGATGTTAATAAATATTAATTAGAATCAAGTGAAGTATTTTATAAACACAAGTAATTTTTTATAACATTCTTTAAAGTATGAAGTGTACTGGGTAATCTGCTTTGAGAGTGAGACAGTAGCATGGCACCTATACAGTATTTCTAGAAAGTGGATCACAGTGAATAATAAGTTTCATTTGGATAACTAATCACTAGCAGGGTAGCCTAATATTTCCTGAAGGTGTTAGCAGAAACTTTGAGTAGGGAAATTAGCTATTAGGATTTTTAGTTACCAGTCATATCCTTCATTTAACATTTTTATTCCCATAGTGACTCATCCATGAATTATAGAGTGCTTTCCCAAAAGGAATGTAATATTTTTGGAAATAATGTTTTTACTGCTCTACCTTCTTTTTGTGTTAAGGAGTTTCTGGCTGGTCAGTTGGAACCAAAATTCTCTACAAATACTTTAAACTATGTGCCTTCTATGAAGAAGATTTAATCTTCACAAGAATGTGAATTTCATAGGGTCCAAAGACTACTGGGAAGGAGTTAACATTAGGTTAAGAAAAAGAACAGATAAGACATATAGATGATCAGTTGGGCAGGTGGTAAATATATAATTTGATTAGTTTAAATAATCAATTTATACCACATGTGTAAATTACACATAGAGAGCTACTTTACTTCTCGTTTTGATTAGGTAGGGGGAAAGCTTTGCATTAATGATTCCCAGACTTGGATTTCACACACCAGTAAAATAAAAAATGAATGACAGCAGCAGACTACCATCAACCCTATAAAAAAAATGGTAGGGGATAGGAGCTGACATGGGATTGTCAAATAAAGACAATTAAAAAAAGATAAATGACCCTATATTCCTACTGCCATTTTATAAAAGAAAACACATTTAAAAAAAAATCCTTACTCGAGGATATATTTATTGATCTTAGAGAGAAAGGGGGGAGAGAGGGACGGGGAGGAGGGGGGAGAGAGAGACACAGACATGAATGTGAGAGAGAAACATCCATTAGTTGCCTCCTGTATGTCCCCTGGCCAGGGCTGAAACCTGCACCTTTTGGTGTATGAGATCATGCTCCAACCAACTGAGCCACCTGGCAAGGGCTAGAGAAAAATATTTTAACACCGAAGGAGTTAGAATTGCATAATCTCTCAGAGTATAGGACAGCTATTCTTAAGAAAATACATAGTTTTTAATTTTACGATGACAGTTTTATTGAGAATCGGTGGAAACTTGTTTATGTACCAGTATTTAAGAAGCATTGGTTTGTAACAGGGGTTATCGTATTTGGCATGGCCAAATCCTCATACCTGTAGGATTTGCACACCCCATGAGCTAAGAATGGTTTTTACATTTTTAAATGATTGAAAAAAATCAAAATAATAATAATATTTTGTGGCATGTGGAAATTAAATAAAATCCAAACTTCAGTGTCTAAAAATAAAGTTTTATTGGAACAGAGCCATGCTTATTTATGTATTGTCTATAACTATCTTCCCACAATGGTGGTATAGCTGAGTAGTTGTGACACTCTAAACCTGAAAAATTTAATACTGGGGAACCTGAAATTAATTTCTGGAGGGTGGGTCCTTTGTAGTACAGTCTTCCCCTGCTAGGTGAGTGTTCTAGGAACTTATCTGTATTAGTGTACCAGGTGGTGTGTGAGAGGCTGCTTTTGGCTTCAGTGAATTTTTTTTCGAAGGCTCTTAACCCGTTTGCCCATTTCATGATGGGTGATTTATGAGGGTACCTGTCCATACTGCGCTGAGTATTCAGCAGTTTTTGACCAAAAACAGCAGGACCCCTGTGCCCCATCCTCCCTATTCACCTGATCTTGCCCCTAGTGACGTTTTTTTGTTTCCCCAATGAAAAAAGTCCTCAAAGGAAATTGTTTTGCTGATGTGGAAGACGTGAAACAAAAACAGTAGAAGCACTAGAAAGCATCCCTATCAGTGAGTTCAAAAACTGTTTCGAGAAGTGGAAAAAAATGTCTCGATGCATCAAATGGAGAGCATTTGAAGGTGACTGAAGTTTAAACATGTAAGAATAAATAGAGAATTTTTTATAAGTAAATTCATTTTCTTGGGCCCCCTTTGTGTCTGACCCTTTACACAGAAAGTTTGCTTAAATCTAGTTTAGACAACAGAATAACTAGTAATAACTAACAGGTAACTACTACTACAACTACTATTTACTAAAGAGCAAGCCCAGTTTTATGTGCTCTGCCTATATTATTAATCATCATAACAGTCTTATGAGGTAGGTACTGTTATTTTTATTTTACTGATATGGTCACACAGCTGTTAGGTGATAGAAGCAGCATTCAAGCCTAGATGGTACGTTTCATTGTCTGTACTGGGCTGTCAGAAAAAAGAAACAAAGGGGACACTTTAGGACACTGGATATGTTCTTCACATTTACTTTAATTATTTAAGGAAAGGAGGAAAGTAACCTTATTCTATAATTGCTCAAAATGTTGTGATTGAGTAGTTGAGTAAAAAAGTGAACATTAATTCGTGATATGTGAACATTTTTTTCCTTTGACTTAGTGGATTTTTCCAAGAGGTTTGTTGTTTAAGATGATTTATTTATTGTTGTCTTACTTATTGAACTTTTGAGCAAATAAATATATCTTTTCTGGACCCTGTATTGACTTTATTTTTGGTATAATTAGGATAGTAAAAATTTTATTATTAACTTGGTGGAGGGTAACTTTATTTATCATCACCATAAATATTTATTATGATGTTCCTAGGAGTGAAGTATGCAGACATAGTTTAATTAAAAAAATTTCATGGCCATTCTTTTTTAGAATAAGCATGGCTTTGTATGCCAGAGAAACATTAATTTACCAGTAGTTGGATATATAGATGAATTTATTCTAGAGGAAATTCTTGTTTTTCTTACAGAGACTAAGGCTTTGATGGAAGGAAGTAAGGTTACAAAAACTGCTTAAATGAAGGAAGGAATATTAGCAAGTGAGTAACTGAACTAGAATTACTGTGACTAATTCTAATTTCACAAATAATATATTGTGTTTAAAAGCAGCTTCTGTACATTTTTTTTTAAAGATTTTATTTATTTTTAGAGAGGGAGGAAGGTAGGGAGAGAAGCATCGGTGTATGGTTTCTTCTTGTGCACCCCCAAATGGGGATTTGGCCCACAACCAGGCATGTGCCCTGACTGGGAATCGAACTGGTGACATTTTGGTTCGTAGGCCAGCACTCAATCCACTGAGCCACACCAGCCAGGGCTTCTGTACATTTTAATGCCAGTATAAAATGCTGATTTAAATAAACTGAGATCTAGTGGCTACACTTTTTTTTGAATTAAATATCATCTATATTTTGAGATTTAAAAATGTTTGAACATATAAGAATAAATACAATTAGTTTTGCCATCCTCTGATGCCTAGAAACCTACAATGTCTGAAACTGGTGTTAATGGATTTTAGACCATACAGAAGATAGGACTGACGCTTAGAACTCTTTTTTTCAAATACATATATTTAATTGCCCAGTAATTTACCTTATTAAATATGGAACCCTGAAGAATGGACTACAGTGCTTTGCAGGGCTAAGGGTGGTGCTCGGGTGGTTGGAGTGGCATTAGGTGAGGGAGGTAGGGCCGTGGCAAAGGTTGCTTTTTTTTTACTTGTGGATCATTTTTACCTTCATATTTTGATGTTGCTTTTTTTTTGAGGTGGGGGGAAGGGGGTTGTTCATAGGTTAGGAATATAACACAGATAAAAGTGCCAGTGTTTTCTGTACTAGAGGGAATTGAATATGTTCAAGTGTTGACTTATTTCTGAATTTTTTTCATGTGTGTGATTTCTATTTGCTGTGTTGTTGCTCTTCCTGATAGCGAGAGAATTTCCAGTTTTGGTAGAATTACAGTGATGGTAGTTTTTTTTTTTTTTTTTTCCCCCTCTTACTCATTCCATTCATAATTTGACATTAATGATCTTGAAAACGTCCTTATTCAACGAGTTAGCTGGAATTAAAATTTAAAACTTGACTCTGGTTGAGGTAGCATATTATAGTTCTTGACAGCTATTGCCACTTCTTTCTCTTGTGACAGATGGCTTCGCCTCCTGGTTGTAATTCACTGCTGATTTTTTCAAAGAACGAATACCATGTGTTCCCCATTTTGGCAGTGATTGTCTTCTGCCCACTCATTGGTTTGAAAGGAACTTGAAATTGGATGTACTTGCTGCTGGCATTTATGGCAGGAAGTGGATATACAACTGTGACTCACTTTGCCAAGTGTTCATTTATTCGAAGAATTGTAGCTTCCTAAATTTAACATTACTTCTTTCTCATATCACAAGTAAAGTATATTTTATTACTGTTTTTTAGAATATGCTTCCCACTTTATGTTGTATAGTATGTACTTTTTGGTAGCATATTTATTACAAATGAGGTCCTAAAACTGAATTTGACATACTCAAAGATTTATAGTACATTAGACTGCAGCCTCTGTGTACAAGATATTGAATGAATAGATTTAGTCTTACTGAGTGTAATGAATATAATCATGAACGGGATTTATATTACAAAGACTCCAAAAACAGTTGATATTGTCATGCGTGGTATTGAACTTATATTTGAATATGTTTTGTGGTACATATCAATTGAGAGTAATATCTGTTCATTTAAACTTTTTTGCTCAGTATCTCCCTTGTCCATTGGTTGATATAAATGATATAATTATCTTAATCTAAATATTAGCCAGTTTAATTTTTTTTTTTTGGATTTCACTATTTTATTGTATTTTAATTTTATTTTTTGAGTCAGTTTAATTCTATGAAAATTCTGTTCATATTTGGAGCTATGGTGTTTTGGCTTTAAAAAACACGTACCAGGTTAGAGTTAACAAATATAGGGTATTTCTTGATAAAAACATAAGATAAATAAAAATAACTACTTGCATATTGTCTTCATTAGTGTTGGAATTTGGAATTTCTGTCCTTAAAAGTCACCGTTCTGTGAACTTCTGTTTTTGGCTGAGTGAATCAAGTATAGTAATGGTAAATGTGTTGTTTGCACATGGCACACAATCTCCAAATCTGTCTTGGTAATCTTTCCAGCTGAAAAACGAGCTCATGGTTCTAGCCTTGGCTGCGTATTGGCATCACTTAAGGGGAAAAAAAAAAAAGGTGTCTGCTCTCACCTTCACCTCCAGAGGTTCTTATTTAATTTGGGCTAGAGCATGGCCTCCAAGTGGGGATTTTTAAAAGCTCCCCAGATAATGCTGTTGTGTAGTCAAGGTTGAGAACCACTGGCTACTACTACTAGTAGTATATGAACTGAAATTTATTTCAGTATTCTGCCTAGTGAGGTAATATATGAACATTTAAAAACAATTTGGGTAGAGATTGTTTATCATTGGTATTTGAGAGTACAAATATAACCTGAGGATGAGTATATTGTATGAGTGTTTTGCGACATTTTTTTCTTTTTTTTTAATTGATTATATTGTTACAATAGTTCCAGTCTTTCCCCCCTTGCTCCCCTCCGTCCAGCACCACCCCTCCCCCAGCAAACCCCCACCCCCCCAGTCCATGCCCATGGGTCATACATACAAACTCCAGCTTCACCCTTTCCTATATTTTTTGTGACATTTTTAAAGATTTAGCTGCACAGGGTAGCTGGAAGGGGGAATGAGCACAGAACAGGAGGTCATATTAAAATGGGAATATTCCAGGCATAGGGCTGTTGTTAAGGAGGATGAGAGGGGTAAAAAGAAGAGAGCGAAATTAGGATGAGCTCTGGCTTCTGGGAAACTTGCAATAAAGGGTTCGAATGGGAAATCTGGATGGGATCTAAGTTTTGAAACAGAAATTATAATTCTTTCTCACCCAGCAGATGTAGCTGGAGCTCATCCTTTCTGTGAGACCAGGGAGGTGATAATGGTCAAATAAATGGAATGAGGGGGTTGCCTTTTACATTTAAGCTTATTCTCTGCCTAATGGTAGAAGGCTCAAATACCTCTTCTTAGAGCATTTTTCAAACTTAAGTGAATAAGAATCACCTGGGAACACTTGTTAAAAATGTAAGTTTCTGGACCCTATTCCCAAAGTTTGTGGTTTAGGATTGCTGGGGTGGGACTCAGAAATCTGTATTTTTAATAAGCACATTGATGTAGGTTAATCAGACTTTTTTGTTTGCTTACCATCTTTGCAGTGTTTGCTCTGTCCTTTGTACTATTCTTTAGTTAGTGTTTTGTTTTTTTTAATAATTGACTTTAAAAAAACGGAATCTTGTTTTAAAATGAAACTCTCGCTGTCTTTACATGGAAAGCATATGACTTACAATATAATAACAAAATAAATATGTAGATACTTAAGAAAGGTCATAAATGTGTTTCATTGAATATTATCTTGAATACCATTTTGAGAAATACACCTTTTGTGATTCTTATACAAATAGTTTTCTCATTATACTTGGAAATATAGACGAATATTTGCAAATAGAGATAAAAACTTTCATTTTGACTGAGTGGCTTTCAGTTCTGGTTGCACACTAGAATTTCATGAAGAACTTTCAAACATACTTTTGGCTAGTCCCCACCTCCAGAAAAACCCAATTTTATTGGTATTTGATAGAACCTCGGCATCAATATTTTTAAAACTTTCCCAGACAATGTAATCATAATGTGTATTTTGGGACGAGAATGTAGAGATTTAAAAAATACAATATAAATAGACTGAGAAGCGTAAATTCATGAGTGCGAAATGAATTTTCTGGGTAGAATTAGAAGGAATGCTGGACACCCAGTAGCATGGCAGGATGGTGGGAGAAGTTGAATTGGTGAAGCACCAAGGCTTTTTTATTCTAATTTTCTCCTCTGCCTCAGCTTGCTTCTCTGTTTTCTGTTCTTGGTGAATGATAGGATATTTATCTAGCCAGATGGTCCTCAAACTTAAGTGTGCATCATAATTGTGTAGAAGGTTTGTTAAAACACAAATTTCAGGGCCCCACCTTCAGAGTTTCTCATTGAGTTGGCTTGGTATAGGGCTCAGGGATTTGTGTTTCTAACAGTTTCCCAGGTGATGTTCATGCTGTTGTCTAGGCATCACACTTGAAGAAATACTAATCTAGTCAACCAAGCTAGAAACGTGGAACATTAGACTTAGATTATTTTCTTTCCATATATCCAGAAAACTTTAAAAATAATGAAACAACCACAAACCCATGTATCCATCACCCTGGATTAGCAAATATTGATGGTGTATGGGGAAATATTCATTATGAATTAACATTTCCTTTTTGGTCATAATCAGCTGCTGTATCTTAACTCACACTTTTGAGCACAATGAGTGAAATATGCCCACTTGCTGGGCTTGAGGTTAGTGCTTTTTAGGTTAAACTGCTATAATCTTGAAGAGGCAATTATGCTCTTTTAGCTTGTTTGATTAGTCTTTTAGGCAACAAAGTGAAATAAAGGCAGAGAAAAAATACAATCTAGATTATATGCCCAATCTGAGAAGAATGTTAAAAAGTATTACATATTTTCACAAATGAAATGGCAAGATGAAGTCATTTTATCCTGTTTTTATATTTAAATAGTTTATTCGAGTCGTCGTCGGCAGCCGTCCGTCTCGACGATGGTGTAGCTTCTTAAGAGTCTATCTGCACCGCTGAGAATGGCTGTGCAGTCCGACTCGGGAGTGACACGGTATCTGTCTCCTCCCGTGTTGAATCGACATCTTGCGATGAAGCTACAGAGCCTGGGCAGGGTGATATGGAGGGTCTGCTGTTGCCCATGCAGCAGACCCCCCCTCTCTTCGCAGCTGAAGGATCCAAGGGAAAGACGGAGTCAATATACAGCTTGGCTTCAGGTGCGCCGCAGGAGTTGCCGGTGTTGACTACAACGTCGAACCGCCTTAGGGACTCCGGCTCCGGATTTTCTGTCGGGGTTTACTCCCTTAGCCTTTCCCCTGAAGAGGTATGCCGCAAGGCAGCGGAGGTTTTTTGGAGTCAGAGTTTTCCTTCTCTGATGTGCCCTGACTGGAAGATCGAACCAGCGACACTTAGCTCGCAGGCCGACGCTCAATCCACTGAGCCAAACCAGCCAGGGTTTTATTCGAGTAGTTCACAGAATTAATAAGCTAAATTTACTTGTGTGTCTAGAAACCTGGGAGGAGAAAGGTAAACTGCTCTAAAAAGTTTGTCATGAAAAACATAGGCGCTCATAACCTGAAGGGATAACTGTATCATTTGTTCAGTTTTAAAACAGCTTGTTCTCCCTAAATGTAATTAGCTGACATATGGGTCAAGAGGAAAAAAGTATTGATATTATTCATTCAAAAAACACTGAAGGTATAATCAATGGTGTCAATTTGATTCTGGAACAGTTAAGGTAGTTTTGATTAGTCTTGCTGGCTTTTGGTCATGCATTAAATAGCTGATTCAATATGGTGGAGATCTTCCCAGCCATGTGTGTTTTGTGAGTTAGAAATCATGCTGTTTTTATATTCTTCTGAAGGGCATTATTAATCACCTCTGTGTATCTTTTCATTTTGGAGTTAATATCAGGATTCCTTGAACTTGCTGGCTTCTGTGATTTTTCCTCACTGTTCTTTGAAGTGAGGATTTGTACGTGACTTTGGGGAGTATGAACTTAACGTCTAATGAAAATCCTTGTGTAACTTCAGTTTGTTCCCCTCCATCCCATCCTCCCTTCCACCCATTCATCCATTCTTCATATCACATTTCCTGTAATTATCTTGTTGACAAACTTGTTTGTTTCTACTTTCCAGTCTCTTTTCCTGTTTGCTTTCCTTTTTGTTCCCTCTTGCTAGGACTCTTTATTTTCACTCATCAAGTAGACCTTGGGAAAATAATCTTTTCCATTTTTCTTTGAACAGAGAGGTCAGCTTATATTTGCAGCTCACATATTAAGTATATGCAGGGAGTAGAAGACAAGTAAAGGCAGAGACACTGCAGATTATTGAGGTGTTTGCTTTAGTTTTCATACAATCTGGGGATTTGATCTCTTCTCTCTGGAAGTCACTTTTTTTTTCTTCCTTGAAAATGGAAGTGTGGTCTTTAAATTATCTTGACTCTTTAGGTATTTGCTCATCTTTAAAAGGTTTGCAATAATTAGGACCAGCATGTCAAAAAACACTAGCGATGCTATCTCTAGTGTACTTTTCTGGACTTAGAAAAAATATATAGCTTATTATTATTTTTAATCGAATTCCCCATATTTATGGATAAGAATCTCGGAATGCATGGAAAAGATATTACTTTAAATGTTCAATGCTGTGAAAATCACGTACTCAAAGTTTGAACTATCAAAATTTTCAATTCATGAGGATTAGCCAAACTTTGAAATCTCAGGTCAGTGAGTAACTGACTTCCTTCTTTGTGGAGTGCTGCTCTAAGGCCCAATGGTTTTCCAGGACATGACACATGGTGTAGTATGATGAACAGTTGGAATTGGTTAGAACTGTGTATTGCCAGCCCTTTAGGATACTTGTTTTTGCCTGTCATTTGTGTGTCAATAGGGTTCTTGCTCCATTCTTCTTTTTTAAAAGTTTACTTAATTTGAACCTTGCCTGTTTGTATATTTACCTGAACTTAGTGCAGTCGAAGTTCAGCATTGAAACAAAGTGGGTGGCAGTGTTAACTGTTTTTCTTGCAGTAGGTCACTACGTATTATCTGGGGTGGAATGCTTTGTGGGTATGTGTATGTTTCTTAATAAGACAAAGGACAAGACTGAAAGGACCTTTGTTTTTGCTTATTCTCTGTTTCAACAAAGCATTGTCTAACTAGCCTATCAATAAATATTTATTGAGTGCCTACTATAAATGCCCAATAATATGTCGAGTGCTTTGAGGGTTGTTGTTTTTTTTAAAGAAAAGGGGAGGGGGAGAAAGAAACAGACATACATTTGAGGAGTTTAAAACCATTTTATCATGGTCCTGGCCTATGGGGCTCAGTTGGTTGGAGTGTCCTGTAAATCAGAAGGTCCCTGGTTCGGTTCCTGGTCAGGGTGCTTGCCTAGGTAGCAGGTTGGGGTGTGAATGAGAGGTAACTGATTGATGTTTCTTTCCCTCTCTCCTTCCCCTCTCTCTAAAATCAATAAGCATGTCCTTGAGTGAGGGTAAAAAGACACACAAACCATGTTATCATGAAATATATATAGCAAGAGGGTTTCATAAATATGAATTTTTGGAGGGGCAGAATTCTAGAGTATTTTGGCCTAGACTAGGTTCAAAGTCATGAGTAAGCTGTGTCCTTGTGTAACTTGTTCATGTATCTGGGATGTTATTTGTCAGGTAGCCGCCTTGCTCTGAGAAATCACCTGGAGACCACTGTAGGATTAGACAACAGGTTTATTGAGGAAAAAGGGGGAAGGGAATGGCGGGAAGAGGAAACTCCTGGATCAACTTGAGGGTCCATAGGAGCACGGGGAAGGGGGAGTGGAAGGCCTGTTGTGGGGCCATAGGAATTGCCTGCCTGGGCTTCTGCAGGCACCTTTTTTATACTTGCCAAGCACACATTTCAGTGAGGGTGAGTTTGCTTATCAATATATTCAGTAGGTCATTTACATCTTTTTGGTTTTCCCCCACCAGGTTAGTTAACATATTGGGCTAGGTCCATTAACATTTCCTCTGAGAAGAGCTAAGTCTTTTAGCATTTCCTGTGCGAGGGGCTAGGACCAGGTTGATTTGCATATGTCAAAAGCCCAGGTGTGTATTCTAGCTGCCTCCATGTTCTGACATATCTAGTCTTTTGTTTTTAATAAAAAGAATGTTGCTGATGTCTAGGGTCACAGATGGAGGGTTTAGGGGAAGAGGGCACCACAGTCATTCTGGCTACTTCTTGCTGACATAGGAGTGTAGTTAAGAGTGTACATTACCTTCTCTGTCTATATCGCCAATGTTTCTTGTGCTGGCCAGGGTTGGTACTGAGGAGTAGACAGGAGCATGAGGGTGTGGCCTGTCTTTGCTGTAGCTTTGTTGACCATTCTTTTGATGAAGCTGACAAGGAGTCACAGGAGGCAAGGTCCTAGAATGAGAGCTAAAAGTAGTGTTAGCAAGGGAGTAAAGAGGGGTAGGAGGATGGTCTGCAGAGGGACAGTTAAGTCAAACCATGAATCCAGTGAGCTGCTTATTTTATTTTTTAATTGGGCAGCTCTGTCCGTTAGGCTCTTAACCATGGCCTGTACTGTTCCAGATTGATTAACATAAAAACAGCAGTCTTCACCCCAAAAGGCACAGGTACCCACTTTATGGGTTGCAAGGAGGTCTAACGCCCTCTGTTATGAAGGGCAACTCTGTCTAGGGAGTTGACCTGATATTGAAGTTTGGAAATAGCCTGTGCTGTATCCCCTAGGCTTTGTTCAAACTCTGGGGATAACTCCTGATGATATTTAAGAGAAGTTCCCAGCCCTGCTGCTCCTGTTGTGATTCCAGTGGTAACGCCAAGGGCTGCCAGGATGGGGATTAGTACTGGAGCTTGCTTTACTCTTATTGTCGTGGATAGGGGAATAGGAATCTCCGAGTCGGGGGGCATCACCTGTAGGGGAGGGGCTAGAAAGGCGATTGTGCAGGTCCCTGTACAGTTGGTAGATAGACAGAGGTAGGCTTGTGATCCACACAGAGGGAAGATGCCAGAGTGTCAAAGGCATACCTGAAGATGAAGACAGTAGGCAAAGTCTGAGAGTTGTTGAAGATGTGCCTGTGTTCAGTGCCCCGTATATGTTCCAGGTACCTCGTAAAGGTGCTGTCTGGTTTTCTTTTTCCAAGACCGAGATAGTGTCTGCCCAGTTCATTCCATGGATGGGGTCAGGTAATGTGGAATTTGCTATAAAAGGACCTTGTAGGTTAAGAGTAAGATTAGACCACTGGTGACAGTTGGCACTCACAAGGGAGCTGGAATTGGAGGTGTCAAAGGGGAGTAGAAGGGAGAGGGGCTCCTGGAACAGGACGTGTGCCTGGAAGTCCCAGTGAGTCTTAGTAGGGGAGGGATGGTGAGATGGAGAGGAGATGTAAACTCTGATGCCAGGCTCAGACGAGAGGCCGGGTGATTCTCGTGTTGCTCCTGGCATGTTATATTGATCGTGAAGTTGCACAGGAGTGCTGGCAGGACCTACCGGGCTAGAAAATTCTGAATGTTGAGTATGAGAAACACAAATGGGTACTTGCTGGCCTTAAGGGCAGCCCTGTGCATGCCTTCAACTAGGCATGTGAGACAATGAGACATCTTAGCCAAATTGGGGGACCCTGACTGATAGTTCCAGTGAGGATCTGCAACTGGGACTGCAGTGCATCTGGCTGGATTCCTGTTGGGATCCCGGACATATAGGGTGTCTGCAAAGGTGGAGGCAGTGGACAGAATACGATCTTTTTCTTCTGGGGCAGTGGAGGAGGTTAGGATGACAGACATCTTGATATGTTAACGAATATATCTGAGTTATATATTGGGACTCCTTGCAAAAGGGGGTAGGATCTGCAGTATAAAATTATAGATGGTGCTCAATTTGAGCTAAATACGTGAGGGAAGAGGGGACATGTATCTGGACAAAACCCTTGGCTCCTGCCACCTTACAAAGAGGGTACAGGCCTGAGAATGGCAGGGAGAACAATGGTGTGAGGGCAGCTTGAGAACGGGTGCAGGGAGGTGAAATGAGAGGGGTGGAGTCCGGGGGCAGCAATGGCTTGTCTTTGGCCAGTGAGTCAGAAGGGGAGGGGGAGGAGGGAGAAAGGTTTGCTGAGGGAGGAGCGGAGGGAGCTGTTGACTGGGAGGGGGCATATGGGAGGGATAAGGGTGTCCAAGGACTGAGGCGTCTGCTTCTGTAAAAGATGTGGATGTAGGGGAGTTGGGGGAGTTTGGCGACGCAGAGGAACTGCAGGTGGAGGTCAGTTGAAGGAGAATAAGTTGGGGGGTGGTGCAGGAAGAGCAAAGGGATGGTTTGCTGTGAAGAGTCAAAAAGGCCTCTGCGTATGGAACTTTGGGCCATTTGCCATTACGCCTGAGGAAATTGTCAAGGTCAGTGAGAATTTGGAGGTCAAGCGTTCCAGGTTCTGGACAACGGTATTTGTTATCAAGAGGATATTGAGGCCAGGCAACCATGGAGAAAGAAATGAGCTTTTTTAGCTTTACCTGGGACCCTATTTGAAGGATCCAGAGGTTCTGACAGAGATAACCCAAAGGGGAGTCCTTCGGAGGTGGGGATTAATGTGCTCCCATGGCACTGAGAGTAACGGCCCAGAGGGTGAGCCTGAGATAAAATGAATCAGGAGGGTTAAGGGGTGTCCCCACTTAAGCCGCCGATTCTATGATGCGCAAAGGCCTCGAACGAACTGTCCGCGGGGTGGGCGTCCCCAACCACCCTTGAAGTTCGACAAGGTTCAAGGCCCCAAGGAAGACCGATCTAGGCCTAGGATTTTTGGGCAGAGCCACAGTAGCCTCAGAAATGAGACAGTCAGCCTGATGAGAGGCTCACCCCGTGAGACGAAACTCCACTAGTCAGTGTCTAGTGTGGGTGTGGATGGAGGGAAGGCCACGGCAACGGGTCTGGAGGCAGAGGTCATCAGATAAGCAGGTCTCTGAGCAGGGTGGGAGAGGAGGGGGCGAGAGGGTTCCCACAGACAGGGTCGGGGGTAAGCTTTGGACGTGCCACCAAGCCCACTGCTCCCCTGCCTGCAAGCTGCTGGTGACCACTCTCGGAGCCCCTCCCGGGTTTTGTCACCAAACTGTCAGGTGACCTTGCTCTGAGAAGTCACCTGGAGACCACTGTAGGATCAGATAACAGGTTTATTGAGGGAAAGAGAGGAAGGAGGTGGAGGGAAGAGGTAACTCCTGGACCAACTCAAGGCCCTCTAGGAGCCAGGGGAAGGGGGAAGGGGAGTGGAGACTCCCAGTCACCTCGTGGGCCCTGTAGGAATTGCCTGCCTGGGCTCCTGCAGGCACCTTTTTTATACTTGCCAAACACACATTTTGGTGAGGGTGAATTTGCTTACCAATATATTCAATAGGTCATTTACATCTTTTTGGTTTTCCCCCACCAGGTTAGTTAACATATTGGGCTAGGTCCATTAATATTTCCTCTGGAAAGAGCTAAGTCTATTAGCATTTCCTGTGGGAGGGGTAGGATCAGGTTTATTTGCATATGGTTTATTTGCATAGGTCAAAAGTCCAGGTGTGCACTCTAGCTGTCTCTATGTTCTGACATTATTTAATGTTAAGGATTTCTTTAAAGTTGGTATTTTGTTTGTATCGTAGATTAAATAATCAGTATATCTTAAAATATGTAGTGTACTTCCCACAATTTTAGGATTTAGAAAAAATTATTAAAATGGAAATATATTCATGATATATCAGGGGAATGTTACATCTGTGGTATATATACTATGATCGATTTTTTGGAAGCAGTATAGAGTCATAATGTTAAAGTGCAAACTATGTGTTTAGACTGCTAGATGGTTCTGTTACTTGTTATCCAAATGACCTAGAGCAGTTTACTTATTCTTCTCTGTGTTTTGGTTTTCTTATTTGGAAAATGAAAATAATAATTGTGCATCATAATGGAGATGTGAGGAGATTATGAATTAAAATATATAGAACATTTACTCCAGAATGGCTACAGTCAATAAATAACAAACAATGGGCGAGGATGTGGAGAAAAGGGAACTCTAATGTACTCGCTGTTGGTGGGAATGCAGACCAGTGCAGCCACTGTGGAAAACAGTATGAAGTTTTTTCAAAAAATTAAAAATGGAACTGCCTTTTGACCCAGTGATTCCACTTCTGAGAATATATCCTAAGAAACCCGAAACACCAATTCAAAAGAATATATACACCCCTATGTTCATAGCAGTGTTATTTACAACAGCCAAGATCTGGAAACAGCCTAAGTGCCCATCTGTAGGTGAGTGGATAATGAAGCTATTGTACATTTACACAATGGAGTACTATTCAGCAGTAAAAATTAAAGGAGCCTTTTGCAATTGCATAGATGGACCTGGAGACTGTTTTGCTAAGTGAAATAAGGCAGTCAGGGAAAGACGAATACCATATGATCTCACTTAATGTGAAATCTAATTAACAAAATAAAAGAACAAGCAAAGTAGAATCAGAAGCATAGGAACATGGACGAAACTGCCAGTTGTCAGAGGGGAGAGGGGAGAGGAGACTGGATGGAAGAAGGTGAAGGGATTAGCCAAAGAACATATATGCATGCCACATAGACAAAGACAGCAGGTGTAGGGATTGCCTGAGGGAGTCGGGGTGGGCATTGGGTGGAGGGGGGAAAGGGGGAAAAATTGGGACAGTGACTGGCATGTGGTAAGCACTGATTACATGTTAGCTATTATTTTTATTTTTACTGTGATCTTTTTTTCTAAAGGATTATTTGTTTTTAGAGGAAGGGAAGAAAAGGAGAAAGAGGGAGAGAAACAGCGATGTGTGCAAGATACATTGACCGAGATCCATTGATCGGTTGCCTCTCGCATGCCCCCAACTGGGGACCTGGCCCACAACCCAGGCATGTGCCCTGAATGGAAATTGAACCGGTGATCTTTGGGTCCTCAGGCCAGCACTCAATCCACTGAGCCACACCAGCCAGGGCTGTTGTGATCTTTTTTTTATGGGTGAATTTCAGCATGGGAAAAATGTTTTGAAGGATGGATATTCTTCAAAATATTTTCAGTGGTTTTCTCAGATGCGTAGGATTATAGACTTCTTTCTTTCTATTTATCTGTAATTCTTTTTTTTTTTTCTTATGGAGTAAAGTAAAGGATAATGAAGAATACAGTTTAGTCTAAACATTTATATAATTTGTTACATGGCAAAAGCTAGAATTAGTTGCTAATAAATTAGTAAATATTTGAGTGAAATTTAATGGGCTACAAAGGTGTGATTTTATCTTTCAGTTGTATAGTAAACATGGTAGAAACACAGAAGAGAAAAAGTACTAAAGGTTGTCTTGTTCACTTCTCCATCCACCTTCACATTATCGCTGACAAATATAATAAATATAAATATTAAATTTGCAGTGACTGGTTGTTTGCCCTATTTTAAGGTAACTTATTCAATTAAAAAAATGGTAGACATCTAAGTGTTAGGAAATTTTCTTAGATTTCACCAAACCTGCCTCTGTGTAACTACTTGACATTTATTGTAGGAATTCACTGTGGAGCTAGATAAAATAAATCTAATGCTTATTCCAGAATAATGCTATAATGGAAAAGGAGTTTATCAAATGCATATTTAGTAGCTCATAGAATTGCTGGGAGGGCCAGAGAATTAGGTGTGAGGTTTAGCTTCTATAATGTTCTACACTATGCTGATGAGGAAACCTAGACTGTTGCCATTGCTTCATTGGACGCTAAAGGAAATATTTCAATTGATGCTTTGATGCTATTTATGAGCCAAGAATTGACCTTGTGATCATTGGGAAACTGCTGTTGTTCTTAACGCCTAGAGTTGGAGTCATCCATCTGTCACCGTCTACATGAGTTAAGATGGAAATAGAGCCTCTTTCTACTCAACTCCATATGTCTTACATGCATATGCCCTGTTGTCAGAGTCCGGATCACATGCCTGGGCCAAGCTACAAGGGAGTGTGGGAATTTGAGTTTCCACTCTTACTTTGCGGAAACAGGACTCATAACAAAGGGATTTCTTTACATGTAGGAAGATCATGAGTACAAGCCTGTGAAAAGAGATTCATCATTATTAGTCATTAGGGAAATGCATCTCCAAGCCACAATTGAGGTACTACCTCCCACCCACTAGGATGGCTATCATAGTGGAAAAGAAAAGAAAGGAAATAACAAATGTTGGCAAGGATGGAGAGAAATTGGAGCTCTTGTACATGGCTGGTGAAAATGTAAAGTGGTTCAGCCACTGGGGAAAACAGTTTGATGTTTCCTCAAAAAGATAAATATATAAATACCATATGACCCTGAATTCTTAGGTATATACCCAAAAGAATTGAAAACTGATTCTCAAACTAGTCCATGTATATACATGTTTATAGCAGCATAATTCACAATAACCAAAAGGTAGAAATAGTCCAAATGTCCATCAATGGGTGAATGAATGAACAAAATGTGGTATATACATAAAACAGAATATTTTTCAGACATAAAGAGGAGTGAAGTTCTGACACATACTATGATGTGAGTATAACCCCAAAACATTATATTAAATGAAAGAAGCCAGATACAAACGGTTACATATTATATGGTTCCAATGATTGAAATAGCTGGAATAGGTAAATCCACAGAATTAGAACACCAGTTGGTGGTTGCCGGTGGCTGTGGGGAGAGAAGAGTGAGGAGAAAGTGCTTAATGGGTAAGGAGATTTACATTGAAGTAATGGAACTATTTTGATCCTAGGAAAACGTGGTGATTGTACAACCTTGTGACTGTATTAAACCTCACTGAATTGCTCTTTAAAATGGTTAATTTTGGTTCAAGATGGCAATATAGGACCTGAGCTTGCCCCCTCCCAAGAACACATCAAATGTACACCTGTATTTAGAGTAGTTCCTCCTAAGAGATAACCAACGGCTAATTGAACAGCTTCTGCACAACAAGAAAGAGAAAGACCACTTGGAGATACTAGGTTGGCCAAAAAGTCCGAATGGTATTTTTCAGCAAAATAAAAGACATTTTTCATTTTCAGCAATAACTTTATTGATTTGGATGTTTTGAGTATGTTGGCTATCTCCCACATGGTATAACAATGATTATTCTCAATTAATGTCTTGATTCTATCGCTGTCAACTTCAGCTGGTCTACCTGACCATGGAGCATTGTCCAGCGAGAAATCTCCAACATGAAACTTCACAAACCACTTTTGACACGTTCTATCAGTAGCAGCACCTTCTCCATACACTGTACAAATCTTTTTTTCTTTTTTGCATTTCAGTTGCATTTTTACCTTGAAATAATAAAGCATAATATGCTGAAAACGTTGCCTATGTTCTTCCATTTTCAGTATTAAAATGGCTATACAAAAATTCACCTATTTTGGTAATTTTTAAAAAATTTTATTTTTATTTATTGATTTTAGAGAGAGACATGAAGGGAGAGAGAGAGATTGATTTTGTTGTTCCACTTATTTATGCATTCATCGTTTGATTCTTGTGTGTGCCCTGAGTGGGAATCGAACCAGCAACCTTGGCATGTCCGGATGATGCTCTAACCAACTGAGCTACACAGCCAGGGCAGGTAAGTTTCTTTTTAAATGCATGCTGATATGACAGCTGTCACAGTACAGTCTAACAAAATTGTTTCGAATGAAGTTAAAGACAATTAAGTGCTGTTAGAGACATCTGGCAGAAAAAAACCAAACGAACTTTTGGCCAACCCAATAACGGACACCACAGGAGCTGAAGGAACACTCCAGTACTGAAGGAACCAGCGACTGCCATTGTTTATGTTTTTCCTGCGCTTGGTGCTCTGTCCAACTTGTCAGGCTGCTGTAGTGCTTCCTCACCCACCCCTTCTGGAGCTAGCACCAGCAGGAACAGGAAGGTGCCATAGTCCCTCCATCTGAAGACTGATTCAGTGGGTATGGCAGAGTGCAGCTGCCCGCACCTGCTGGGTGTGTGCATGTGGTGCTCCCTTACCTGGAGAGAGTGGAGAACTAGCAAAGCACTATGGTACCCAAATGCTGGGCTGCTCCATCCAGAGAAAATACGGAGATAGTGGGGTGTTGCTGCACGGCACGTTGGGGGAGAAAGTGAAGAACTAGTAGGCTGAAGTCTCAAAAGCTGCCTCACCAAGAGAAAGTGCAGAACCAGCAAAGTACTGTGATCTATGCACACAGGGCTGGTCTCTGTGAAGCAAGTATGGAATAGGGTGCAGCTGTGCCCAGACCTGGCTCAGGAAATAGGCAATTAAATCAACACAGCACTCTCTAAGGGCACATCAGGCAACCCTGCCCAGATCAGAAGGACAAGGAAGTGTCCACATATTAGGCTGCTCTGTCCTGACTCTGTTCTGGACGTGGACAGCCAGAATAATAAGGAGCTGCTGCATGTGTGTATACTAGGTTCTCCTCCCTGGAACCTACTTCTTTTGTTCTGGTGGCACAACATTAGGTACTCCACGTGGCCTCTCCAAATACATCTGGCCTGCTCAAACCATCCAGTACACACAGTTTACACAGAAGCTACTTCTTCAAGATTAGGAGAGAGAGCTATTTCATCTTACTTACAGGAAAAACACAAAGTTAAAATAGGGGACAGAAGAATATGGCCCAAGTGAATGAACAAGAAAAAACTGATGAAATGGAGGTAAATAATTTGCCTGATAAACAATTCACTGAAATGGTCATAAGGATGCCCAACAAACTGGAGAGTAGAATAGAGGAACTTAGAGAGCACGTCAACGAAGAGTTAGAAAATATAATAAAGACCCAATTATAGATGAATACAATAACAAAAATTATATCAGAAGGAACTGACAGAATATTAGTTACTAAGGCAGTGGTCAGGTTGCTTAGTTGGTTGGAGCATTGTCCCATAGACCAAGAAGTTGCAGTTTTGATTCCTTGTCAGGGCACATACCTAGGTTGTGGGTTCTATCACCGGTCGGGGTGTGTACAGGAGACAACCAATCAATGTTTTGATTTCTCTCTCTTCCTCTCCCTCTCCTTTCCTCTCTCTAAAAATCAATTCAAAAAAACAAAAACGAAAAACAACACGTATCCTCAGGTGGGGATTTAAAGAAAAAGGATTAGTTAATACAGAAGAACTGATTAGTGACCTGGAAGACAGAATAGTGGAAATCACTTAATCAGAACGGCAAAATGAAA
This sequence comes from Furipterus horrens, assembly GCF_987537825.1. Lineage (NCBI taxonomy): Eukaryota > Metazoa > Chordata > Mammalia > Chiroptera > Furipteridae > Furipterus > Furipterus horrens. The sequence continues at coordinate 96,521,155 of NW_028327174.1, read as the reverse complement.
ACAAAATTAAAAAAATGAGGATAGTATAAAGGACTGCTGGTACAACATCAAGTGCTCTGACATCCACTCTGTGGGGATTCAGGAGGGAGAAGAAAGAGAAGGGGGCAGAAAATATATTTGAAGAAATAATAGCTGAATACTTTTTAAATCTGGGGAAGGAAACTTTTATTTATAATTTCTTACATTTCTCTTTCGTTTAGAAAGCCCTTGATCTGAGTATAATTAAATATGTCTATGTTTTCTTCTTTTTATTTCCTAATTAATTTGAATTTTATAGTTGTTCTTTAATCTTCCTGGAATTTATTTTGTAATTTTGTGTGAGGAAAATATATTTATTTTGATGTTTTCCTAATAGCTGGAAATTTTAACACTTGTGTGATGCATGACCCATTTGACCCCTTTTGATTAGTGGCATCTTTTCTTTTTTCTTTATTAAGTGCTTAATTATTGTAAGATCTCTTCCATTGGTCTGTTTTCCAGCATGACATTGACTCATTGCAGGTTTATAATTTGTATTATATGGCTGATTAGACATTGAAAGTAATTTCCTTCAAAATATATATGTATATATTTGCCATTCTCAACTCTTTTTGCTGCCAGATATTCTTACCCCAATCTTCTTCTGTGCTAGCTGCTCTAGGTTTCAGCTTAAATGTTACTTTCTTAGCCTTCCTTAACCATTTTACCTAAAGAAGGATAATGAGCTCCTAATCTGCCACATTGTCCTATTTCTTCAATAGCATTAATCACAGTTAGTAACATGCTTGGCACTTGGTTAACTGTCTCTGTCATTGAAATACCAGTTCCATGAGGCTACCTTGTTTTTCTTGGTTACTGCTGGGTCTCTAGCACCCAACATGTAGTAAGCACGTAAGCACTCAGTAAATATTTTTTGATTTACTGAATAAATTTCAAATGAACTTTAGAAACATTTTTCTCAGTTACACTCAGGTTTTTTTTTTTTTTTTTTGGTCAGACCTACAAATTATTTTGGAACTATTTGAAGTACGATATATTTCTAAACTGATTAAAACCTTATTACATTTCCAACAAAATTTTATTTTATTTTATTTTTTCATTTCAGTTATCCACTTTTTTTTGGTCAAGGTTACTACTATGTACTTTGTAAATTTTTTTCTACTTTGGATGGAATTTTTCCCATCATATTTTTTGACTAATTAAAAATTGCAGTCTCAAGTTTGGAGAAAAGGTCCACAAACAAGGGTGTCCTCCTACACAACCACAATACAACCATCAAATTCAGGAAATTAACTTTATTAGAGTACTACCATCTAATCCTCAGACTCCACTCAAGTTTCATTAGTAGTCCTAATAGTAATCTTTATAGAAAAAGATTCAGTTCAGAATCTTAGGTTGCATGTGTCTTTCAATCTAGAATGATGCCTTGGTTTTTCTTTGACTTTCATGACCTTGACACTTTTAAAGATTACAGATAAGTAATTTTATAGACTACCTCAGTTTGGGTTTGTCTCATAGTACCATGTGATATATTCAGGTTGGGTATTATTGGACAGAGTATCACAGAAGTAATGCTGTATTCCTGTAAGGTGGCTCATGATTTTGATTTGTCCCATTACTGATTATGATCTCTTTGATCACTTGATTAAGATCAAGGCTTCTCCACTTTGCACGTACTCTTTCTCTATAATTAATAAGTATTTTATGAGGAGATACTTTGAGACTATATAAATATCACATTCTTCGTTAAAGTATCAGTTTGTATTTACATGGGACCTATGGTTTTCCATTTTCTTCAGTAGATTTTATGTAACCATCATTATTTATTTTGATGCTCAGTTTGTCCCAGAATTTGCGAGTTGGAGTCTGTTTAACCTTGTTCCTATGTTTATTTGACAAATTGTCAATATTCTTTGAGTACTTTAAAAAAAAAAGATTTTATTTATTTATTTTTAGAGAGAGGGGAAGGGAAGGAGAAAGAGAGGGAGAGAAACATCTGTGTAGTTGCCTCTCATGCACCCCCAACTGGGGACCTGGCTTACAACCCCGGCATGTGCAATGAGTGGGGATTGAACTGGTGACTCTTTGGTTTACAGGCCAGTGTTCAATCTACTGAACTACACCAGCCAGAGCCTTTGAGTACTTTGTGGCATAATAGGAGCTTCCAAACTCACCTTGTACTTTCTTCTATGCCTCATCCTGGAATTAGCCATTTTTTTTTTAAGGAGCCTTGGTTCATTTCAGTGGAAAATATTTAGAAGCCAAGGTCTGAACTTCAGGTGTGCTCATTGCTATTCAGAGTTTGCTAGTCCCAGTCCCTCTCAGTGGGCAGAGCTAGGGAGTGTGTGTGTGTGTGTGTGTGTGTGTGTGTGTGCGCGCGCGCGCACACTCATGAACTTATACATATGCATATATATCTATACATATTTATATCTATTTATAATATTTATCTTATACATTGGAAACCATAAGTTCACACTGAGACTTTCATTTGCAATCCAACACTGGAGGATTCTTTCTAGGTTTTTTGTTTTATTTGTTTTACTTTCTACATATGTAATTCCCTTTTCTTCTATAGTGAAAACTTGGATGCCCTTATCCTTAAAATATTTGCATGTTTAATCAGTCTCTATATGACACTCTCCCATCACTGCTGATGCCCTCTACCCGGTGTGTCTGAATGTTACACAGGAAACTATAAAATTTATTTTATCAACTAAAACAAAAAGTAATCTTGGGTTTAGAATTACTAACACAGTTTTAAATATTACAAATATTACAGAGGTACTGAAGTATTTTCCTTTGAGTGCACACTGTCCCTTTACTAATATGTACTAATAGTGTAGCTACTAGGATTTAAAATTGCCTGAGTGAGGAAAAGAAATACTGGTCTAGGTTTTATTAACTCAGTTCTCTTAATATATTAGCTTTTCTTCTTTCCAGACTTTCTCCCTTCCAAAAAACTTCATTGTAATTGCTGGCTTTGTGCGTAACCCCAATACATTTCTTTACTCAAATGCTTAACAGAGCATTACTGAGCTCCTATTATTCCTACAGTTTGGTCTTTGTTGGTAGTTCTTATTATCTTTGTCTTTGAGGATAAAGGGTTAATACAATACCCTACTTTGAATTCAGTGGAAAAAATAGGCAAAGGATATGAATTCTGGCTGACATAAGAGGAAATCCGAAAAGCCAGAATATATGTGGAAAGATGTTCCACCTTATAGTAAGTAGGCAAATGCAAATTAAAGCAACACTGAGACGCTATTTCCCATCCATGATACTGGCAAACCTCAAAAAAACTGTTAATGTACAAGTGCTGGTAAGGTAAGGGCAAGAGGTGCCCTCACCCATTACCTGTGTGGATGTGAATTTTTATAGCTGTGATAGCACAAAGGTTGATGCCATTATTGCTATTGAAGCACCATAGGCTTATAATCAGCGATTTTTTGTTTGTTTGCTGAATATTGCAATTGTGTGAATAGTGAAGAAAAGAGTTAAGCTACATTAAACTCAGGTAAGGCTTTCTTTTGCTTGAAAAATAACATTGGTTAAGTTGCTCAGATTATTTGTAGTTTTGATATATGCCTGTGTAAGGGAAAATGCTAAGTAGAGTATGAGAAAAATTTTACCCACCTTTTTCATTGGAGTTGGTACCTTTAAAATTTTCTTTTAATATCCTTTTTCTTGTGCCATCGATCGTTTATATAATTACTTTTCATGTTGTCATGTGTCTGGCCCTCTTTATGGTAATTATTCCATATATTCTTTAGTCCAGCCTGTTGAGCAGTTGCACCTCTGGGTGCAGCTGAAAATTCTCAGGGACACTTAGCGTGAAACTCTGTGGCACAGACATCCTAATGCTCTGTCTTAAAATGGGACAAACGTTTTATAGAGTCTTTCAGATTTTGGGTCTCAGACACTGGCGCTCTCTTTCATTTAGGACATAATCAAATATGTACTGTATAATATCCTTTTGAAGTACAACTTTGGAATTTACACTCTTAAGTAATATTAAATCAGTCTGTTAAATGATAGCATCTGCTTGTAGTAAGAATTTCCAATGGCAGATCAATCATCAAATCAGCAAAGACAGGTTGTATTTTTTAAAAGGCTTTAATTGTATTTTTCCTTTTATGTATTTTAAAATCTTGTATTTTTCTCCATGGCCAGGTGGCTCAGTTGGTTGGAGCATCATCCTGTGCACCAAAAGGTTGCAGGTTTGATCCCCAGGCAGGGCACATATGTAGGATGTGGGTTCGATCCCTGGTCCAGGCACCTATGGGAGGCAAGTGATTGAAATTTCTCTCTCACATTGATGTCTCTCTCTCCCCCCCTTCCCTTCTTTCCTTTTCCTCTAAAATCAATAAGCATATCCTTGGGTGAGGACTTTAAAAATATTAAAAAAATTAAATCGTATGCTTTTGCATTGGTCTTGGGATTCTTATGACATAGTGTATGACGGTGGATCAGTAGTTGTCTTTATTTTAACAGCTCGCCTAATAATGAAGAACATGAATCAAAGCAAGTAACTGCTGAAATGTTGATTGGTTTATTTGTGTTTATACTGGCAAATAAGGAAATACTGTGTTGATGAAGACATTTATTGAACATATTTGTGGTAATAAATGGGTTACACAGTGATTCCATTGTAAGTGTGTATATATATTTTAAACATAGGTAACATGGGTCATGTTATGTCTCTGGCTTCTAATTTTCTCTTCGACTTTTTAAAGAAGAGTTCTGTTTCTCAGTAAACAGAGCTAATTGATTTATAACCATTATTCTAATTAAGTAATTTTCATAAATTATAAAGTTTCTGTTGGGGATTATGTTATTGACAGGTTGTTTTGTTCTTATTTTTGCATATTTTATTTTGGTGAAGAATTATAAGCTATAATTCAAATGAATCAATGTGACTGTTGAGATGATCTAGTCAGTGGTTTTTGATAAAAAATTTTAAAGCTGCAGGTCCTTTTTTTCAAATAAATATTTTGATAAATAATCAGAACTTATTTTAAGAAGTAAAATAAAGAAGACAAAGCTGTTCTGATTGAGACAGAAATGGAGAGCTCAGATCCCCCAGTATTGCTCTGTCAGGCATTCCTAGAACATGCTCTTCAAATCCTCTAGGCTTCAGAGTCTGGTTTAGTATGCCACCTACTACACCTTTTATTTTACAAACAACAATAACAGTAACTACCATTTATTAATAACTTACAGTGTGATACAGTGCGGCATACCTCTTCAGGGGAAAGGCTAAGGGAGTAAACCCCGACAGAAAATCCGGAGCCGGAGTCCCTAAGGCGGTTTGACGTTGTAGTCAACACCGGCAACTCCTGCGGCGCACCTGAAGCCAAGCTGTATTGACTCCGTCTTTCCCTTGGACCCTTCAGCTGCGAAGAGAGGGGGGGTCTGCTGCATGGGCAACAGCAGACCCTCCATATTACCCTGCCCAGGCTCTGTAGCTTCAGCGTCATCACAAGATGTCGATTCAACACGGGAGGAGACAGATACCATGTCACTCCCGAGTCGGACTGCGCAGCCATTCTCGGCGGTGCAGATGGACTCTTGAGAAGCTACACCATCGTCTCTCGAGACGGACGGCTGCCGACGACAGTGTGATAGGTGCCCTCTGTATAGATTATTGATAATTATTATAATAACTCCACAGGTTATAATAATATTCATAGTATGGAGTAATAAATTAAGACTCAATATTTATGTGACTTCACTAAAGTCTTCCTGATGGAACCAGGAATAGAACCCAGAGGCAAATCTTTATTGGTCTGTGTTCTCCGCTTAACCTGGAGAAAGGGTCCAATTATTTCTTATTGTTTTTGTGATAATGTGTTTTTCAATTTCCACTCACTTTCCTGACTGCTCTTCTTGACTCCTATGTCAGCCTCTCATACTGTACAATCCATTTAATGGAGGGTCAGTCCTATGGCTGTCTCCTCTTACTGTATTATCTTTTCCTAGGGCTGCTCATTTACTATTGTGGCTTCAGATAACACCCGTGTATCAAAGCCTCCACACTTACATCTTTAGTTATTATTATTCCTCTAAACTCCAGACCCACATACCCAATTTCTCACTTGGAAACTTTTCTCAACATCTCAAGGCACTTTAAATTCAACTCATGATCTTGTCTCAATTCTGCTTGTTTTTAATTTTTTACTGCCTTTTTTATAAGGCACCACTACTGGTCCAGGGTGTTTTAATCAGAAGCTCTAGAATCTTCCTTAATTTCCTCACCCCCCCAGTTTTCGCCCTGCCAGTTAAATTCTGTTGATTTTTTTCCTCTTAAGTATTTCTCCAAGCCATTCATTTTTCCATGCCTTCTCCTACTGTTAATAGTCTGGTCTTCATCACTGTTAGCTTAGATAATTCCAATAGCCTTCCAGTTTTCTCCAGTCTTTTTCTCCTTAATGTGTAGCCACATTGCAGCCACTTTTAGTTTTTAAAAATGCACGTGATGTTTGAATCCTGGCTCCACCACTTAATAGTTATGTGATGGTGGGCAAGTTGCTAAGCCTCTCCAAACCTTACTTTCCTCATCTGTAAAATGGTAATAATAATTGTTACCTCATGTGATTGTTGTAGCTATTTGATGAGGTACTATATTGCTTGGCATGTGGCAAGCACTTGATAAATATTAGTGATGATAATGGTGATGATAGTATCATACTACGCTCAAAACTTTACAGTGGCTTCCTTTGGCCCTTGAAGTTCATTAAAACTCCTGCCACACTTTTTGTGCTTTAGTCTCCTTAATTCCGCAAATGTACCATGCTCCCTTCTCCTTCAGGGTATTCACATAAGTGTCCTCTTTTCATAGGAAAGTGTCTTTTAATGGTTAACGGAAGCTAACTTAGTCTTCAAATCTCATTCAGCTCCCAAATCACTTTCTTAGATAAAATTTCCCTGAAGCTCCCAGGGTGGGACAGGTCTTTTTTTTTTTTTTTATATATGCTTTATTGATTATGCTGTTACAGTTGTCCCAATTTCTTTCCCCGTTGTTCCCCTCCACCCAGTGACACCCCTCCCTTCAGTTGTCCCCCCCACCCTTAGTCCATGCCCATTGGTTGTGCATATAGTTCTTCTCAACATCTTCCTGTCTACTCCACTCCCTCCTACTGTGCTTCTTAATTCCTGTGCCATCTCCCTCCCTTTCCCCCGCTTTTCCCTCCCCGCTGACCTCCCCCCTATATGCTCCCCATACCTATAATTCCTTTCCCACTCTCGTTGCCTACTTGGTTTGCCTTTTGTTTCAATTCCCCAGCTTCTGTTGCTGGTTGTTGTGATACAGTTATTTTAATGTTCATAGTTTTGATCTTTCTTCTCCTAAACAAGTTCCTTTAAAATTTCATATAACAGTGGTTTGGATATGATGAACTCCTTCAGTTTTACTTTGTCCTGGAAGCACTTTCTCTGCCCTTCTATTCTGAATGACAGCTTCGCTGGACAGAGTAATTGTGGTTGTAGGTTTTTGCTTTTCATTACTTTGAATATTTCTTGCCAGTCCCTTCTTGCCTGCAGAGTTTCTTTTGAGAAATCAGCTGAGAGTCTTATTGGGACCCCTTCTTCTCTCTTGCTGCTTTTAAGATTATCTCTTTATCTTTAATTTTTGACATTTTGATTATAACATGTCTTGGTGTGGTTCTCCCTGGGTCCAGTTTTTTTGGAACTCTCTGTGCTTCCTGGACCTGTAAGTCTATTTCCTTCCCCAAGTCAGGGAAGTTCTGTTTCATTCTTTTTTCACATAATTTTTCAATTTCTAGTTCTTCTTCTTCACCTTCTGGCAACTGTATGATTCGGGTGTTGACCCACTTAGAGCTGTCCCATAGGTTTCTGAGCCTCTCGTAATTTTCCTCACTTTTCGTTTCCTCTTTCTGCTCTGGCTGACTGTTTGTTCCTTCTCTGTGTTCCGATTCGTTGATTTGATCCCTGGTTTTCTTTCCCTCACCACTAGTTTCGTATGTGTTTTCATTCATTTCAGCAGGACTAGCCTTCACTCCTTCCCCGTCTTGTTTAAGATCTGCTGTCAGGTCTGTAAGCATTCGTATAACCAAAGCTCTGAACTGTGCCTCAGAAAGATTTCCTGTCTGCTGAGCCGTTAGATCTCTATCATGATCTGTGCCATCCTGACAGTTTTTTGTTTACCTTTGCTTCCTGGGTGGGGTTGTCATACCTCCTACGCTATAAGGGGCGGAGTGCTTTGCACTCATTAACTACCAGGTGACCCTTCTCACCACACTGTGGCATTTTGTGTGGGGGTGGGGGTGCAAGATGAATTCCTGCTGTTCACTCTCCGCTGAGAGACCAGGAGCCTCCTCTTCTGTCCCCATGCTCTCTGGCCCTCACAGTCTGAAGCAATGGGTGTCTGCCTTCCCTGGCATTGGAATCACGAGCCGACGGGTTTGGTCTGCAGCCAGAGGTGCTCCCCAGGTGCTTCTTGCCACCCCCTAAACATGGGTGTCTGTGCTTACCACTGTCCCGCTGCTGTCACCTCAGCTGCCGCCGCCAGCACAGCTTGACCTCTGCGCCCCATCTTCGCCCCTCCTACCCGTCCAGACAAGCACCACTTGTTTATAACTTCATATGTTGGACTTCCATGAAGCTTTATTTTCTGGAACTTTTGGTTATTTCTGGTTTTGTGGTAGTTGTAATCTTTCTCAGTTGTGGAGGGAGACAGAGCGTGTCAGTCTAGGCTTCCATCTTGGCCGGAAGTTCCTAGAACCATTTTTTAGGTCTTTTTCTTATCTGTCCTCTTATTACCTTGAAGTTGTAGCTTTTATCCCTGTTTGCAATTATAATCGTGTGTTATGCATTTTAATTAATGATAATCTTATCTACTGTTACTTATCTTAACGACCCATATGTGGACACAGACCACATTTATTATGCCTACCTAACTTGGTATCTCTAGCAAGAACTGTAATGATTGACAAATAATGGCTACTAAAATATTTCTTCCATCAGTGAGGGGTTGTACATTAGTATTTTTTCTCTATTTTTCAATTATTAGTTAAGTAGCTTTATTGAATATTCATAGTTTTGATCCTCTTTTTCTTAAATAAGTCCCTTTAAGATGAACTCCTTTAGCTTTACCTTGTCTGGGAAGCACTTTATCTGCCCTTCCATTCTAAATGATAGCTTTGCTGGATAGAGTAGTCTTGGTTGTAGGTCCTTGCTTTTCATCACACTGAATACTTCTTCCCAGTCCCTTCTTGCCTGCAAAGTTTCTTTTGAGAAACCAGCTGATGGTCTTACAGGAACCCCTTTGTAGATAACTCTCTTATTTTCTCTTGCTGCTTTTAAGATTCTGTATTTATCTTGAAACTTTGGCATTTTAATTGTGATGTGTCTTGGTGTAGTCCTCTTTGGGTTTGGCTTATTCGGGACTCTCTGTGCTTCCTGGATTGTATTATATATCTATTTCCTTGACTAAACTTGGGAAGTTTTCTTTATTACTTTTCACATAAGTTTTCAATTTCTTGCTTTTCCTCTTCTCCTTTTGGCACCCCTATGATTCAGATGTTGGCACATTTAAAGTTGTCTTAGAGGTCACTAACCCTCTCCTCATTTTTGTTTGCTTTTTTTTCCAGTTTTTGTTTCTTCATTCTCTATTGGTTGACTGCTTCCTTATGTTGCAAATCATTGATTTGAGCCCCGGTTTTCTTCCCTTCACCATTGGTTTTGTGTGGATTTTCTCTCGTTTCATTTAGCACAGCCTTCACTTCTTCCCTTCTGCATTTGCCAAACTCAAGCATATTTGTCAAGTCTGTGAGCATCTTTATCACCAGTGTTTTGAACTCTATGTTTGTTAGGTTGGCTACCTCATCTGTTAGGTTGACTATCTCTTCATCGCTTAGTTCTCCCACTGGAACCTTGATCTGTTCCCTCTTCTGGGCCATACTTCTTTGTCTCCTCAACTTGACAGGCTCCAGTGTTAGCTTTTGTGTCTTAGGTAGAGCTGTCGCTCCTCTTACATTGTAAGGGGCATAGCCTTAGGTATTCGTCATACAGGCTACACATTTCCCCACACTGTGGTGCTGTATGTTGGGGAGGGGTCTTGCTTAGTGCTCACCCCTTTTCCAGGCACTTTTCCTGCTTCCCGTATAGGACTGGCGCCTCTCTAGCTGTTGCTCTCTGTCCATGGTTCCCAGAGTGGGTGGGTCTGCGGATGTTCTAGAACCATGGGGGCCCATTAAACAAGTGGGCTGCTGAGAGACCAGCAGTTTCTTCCCTTACCCCAACCCCACTGGTTTTCACAGTCAGAAGCAATGAGGCTGTATTTTCCCCGGTGCTGGAACTGAGCTGCTCAGTGTGGTGTGGTGCTGGGATCGCTCCCCAGGTGTCCCTACTTTTTTAATGTGTGATTGCGCTTTCTGCTGGCCAGCCACAGCTGCTGTTGCTGCCGCCGCTGCCACCACACCGTGTCTCTCTGCCCTGGTTCCACCCCTCCTAGCTGTCTGAATGAGTATTTCTTCTTTATATCTTTGTTTGGTGGACTTCCATGCAGCTTGAATTTTTAGAACTTCTGGTTGTCTCCAGTTTTGAGGTAGTTTTATTCCTTTTTGGTTGTGGAGGGAGATGCATCGTGTCTGCCTATGCCTCCAATTTGGCCGGAAGTACTTGACAATCTTTTTCTCTAACTAAAACTTTTAGAACACAGGATAAATTGGATCAAAACATTCTTTTGTTCCAAGAAACTAATGGTAGTTTATTTGTTGAAAGTTCTTCTTCGTAAGAGTCTGATATTTATTTAAAATATCTGAAGAGTTGTTATGATCATATATTTATAGATGTGTTATTTTTCAAATGAAAGTCATAGTTCCTATCAGATTTAAGAATTTTCTTCACTGTTTACATATTTCATTGCACTATAGTTTAGTGTAATAATTACACAATTCTTGGAGTAAATTTTAAACACTTTTCCCGTCTTTCCAGATCAAGCTCAGTATTAGAGTGAAAAGTTGACTAGTGTTTGTCAATGTACATTTTATAATGTGAGAACTATGAGATCATTTTGGAGAGTGTCAAGAGCAGAATTCCCAAATAGAGTCTCCTAATATCTTATAACTGAAATCTTTCCACTAAATTCAATATGTGTTTTTTTGGTTAATCTTTGTAAATATCTGAGATGTGCAGATATGCTCTTGTTTGAACATGCTAGAGAAAGAATAGTGTGGCTTCTAACTTCTTTCTTTCTTCTCCCAAGGATTTTTCAGTACTTTTATAAAGTAAATCTATCTTGAATGTAGCCTAAGACAGGATTGTTTTTGTCTATTTCAATGAATAAAATTGCTGTGTAGCCTTCTAGGGTTCCAGTTAGCACCGTTTCAATTCTATACTGTAGTAAAATGGGTATCAGTGGAGCCAAAGAAGTTAGATATGTTGGTAGTTGCATTTTTTCTTCACCAAAATAGTAATTACCCTACTAGATTTAGTGATAAGTGCTTAAGTATGTGAGATGGTTAGCTGTCATCAACAGTGACTTATCGTTGAATGAAGTGGTGATGAATGTCAAAAAAAGGAGGACTAAGTTGTACCTAGAAATCAGTTTCACTGTTGAATTTCACTTATGATATTTTCCTTTGGGATTAATTAATTTCAGGATTTATCTGGATTTTTTGATTTACAAAGGCAAAGAAGGAAATTAGGGTTGAATATAGGCTTCAGAGAATTAGCATCTTGACATATATTATTAAGGATTTTGAACTCTAGCAACTGTTAAGAATCTGTAAAATATGATGCTGACAGTTAAATGCATTTAAAAAATTATAATTAAGGAATCAATTTTAATTCATGAATTAATTTTATTGTAAATTTATTCTTGGTGAGAAAAAAGCAATGCTTTTCAAGAGTTTGAAGACTTTTCAGAATTGAAAGTTTACTACTTGCATAAAATCAAAATCAGAAACTATAAAAGAAAAGGTTAATATCCTTGCATTAAGGTTTTTTTTCTATTTAAAAGCCGCCATAAACTATGTTAAAAGAAAAATAGCAGACTTGGAAATATATTTGTAATATACACAGCAGACAAAAGGTTATATAAGCTGTTAAAATAAGTTAGGAAAATGGTTACATGTCCCAATAATAAAATGGGCAAAGGATTAGAACAACTAAGTTACAAAGAAAGAATACAAAGTGCCAGTAGATGTGTGAATATTCAGCCTCACTTGTAATCAAGGAAATGCCAGAAAGTGAAAGAAAGAAAAGAAAGAAAATATCCAAAGTTGTCAAAGGTATAGGGAAATGGCCCCTCCCAGAAATTGTTTGGTGGACATTTAAATCTGTACAGCCCCCTTCAGATATAATTTGTAACATGTACCAAAATTATAGCTGTATGCTCTTCAGTCCAGCAGGTCTACCTATGAAAATTGATTCCCAGGAAAAATTTGGGTACACGTGCAAAGATATACAGAGGAAGGTGCCTGTTACAATAGTGATAAATGAGAACCAACATAAATATTAATGGTTATAAATATAGTTTTTAGTAATTATATGGAATTCTGTGGTAGGTATTTTATTCCATATTTGTTGTTATAAAATACACCTTATATTTACATATCATCTTCAATTTCCCATCTTAACCATCTTTCAAGCATACAGTTAATTCAGTGGCATCAAGTCCATTCATATTTTTGTGCAGCCATCACCACCATTCAACTCTAGAACTCTTTTTACCCTGTAAAATGGAATCTCTGTACAAATTAAACAGTAATTCTCCCTTTGCAGCCCCTGGCAACCACTGTCCTACATTCTGTCTCTATAAATTTGACTGTTGTAGATAATTTGTATTAGTGGAACTATATTGTATTTGTCTTTTGTGACTAGCTTATTCCATTTAGTATAATATCCTCAAGGTTCATCCAAGTTTGTAGCATGTGTCAGAATTTCATTCCTTTTTAGGGAAGGTTAGATAGGAGGAAAGATATTATAGGAGGTGACTGCTAATGGTACTGAATTTCTCTTAGGAGTGATGAAAAGTGTTCTAGAATTAGACAGTAGGGATTGATGTACAACTTTTAATATGCCGAAAACCACCGAATTGTATAGTTCTAAACAGGTAAACCGAATGGTATATGAATTATATCTCAAAACTGTTCTTAAAAAATTTCAATGTCAGTTATACATCAGTTAAAAAATTTCATTCAGAATAGAATACATATAGTATAGTCTTCTTAAAATTTGTCCTTCAGCCATCTCAGTTTTGTTTTTTACAAAATATTCACTAATTATAATGATTTCCTATATAACTTTATAGAAATGTTTTTATTTCTTATATTTCATTTTAAAATTTATAAATAGTAATTATTGTTTCTTTAAAAAAAAGAAGTGGTAGCAAATTGAACACAGTGTTTTGTACCAATCAGAAATCTCTGAAGTCCATTTATTTTATTTTGGGGAAAAGTTTTTTTTTTTTTTTTTAAATTACAAAAGGTTTACATGCTTACTCTAGGAGATTTAGACAGTACAAAAAAGTATGAAAAAAATCTGAACGTTACCCCTACTCAGAGATAGTCATCGGTAATTGTTTATATCCTTTTAGATTTTTCTCTGCACATAGATACTCTTAAAAATCAGGATTGAGATCTTTCTATACTTGCTATTTTATAGTCTTTTTCACACTTAAAATAATATGTTGTGACCATTGTTTTTATTAGTAAATATAAATCTATACTGTTATTTTATTATTGATGTGTAGTATTAAATTGTGTGGACATTCCTCATTTATTTAAATTGTCATCTATTAATATCTGTTTAGGTTATTTTTACTTTTATCACTATTATTAACAACAGTGAGGATCTCTGTACATACATCTCATACACTTGGCAAATCATTTCTTTGAGATACTAGATACTATAACTGCTCTTTTGCAGCCAGCCAAAATTATTAAGTAACGTATGTTTTAAAATATACACCACAGAGCTTTTCATGATAGTATTAACTCTGTGAAAATATGATACAGGTATTTATATCCTCATTTGAAATAGGAGGAATCTGAAACCCAGAAAGGTGGCAGTGTATCCCAAATTACATAGGTAGTTTACTATGGGAGCTGGAACTAAAACTCAGCATCTTTCGATTATGGGTTAATATACTTTCTACTGTGGCATTGCTAGGCCTTGATTCCTTAAATACAAAGAGGGATCTTTTATTGTTGCTTCTTCATTTTTAAACATAAGATTGTTGATGTAATATCTTTTAAATTCTTGGTATAATGTGTTGGAATTTATTTATTGAGATTAAAGGTTCATATACCTTCATTAGAAGGATAGGCTAAAGATGTGCCCTCTCAAACATTTTAGTAGTTTATCTGCGTCAATATCTTCATTTAATTACACTCCTGTATTGTTGTGTCCCCAGTATAAAAAGCTCACATAGTCAGTTTTTTTTTAAGCCTCAGGTTATTACCTTCTGGTAGTCCTAGTTTCAGTGCCTGGGAGAATTGCTTTGTTTTGAATCTAAGTTCTGTCACTTACTGTGTGATCTTGGCCAAGTTATTTAGATCCCTATCCCTGTAAGCCTAGTGTCATCATCGATAAAATTGAAATAATAGTATATGTCTTATAATGAGGATTAAAGGAATTAACACATAAAAAGTGCTTGACACAATCTGGTATGTAGAAACTACTTATTAAGTGCCAGTAGTATTATTTAAGGTGTGAATTTAATGGTAAATTATTAAAAGTCATTTTGTGTTTTGCTATCCTTGTTTTTATGATAATTTTTTTGGATGTTTTTGTATTCCTGTGGATTTCCCATGTCTTTTCCCTCCCCTCCGTTCAGTTCTGTGTAGTAATACTTACTATTTTGAACAGTGTCTTTATCTTGTCATGGCTTATGCAAAGTGAGGAGCTGCCATACTTGTTTTCTTTTGGGGATAAACACAAATTAAATTACTGATATTTTACAGATTATCTCAATCGTTTTTTAAGACAGTGTAAAACAGAATAATGCACGTCCTGATCGGCTGAGTGCAGGGTTCTAAGAACCCTGGTAGTTACTTTCGGGGCCCAGTCTGCTCTGTTTTTGATGCTTGAGGAGGAGAGCTGATTTGGAATTTTTTGTCTTGGTTCTAGCACATGCAAATGACAATCCAGGCTCTCCAGGATGAATTACGGATCCAAAGGGACCTGAACCAGCTGTTTCAGCAAGATAGTAGCAATAGAACTGGTGAACCTTGTGTGGCAGAACTGACAGAAGAGAACTTCCAGAGGCTGCATGCTGAACATGAAAGACAGGCCAAAGAGCTGTTCCTTCTTCGAAAGACTCTGGAGGAAATGGAACTGCGTATTGAGACTCAGAAGCAAACCCTGAATGCTCGGGATGAATCCATCAAGAAACTTCTGGAGATGTTGCAGAGTAAAGGACTTTCTGCTAAGGCTACTGAGGAAGACCATGAGCGAACGAGACGACTGGCAGAGGCAGAGATGCACGTCCACCACCTAGAAAGCCTTTTGGAGCAGAAGGAAAAAGAGAACAGTATGTTGAGAGAGGTGAGTAACCACTTTTTCAGTTGTTATAACTTCCTTTTTAGCCATGATGAGTCAGCATCTTGGCCTAGGTAAATTTATATGCCCTACTGAGCTAGTGGAAGGGAATTTTTTCTTTGGTATATAAATGTTTCGCTGGTTTCTATGCTGATTTGCTCTCTTGAATGAGATGCAATTGACTGGTATATGTATACTGGCTTGATGACTTTCTGGGTCTTTTTTTTTTTTTTTTTTTTTTTCCTCTTCCTGGTTTCTATAAGACTCATTTTGTTGCTAGAGGGGCACAGAATTTTCTTTATTTGTTATACTCGTCTTTTGATGTGTTCAGAGATGTGCACTACAAAACCAGGATCAAAGTAGCTAACTATTGTTTGATTTGAAAATGTTAATAAGAGAAAAGAAGTGATAACTTCACTTTAGGTGTGTTTATAAAGCCCTTGGCAGCGGTAATGGGTGCTTGCCTTGTGGTTTCATGGAAGTTGCATTGTGAAAATATACGTGATAAAAATCTTTTGCTGCCATGGAGGTACATTGAGAAAGAATAATATATAGGCACAGTGTCACTTATTTTTTAGAGGTAAACTCAGACTCCAGCTGACCACTGTGACTGTTGATAAAATTTTTCACTTTTTTAGGTAATGTTTCACTTTAAAAAAGCATAAATGAAGAATTCACCTTTCATCGAATTAAAAAATTGACAGCTATAATTCTCTATATGTGATCAGAGACTTCAGATAACTTTCAGATTTGGATAGGGAATAAAAACAGCTTAGAACTGTGTGAGTGCCAGTGTGAGTGATTGCTTTTTAAATGAAATTTGAAGGAGGAGGTAGAAAAAATGGAATATTCTCCAAATAGCAGAATAGCAACTTTAAAAGAATACTTTTAAATTTGCAGTTTGTTCCATAATTTCTCCTCTTGCAAAAACATCTGAAATATTTACTGTGAGAACATTTTTATTTTTGAAAGGGAAAGTCACTTTTTTTAGAAACAATTTTTACACAGTAAATCCATTGTAGTTTATTATGGTAAAATTAGAAAATAGACTAACAAAAACTTAAAACCCAAGGTATTATTACCTAGTGATAATTGTCAATTTTCATTATGCGTAATTTCCAGTCATTTTTATTTTATATACATTCTTTCATTAATTCTATATTTCTTTTCCTTAAAAAGATCGACAACTGTTTATCAGTATTATCTGATATAGCTTTCTGTGATGATAGAAATGTATATTGGCTCTGTCCACTATGGCAGCTAGCCACATGTGACTATTTAGCAGTTAAAATGTGGCTGGTGTGACTGAGGAACTGACTTTTAAATTTATTTAAATATAAGTAATTTAACACTAAATCAAATTTAGGTTTAAGTATACATGCATCTGGTGGCTACTATATTAGTGCAGCTAGGCATAATGTAATGTCACCTGCTTTTCTGGATCATTTATCTTGACCATCTGTCTGTCTTTGTCAGTATGTGTATAGTTTTATAATTTCAAATGCATGTATAATGTTCCATTGCATTTTTTTTGAGTATCTCTTACTGCTGAAAATTTAAATTACTATTGATTTTTCAGTATTATAAAACGGTGTTGTACTGACCTTAATCATATATCCCTATACATAATTTTTTTGGATAAATTCCTGGAAATAAATTTGCTCAGAGTGTGTACATTTTTGAAACTTGGAATAATCTTGTCTTTTAGAGTGATTGGACCAGTTTATCTTCCCAACAGCATATATATTTTCTTATGATTCATCTTTAGCAATGTATATGTTATGCTCTTCAAATTACCACATCATTCTGTTTTAGAAAATTTTCTGTCAACTTCTGCGTTATAGGCACATTTTGAATTTCTTTCAGTTTACGTTAAAAACTTTATGTTTTAATGTGATAACTCAGAGTCTTGCCATAGAACATTGCAAGAGAAATTGTTAGTCTCAAATAGCATGCAACATGAAAACTATACCAGCATCACGATGGACTTTGAATGTTACATTTTTATTGCTTCTCTTCTGCATATTTCAACCTGTGCCCATTTATTTTTTCGTTTGGGGGTTAATAAATAGTGAATAGTTAAGTATTGTGAAAAGCCACTGTGTCATTCTGGCAGAAAACAATCAGTAATGTGATAAATTTGAAAAAGTGGTAGAAGAATCATGAATTTTTAAGACTGATTTTCAGATAACAAGCTCTACATATATCAAGTCCCACTTATGTATGTAATGTGGAAATAAATATAGGCCTTGTCAGTCATAGCAACATGCAATTCCAGTTGCCATTAGTAATTTAGCATTATCTTATAGGAAACAGTCATACAAATTAAAATGATTTAAGAGCAAGTGGAGATGATTGCTTCAGAAACAAATGTTTAGAAAGCTTGTTCTTCTTTCTGTTTCTCCTATTACCTTTAAGATTTAGCTCAAATTTCAATTCTTCTGTGAAGTCTTCCTTGTGTAGCTTTTTACACATATGTAGATGAACCAATCATAACTTATAGTATATTTACATGTATGTTTCTTCATTGTTTACATAATCTTTTTTGCATCAAAAATTTTTGCTTTTTAATATTTATATTGCCAGTGTCTAAAAATTCACAGTGGGCACTCAAGAAATGTTAGTTGAATAAGTTGAAATATAGGCAAAGAAGTTTAAATCTGGACAGGAAGGATAACCTGTCCAGTTTTTTTTTCCGCCAGAATATTAAAACCTGATGAAAGGTAGAAAACAAACTAAATCCTCAAACCAGTTTTGATTATGAGTTTAGCCATAGAAATTATAAATAAAATATTAGCAGGTGGACTCAGTATTATGATAAAAGGATACTATTCTGACCAAAAGGAGTTTATTCTGGTAATGCCAAAATGGCTCAACATATTACACACAAGAGAACCTGTGGCCTTCGATGGCTGTCTCAAAGACATTAGATGAAGGTTGCAGCCATTTGATTGTAAACTAAACCAATAAACTAAAAATATGAACTGAATGGTACTTATACAGCATGATAAGTAAATAATAACACAATAAATATATACTATAAACACATTTCAAACTAACAGCCAGTATCATGCCTGCTGTGACATACTAGACACGCCCATTAAAGTTAGGAAGAGGTCAAAGATGGTTGTGTTCATCAGTATTTAACATTCTGGATGTGTTAGGCTGTGCAATTAGAATAATGAACTGGAATAAATAATACCAGTAATGGTAACAGTGTAGATAGGAATATTAATGTAAAGATGTCACTTTTTCCAAAATTTATAAATACAATGTAACCCCAAAGGGAATATTCCTGAAACATGCCCAAGGGATGTTGCAGTTTATTTGCAAGAAGAACAATGCAGGAACACTTGCTTCAGCAGATCATGATACTGTATATGTATTTTAAACCCAATAATACTGCACAGTAATAGATCAATGAAACAGAACAGAATCCAGAAATAATATAGTTTAAGCATATAATGAATGTTTTGAAATAATGACCATCCATTTGGAAAACAGTTACATAGTTACATTAAATTAAATTCCAGACGAAATAAAAAGCTACTTTTAAGAAATAAAAACAATGGAAGAAAATATAAGTAAAAAGCTTTTAATGGATTCTTGAGATAAGAAAGGCTCTTTTATTGCCATAAAGAACCTTAAAGAATTAAATTTGTCTATTAGAAAATACAATTAACAAAAATTGAAATGATAATTTGGGGTAAAGCTTGGTAATAGGCGACTAGACTAATACGTAAAGATTGTTTCCAAAACAATAAGGTGCTACAGGCACTTGATACCACCTTTCCTTTCTCACTTATTCAACAAATATCTATTGAGCCTTTAATATAAAATATATTTATTCCTGGGATAGGGACTGTGTATACATTTTTCGTGCCAGAACACCATGGTCTCTGCCCTCCTAGAAGTTAAAAATTTGGTGGGAGACAGTAAACTGATAATTTAGAGATAAACAAATAGAGTAGAATCTAATTATGTTGGGGGAGGAGATTTCTGTAAACAGGGTAAGCATCTTTGGGGAGTTGTCCTTTAAGGGAGATCTGAAGGAAGACAAAGAGACAGTCTTTCTGAGCACTGGAGTAAAATCATTTCATGAGGAAGGGTTAGTAGTTTCAAAGGCATGATTGGAAATAATTTTGAGCAGACAGCAAGGAGACTAGAGGGCGACAGTATATTGTATAAGGGGAAGGCTGACATGAGATGAGAGCTGAAGAGGTAGCCAATGCCAGGTTCCTGCATCCTATTCATCAGGTATTTACTGGGCACTAACCATGTGCAAAGCACTAGGGAAATAGTAGTGAATAAAAGAAATTCCATGCCTTCGAGGAGACAGAGCACTTTTCTTTGTGATACTTGCAGATGATGCAACAATTTTATTCAAAGTACAAGAGAAAACCATTCCAGTATTTAGTCAAAGCAATGATGAGATCTGGTTTAGCTTTTGAAATTTACTCTGGTGGTGTTGAGAATGAATGGGAAAGGGATAGTCAAGAGTAAACAAGGAAGTCTAGTAGAAAACTTAATCGCTCTAATCTAGGTTAAGTGAATGGTGATGTGGAATGACTGTTGTACATTATAACATCAGCATATCATGGAAGGCAAAAGGATTGTAAGGTGGCATTGCTAAGGATATCATAGGTTTTATTACTTATTCGATCATTGTCCCTGTTTTAAAAATCTATATTTCATTACTTCTAAGATCCAAGTTTCTCTCATTTTAACAATAGGAAATTGAGTTAAGTCTTACCCTTGGTGGCATTTTACAGTCTTGGTCAGCAAGGTAGCAGTGCTCCTAGATTTGATTGCCTCTGCATTAACGAACATAGTCATAGTTGTTCATTTTTTTTATCACTTTAGTTGATTGTTTGAGCATCGTGGTATTTATTATTAACTTTAGTTTTTATGTCTTCAGAATATTACACTGTGAATCAACATTGAAACAGAAAGTCACAAAAATAATTTGAAATGATACAAGATTAAACTCAATGGCTAAATAAGTAAAAATAGAAATCTTAAACAATAAGTCTAAAATAAAAATTCTGAATAATAGAGCTTTGTGTTATGGTTTATTTGGAGGCATTTCCTCCTTTTCTTTCCAGTACATAATGGGTATGTTTTAAAATCAGTGACATCTTAGATTTGATGAAATATTGTAACATTAAAATGGCATTTATATCCAGTAGTCATTTGGTTTATTTACATGATTCTGTAGATAACGGTAAATACCCCAAATAAAAGCCAAAAAAGAAAAATAATTAAATTAAGCATTCTATTTTTCTTTTTGTACCAAAATTACATTATGTGACTACTTACTGGTAGACTTTATATTACTTACTATAGTACCTTTCTCTTGACTGCTAGAAGAGTGAAGACATCTGTTGGACAAATACTGAATTACATGCGAGACTTGGTTAGTGCTTGGGCCTTGTGCATATGGAGTTTTAACAAGCTTTATAGGTGATTTTATTATACACCTAGGTTTGAGACCCAAATTTTTCTTCTCAGTCTATTGCCAGAACATCACCTAAGTAGGCTACGGAATTTTTGGATCTGGAATTCATATGCATATCAAGTATTGTCTATAGGCCAAAAAGATAATATATTTCAGACCTACATGTGCTCCCATTTAAAAAAATGTAGGTGCTATATGATGAATAAAATCCAATTTTGTTTGAAAACATTATTATATTCATGCTAGTTTTTGTCTCTAGATATTTCAATCAATAAGACTTGATAGCACAACTGCTGTCATGTTAGGGTTTGTAGAAATGTTTGAGGTTAAAAGTCTTAATATTTGACTAGGTTCTAGGCTAGGTTTCTTGAATCTAATTAGCATGTCTGAGGAATGCCTGTCTGTATCATTGGCATTTGTAAGATATAAGCAGAGGAGAGGGGAGGTGAAAAATTCATAGAGATATGTGGAGGAAAAAAACTAGAAATAACAAAGAATAGGTCGAATTAAAAAGGAAAAAGGAGTCCCCTAATTAGTTTGCTCTTTTGTAGTGATTTTGGAAAATGAATATTTTATTTATTCAGGTTGTTTCTCCTCCCTTATTTTTGTAATTTGTGCCTTATTTCCATTTTGACAGAAGGTACATTTTCTCAGATTAATGCTATTCCTAGATATGGTAAAAGGCTCAAGTACAGTGCTGTCTGACATTGGCTGAGTTAAGATTCAGAAAAAGTAGTGAGGATTCTTTTTGTTTACCCTTCCCTTTTTCTTTATTTATGTCTTCTCTTTGTTGTGAGTATAGTAAACCTAGAACTCGCGTGGAGGATTGATCTGTGAAAGGACTTCAAAAGCTATCTGGGCTTCTGTCCTTGAACCAGGGGTTTTGGAGGTTAATATGTGGAACTTAAAGGAAAAGAAATTTCAAGACATAAGTAGTACTTTTTAAATCACAAATAATCCTTTCTCTCAGTTGTGTAAGTAAAAGTTGACTTATTTTTAAAAAGAAAGTACTAAAGAAAGACATGAAATTTTGTTTCTAACTCTAGATTAGTCATTATTCTTTAGTGAGTTAATGAGAGGAAATGAACACATTTTCTACTGTCTACCACACTTGACAGTGTAATAAGAGCCAGATAATTTTACCTGTACTATAAATTTGTTTGAATGAAAATTTTCAGGCCAAAAGGAATGAAATGAAGTGAGCAAATAGCATATTCTACTTCTTGCATTTGTTTGAATAGTACATTCATTTCTATTTCCAGAGTCTTTTCTCATTATTAATAGTGTATGAGTCAGAGGCTTGATGTGCTCATTGGGAAAGAGGAGTTTTATCAGCTCACTGACTGCAAGATGTGTTCATAACGATCTTTAATGTACAGGCCTCTGAATGGAAATTTGTTATGAGTGATAGGTTTTAAAATGTCTTAATAGGAAAGCTTTATGCCTAAGTGGTTCAACATGCATCCTAGTTCCTTATCATAGGAGGATTTTTAAAAATTCAAATGGATTTCTGTTTTATGTTTTGCTTACATGCTTAGTGAAATTATAGTAGTTTCACTTTAAAGCATTTGGAAATTTACCTAATTTGGAACTAGATAATGGGAAAGAGGTCAATTAAATTAGTTTAGTATCTGAATTATGAGGTATTTCAAAGAAATGTAGTTTTAACATTTTCAAGTAGATATAGAAATACCAAATGAAAAATACAGTGTAGGTTACAGGATTTTATTAATAAAGATTATTTGTAATTAGTAGTATTCATATTAGTTTATACATTTTAAAGTTTTATATTCATCTGTTGGACAAATATTATTACATATATACTGTGTACCCAGCCGATCACTTTGTTTACAGTGTGGAGAATTGATTAAATGTGGACAAGCTGGAGGCTGGGAGGAAGCTGCTGAGTTGTTTGTTTTAATGCAGGTGAGAGATTATTGTGGCCTGAACTAATGTGTTTAGATTTTTGCCCTGGATTAATGTGTTCTGGGTTTTATTGTCTTCCTTAGTGAAGTGTTTTTGTCTAGCAAGAGTTAGTGTAATTGTGAATTAACTCGATCCTTTTAAGACTTGCCTTTAAAGACTGTCTTAGGACTGGTCTAGTTAGCCTTCCCCTCTAGAGCTAGATGAGGTCCACTTCTAAGACTTGGCCTTTCTGGTATCTCTACTAAGTGCCTCTGATGTTCTCTCCACTTTGGCTATTTGGAACTTGAATTTTTCCCAGCCATGTCAGTTGAGGTAGTTGCTTAACTCATAGCTCTGTGGTAGTTGTTTTCTCCTCAGTAGTTGTTCTTTGTCTGACATTGTGGATTCTTACCCTGTGCATGCACACTTAGTATTTGGCTAAAGACTCAAGGGGACCCCTGTCAGATTAGACAATGCTGTCTTTCTGGCCAGCTTCCTTTTCTGTTCTGCTCTGCACATTTCCACTGTCTTTAGGAGTCTTACACATTATAAACTGTCTTTTGAGCTCTATAAGACTGTTTTCTGTTTGGGTTTCCTCTCCTTGCATCACCTACTGGATAGCAAGTCAGGGCCATCACCTTGTCTGTTTCTTTTCTCTCAAGGATCATAGTCCTGTGGGGCTTGTTTTTCAGTGTCTGCAAACAATAATTTCATTCATTTCATCTAATTTTAAAATAATTACGATAGGAGGGCCAATTTTCTATCTGTTATGGTCAAATTGTGTTGATTCTGTAGGGAGTGAGAAGTAAATGGAAAACTGACTGAAGCATTTAAAGCAAATTAGTGCCATGATTTCTTGATGCTTTATGAAGATTACCCCAGTGTTCTCTTGAAGATGGACAGAGGAATTGGAAGAAAAGTAACTGGAGGCCATTGTAGTTATTTGAGCTTAAACTAGATTGGAAATGGAGTTACATGGATAAATTCAGAAAATATTTTGAACATAGAACAGTTAGGACCTGCTATTGAATTGCTTGTGGGAAATGAATATCTGGGATGAATGAAAGGAGACACTGCTGTTTGGCTTGAGCCACTGGGAGGGTAGTGCTCTATTTAACCAGATGGGGAAGGCTCATCTTTCATAAAACTTCATATTAAGGAGGAGAAAATCAAGACTTTTTTGGTGTTTGTTTTTATTTTTATAAAATATGTTTGCGTTCCCTATTAGACATCTAATGAGAGATAGCAAATGAACAATTAGACATGTGAGTCTTGAAATCAGAGCAGAAGGCATGCCTAGGAATTCAGTAGTGTCTCAGTTGAATTTTAAGCAATGTAGGAGATTAAAGAGTTTAAATGAAAAGGACAAAAGGGTCTAGGACTGATCCCCTGGTCACTATAATAGTTGGGGGCCTAATTTAGAAGCAAGAACTTACTAGAGAAACAGCAAAGGAACAACCGGA
This sequence comes from Furipterus horrens, assembly GCF_987537825.1. Classification (NCBI taxonomy): domain Eukaryota; kingdom Metazoa; phylum Chordata; class Mammalia; order Chiroptera; family Furipteridae; genus Furipterus; species Furipterus horrens. The sequence goes on along the minus strand of NW_028327174.1, from coordinate 96,496,843 downwards.
AAGATAGAAAGGAAAACAAGAGTGTGGTGGCATAATAGTCAAGAGAAAATATGTATATAGAAGGGAATGGGCCACTGCTTTGAATGCCTCTGAGAGTTCTGGGAAGATGAAGACAGAGAGGTGTCCATTGGATTGGGCAGCCTGGAATTCACTGGTTATTTTGATGAGTTGAGTGGAGAGGTTGTGAAAGAAGCCAGGTTAGTAAAGGGATCTTGTATGTCTGAAATATTTTACAATTAAAATAAAAGAGCAAATGGGAAGTGAAGAAAGAGTAAGAGGGTGTTGACCGCATTCTTAAGGCTGGGGTATTTGTACACTTTGGAGCTGATGAAGACTTGCCAGGGGTATGTGAGCAGAATCAGGACTATTTCAGATTCTCAGCTTCCGTTTGTCCTCACATCTTATGTTTTAGTTGGCTGAGAACATACCTTCGAGTTCTTTTTTCTCCTTCCCTTTCAAGGGGATCGAACTTCATCCACTCTAATTCCTACTCACTTTTCAACTCTCAATTATCCCTTAGGAAGCTTTCCAAGATCTCTTGAATTGATCAAGATCTATCACATTTTTCTCTTATGGTAATGTGGACATTTTTCTTCATAGCACTTTTCTAATCACACAGTTATTTAAAAATTATTCATTTCACAAATATTTGAGTATACCATTGTGCTAGGTATTGTTTGAATGCTTGGTATATATCAGGGAATGAAAAAGAAAAAAAGACCCTGAGATAGTTGTTATGTTTATAATAATAAGTACTATCCTATTAGAAAGTGATTAATGCTAAGAAAAAAGTAGAGCCTGGTTAGAGAGATTGGAAATATGTGTCAGAGGTGAATTCCAATTTTAAATAAAATAATAAGAATAGGCCTCTTTGAGAGTCTGACTTTTGAACAGATCTAAATAGTTAAGAGAAGACTCAAGCAGGGAAACAATGAATGTTGAAGGCCTCAAGTCAGGAGAATGACTGATATATTGAGGAAAAGTAAGAAGGCCAGTACACCTGGAAACCAAGGGGAAGAGAGTAATAAGAGGTGAAGCCTGGCAAGTAACAGGGGCCAGCATAGGGACTGAATTTTACTGAATGAAGTGAGAAGCTTTTGACAACGTCAACCATGTTTAACTTCTGTTTTAGAAAGAACACTGTAGCTGTTCCATTGTGCACTGGGAAGTCAGCTTTGGGAGACTGTTGCTATAATATAGGCAAGAGAGTATGGTGACTCAGATTACTATGTCAGTGAGGTAATAAGATGTGGTCAGTTTCTGGAGACGTTTTGAAGGTAGGAGCAACAGGATTTCCTGATTGCTTTAATATAGGTGTAGGAAAAAGAAGACTCCTTAAGGTTTTGGCCTAAACAACTGGGTGGACATATACCATTAGTTGTGATGGGATAGATAAAGCAAGTTTAAAGGGGAAAAATTAGGAGCTCAGTTTTGGATGTATTAACAGTGTGGTGTCTATTAGATATACACGTGGAGATGCTAAGGAGGCAGTGGATATACAAGTGTGGATTTCAGCAGGAGGTAAAATTTGGGAGTTATTATTAAGTGGGTGGTGGTGAAAGTTATGAGACTGTATAAGAACACCAAGGGAATTAGTAAGTTGGAGAAAACGACTAAGGATTGATGCCTAGGATACTCATAAGGAGTTAGACAGAAAAGGAATCAGTAAGATAGGAGGAAAAACAGCATCATGTCTTGGAAGCCAAGGAAAGAGTATGGAATAGGGAAGGGGGATTGAGCAACTGTGGCACATGCTGCTCATAGATCAAGTAAGCTGAAGAGTAAGGATGTCGTCGTCGGCAGCCGTCCGTCTCGAGAGACGATGGCGTAGCTTCCCGAGAGTCTATCTGCACTGCCGAGAATGGCTGTGCAGTCCGATTCGGGAGTGACAATCCCTGCCGCACTTGGTACAGGTGAAGGCAGATGGCTGTTGTTGCTGCTGCTGACGCTGCTTCCGCCTCGATCTTTTCTGGACCGCCTCCTCGCGTGACGTACCTTGCCTGACCGCGAGCCTCCAGGCTAGGCGGTCGTCTGCTTGAACTTCCCATGTGTTGAGATTGATGGAGCATTGTGTCATGTCCTTTTTGCAGATGTCTTTGAACCGCAGTTTTGGGCGCCCTGTCATCCTCTTGCCTTCTGCTAGCTCGCCGTAGAGGAGGTCTTTGGGGATACGGCCTGCATCCATTCTTTTGACATGGCCGAGCCACCTGAGGCGTCTCTCGCTAAGAACTGCATGCAAACTGCTCATATTGGCTCGCTTCAGCACCTCGGTGTTGGGGACCTTATCCTGCCAGGCGACATGCAGGACGCGTCGCAGGCACCTCATGTGGAAGCTGTTGAGTTTCCTTTCGTGCCTTGCGTAGGTGGTCCACGTCTCGCTGCCATAGAGGAGAGTGCTGAGTACGCAGGCTTGGTAGATGCGCAGTCTGGTTTTCTCAGTGAGGCTGGAATTGTTCCACGCTCGCCGGTTCAGTCTGGCCATAACTGTGGCTGCCCTGGCGATTCTCCGGTTGACCTCCAAGTCGACTGACAGAGAGCTCGAGATGGTGGACCCGAGGTAAGTGAAGTCGTTGACAACCTCCAGGGTGTATCCGTCGATGGTGATGCATGGGGGAGTCCCCGTGCCTTGAGCCATAACATTCGTCTTCGTCAGGCTGATGGCTAGTCCGAACTCCTTGCATGCGTGGGAAAGGCAAGTGACTAGCTGCTGGAGTCCCTCTTCGGAGTGTGATGTCAAAGCTGCGTCGTCGGCGAAGAGCATCTCACGGATGAGCACCTCTTTGACTTTGGTCTTGGCTCGTAGACGGGCCAGGTTGTAGAGCTTGCCATCGGATCTGGTGTGAATGAAGACACCCTCGCTGCAGTCCTTAAAGGCGTATTGGAGGAGCATGGAGAAGAAGATTCCGAACAGCGTAGGCGCGAGGACGCAGCCCTGCTTTACTCCGCTGCTGACTGGGAAGGCCTCAGAGGTTGCGCTGTTGTAGGACACCGTGCTGTGCATGTTGTCGTGAAAGGACATGACCACAGCAAGCAGATGTGGTGGACAGCCAATCTTCCGTAGCAAGCTGAAGAGACCGCTTCGACTGACCAGATCAAACGCCTTCGTGAGGTCGATAAAGGCGAAGTAGAGTGGTTTATGCTGCTCGTGACACTTCTCCTGCAGCTGGCGTAGGGAGAAGATCATGTCCACTGTTGATCGGCCAGCTCTGAAGCCACACTGGGACTCTGGGTAGACGCGGGAAGCAAGGGTCTGCAGGCGGGCAAGAGCGACCCGGGCGAATACTTTGCCGACGACGCTGAGGAGAGAGATGCCCCGGTAGTTGTTGCAGTCGCTGCGGTCTCCTTTGTTCTTGTACATGGTGATAATGTTGGCGTCTCTCATATCCTGGGGGATGTAACCCTCCTTCCAGCAGAGACAGAGTAGATGGTGGAGCGGCTGTAGCAGGACTGGTTTCCCGCTCTTTAGGATTTCTGGAGGGATTCCGTCGCTTCCTGGTGCTTTCCCGCAAGCAAGGCGGTCGATGGCTTTGCCGAGCTCTGCCGCAGTAGGTGGGGTGTCTAGCTCCTCCATGACTGGTAGGTCTGGGATGGCGTTAAGAGCAGTGTCTGTTACGGTGTTCTTCGTTGCGTACAGCTCGAGGTAGTGCTCGGTCCACCGCCGCATTTGCTGTTCCTGGTCAGTGATGACCTCACCTGTCTTGGACTTAAGGGGGGCGATCTTGGAGGGGATTGGGCCTGTTGCCTTCTTGATACCCTCATACATTCCTCGTGCGTTGCCTATATCGGCGGCTTCCTGAATGCTTCTGCACAGGTTTAGCCAATAGGTGTTGGCACAGTGGCGGGCGGTCTTCTGGACTTTGTTCCTGGCAGCCCGTAGAGCTTGAAGTGTACTGGGAGTGGGCGTGACCTTGTAAGCCAGTAGGGCTTTCCTCTTAGCCTCGATCACGGGTTCCATTTCTTCCCAGTGAGCCTCGTACCAGTCAGCGTTCTTCCGCTCTTTCTTCCCGTAAGCAATAATGGCAGAGTTGTATATGGCGTCGCGGAGACGTGGCCAATTGGATTCGATAATGTCATCTGCCGCCACTCCCTCGCCGAGTGCATCTTCCATCTTGTTGATGAATTGCTGGGTCTTAACTGGGTTGCTGGCACAACTGGTGTTGATGCGTGGGCGACCCTTCATCTTGGAGTGGTGCAACCTCTTCGGCATTATGCGCACCTTGCTTACCACGAGGGCATGGTCCGTGTCGCAGTCTGCACTGTGGTAGCTGCGGGTGAGGAGGGTGCTGCCAATATCCGTTCTTCTGGTGATGACGAGGTCAAGCTGGTGCCAATGACGGGAGCGGGGGTGCCTCCATGACACCTGGTGGATCTCTTTGCACTTGAAGAATGTGTTTGTCACGCACAGGCCGTGGTGACACAAAAGCTCAAGCAGTCGCTGACCATTCTCATTGATCTTTCCTCTCCCAAAGTTTCCAAGGCAGGTGGGCCAGGCCATGTGGTCGGCTCCTACTCTTGCGTTGAAGTCTCCAAGGAGATAGAGAGCGTTACTTCTGGGAATCTTGGATAACGCTTCGTCCAGTGCATGGTAGAACTGTTCTTTCTCTTCGGTGGTGGCGCAGAGGGTTGGGGCATACGCGCTAAGAATGCTGACTGGGCCGAAAGTTGTTGACAATCGGAGGGTAAGTAATCTCTCTGTGCCTCCTGTGGGTGGCTCTATGGAGTTAACAAGCGTGTTCTTCACAGCGAACCCAACACTGTGCTGTCTTGGTTGGTCCGGAGACTTCCCTTGCCAGTAGAAGGTGTAGTTGGTTTCTCTGATAGTTCCGTTGTCGGCCAACCGGGTCTCCTGAAGAGCCGCAATGTCGATGTTTAGTCGTGCCAGTTCCCTATCGATGACAGCGGTTTTCCTGGCACCCTTGATCCACGGAAGGTCTGCAGTAAGTCCGGGACACATGGTCCTGATGTTCCAGCTAGCGAGGCGAAGAGCCGGAGGCTTCTTTCTTGTTGTTTGCTTGGAATTAACTGGTGCGGGTGTTTTGTGGCCCACTTTTCGAGAGGCGCCTCTCTGATCCCCACGCACCCAGTGGGGCAGGCGAGCCATGGCGAGACGGTAGCTGTCCAGTGAGGTGCGATGACCTCTCCCACCGTCAGAGGAGACCCCTGGCGCTCGTTTCCTTCGCCAATCGGATGAGCTTATAACCGGTATCTGTCTCCTCCCGTGTTGAATCGACATCTTGCGATGACGCTGGAGTGTCCTCTCAAGTGAAACTGAAGCTACAGAGCCTGGGCAGGGTGATATGGAGGGTCTGCTGTTGCCCATGCAGCAGACCCCCCCTCTCTTCGCAGCTGAAGGGTCCAAGGGAAAGACGGAGTCGATACAGCTTGGGTTCAGGTGCGCCGCAGGAGTTGCCGGTGTTGACTACAACGTCAAACCGCCTTAGGGACTCCGGCTCCGGATTTTCTGTCGGGGTTTACTCCCTTAGCCTTTCCCCTGAAGAGGTATGCCGCAAGGCAGCGGAGGTTTTTTGGAGTCAGAGTTTTCCTTCTCTGATTTTAGAGATGTCCTTCCTCTTTCCTCCTTTACAGTCTTGAGGGCAGCATTTACAGGCTAAAATAGAAAACTGGCAGTGTAACCTTCTAAGCAGATACTACCAATACCCTGCTTGGGTATACTCACCCAACAATAAACATCTCTTAAATGTCCTCCAAGTGCCATGCCTCGAATTAGTAAATGGCAGTGCAATGGCAGCCAAACATTTGGATCAGTTTCACTAAGTAAACCACCAACACAAGTAGGTTTTTAAAACAATAGAATAGTGTCTCATTTTATTAAAAATAATAACTATTTTTAAGCAACTTACCAGCAACACTGAATAAAAACCTGGCTGTGTTTCCCACTGTTTCAACTGCTCCTCAGCTGGCTTTAACACAGCAGTATCCTGACTGGTGGCCTGAGTTAAGACTTGAAGAACAACAGTGCTGGCACTATTGAGATCCATGGAAACCAATTGGCTCAGTCCGAATAGCCCGGCTCTCCAGCTTCCACTGTCCAACACGAAGTGGCGTCGGTTGGTCCCGCGCCCCACGCTTGCAAGTCCACGCGCCGCCGCCCACTGATGCCGAAAGCGGCTTCTAGGAACGCGCCATGTTCTGAGTCGCAGCTCTAAACGATGCGGACGCTAGAATATCGCGTCACAGACATCCACAGCAATAAAAAAGATCAAAATACTGATACACAAAACAACACAAATGAATCTCAAAAAGCATTATGCTAAGTGAAAGAAGCAAAGCATAAAAGTCTACATGAAGTTCTAGAAAATGCAAAATTATAGAGACAGAAAGTAGATCACTGGTTGCCTTGGGCTATGGGGCTAGAGGAAAGGATGATACAGCAAGACACAGGATAATTTTTAGGGAGATGGAAATGCTTTAATCTTGATTCAATAGTAGTTATGCTACCGAAAAGCAATTTGGGGTCCTGCTGCCTGCCGCCACCCTCTAGGCAAAATTCCAGAAGCAAAGGTTTGGTGATAAAGAAAGTCTATCCAGTCACAGCTTCAATTACTTAAGCCTATCAATTAAGGCTAAACTCTAACACCTGGGCCCTGCTATCATTTCCCCCTGTTTTAATCACCTTATTTCTATAGGGCTAGTTACAAACTAAAACAGCATAAAATACAAAAACTACACAACTTTTATGCTACAAACCTAGTGAGAGAGTTTATTACACCTCTCTAAAAAATGACAGAATGGATAAGGAGACCAAAATAAGTGTAGGCATATTGAATAATAAAATATTGGAACAAATAAAATTTGAATGCTGTAGAAATTGCACATTGTTTTGTGAACTTGAATAATGAAATAAATTTATTTGAGCAAATAAGTATGTATTAGTTAGAATTTTACAAACTGTACTTTTTAAAAGACACATATAAAACATTCACAAATATTGATTATGAGTTAGGACCCAAAGGAAATCTTAACAAATTACAAAAATAGATTTCATGTAATCTATATCCATTAAGCAAAACACAATATAATTAAGAATTAACAGCAAACTAGGAGCAAATAATTGCACTCCCTGAAAAGTAAAGCATATACATACATAACACATAATTATAGAGAATTCAGTTAGAGAAAACATAAAAATGGATATTGCTATTCAAAACTTATAGCAGAGATATACCTAGATATAAAAAAGCTGGTAGAGACTTCCGGCCAAGATCGAGGCCTAGACTGACACATTTTGTCTCCCTCCACAACTAAGAAGGACTACAACTACCCCAAAACCAGAAATAACCAGAAGGTCCAGAAAATAAAGCTACATGGAAGTCCAACACATGAAGTTATAAACAAGTGGTGCTTGTCGGGATGGGTAGGAGGGGCAAAGCTGGGGCAGAGAGATCAAGCTGTGCTGCCAGCAGAGCTGCAGCAATGAGCAGAGGGACAGCAGTAAGCATGAATCAGACAGAGTAAGGATGAATCATAGCTTTTAGCAATGACTCTAATGAATTGTTATGTGATGATTTATTTTTTCATGGTAGACTAAATATTTTATGATAAAAGGGACCACTTTTGTTATTTCTCACTATTATATCTTCCAAACTTGGCATGTAGTTCCTGATAGGAATAAATGAATGAATATGTAGGTCCCAGAATCTCTAGGTGGGCTGTAGAACTGAGTCAGAAGTTATATAGCCAAATACAGTGCCTCGCCTCAGTCATGCTCTTTTATTGGTTTGGTGAGGATAGTGCTGCCGTTGGCAAAGGGCACAGGCACAGTGGCTTGTTCCGTTGACACCACTAACACTGCTCACAGCCACTGGAACCTCTGCCATTCCTGAGTCTGGAAGCTTGAGGTAACCACTGCCTCTGCATTCATTGCCAGGATTGTCTCTTAAGTATTCATGTTGCTGCTTCTTCATGTTATAAGATTCTGATTCAAAGTAAGTGATGTATGTGTCTGATTGGGGTGATCAGGTCATGTGTTTTGGCTTTAACTGCAAGAAAGGCTGGGAAAACAGGTAGGTGGGATGTAGACTCTGCCTTAAAATGTGGAGTCCCAAACATAGAATGGAGATCAAATATCACACAGCAAGAGAATGATAGATGTCCATCCATCCACTGCAGGACTAGAGAATAGATTTTTCAGGTTATCCTTGGAAGGGTTATAATTGGATCTGTGGGATTCGGGGACAGGGCTGCCTTGGAGGTTTGCGTGTGTAAGTTGTTCCCTGAACAAGAGCTTGCTGCTGATGGAACAAGTGGAGCTCAAAACTTAACCCATACTTCGTGATGATGAGATGGTGCTTTCCTGAAATTCACATTAAGTTACTCTGTGGGCTAGTGGAGGTCCTGGATTGGGGTTCTAGAGTTGAGAAGAGTGCCAAGGGAATGTGTGTCTGTGGATAGGATCGGGGAAGGGGCAGAGAATATGCATTTGGAGCTAGAATAATCCTGTAATGGAAGGCAGCTGAAAATTTTAAAGATGTTTCACCCTAAAATTCCAGTGTGGTTTAAAAAAAGAAGTCAGCTACTAGATGGATTTCAGAGAGGATGTGGACTGACAGTAGCTATTAGGTTTAGAAACAAGGAGGTCCTTCATTTGATAATGTAGAGGATGTGGTCTAGTAGAGCAGTGAAGATGGAAACCAGCTGATAATTTATTCATTTACTTATTCATTCCTTCATCCAACAAAAGAGAAATGGATTTGAAGGAGAAATTATTTTTAATGATTGCTTACATGTCAGACAGTGTCTGAAGAATACAAGATAGTTTTTGCCCTAAAAGAGTCCACAGTTTGGTATGTTAGAGAAGAAAATTATTTCAAATGTAATGTAGTAAGTATTAAAGGACAGCTATGTAGCATGCTGTAGGAGAATAAGAGGAAGTGCACATAATTCAGCACAGGAGTAGACAGGGGTTATCCCCTTTTTACCCAATTCTTGAAAATTTGGTAGCCATTCTTTATTCATTCATTGGATGTTCATTCTTTAAATATCTGTTAAGCACTTACCAGTGTACCAGCTACTATTGTAGGACCTTTGGATTCATCAGTGAATGAAACAAAGAACCTGGCCCTTGTGAAGCTTACATTCTTATAGAGGGAAACAGAAAATAAACAGAACACATAACAAGTAAACAAATTATATAATATGATAGAGGATACATGCTATAGGAAAAAAAAGTAGAGTAAGGTAAAAGGGAAAGGACATGTGGGTTCTTCTGTCAGTTTTAAGTTTTAAAATAGGGTAGGTTACACTGAGAACACTAAACATTAATTTTTTAATGGAAGATTTCAAGAAAGTAGTGAGAATAGTATAATGAATTTCAATATACTTATCACTCAGATAAACTAGTTACCAAGATTTTGCCACTCTTGCTTCATGTATCCCATTTTTTCCTTTCATTTCTTCACCAAAGATTTTAAAGCAAATTCCTGACATGCTCTAATTTACTTCTACAGCCTTTAGTATGCATCTCTAAAACATACAAATATTTTCTCACATAATCACAATGTGATTATCACAACTAATAAACCTAATGACATAGAATAGGTATTTGAGCCAAGACTTGGAGAGGAAAAGGAGTTCAGGCAACAAGACCATCCAGTGGAAAGGCCCTAAGGAACTGGAGAATACTTAGCATATTTGAAGAACAGCAAGGAGTCTAGTGTGGTTGAAGCATGGTGACTGAGGGAAGAGTGGTGAGGGGTGGGGTCTTGTAGGCTGCTGGAAGGACCCTAGCTCTACTTTGAGTCAGATGGGCAGGCATGACATGGTTTTCATCGAAGGAGTGACAAGATCATATTTACATTTAAAAGGGGCACTCTGAGTGCTCTCTTAAGAATAGATTAGGGACGCAAGATACAGAGTGGGGAGCCTGATTAGGAGGTGGTTGTTGGATTAAAAGGTATTAATTTTGTTAGTGGCTCACTCTGAGTGGCAGCAGTGGAGATATCAAGAAGTGCTTGGGTTTTGGACATGTTTTGATGATATGATTAACTGGATCTCCTGACTGGCTGTGGCGTGATAGAGAAAGGAAGGCATTAAGAAGACTCATTGGTTTTTGACTCAAGTAACTGGAAGGATGGAGCACCGTTTGGGAGGCCCCCCAGAGTTTAGTCTTGGGCATGAAGAGTGTGAGGTGTTTGTTAAACATGCAAGTGGGATATATTTAAGGCTGGAGTTAGGAAGAGAGGTAGCAAAGAGGGTGGTGTGTATTAGTAGTGGTTTGTGCCATAATAGCAGCAGCCAGATGGGGAGTGTGGATGCTCAGAAATTACTGGTGTTTAAACTTTGACTGCTTATAATTTAGAACTTTTGTCAGTTCATTACAACTGCTCTTTCAGGAAGAGGTAACTCAATGAAGTTTGCAGTTCTGTTTTCTACTTCTCTCAACCCATTCTTCCTGTCAGGCAAGAATGAATTAATTAGGTGAAAGGTATAATTAAAGTATTGTACATTTCTTCTTTTTGTTATGGTTAAGCACTCTCACTTGGAAAGTATTCATCTGTATATTCTTTGGGGTCAGTAGCATCTGTCCCAGAGTACTTTGGAAATACTAACTAACTCAGAGACATTCACAAAATATGACAAGAAAATAGCCCGAGGTGTTCTGGTAACTTCAGGTGACCCATAGAGACCCTAATTGTGATATTACTATTATCACCTCCTGTCTTCCAGAACTGAAATGCATTAAGATTTGGATTAAAACAGAGCTATGATTTGCTAACATTTTCTAAACATGAACTACTTAGGAGACTTGTTCAACAGTCTTAGCTTCTTTTTCTTTCTATTTGTAGCCCTGCTGGAGAGAGATTTTCATCATAGGTAGCCAGGGGGTTGCTACTCTGGGGTGGGTGCTATGGAAAGGATGTCAACACGGATGCTTTCGGTAAATTTGTGCTATGCAGACCAATGGCGACTGCTTTTATTTCTCCTTTTAAAGAGGAGATATTTCTAATTCCCTGTTTGGATCATTTGGAGTTCTGATTATATTCCTCATTATGTCTCGGAGTCATGTGGACGATGGACGACACATCAACCTGGGAATGTGCTATAGTTTCAACTGTTGCAGTAGCTGGGGGTCTGTGTGACTGACTTTAAAATAACTAGGTGTTCAGAGTTTGGGATCTTCCTATACTTTCTTAGCCTGAATGTAGTCTATGGGTTACCTGCTTCACAGAGAAAAGTTGGGGGGGATAGAGAAGGATCAGGGTGTCTTACACGGCTCGAGTGATCATCTTTTGCACACAATTACTCCTCCCTCCAACCATTGTTTTATATGAGAGTAAAAAAGAGGACACTTAACTGTTTTTTTTTGTTTTGTTTGTTGTTTGTTTCTCTTATATAGGAGATGCATCGGAGGTTTGAGAATGCCCCTGATTCTGCCAAGACAAAAGCTTTGCAAACTGTTATTGAAATGAAGGTGAGAATCTAATAATCGTATGAGTCAGTACACATATAAGTGATCACATACTGTCATGTATGAGTTCTAGAAAGTGGTATGTAATAATACTTTACTCATTTTGTAAATTAAAAAGAAATAGTAAGATTGAATGAAAATGGTATTTTAAAAGAACTTCAGTCTCATTTCCTTTTAATTGTAGCATGTAACTCATATTGGACCAGAAGGGTTGTACAGCAATTTCTTTAAGTCGGGTATTTTCAAATCTTTTGATCTCAGGACTCCTTTATACTCTTAAAATGACATGCTCATTTCCTGGTTTAAAAAAAAAATGTCTGCCAGATATCAAGTCTGAGTAACCATAGTTGTCTCTTAGATATTCTTTCTAGTAAAAATAGTGTTCTATGAAAAAAGTACCTAATTTAGCTTGCAACTCAAAGAAGCACACAAGTGCTGTTCCTGGGAATAGTCATCATACTTCTTGCAGCAGAAATGCCTAGCTCTTCCCATTTTATCACATAGAATATCAAAAAGATGTGTGCCCAAGGGTTGAGAGTTATTAAAAGTAATAACATAACGCAGGACATAAGCAAAGCAGTATTTTGTTAAAAAGTGTTTTATTTATTAACAAGAGAGAGAGAGAGAGAGAGAGATTGATAGAGAGAGATTGATTTGTTATTCCACTCATTTATGCATTCATTGGTTGATTCTTGAATGTGCCCTAATCAGTGATCGAACCTGCAACCTTGGCATATCAAGATAATATTCTAACCAACTGGGCTACCCAGCCAGGTCCAAGTTCAGCAGTCTTAAATTTTTTTCTTTCTCCTTCTCCCTCTCCTCCCCCTCCTGCCCCTCCTCCTTTCCCTCCCTCTCTTCCACCATCTCCCTCCCCACTCTACCATCTCCCTCCCCCTTCCCCTACTTCCCCCCCCTTCCCCCATCGCCCCTTCTCCCCCACCTCCTCCTCCTTTGTGGTGCTACTGCCTGTTTTCCTAAAGCACTAGTGGTTTTCCCACCACTGCTTTTATAGCTTGAGTGAAAATGTTAACACAGTAGAAAAGGCAAATAAAGTCATAGTATTGGGTTGGCCAAAAAGTTTGTTTGCTTTTTTCTTTTTTTTCATAAAATGGCTCTAGTAGCGCTTAGTTGTTTTTAACTTCATTTGAAATAATTTTGTTAGATCGTATTATGATAGCTGTCATATCAGAATGCATTAAAAAAAATCAAACTTCGTGAAAATTTTTTAAAGTATATTTTATTGATTATGTTCTTACAGTAGTTGCAGTGTTTTTCCCCTTTACTCCCCTCTGCCCATTACCCTCCTTCCCTCCAGCAATCCCACCCCCTTAGTTCATGTCCATGGGTTGTGCATATAAGTTCTTTGGCTTCACCCTTTCCTATATTATTCTTAACTTCCCTTTTTCTATTTTGAACCAATCACTTATGCTTCTTAATCCCTGCACCATTTCCCCATTTCTCCCCCTCCCCCCTCCCCGCTGATAACCCTCCAAATGATCCCCATACCTATGATTCTGTTTCTATTCTGGTTTGCTTAGTTGGATTTTGTTTTTATATTTTAGATTCACTTGTTTGTTTGTTTGTTTTTTAATTATTTTTTTATTGTTTTTCTGTTACAGTTGTCCCGCTTTTTCCCTCATTGCTACCCCCACCCAGCCCACCCCTTCTCCCACGGTCCATCCCGCCCCCTGTTGTCCATGTTCATGGATTATTTATATTAGTTCCTTTGCTAAACCCTTCCTCTACTTACCCCTTTCTCTCCCTCCCACCTCGTAACTGTTACTCTGTTTCTTCTTCAATTTTGTTCATTTATTTGTGTTGTTCATTAGTCTCCTGTATTGGGTGATAGCACATGGTATTTTTCTTTCATTGCCTGGCTTATTTTGCTAAGCAGAATTCTCTCTAGTTCCATTCATGTTGTCGCAAATGGCAGGAGTTCCTTCTTTCTGCTGCATAGTATTCCATTCCTAAAGCACTAGTGCTTTTGCCCACCATTACTTTTATAGCCTCAGTTTTTTAATCCACTCATCTACAGATGGGCACTTGGGTTGTTTCCAGCACTAGGCTATTGTAAACAGCACAGCTATGAACATAGGGGTGCATAAGTTCTTTTGATTTAGGGTTTCGGGATTCTTCGGGTATAATCCTAGTAGTGGAATCGCTGGTTCAAAAGGCAGTCAGTTCCATTTTTAGTTTTTTAAGGAAATTCCATACTGTTTTCCATAGTGGCTGCACCAGTCTGCATTCCCACCAACAGTGCGCTAGGGTTCCTGTTTCTCCACATCCTCGCCAGCACTTGTTTGTTGATTTGTTGATGATGGCCATTCAGACTGGTGTAAAGTGGTATCTCATTGTGCTTTTTATTTGCATCTCTCTGATGGCTAGTGATGCTGAGCATTCTTTCATATATCTCTGGACCTTCTGTATATCCTCCTTGGAGAAGTGTTTGTTCAGGTCCTTTGCCAATTTTTTAGTTGGGCTATCTGTCTTCTTTGTGTTGAGATGTGTAAGTTCTTTATATATTTTGGAGATCAGTCCCTTATCTGATGTATCATTGGCAAATATGTTTTCCCATATGGTTGGTTCCCTTTTCATCTTGCTGATGTTTTCTTTTGTTGAGCAGAAACTCTTTAGTTTGATGTAGTCCCATTTGTTTATTTTTTCCTTTATTTCCCTTGGCTTAGGACATGTATCAGCGAAAATATTGTTACGTGGGATATCTGAAATTTTCCTGCCTTTGCTTTCCTCTAGGAGTTTTATGGTGTCATGTCTTACATTTAAGTCTTTTATCCATCTTGAGTTTATTCTGGTGTGTGGTGTAATTTGGTGGTCTGGTTTCATTTTTTTGCATGCCCCTGTCCGGTTCTCCCAGAACCATTTGTTGAAGATGCTCTTCTCATTGCATTTTATGTTTCTTCCCCCTGTGTCAAATATTAGTTGACCATAGAGGCCTGGGTTTATTTCTGAGCTCTCTATTCTGTTCCATTGATCTGTATGTCTATTCTTTTGCTAGTACCAGGCTGTTTTGAATACAGTGGCTTTATAGTGTAGTTTGATACCAGGTATTGTGAGTTCTCCTATTGCGTCGTTCTGTCTCAAGATTGCTGTGGCTATTTGGGGTCTTTTTTGGTTCCATATAAATTTTTGAAGTATTTGTTCTAGGTCTGTGAAATACGTTGCTGGTATTTTAATAGGGATTGCATTGAATCTATAAATTGCTTTGGGTAGTATGGACATTTTAATGATGTTGATTCTTCCCATCCATGAACATGGTATATGCTTCCATTTATTTGTATCTTCCTTAATTTCTTTCTTCAGGGTTATGTAGTTTTCTGAGTACAGGTCTTTTACCTCTTTGGTTAAGTTTATTTCTAGGTACTTTATTTTTCTTGTTGCTATAGTAAATGGGATTTTTTTTCTAGTTTCTGTCTCCGATATTTTATTATTGGTGTATAGAAATGCCTTTGATTTCTGAATATTGACTTTGTACTCTGGTATTTTGCCAAATTCACTTATTAGTTCGAGTAGTTTTTTCGTGGAGTCTATAGGGTTTTCTATGTATGCTATCATGTCATCTGCAAATAGTGATAGTTTTATTTCTTCTTTCCCAATTTGGATGCCTTTATTTCTTTTTCTTGTCTGATTGCTATGGCTAGAACTTCCAATACTGTGTTGAATAGGAGTGGAGAGAGTGGACATCCTCGTCTTGTTCCTGATCTCAGGGGGAATGCTTTCAGTTTTTGTCCATTGAGTATGATGATGGCTTCGGGTTTCTTGTATATGCTCTTTATTATGTTTAGGTATGCTCCCTCTATTCCCAGTTGCTGAGTGTTTTCATCATAAATGGGTGTTGTACTTTATCAAATGCTTTTTCAGCATCTATTGATATGATCATGTGGTTTTTGTCTTTCATTTTGTTTATGTGGTGTATTACATTTATTGATTTGTGAATATTAAACCATCCTTGCATCCCTGGGATGAATCCCACTTGATCATAATGTATGATCTTTTTAATGTGTTGCTGGATCCAGTTTGCCAATATTCTGTTGAGCATTTTAGCATCTATGTTCATCAGTGATATTGGCGTGTAGTTTTGTTTCTTTGTTGTGTCTTGACCTGGTTTTGGAATTAGGGTAATACTGGTTTCATAGAAAGAGTTTGGGAGTCTTCCCTCTTCTTGGATTTTGTGGAATAGTTTGAGAAGAGTAGGTGTTAGTTCTTCCCTAAATGCTCTGTAAAATTCACCTGTGAAGCCATCCGGTCCAAGGCTTTTGTGCACCGGGAGTTTTTTGATTACTGTTTCAATTTCACTCTTTGTTATCGGTCTGTTCAGGCTTTCTGCTTCTTCTTGATTCAGTTTTGGAAGATTATATGTTTCTAGAAATTTGTCCATTTCATCTAGGTTGTCAAGTTTCTTGCCATACAGTTGTTTGTAGTAATTTCTTACAATCCTTTGTATTTCTGTGATATCGGTCGTATTATCTCCTTTTTCATTTCTGATTTTGTTTATTTGTCTTCTCTTTTTTTCTTGATGAGCCTGGCTAAAGGCTTGTCGATTTTGTTTATCTTTTCAAAGAAACCATCTCCTGCTTTTGTTGATCTTTTGAATTGTTTGTTTAGTCTCTATGTCATTTAATTCTGCTCTGATCTTGATGATTTCCTTCCTTCTACTCTAGGCTTTGTTTGTTGTTGTTCTAGTTCTTGTAGCTGTAGGGTTAGATTTTTTATTTGGGATTCTTCTATCCTTTTTAGGTAGGTCTGTATTGCCATGAACTTTCACGACTGCTTTTGCTCTGTCCCATAGGTTTTGGATTGTAGTGTGTTCATTATCATTTGTTTCCAGAAACTTTTTGATTTCTTCCTTGATGTCATTGTTAACCCATTCGTTATTTAATATCATATTATTCATTCTCCATGAGTTTGAATGTTTTTGAGTTTTTTCCTTGAGGTTGATTTCTAGTTTCAGGGCATTGTGACCTGAGAAGATGCTTGATATAATTTCAATATTTTTGAATTTGTTGAGGCTTGTTTTGTGTCCTACCATGTGGTCTGTCTTTGAAAATGTCCCATGTGCATTTGAAAAGAATGTATATTTTGCTTCTCTGGGGTGAAAAGTTCTATATATATCAATTAAGTCCATTTTGTCTAGAGTGTTGTTCAATGCCTCGATATCCTTAGTGTTTCTTTGCTTCGAAGATCTGTCCATTGTTGACAATGGGGTATTAAAGTCCCCTCCTATGAGTGTGTTGCTGTTGATATATTTTTTGTAGTCTTCCAATATTTTCCTTATATATTTGCATGCTCCTATGTTGGGTGCATATATGTTTATGAGGGTTATATCTTCTTAATGGATTGTTCCCTTAAGTGTTATAAAATGTCCTTTTTTGTCTCTTTATATGGCCTTTGCTGTGAAATCTGTTTTGCCTGATGTAAGTATTGCTACCCCAGCTTTTTTTATGTACATTTGCTTGGAATACTTTTTTCCAGTCCTTCACTTTCAGCCTGTGTAAATCTTTATTTTGAGGTGTCTCTTGATACAGCATATATGTGGGTCATGTTTTCATATCCATTCCACTACCCTATATCTTTTGATTGGAGCATTTAATCCATTTACATTTAAGGGTATTATTGACAGGTATTTATTCATTTCCCTTTGTTCCTGTGTTCCTCTCCCTCTCTTTTTTTCTTCTTTTTCTTACAGCATTCCCTTTAGCATCTCTTGCAAAGCTGGTTTGGTGGAGATGTATTCTCTTAGTCGTCCTTTGGGAAACTCCTTATTTCACCCTCCATTTTGAATGAGAGCCTTGCTGGGTAGAGTAGTCTTGGTTGTAGGCTTTTGTTTTTCATTGCTTGAAATATTTTTTGCCATTCCATTCTGGCTTGTAGTGTTTCTGTTGAGAAATCAGTTGATAGCCTTATCGGAGTTCCCTTGTATGTTATTTGCTGTTTTTCTCTTGCTGCTTTTAGGATTCTCTATTTGTCTTTGATTGTTGACATTTTAATTATGATGTGCCTTGGAGTAGGCCTTTTTGCATTCATTTTCATTGGAACCCTCTGTGCTTCCTGGACTTGCATGACTTTTTCTTTCATCAAGTTAGGAAAATTTTCTGTTATTACTTTTTCAGTCAGGCTTTTTATCCCTTGCTTCTCTTCTCCTTCTTTTATCCCTATGATTTGAATGTTGTTTCGTCTCATATTGTCCTGCAGTTCTGTTAAAGCCTCTTCACTCTTTTTCAGTCTTTTTTCATTGTGTTGTATTGTTTGGGAATTTTTTTTTATGTTGTCCTTTAAGTCACTGATCCAGTCCTCTTCTTCATTTAGCCTGCTTTTGATTGATTCTACTGCGTTCTTCAGTTCAGAAATTGTATTCTTCATTTCTTCCTGGTTCTTGTTGATAGTTTCTATGTCTTTTTTTATGCTGGTGTAGTTCTCAGTAAGCTTCTTGTAGCTTTCCTGGAGCTCTTTATAGTTTCCTTGGAGATTGTTATAATTTTCTTTGAGTTTGTCGAGTTCATTGAGCTTCCTCATTACTATTGTTTTGAATTCCATGTCTGATAGCTTGCTTGCTTCTATGTCATCTATCCTTCCTTCTGGGAATTCCTCCTTTCTTTTTGGTGGAGTGTTGTTTCTGTTTGGTGGGGTGTTATTCTGCCTCCCCATTTTGGGCACTGGTCTTGTTTCTGCTTCTTAGATTGATCTGCTTTTTTTTCCTGCCTTTATGGTGTGAACTTCTTGTATACAGTTGTTGAGCTCTTGTCTCCTCCAGTTGACGCCACTTGAAGGGGGACCAGTCTGCTTAAGTGATTTCTACTGTAGCACTTGGGATGCTTCTGTACTGGGACCTAGTCTGCTGCTCTCCCAGCTGTTTCTCAAGAGCCAGCCCCCAAAACTTATAACAAAGTGCCTCTAGTTCATTTCACTGTCCTTTGTCCTCAGCCAGAGGCGAGTGCCTTCCCTCGTGAAGGCCAGGGGCGGGTTGACCAGTCGCGCACTGGGGGCAGGTGGGTCGAAGGCAGACTGGTTGCTCCCCTGTTCCGGTGGAGGGGGAGGCCTTTATTCGCTGGGGGGCCTGTTTGTTGTGGGCCTATTGGGGTGGGTGGCGCATTGGTTTCACGCCCATTGGGGCAGGTCTGGGTGGCGCCTGTGCCCGTGTGTGGCAGCTGTTGAGCTGCTTTGGCACCTATTGAGGCGGGCCAGAGGTTCCTGGGCGTCGGCGGCGGCAACAGTGTGCGCCTTCGTGTAGCGTTGGGCACGCTAGTCTCACGCCTGCTGGGTCGCGCACCCGGGTGACACCCATGCGCAGTGGCCTGCGCACTAGCCTCGTGCCTGTTGAGCCGTGCCAGAGGAGTTGGTTTTTCACCCATTGGGGTGAGGCCCCGGACACCTGTGCATGGTGGAGGTGGGTGTCTGTGAGCTGCGGCCACCTGCCTTTATTGTGCCTACATGGGCGTGCGCGAGTAGCGCCTGGGCAAGTGGCCGGTGGGTTGGTTTGGCGCCTATTGGGGCGGGCCAGGGGTGCCTGCGCATGGTGGCCTGCATGCCCAGCAAGTTGATTTTGCGCCCATTGGGGTGGAGCCATAGTCACCTAGCACAGCGGAGGTGGGCGTCTGTGCCTGTCAGCCGGCGTGTTGATTTTGTGCCTGTTGGGGCGGGCCCGAGGGGCACCTGGAGGCGGTGGCCAGTGAGTTTGTTGCGCGCCTGGGCCAGTGGATGGGGGCACCTCCCTGTGCGCACTCGAGTGACCCAAGGGGAGGGTTGGGGAGTGGGCGAGTGCACTTCTGCACCTGTGCTCCTCAAGAATCTCGTCCCACCCCTAACATCTCCTCCCTTCTCCGCAGAAAACAAAAGAGAAAAAGAAAAAAGGAAAAACTCATTCTTACATACACAGCAGTATGTTGTTTCTTGCCTCTCAGCACCAGATGCCACCTGGCCCTCTCCTGGCTCTGCCAGTGGGCAGAGCCTCAGTCTTCTGATTCCTCTCTGGGGAAGCCTGTGGTCACTAAAACGTCTTTGTGTACTTCCAGCCACAGCTCGGGACGCCAACCCAGTCAAAAATCCCATCTTGTTCCTTTTTCCTCTGTTATCTCACCAAACAGGTCGCTACCAGATGGTCTTCTCTGATCCAGCAGTGCCAAGGCTCGAC
Organism: Furipterus horrens; assembly: GCF_987537825.1. Taxonomy (NCBI): domain Eukaryota; kingdom Metazoa; phylum Chordata; class Mammalia; order Chiroptera; family Furipteridae; genus Furipterus; species Furipterus horrens. The sequence goes on along the minus strand of NW_028327174.1, from coordinate 96,477,269 downwards.
TCCTGCCAGTGTCCAGATGTTAACTGAGATGTTCTGTCTGCAATTAGTCCAAACTACAGACAGGTCTCGGGAGCCAGAAAGTGCAGCTTCCCTTCACTCCTCCGCCATCTTCAAATCCCAGAAGCTGGATTTGAACGTAGATTTACTTGTTGATACTTGTGAGTTTGTTGTCATTTTAGTGTTCATAGTTTTGATCTTCTTTTTCTTAAGTCCTTTTGACATTTCATATAATAATGACTTGGTGATGATGAACTTTTTTAGCTTTACCTTGTCTGGAAAGCACTTCATCTGCCCTTCCATTCCAAATGATAGCCTTGCTGGATAGAGTAGTTTTGGTTGCAGGTTGCCTTTCATCATATTGAATACTGCTTGCCAGTCCCTTCCTGCCTGCAAAGTGTCCTCTGAGAAATCAGCTTGATAGTCCTATAGGCAACCCCCTTGTAGGCAACTCTCCACCTTTCTCTTGCTGCCCCCAGGACTCTGTCTTTTTCTTTGACCTTTGACATCTCAATCATGATGCGTCTTGGTGTGGTCCCCTCTGAGTCCAGCTTGCCCGGGACTCTCCGTGCTTCTCAGACCTGTATGTCCATCTCCTTCACAAAATTTGGGAAGTTTTCCTCATTTTTTTAAATTCTTGCTTTCTCATTCTGCACTGGTTGACTGTTTTTCTTCCTTATGTTCCAAATCATTGATCTGAACCCTGATTTCCTTCCCTTCACTGTTGGTTTTGTGTGGATTTTCTTTCATTTTACTTAGCATAGCCTTTACTTCTTCTCTTATTAGTTTGCCGTACTCAAGCATATCTGTCAAGTCTGTGAGCATCTTTAACACCAATGTTTTGAATTCGACGTCTGTTAGGTTGTCTATCTCCTCATCTTTTAGGTTGGCTATCTCCTCATCGCTTAGTTCTCCCACTGGAACCTTGATCTGTTCCCCCTTTTGGGCCATACTTCTTTCTCCTCATTCTGACAGGCTTCTGTGTTTGTTTGCCTCCGAGTCCCAGGTAGAGCTCTCGCTCCTTTTACGTTGTAAGGGGCGGAGCCTTAGGGATTCGTCAGTACAAGGCAACCTGTTTCACCACGTTGTAGTGCTGTATGTGGGGGAGGGGTCTGAGAGGGAACAATGCCGCCTGCCCAGCACTTGCCCCTTTTCCAGGCACGTCTCCCACTTCCGCACCAGACTGATGCCCCTCTAGCTGCTGCCCTGGCCATCGTTCCCAGAGTGGGTGGGTCTATGGATGTTCTAGGAATGTGGGGGCCCTGAAACAAGCAGACTCTGCCGAGACCGGCAGTTTCTGCCTCCACCCTAACTTCCACTGATCTGGACAGTCAGAAGCAATGAGTCTTGATTTTCCCTGGTGCTGGGACCATGAGCTGCGAGGTCTGGTCAGGAGCTGGGATCATTCCCTAGGTGTCCCTCCTGACTTTAAAACGTGTGAGCGCGTTTTCTGCTGGCCTGCTGCTGCTCCCACCACACAGTGTCCTCTCTGCCCCAGCTCTGTCCCTCCTACCTGTCTGGATGAGTATTTCTTTTTATATCTTTGTTTGCTGGACTTCCATGCAGTTTTATTTTCTGGAACTTCTGATTGTTTCTAGTTTTGAGGTAGTTGTGTTTCTTCTTAGTTGTGGAGGGAGATGCCAGTGTGTCTGTCTACACCTCCATCTTGGCTGGAAGTCCAAAATTTGTGAGTTTCTGTGTAGCCATTTTAATATGTAACATGGAAGAAAATAAATGAGATTTTTAGCATATTCTTTATTTTTTCAAGACAGGTAAAAGTGCAACTGAAATGCAAAAAAGGATTTGTGCAGTGTACAGTATTCCCTCACTTATCATGGGTATTACATTCTAGACCTCTTAGTGATAGGGGAAAATCCACGAAGTAGGAACCTTACATTTACTTTAGTACTTATATGTATTTTAAGGCTTTATGAACCCTTCCCACGCACTTATAAACCGTTCCCAGTCTCTTTTTAACGTTTTCCACACTTTTATAAACACTACTTATGTCCTTAAGCATATTCTACACTCTTAAGCCTACGTAACTTTAACAACATATGTATACAGTACCGCAAAATCCTGCGATATAGTGAAAAATCCACGATAAATATAGTATTTTAAGAATTCCTGCGATACAGTGAGGTTGCGATAAGTGAACCACGATATAGAGAGGGACTTCTGTATGGAGAAAGTGCTATGACTGATGGAATGTGTCAAAAATGGTTTGCAAAGTTTTGTGCTGGAGATTTTTTGCTGGACAATGCTCCATGGTAGGGTAGACCAGTTGAAGTTGATAGTGATCAAAACAAGACACTAACTGAGAACAGTCAATGTGGTAGAACATACTCAAAATATATAAGTCAATAAAGTTATTAGTGAAAATGAAAAATGTGTCTCTTATTTTACAGAAAAAAACCATATGGACTTTTTGCCAACTCAATATTATTAAGAAAATAGTTTTGCCTCTGCAGACTTTTTGAAGGGATCTGGGGACACCCTCAGGGTTCCATGGCTATACCTTGAAAACCTCTGAAAGTTAATGAGTAGTTAGAAATCTTTAGGCTATACAATATGGCAATTGATGGTAAAGAGCTTGTCTTCTGAGTTAAATTCCCTGGATTCAAAATCTGGCTTTATTTGATCAACTGTATGACACAGAGCTAATTACCTAACCTTTTTCTACCTCAGTTTCTTTATCAATGAGTGGTGGTAATAATAGTATCCACTCCATAGGTTGTTTTGAGATTTAATTAGTTAAAAGAGTAAAACACGTTGGAGAGGACCTGGCACATAGTAAACATTAACTCAGTGTAAGCTGCTGCCGCTATTATTTTTATTAACATGTTCTTTTTTAAAGCTAAAATATTCTTACAAATAGGGACACCTCCCTCTCTGCTCTCTCTCAACTTCTTCATATCCCTTAAAAAGTTTGCCACTGTGTTTTGCATTGTGGGCCTTCATTTAATATTTGTTGATATGACAGAAGTATTTAATTTTTGGTATATAAATAGATGCTTCTCAAGTACAGTTATAAAAACTGTTCTCTTAATTTGCATTATTTCCTCTTAAAACTTTGTTTATATTGTGTACATCTTTATTCTGAATGGGGAAGGACTTACCAATTCCAAATTAGTAGATTCTGGATTCTTTGTAGCTAGACAATTAGTAGTCTTATAAAGAACCTTTAGAAAGGTTTAATTCAATGTTCACATTTCCCACAGGCTTATTTCAACATGTTATTTCCTGATCCCTACATTCACAAAATTACTTGACTCATCTTTTGACAAAATGGGGAAATGTAATGGTATTAATTGGTAGTGGACTATTTTAAGTTCTGGTAGCTTTTAGTCATTCTGCTAAGGAGTAAGAGATTCTGAGATTCTGGTAGCTCAGTGGGTTCAGGTGGACGTTCTGCTGAACCACAGGTGAAATAGTTAAGTTGCTGAGAGTGTGGCATGAGCTTGAGAGAATTCTGAAGCTCTAGAATAGTCTTCAGGGTAAATGGAAAAGAAACATAATTGATAGACGATAAAAGAGCCCAACAATCATCTTTGAGGTCCTGTAATTTTCCTTCTTCTCCTTCCTCCTCCCCTTTTTTCTTCTTCCTCTTACCCTCTCCCACTTCCTTCTCCTACCTTCTTCCTTCCTTTCATCTTTTCCCTCTCTACCCCTCTTCCCTCTCATGCTTCCTCATTCCTTTTTCTCTAATCATTGTCTTTTACCTTTAGCATTGGAGGAGCAGAAGAGAATTACTATATGGCTCTAGGGTTTGAGTTTTACTGGGTAGATATAGTAGAATTATAGGGATGCAAATGAATTGAGAGTGATGGTGAAGGAGTTGTTTGGATAATCAGTCCAGGAATGTAGCCTTGATAGGAAGGAAGAGAATTTAGAATGGACTGATGGGTTTGAGAAGTGAAAAGTTAGGGAAGTAGAGCTCTCTTGAGAGTCATGGTATTGACAGTCCTGGGAAGAGAGTCCTGGATAACCAGAGGATCCAGAATGTAGTTCTATAAACTGGATAGCTAAAATGGACTGGAGGATGAGGTCATTGGAATTAAGGACATCAAAGAATTTGGACATTGAAATCCTAGCATGGTGGCAAGAAGAATTTGAAGGGAAGATTGGTGCCAAAGTCAGGTGGCAAAGACTTCTTAAAATGGGTTGAAGTGACTAGGCAGTCCTTTGATGGCAGCAGTGAGGAAGATAGAGTAAAAAGGAGCTTTAAATACGAGTGTTAGCCCTGGCTGATGTGACTCAGTAGGTTGAACACCGGCCTTCGGACCACAGGGTTGCCAGTTCGATTCCCAGTCAGGGCACATGCCTGGGTTGCAGGCCAGGTGTGCAAGAGGCCACCACACATTGGTGTTTGTCTCCCTCTCTTTCTCCCTCACTTCCCCACTCTCTAAAAGTAAATAAATAAATATTAAAAAAGAATACATATCAACTTTAAATAAAGGGCAACAACATTGAGGAACCAGGATGTTCACACTTTTCCCTTGATCCTCTAGTACTGGGGGATTATTTACCTTCACCAGAAAGAGTTTGGGGACAAGCTGTCTTTTGGCAAAGCCATGTATTACTTGGAATAGGGAGACAACTTTTGAAAAAAACTTGAGGAATTAGAAATTTAGTAAAGGTACAGGATTTCAGTAGGTTTAGTGGGATTGGGTGATTAATGATGGAAGAAGACCCAGGGCTGGGAAAGTACAGAGCAGTGAGATGATAAGGAATTTATTTGCTTAATTATTACACATTCTAGAAGTATGAACTCTCATTGGAAGGACTGTCCTCAAATAAACCCAGCTTGAGTACTGGTTGAGTTGGGGCTGGAGCTAGTTGAGCCTATCAGGCATTCATTTTCTGGCCTGGTTTCAGAGAATAGCCTGGCAGGTTCTTTCTCAGGGCAGTCTGTGCCTTTCTTGTGGCTTTCAGAGCTGTAGTTATGTTTGCTTTTTGGGGAGAAGCTTTTATGGTACATGACTTTATAGTGGTCAGGAGCTGCCACTCTGTTGGGATAGGGGAGATGATGGATAATATTTCTTGGCAAGCTCCTTGTAGGGGCTTTGTAGAGGTAGAATATACCTAGGATGTGCAGAGCTGGAGTTCTTAGCTGAAGACTGTTTTCCCTTGTACGGAGCACCAACAGTGCTAGAAATACACTCCTTTGTTCTGCGTGCCCCCTTTCATCACCACCAGGCTAATGTCAGAGGTGAACCATATTTCAGTCTTTTTCATTTGCAGGTTAATCACATGCATATACATAGTATTTTAGTCATTCTTGAGGGACAACATCCTGATATCTCCAGGAAGATTCATAGTATCTCAAAAGCAAATTTTCAGATTGCGCAATTTTAACAAGTTGTCTGAGGCCAGTAATTTTAAATGAGTAAATAAAAATCCTGGCTTAGGTTTAGAATGTCTGTGATTGTACTGATTAATACATTTAATTTTGAACCAAATGTAAGTTTAGTTCAAAAAGATTTGTAAAAGAAAGTTTTGGTGTGATATTTTTAAAGGTAATGTACTGCAAGACAGAGGAGTGCATGTTCCTCCTTTCGTCTCTGAACCTAAAAATAGCTAGTTGTAGTTGTTTCATGATATAAATCCTTTAATTTTTATCTGCATGCTCTAAGAATTAACGATAGCAAGGAAAGTCAGTCCAGCAGTCATAGCGCTAAAGTGCAACAGGAAATCATTCTCAAAATTACCTTCTAAAGGAATGGTTTCTCTAAAATTCCAAAAAAAATAAAACTATACTTAATTGATGACCTTTAAGGTCTTCATTTCTTAGGTGAACAAGCATATAAAACTATTGATATAAATGGGTCTATTCTATGTAGTTTTTCTGTAATTGACAACATCTAAAGTGATCTACTGTAATTGATGACATCTAAAGTAATCACTAGATTACTATTGTGACAAACAAAACCAAGAAATTGAATATAGAAGGATGTTCTACTAGTAGATATTTGTGGTGGTCATGATTTACAGGACAGTGATTAAAAAAAGTTATTATGATAAATTGTAACTATTAATGTAATTATCCCTTTTTTCTGCAGTGGAATGTTATAAAATCTTAATGATTATAAATATAAATATACACATTATACTATAAATCTTGGAAACCCTCTTACACATCTGCTCCCTCCCCCCATTGTGGGCAGAAATAAACCTTTAGGAGTTAAAAGTAAAGTAATAAAATATATCTAGAAAAGGTTTTACTGTTAATATTACAAAATTGTCACTAGATACTTGTGGACTATAAAGCACAAAAAAATTTTAGGCAGTTTTCTGTTTCTTTTACTTCTTTAGTTAATTCTCTCGAATTGAAAGAGTGCAGATGGGAGGAAGAGATAGAGGAAAAATCATATTACAGATATGAGTCCTCCTCTTTTCACCCAAATTACCATAAAGGATGTATTTTAGAAGCAAGGTGTCAATTGCTAGACAGCAGTTTTCCTGCATATTTATTCATATTAAATTTAACATCTTTAAGACTGGGTTGTTTAACTTCTCTGATTTTTTGTGAATACTTTAATATCTAAATCTGCCATTGTCCTCAGGATTCAAAAATATCCTCTATGGAACGTGGGCTCCGAGACTTGGAGGAGGAAATTCAGATGCTGAAATCCAATGGGGCTTTGAGTACTGAAGAACGGGAGGAAGAAATGAAGCAAATGGAGGTCTATCGGAGTCATTCTAAATTTATGAAAAATAAGGTAATGATATGTGACACTGTAATTTTAGAAAGTGATTTGAAAAATTGATGCTTATTTATACATCCTTAGTGATGATGAAGAAATTCACACTGTTTTATCAGACTTTAGGGAAGAATACTTCTAAAATAATTCTTCCTAGTAAGACATCTAGTTCTCTACCTCTTCTTAAATTGTTTTTATTTATTGATTTTGGTATTTATTTTATTGATTTGCTCTTCCACTTATTTATGCATTCATTAGTTGATTTTTTGTATGTGCCCTGATGGGGGATCAAACCTGCAACCTTGGTGAATGGGGGCGATGCTGTAACCATCTGAGCTACCCGTCCAGGGCCTACTTCTCTACCTTCTGTGAAGTATTTTAAAAGTCAAAACCCTAAGAGTGTGAACCCAGCCCTCCCCCCCTCTTTATTTCTCCCAGAAATGGCTTAAATAAAATCTTGTTTTTCTTCAAATACATTTCCTTAAAGGAAGCTCTTTGCTCTGCCTCTTGAAGAAGATTTATTTGTATCTGGTTTATTGATTCCCTTGTATGCTTGAAGTGTATGAAGTAAGATAGGTGTCACTGAGACATGCCAGTCTGTACTTATAAATTCAGTCACAGTATTCTTTCCTTATATCTAAAGCCATTTTAGGCAAATTGGAGGATTTAGTTATTACAGTTATTAATTTATCAGCTTTTTGTGATTTAATTAAAAATTAAATTGTAATTATGTTACCTAAAAAATAAATATTCCCCTTCCCCCTGCCGTATAGCAGTTGTATTAGTTCCCTGATTCCTTGGAAGTGAAAGCTATAAGGGAACGATATAATTATAACGCCTACTCCAGTTTCTGACTTTTTACTATGTTACCAATACCTGGCATATAAATCTGTAGAATATTTCTGTATTATTTTAAGAATCTGTTGTCAGTGACTACTGCCAATTTCATGTTAATTTGAAACTTAAAAATTCACATATCCAACTTACTGTTAGTTTGAAGTTTTCGCCCTAATTTGAGAACAAAATATACTACGGTATAGGCTCTGTTTCCCATTTGCTGATTAGCACGTTCTAGTTCATTAAAAAACCCTGTGAAAATAGAGGAACCATCTAGGATCCTTTGAAGAGGGAATTAGGGAAACAGATTTGATTGTGTTATATGTTATTGTTATTTCCAGTTACTGCTCTGACTCAAAAGCAGATAATAAGACCTGAGTTGACATATAAGTAAAAAAGAATAACAATGTCGTGACAGGTAGAGCAACTGAAGGAGGAACTAAATTCGAAAGAGGCTCAAGGGGAGGAGCTGAAAAAGAGAGCGGCTGGTCTTCAGGCTGAGGTCTTTGCCGTAAGATTTACCTTTTTGTGTGCAGTGATCCCACAGTGGGACCCTGCTAGCTCTGGCTTCTGGGTGGCTTATACTTTCATTTTCTATGGTTGGCAGCTTTGCCCAGCACTGGCACTAACCAGCCTGCTCTGCTCTTTAACCAACTGCTGTTCAGCCGTTTGAACCACATGTCACTTTGTGTGCAGTGAGCCCTCACATGTTCTGAAAACCCTATACCTGGTTCTTGTTGCTATTTTCACTTTATGGATGGTACTTCAAAGCTTATTTTTTCTCAACTCCTTTCCTGTTACTAGGGACTCGCTGGTTTATAAGAACAGTAGTCTTTTTCGTCTTAGGTATATGCAGATGTTCTAGGTCCATCACCTAGTATATATTTGAATTTGAAATTGTTGAGCAAAGTGTTTTACCTTCATGTGTAGACATCATCTTTAGGTCCCTATTTGGTGATTTTGCAACAAATGTTACTTTCTTTAGAACAGATAAAGAGAAAGTAATTAGTTTATTTAGAGTTATCTAGTAAATTAGAATTAGTGTGAAACTTATTTAAAGTCTCTAAATCTAGTTTGTTCATTTTTCTAAGGAACTTAAGGTTCATTTCAAAATATAATAATAAAATAGCTAACACTTGAGCACTTCTTATAAGCATTGTATAACCTACTAAAGTAGGTATATTATCAACTCAGTTTATAGATGAGGAAACTGAGGTAACAATGGTGCTTAAGAAACACAACTAGGAAGAGGCAGAGTTTGATTTTTATGTAAGTAATCTGGTTCCAGACCCTGTGCTCCTAAGCTCTTCACTCTGCTGCTCTGTACAAGGCTGTGCACACATTTGTCGCACGAGTGTCAGACAAAACTGCTCTTCTGAAAATAATTGTGGGATAAGACTGAGTGCAGCATTAATAAAAATCTTATGCTAATTATGGACCACTTTATAGTATAGATAGAGAAGGGAAACATTTTGTCTGAAAGAGTCTAATTTGGTTTGTGGTAACCATGTATTGTCTAAAGGAGAAGTTAATCCATAACTTCTTATTTTCAGCTACTATTAATTTATTTCTTTTTGTGTCAAACAACAGGCTAAACACATTCTATACATTATTTTTTTAAGCTCTGAGCAACACAGTGGCACTGGTTTACTCTCTTCATATTAGGAAACCAAGGCTTAGAGAGAGAAAATAATTTCTAAAAGACACACTCACGTGTGAGTGACTGCAAAGCCTTGTATTTCTAACTTTTAAGCAGAATATGTGCTTCTAAACTCTGCTTTCTACTTAGAATATTCTTTCTCAGTTCTTAAGATCAATGTAACATTATTGGAAGAGTAATAATGCAGGTGATAGGAAACCAAGATTTTGTTTTTTGCTTTTTTTTTAATGAGAGAGAGAGAGAGAGACAGACAGACAGACATTGATTGGTTGCCATTGGTTGCCTCCTGCATGTGCCCTGACTGGGAACTGAACCCGAACCCACACTAGGCATGTTCCCTGACCGGGAATCAAACCCATGACCTTTTTGGTTTACGGGACAGTGCTCCAGCCAACTGAACCACACTGGTCAGGGTGAAAACTGAGATTTTAAATTTATTTTTGATCACATGATTAGAGGTAGCTGGAAATTTGAATAATCTTTAAGCCATAGTTATTTAGCTGAAGAAATAACACTTTGAACATTCCTCCTGAATATTCATTCATACAACAAGTGTGTTTTTGGTGCATTTTCTGTGTTAGGGCTAGAATAATGCTAGTTTGTTCATAAAGGGATGTCATGAGAGATACTATACCATTACAGGATGTGGTAAGTCCTGCTACATATCTATATAACAGGATGAAAATAGTTGCCATTTACAGTTCCGCTGATGTACTTAGTATCCTCAACTGCTTTGTGTGCAATAAGTACACAGATATTTGTTGATTGAATAACTGTATCTGTAAATGGAGATTTCATATATATGAGAAAAAGGCTTGTTTTTGCTGAAACAGAAGAGGAAATTAGAAATTTTTTAGGGCTTTAAAAAATTCTAATTTTAATTAAAGTAAATTTCATTTTATATTTCCTAATGGAAATTGTTCTGGAAAGCTTTGTCCATTATACCTAAGGCTATTACAATAAAAACTTTACATACATTCAATTAAAAAAAATAAAAAATAATTTTTGTTTTATCACTGATACTGAAATTACTGACTTCTTGTTGTATTTATACTTCAAATAATTAATCTAACTTTCAGTGCAGTTACTGTGCTAGGCAGTAGACATAATGTAAAAGCAGATCTGATTTCTGTGAATTTGACTTACATTTAGCATAAAAGGCTATTTAAAAAACTCTTAGAAACACAGAAACGTAAAGGAGATGTTAGAAATAAATGTTTTCTAAGTTAAGATAAGAGAAATTTATAGGAGAATGAACAGCACCAATTGACTTATGGATTACTCTGTCAAATTACATGTGTGCCTTCTCACAGAATGAGACTTACGCATTCTCTATTGAGGTCATCTCCATTTAGTTGGAATGACATGTTGTAGGTGATGTAACTTTGTAGGTAGAATCTTTTTTTTAGGTCAGTAGTTCCAACTCATCAAAATGATAGGATTTTTAAAAAGCACATACTTATAATGCCTTATTTTACAAAGGAGCTTTTATGATAAGGATTTTATGTAAACTTTTGTTTGAGACTGAGAAAAAATAAAAATACAGCAGTGACAGCTTTTGAATTTAAATTTAAATAGCAATATGTAGTAGGAGCTTTCTTTTTTCCTTGTGGATTACATCCACACTAATCCTGCTTTATGTTCTGAAGATGCCTGACTTCACAAAATGAAAACTTTTATCAAAACATTGTTGTTCATATGCCTACTGCTATCTCATAGTCATCTGATGGAATTGGGATTTTTCTCCTTCCATTCCTTTTCTAAGGACTTTCAAAAAAATGTTTAGGAGACATAATAAATGAAAACTGGAAATTTCCTTATTAGTTAAATAAGCTTTTTGGGTTTTTCTGGTGGGGGGTGGTTATCTAAGATTGGATGATGCAAATAAGTTGATATTAATGCTGCTTTTAGTTTTGTATCTTGTGACTTAGATCTGTCAGACATCCAGATCAGAGGTGGTTGTTTCATTTCTTTTTTCCTTACAGAGTTTTATTTTCTTCTGTAGATTGGCCAGGTGAAGCAGGAGCTCTCCAGGAAGGACACAGAACTACTAGCTCTACAGACAAAGCTAGAAACTCTTACGAACCAGTTCTCAGACAGTAAGCAACACATTGAAGTGCTGAAGGAGTCCTTGACTGCTAAGGAGCAAAGGGCTGCCATCCTGCAGACCGAGGTAAAAATAGTTCTGGGATTTGCAAGGAGTTGGTTCCTTGGCACCTTTTCATATATATTTCCTGTGCTGTTTTTGTTATGCTTACATTTGGGAGATAAGAATAATGCTATGATTAATTCCTTAGCAGTGTGATCTGTTATTGTAGTAAAACATAACCATCTTCTTTTTGGCTCTAACAAATTAAAACTGCTGCAGTTTATATGTTTTTAATACTTTGGACTTCCATTAAGTCTGTACTTCTAAGTATACTTTAACATTATGAAATAAAAACATAGTTGTAAAAAAGAAATCTAAGTGAAGCTTTTGTTCTTACTCATGGTAAATTTCTGGTCATGAATGACAGTGAGCTTGCTTACCTCGTGTTTCGATCATTAAGTGTTCTTAATTTTTGATGTTATAAATAGCTTTAAGTAGGCAAACTGTGGGATCTAGAAATGTTCTAGAGATCGTTTTGACTATAGATCATTAGACAATATACCTTTGTATCCTATTTGAAAATAAAGTTAGTATTTTTAGAAATCTTACATTATCTAGTCTGTCAGCCCTGATTACAAGTAGGAATACTCTTAAATATTTCCAGATAGATCAGAATATCTTATTTGCAATGAGAAGGAATTGATGATGCTATTTGGATTTACTGTCTTACTGTAAATATTTTTTAAAGATCTCAGTATTTCACTGAGGTAGGAATAGATAAGTTGTTCTGCTTTATAGAAGAAAAATAAAGCATACAGTCTAGATTGATTTTTCCTTTCTTTTTAAAGAACCAGATCTAGATAAGTAAGGACATAGTTTGATGGAAAGAAGTAATGGGGAATAGAGAGAATGCATAGAAACATCGTAGCCACTCAGGAAATCACAATTTTCAAGTGAGGAGGAATGTGAAAATGGCCAAGACTATTTCATGTACTGTTTTTGTTCCATTTGGGACTTCATTGAGAATGAGAGATTTGGATGACTTATTTGTAATTTTCCTTACAGCTTAAATTTTTTTTCTATTTTAATTACGCTTTATTTTATTATATCAACTCCGTTCTCCCTTAGAGGAATATTTTGGGTATAAATTAGACTCACAGTTAGTGAGAGTCATAGTTACTGAGTTTGAACTTAAGCCCTGCCACTTAGCACCCAGGTAGGCGCATGATCCTGGGCATGTTATTTAATTTCATTGTGCCTCACTTTACACGTTTATAAGATGAGTGCCTTCTGCATGTGGTTGTTGTTAGGATTAAACTAGTTTATTCACACCAGGGCCTGGCACACACAGTAAGGTCTTTGTATGTTAGTTATTGTCATCATGGTAATTTTTAAATTTAATCTTCATTCCGTTTTTTTCCCATTACCATTTAGTCCCTTAAACCCTTTTCCCCCCAGCGTCACCACGCTGTTGTCCACGTCCATGAGCCCTTTTGTAATAAAATCAGCTAATATATATACTTTTAAAATGTTAAGAGAACATACTTGGTTTTTTTTTCCATTAGCATAATGAAAAGAAAGATCTACTCTTATATTTTTATTAAGCTAAATTTAGGTTTATTTAAGTAATTTTAAATATAAATTGTCTGGAAAATGTTAACTTCAAAGTTATTAATTTATGGCTTTATTAGTTTTCATTTTCTTAACTGGTGTACATGCAGTACTTGAAAAAGGTCAGAAGAGGGTGCGAGTGTCTTAGACATGAGCCTACTTTCAAGTTTGTTACTGTGATAGTTTTGGAATGGAAGCAGCAGGTGTGTGGACCAGAGAATCAGGCAGTTAGTTAATGATAGTCAAACATTTAAAAGCTTGTCACAGTCTAATAAATGTCTTTTTCCTCTCGACAGCCCATCCTTGTCTTTGTATTCCTCTCAAATAATTTTTTATTAACTAGGTCTCACACAGATGGGCTTGTTACTGGTCCCTTGTGGTCATCCTTGAAAGGTTTTTATATTTATTTTCAGCCTTTGTGAGTGTAACTGAATTTCATTGATTACCTCATAAGTTACTGGGACAACTACTCAAATATATCTGTCTAATCCTAAAATTTAACACTATGTAAGCTAACTTTCCTTTGAATTTGGGGTGATTATATGAATGTAATGTATATAGTTATTAGCATTTAGTTCTTTTCCTTCAATTACTCTGGTGACACTTGACAAGTCATTTTTTTCCAAAGCAACTTTTTCATGTTAGAGTTCATAATAGGTAGTTTGAATCAACTCTTTGAAAATCCTCATATATTTCTGTAATTTGATATTAATTGATTGTCTTTCTGCAGCTATCTTAGAGTTTCACCTAACTCTCACATTACTAAATTAAGCACCTATGAAAAAGAGCATGACCAAGTAGGTTCTTAAAGTTTAAAATTCTTTCAGGAAAGAGGGATATTGGGAAAGACCCAATTTTCTTTTCCTGTAATGGGTTCAGGGAACGAGGCCCCCTCGTGTTGGGCAATGCACAGTATATAGTTTCAGTGGAATTGCTTCTTTTTATGAACACCTCTTTAAGTCTGTTGACCTTCACAGAGATGGTAAGAATTTAGTAACATTGTGGTGAAAAGCATTGGCTTTGGAGTCAGACTTGGCTTGTAACACAACCCTCTATGTTTATTAGTTATGTGACCTTGAGTGAGTTATTTTACCTCCTTAATACTCCATTTTCTCATCTTTAAATGATAATAATACCAGCTGCCTAAGGTTAACATGGATAGAATAAATGTATAATAGTGTAGGTCTCATCTGATTTTGGAGGGAAATATTAAATATCAGTGGGTTAAAATTAAATACTTTAGAATTTTAAGTAATTTTATTTTATTTGATCTCTATTGTTTTATTTAATATTTAGAGTATTGGTATGGGTTAGACAAGACATTTTTCTTGCTTTGCAGTTAAGAATTATATGAAGTGTTTAATTAGAACTTTCCTTTTGGTTGACACTTGGGACTAATCTCACTACTAACACAGGAACTTTAAACATTGGTTACAATGTTTTCTGGTATTTTCCTATTTTATGCCCACTTTTTTGTTCCTAAAATTTTAAATTAAAATTTATGTTATTTTATATTATTTTTTAATTTTTTGAATTTAATGGGGTGATATTACTTAATATAATTATATAGGTTTCAGGTATACAGTTCTATAATATGTTACCTGTGTATTGTATTATGTGCTCACCACCCAAAGTCAGGTGTCCTTTCTTCTTCCTTTATCCCTTTACCATCTTCTATCATTGACCAGCCCATTTTCCTCCTTTTCCTCTGGTAATCACCATACTTTTGTCTGTGTCTATGAGGTTATTATTTTTTTCTTTTCTCTTTTTTGGCTTAATCCCTTCACCTTTTTCACCCAGCTCCCCAAACTCCCTCCCCTTTAACAGCTGTCAGTCTGTTCTCTTTATCTATGAGTCTGTTTATATTTTGTTTGCTAGTTTATTTTGTTCATTAGAGTCCATATATAAGTGAAATCATGTGGTATCTGTCTTTCTCTGACTGGCTTATTTCACTTAGCATAACGTTCTCTACATCCATCCATGCTGTCCCAAAAGGGAAGAGTTTCTTCTTTTTTACAGCTGAGTAGTATTCCATTGTATAAATGTACCATGGATGTTTTAGCCACTTGTCTACTGATGGGCACTTGGGCTGCATTTAAATCTTGGCTATTGTAAACAATGCTGCAATAAACATAGGGATGCATATATTCTTTTGAATTAGTGTTTCGAGTTTCTTAGGGTATATTCCCAGAAGTGGAATTGCTGGATCTATGACAGTTTAATTTTAATTTTTTGAGGAAACTCCATACTATTTTCCACAGTGGTTGCACCAGTCTGCATTCCTATCAACAGTGTACAAGGCTTCCCTTTTCTCCATATCTTTGCCAATACTGTTGTTTGTTGATTTATTGATAATAACTCTTCTGACAGGTGTGAGGTGATATCTCATTGTGGTTTTAATTTACGTCTCTGATGATTAGTGACATTGAGCATATTTTTATATGTCCGTTGGCAATCCATATGTTCTCTTTGGAGAAGCATCTATTTAGGTCCTTTGCATGTATTTTAACTGGATTGTTTGTTGTTTTGGTGTTCAGTTGTTTGTGTTCTTTATAAATTTTGTTCTTTATACTCCCTATTAGATGTATCATTGGCAGATATGTTCTTTCAGGCAGGCGGGTTGTCTTTCCATTCTGTTGATGGTTTCTTTTGTTGTGCAAAAACTTTTTAGTTTAATGTAGTCCTATTTGTTTATTTTTTCTTGTGTTTCTTTTGTCAGAGGAGATAGATCAGAAAAAATATTGCTAAGAGAAATATCTGAGATTTTACTGCCTATGTGTTCTTCTAGAATTTTTATGGTCTTGAGTCTTACATTTAAGTCTCTAATCCATTTTCAGTTTATTCTCGTGTATGCTGTAAAAAGGTGGTCTAATTTCATATTTTTGCATGTATCTGATTTTCTCAACACCATTTATTGAATAGACTATATTTACAACTGTTGTGTGATCTTGCCTTCTTTGTCAAATATTAATTGACTGTATAGGCGAGGGTTTATTTCTGGGCTATCTATTCTGTTCCATCGATCTGTATGTCTTTTTATGCCAGCATCATGCTGTTCTGATTACTATGGCCTTATAGTATAGTTTGAGATAAGGTAGTTTGACTTGTCCAACTATGTTCTTTTTACCCCGGATTGCTGTAGCTTTCGAGGGTCTTTTGTGGTTCCATAGAAATTTTTAAAATATTTGTTCTAGTTCTGTGAAATATGCCATTGATATCTTTATAGGAATTGTACTGAATCTGTAGATTGATTTGGATAGTATGGGCATTTTAATGTTGTTAATTCTATTTATGAGCACGATATACTTTCACTTATTTGTATCTTCTTCAGTGTCTTATAATTTCTGAGTAAGTTCTTCACCTCCTCTGTTAAAATTATTCCTAGGTATTTTTCTTGTGATGAAATTGTTGGTGGGATTATTTTCTTAGTTTCCCTTTAGATAGTTCATTAGTGGTGTACAAAAATGCAATTGATTTCTGGATATTTGTTATATATTCTGCTATTTTACTGAATTCACTTAACAGTAGTAGTTTTTTTGGTGGAATTTTTTAGGGTTCTCTATATGCAGTGTCATATCACCTACAAATAATGAGTTTTATTTCTTCATTTTCAATTTGGATGCCTTTTATTTCTTCTTCTTGTCTCATTGCTATGGCTGGGACTTCCAGTACTATATTGACTAAGTGTGGTGAAAGCAAATATTCCTGTCTTGTCGCCAGTCTTAAGGGAAACACTTTTAAGTTTGCCTGTTGAATATGATGTTGGCTATGGGTTTGTCATATGTGGCCTTTATTACATTGAGGTATATTCCCTCTCTTCCCACTTTGATGAGAGTTTTTACAATAAATGGGTGCTTGATTTTATCAAATGCTTTTTCTGCATCTGTGTATATGATAATATGGCTTTTATCATTGATTTTGTTAATGTGGTGTATCACATTTATTGATTTGTGGATATTGTACCAACCTTGTATCCTGAGAATAAACCCCAGTTGATCATGGTGTATGATCATTTATTGTATTTCTGGATTCGGTTTGTTAATATTTTGATGAGGATTTTAGCATCTGTGTTCATCAGGAGTATTGGCCTATAATTTTCTTGTAGTGTCTATCTGGTTTTGGAATTAGGATAATGCTGGCCTCATAAAATGAGCTTGAGAACCTTCCCTCTTCTTGAATTTTTTGTAATAGTTTGAATGTTGGATAAAATTCACCTGTGAAGCCATCTGCTCTAGGTAGTTTGTTGTTAGTTTTTTCATACTGCTTCAGTTTTATTAGTTCTAATCTGTCTATTCACATTTTCTGATTTACCCTGATTCAGTTTTGGAAGATTGTATGTTTCTAGGAATTTCTCCATTTCATCCAGATTATTTAATTTGTTGGCATAGTTGTTTTTAATATTTTCTTACTATCCTTGGTATTTTGTTGGTGTCAGTTGTGATTTCTCTTTCATTTGTGGTTTTATTGATTTGGGTCCTCATTTTTGCTTGATGAGTCTGATTAAAGGTTTGTAAATATTGTTTGTTGTAGTGTTGAATATGATCGGAGACATGGAGGCAATTCCAGCAAGCAGAATGATAAAACAAACAGGGGGGGGGGGGCTGCAGCATGCTCTGGCTGTCAGCAAAGAGCAGGAAGCCTTACTGTCCTTTTATTATGATTTTAAGAGTTACTAAAAATAGAATAGGGAGGGTGAGCTTTACAGCCAACAGTGAAAGAATTTTTACAATGTATCATTCATGTGTAAAGTACAGCCAGGGTAACTTATGGTTTAGTAGCAACTATCAGGGATACAAAGCAGACTCATTAATCCTCAAGGCTGGGTCCAGTTTAAGACGTTATCTACAGGGAGGCAGATGGAGTACTTAGCAGAACTCTTTGTTCTCAGGATTCCATGACCCAGTGGCCTGGACAGCCTATAGCCGCAGGCGGAGACAAGACCAGCTTGTCTCCTGAATCACAGGACACCTGGACGGAGGGGCATGGGAAAATGCCCCTACCCAGAGATCTGAGTTCCTGCTACAGTTTGTCTTTTCAAAGAACCAGTTCTTTGTTTCATTGATCTTTTGTATTGTTTTCTCAGACTTTGTTTTGTTTATTTCTGCTCCAGTCTTTATTATCTCCTTTCTACTCACTTTGGGCTTTGTTGTCCTTTTTCTGATTTCTTTACGTATAAAATTAGGTTGTTTATTTGGGATTTTTGTTGTTTCTTGAGGTAGGCCTTGCAATGTTATGAATTTTCCTCTTAGGATTGCTTTCACTGTGTCCCATAGATTTTGGGCTGTGGTGTTCTCTTCCCTATGTCCATCAAAATTTGCTTTACATATTTACTCCTGTTTTCATTGCATAAATTTTTACAAGGGTTATATCTTCTTGTTCGACTGATCCTTTTAGCATTTTGTAATGTCCTTCTTTGTCTCTTGTTATGGCCTTTATTTTGAAGTCTGTTTTGTCTGTTATAAATATTGGTACCCCAGCTTTGTTTTCATTTCCATTTGTATGAAATACCGTTTTCCATTTCTTTATTTTTAGTCTGTGTATATTATTTATTCTGAGGTGAGTTTCTTGTAGACAGCATGTTATATGGGTCTTGTTTTCTTATTCATTCAGTTACCCTTTGTCTTTTGATTGGAGCCTTTAAGCCATTTACATTTAAAGGTACATATTTATTGCCATTTTATTCTTTATATCTGTGTTCCTGTTTGTTTTTTTCTTTAAAGAAGACCCTTTAACATTTCTTGTAAGAAGGTTTTGGTGGTAATGAACTACTTTAGCTTTCTCTTTTCTGGGGAACTATTTCTCTGTCAATTTTAAATGATGACCTTGCTGTGTAATATAGTCTTGGTTGTAGGTCCTTGCTTTTTATTACTTTGAATATTACATGGCAGTCCCTTCTGGCTTGAAATGTTTCTGTTGACAAATCAGCTTACAGTCTTATGGGAGCTCCCTTGTAGGTAACTAACTGTCTTACTCTTGCTGCTTCTAAGATTCACTCTTTGTCTTTAAATTTTGCTACTTTAATGATGATGTGCCTTGTTGTGGGCCAGTTTGGGTTCATTTTGTGTGGGACTCTCTGAGCATCCTCGACTAGTGTGTCTTTTTCCTTCACCAGGTTAGGAAAGTTTTCAGTCATCATTTCTTCATATGGGTTCTCAATCTCTTGCTCTTTCTCTTCTTCCTCTGGTACCCCTGTGTTGCAGATGTTGTTATGCTTCATGTTTTCCCTAAGGTCCCTTAAACTATCTTGCTTTTTTTTTTTTTTTTTTCTGTGCTGGTTGGTGTGTTTTGCTACCTTTTCTTCCAAATCGCTGATTCAAATCTCTGCTTTAGTCAGCTTCATTCATTCTGTTTTATTCCTTTTAGTGTATTCTTTATTTCAGATATTATGTTCTTAATTCCTGACAGGTTCTTTTTTTTATTGTGGGTTTTCTTGCTTCCTATCTCTTTGTTGAAGTTCTCACTAAATTCTTTCAGCATCCTTATAATAATTCTTTTGAACTCTGTATCTGGTATATTGCTTGCCTTCATTTCATTTATCTCTTCCTAGAGATTTCTCAGGTACTTCATTTAGGGCATGTTTGTCTCCCCATTTTGGCTGCCTTTTTGCTTTTGTTTCTTTGTATTAGGTAGATCTGATATGACTCCCTGTCTTGGTAGGGTGGCCTTAAGTCATAAGTGTCCTATGGGATCCAATAGCACAATCTCCTTGATCACCTCAGCTGGATGTTACGTGAATGTCTCTTATATGGGTTATGTAGGACCTCCTGTTAATTGATTCTTGATTGCTATTCGCCAGTTTGTGCATGTGCTCAACCCTCAGGCTGGCTTCCTGTGAGGACTGGCCAGTATCACAGTGCAGGAGCTACTATGAAGGTGCTGACCACACAAAGCAGAATTTGCCACTGCAGGGTCTGATGCCTCCCAAGATCTTCCTTTGGATATGCAGCTTGTGAAGCTAGTTGGATCCTGCTCTGATGTTGTCTGAAGCTGGTCATTGGGTATGTTGGTTTTGGGACCTCTTAGGAAGTCATCTGGTGTAGACCAATGTTGGATGCTGCCTGTTACGGCCGTGGGCAACCTGTTTGGAGCTACAAAGTGATAAACAGTTTGTGGCTGCCTTTGCCTGGCCTGGCTGTCCCTTCAGCTCTTTCCCCAGAGTTGCATACCCCAGTCTCTTGTCACATGACTCTATTCTGCTCCATCCTTCCTCTTCTGGAGCCCAGTGTTAGTGCCTGTGAATAAGATTTGTGCGTTGGCCCTTTTGGAGTGTGCCTGTGTGTCTAGCAGATTTTTATCTTCCTGGAAGACAGAATTCTGCTGATTTTTACAGACAGATATCATGTGGACATGTTTTCTGAGTTCTGGTTCTCTGGGCTGGGGAGCATGGCGTCAGGTTGAGACCACAGCTCCTCAGGGGGAAACTTTGCTGCTGAGATACTCCTCCAGAATCTCAGCTGCTGCTCATGGGAAAAAGGCCAGCCCTTTTTGCTTCTCTGCCTTTTATACCAATCTTGATGTGACTTGTGCTGTAAATCCTTTGTTATAAGACTTTGGTATATTGCATTTTCATTATTCTGTATGTTTTTTTTGATATCTTATATTTTCATTGACTTGATAATCGTTCAGTAGCTTGTTGTTTAATCTCCACATATATGTGATTTTTTTCCCATCTTCTTTTAGTTAATTTCCAGTTTCATACCATTGTGGTTGGAAGTTATAGTTGGTAAAATATCAACTTTAGTATCATTGAGACTAGTTTTGTACCCCAGTATCTAGTCTGTCCTTGAGAATGTTCCATGTGCACTTGAGAAAAATGTGTATTCTGTCATTCTGGGATGGAAAGTTCTAAAAATATTGATCAAGTCCACTTGCTACAATGTGTCATTTAAGAGCAGTATTTTCTTACTGTGTGTCTGGATATTCAGTTTCCCTTCTATATTTGAATTTTTGTCATTTTCTCCCTTTAGGTCTGTTAGTAATTGCTGTATATATTTTGGTGTGCCCAAGTTGGGTGCAAATTATACTGATTAGTGTTATGTCTTCTTGTTGAATTGCTCCCTTTAGCCTTATAAACTATTCATCTTTGTCTCCTGTTATTTTTTTTATCTTAAAAACCTATTTTGTTTGATATAAGTACTGCTATACCTGCTTCTTTTCTCGATGCCATTTATTGAAGTATCGTCTTCCACCTATTCACTTTGAGCCTGTGTTTGTCTTTGGAGCTGAGATGAGTCTCTTGCAGTCAGCATGTTAGTTGAGTCTTGTTTCCTTGATGAGTTCAGTCCATTTACATTTAGGGTGAGTACCGATATATGAGGACTTACTGCAGCCATTTTGCCTTTTGTTTTCTGGTTGTTATGTATCTCCATCATTTCTTTTTCCTTGTGATTCTGCCTATTATTTTAGTTGGCAACTTTCTATGATTTTTTCTCCATTTCTCCTTTTTTTATGTTTCATGTCTTAACTCTGGATTTTTGTTTTGTGGTTACCATTAGGTTCATTTGTATAAAATGTCTCATGCCTACAATAATCCTTTCCCTGATTGCCTCTTATCTTCCTTGATCTGTACCTTTCAGTTGTTTTCCTCCTCCCTTTTTATAATTTTATTGCCGCACATTATCCCTTATTATATTCGTCGTCGGCAGCCGTCCGTCTCGAGAGACGATGGTGTAGCTTCTTAAGAGTCTATCTGCACCGCCGAGAATGGTTGTGCAGTCCGACTCGGGAGTGACACGGTATCTGTCTCCTCCCGTATTGAATCGACATCTTGCGATGACGCTGGAGTGTCCTCTCCAGTGGAGCTGAAGCTACAGAGCCTGGGCAGGGTGATATGGAGGGTCTGCTGTTGCCCATGCAGCAGACCCCCCCTCTCTTCGCAGCTGAAGGGTCCAAGGGAAAGACGGAGTCAATACAGCTTGGCTTCAGGTGCGCCGCAGGAGTTGCCGGTGTTGACTACAACATCAAACCGCCTTCGGGACTCCGGCTCCGGATTTTCTGTCGGGGTTTACTCCCTTAGCCTTTCCCCTGAAGAGGTATGCCGCAAGGCAGCGGAGGTTTTTTGGAGTCAGAGTTTTCCTTCTCTGATGTGCCCTGACTGGAAGATCGAACCAGCGACACTTAGCTCGCAGGCCGACGCTCAATCCACTGAGCCAAACCAGCATTATCACCATGCTCTAGGTATAGTAAATGCCCTGCCCCCCCTTTAAACTGTGTTGTAATTGAATGTTTAAAAAACCATTCTGAAGTAGATTTACAGTTTCATGCTTTTGTATGTTAATTATCTTACTCAAAGTTTTGTATGCTCCTTTTTGTTTCTCATAGAAGAGCTTCTTTCAACATTTCTTGTAGTGCAGGTCTTTTGGTGGTGGCAGAGTCTCTCAGCTTTTATTTGTCTGGGAATTCCTTTATTCTTCATATCCAAAGGATAATTTTGCTGAATATAATGTCCTTGGCTGTTTGTTCCTCTCTAAATATTTTTAATATTTCCTTTTATTCTCTCCTGCCTTGTAATGTTTCTGCTGAGAAATATGATAATCTAATGGTTTTATTTATTTATTTTTGCAAGTTACAGTCTTTTTTTCCACAGGCTGCTTTAAGAATTCTTTTCTTTGTCATTAATTTCTGATAGTTTGCATAAAACCCATGTTGGAGATGGTCTTTTTGCATTGATATAATTAGGTATTCTGTTAGCTTCCTCTATTCTAAAGTCTAGTTTTTTCCCTTAAGCTTATAAAGTTCTCATCAATTATTTTCTTTGAGTAGCTATCTGTTTCTTCCTCTTCTCTGTCTGGTATACCTATTACCTTAGGATCCCTTTTTAAATGTAGTCAGATAATTCTTGTAGAATTGTTTTATTTTTTAACTCTTTAATTTTCTTCTTCCTGCTGGCTCATTTCTAGGTTTGTGTACTCGAGTTCACTAATTCTCTCTCCACCTGGGCTGCTCTGTTCCCAGTGCTCTCTAATGTTTTCCTTGTCTCATTTATTGAGTTTTTTACCTCCAGAATTTCTGTTCTTGTAGTTTTAGTCTCTTTGATGAAGTACTTCTTTGTTCATTAATTTTATCCCTGAGTTAATTGAACTGCATTTCTGAGTTTCCTTGCATTTTGTTGAGGTTCTTCATAATCGCAATCTTGAATTCTCTGTCATTTAAATCACAGTCTTCCATGGTTTAGACTTTGGTTTCTAGAGACTTTTTTTTTTCTATACTCCAAAGTTAACTTGGTTGTTCATAGTATTTGATGGATTGATTTTTTTTTTTTTTCCACATTTGAGGTAGTGATTCCTTTTCTTGTGTAGATATGGTTTTACTCTGGACAGTTCAGCTGGTTGGTAGGTGGGGTATTTTCTTTTGTTTTCCAGTAGATGATGCTATAATGCAAGTACTTGTTTTCTTTTACCTGTACTATTTGTGCCTCTGGGATTGTGGTGGGCCTGAGAGCTATGATTAAGGAAAGTGCACTATTGGGTGTTTTCTCTGCGACCAGATACCCTTGGTCATGGGGCACATGCATGTGGTGGGGGAGAGGTGGTGGGTTGTGGAGAACTGGTTTTGCAGGCTCCCAGAGCTACCTCTTTTTCTGCTGTGTTTTCGGCGTTTCCTGGCTTTTTTAGGGTATGTGGAGTATGTGTGGGGGAGGAGAGGCAGGGTAGGTGGGCATCCTGCAGTTTCAATCCCTGCCAGTAATGGTTGTGACATCTGCTAGTTTCTTTAAATATCTTTAGTCATCTCCATCCAGTTCTGCCACAATGGGGAAGAGGGAACTGAGGTGTCTTTTTTGTGAGTGAAACTGCTTCTGCCTCTCTTATGCTCCATGTAGGCTTGGAGTTGCAGCCCAGTTTCTCTGCTTCCCCACTCCCTGGAGCTGTGGTGGGCAGCAGGCTGTATCTGTGGCTACCATGACTCTTCTTTTCCTCCCTCCCTCATTCTGCCTCCTCTGCTCATTCCAGTACTCTTTATTTTTAGATGTTCTGATGCATAGATCTTTCAGACGTGTTTGCTAATTGAGTAAGGTATCCTTTGTTGAACTATAGTTGTCTTACTTGTAAATTTAAGGGGCAAAATGATGGATCTTTCTCACTTTACCATGATGCTGGAAATGTCTTTCTTTTCTCTTTTCTCCTTTTCTTTCTTTCAATAATTATTTTGATTGCATTTTACATTCAACACTATTTTGTATTAGTTCCAGTGTACACTACAGTGGATAGACATTTATGTAGGTTACAAAGTGTTCCCTCTGATAATTCAAGTGCCTGCCTGGTACCATAGATAATTATTACAATATTTTTGAATATATTCCATATGCTTTACCTTATATCCCCACGCCTATTTTGTAACTACCAATTAGAACTTCTTAATCCCCTTACCTTTGTTACCAATAAGATAGAATGACAGCAAATAAGCTAAGCATTTAAATCAGGGTACTGGGAGAAGAGGAACAGAATTCAATCCAAAGAAACAATGAGTAGCAGATATTAAGTCAGAAATCAATAGAGGATCAAACCAAACCTAATCAGGATATAGTTATTTTAGAAGGTTGGTCATATAGGAACATATCTTACAGAATGATAAAGGAGTACCAGTGTATAAAAATCATAAAAGATAATTATAAATAATTATCTTCTAATAAGCTGAAAAGTTAGGAGAAATACACACGTTTATGGAAAATACGACAAAGTAGGTTCAAGACATAATAGAAAACATGAACAGAGGACTGCTGGCCAAGATGGAGGCATAGGTAGACATGTTTTGCCTCCTTCCACAACCATAAGAAGAATCATGTCTATCTCAAAACAAACAAACAAAAAAAACAACTACCAGAAAATTAAAGTACATGGAAGTCCAACAAACAAAGATATAAAGAAGTAATACTCATCCAGGCAGGAGAGGTGGAGCTGGGTAGCTGGTGTTGAGAGGACGTGGTGTGGTGCTGTTGGTGGCAGTGGTGGTGGTGGCGGCAGCAAGGCAGTAGCTGTGGCTGGCCAGCTGGACAAGCAGTCACACGATATAAAAGCCAAGAGAGATACCTGAGGAGCAATCCCAGTCCCAGGCCAGACCACTCAGCTCACGATTGCAGTACTGGGAAAATAAAGCCTCATTGCTTCTGGCTGTGAAAACCAGTGGAGTGTGGGGTGGTGGAAGAAACTGCTGGTCTCTCAGGATAGTCCTTTTAGATGGCCCCGATGGTCCTAGAACATACACAAACCTACCCACTCTGGGAATCACTACCAGGGCAATAGCTAGAGGGGTGCCAGTCATATCCAGGAAGCAGGTGAAATGACTAGAAAAGGGGTGTGTGGTGAGCAAACAGCATTGTTTCCTCTCTGTCCCCGCCCCACATACAGCTTCACAGGTTGTGAATCGGGTCACCCAGCACTGATGAATACCTAAGGCTCTGCCCTTACAATGTAACAGGTGGGACAGTTCTACCTAAGGCACAGAGGCAAACACAGGAGGCTTTCAAGTTGGGGAGATGAAGAAGGAGTGGATCAAGGCTCCAGAGGGAGAAGTAAGCGACAAGGAGATAGCCAAGCTAACAGATGCAGAGTTCAAAATGCTGGTGATAACGATGCTCACTGATATGGTTGAGTACAGCAAACGCATGAGGGGAGAAGTGAAGGCTATGCTAAGTGAAATGAAGAAAAATCCACATGAAACCAATGGTAAAGGGAAGGAAGCCAGGGTGCAAATCAATGATTTAGAACATAAGGAAGAAATAAACAGTCAACCAGTACAGTATGAGGAATCAAGAATTGAATAAAATGAAAAGAGGCTTAGGAACCTCTGGGACTATTTCAAGCATTCCAACATTCGCTTCACAGGGGTGCCAGAAGGAGAAGAGGAAGAGCAAGAAATTGAAAACTATGTGAAAAAATAATTACGGAAAACTTCCCTAATTTGGCAAAGGGAATAGACATACACGTCCAGGAAGCACCGAGAGTCCCAAACAAGCTGGACCCAAAGAGGACAATACCAAGACAGATCATAATTAAAATGACAAAGGTTAAAGATAATGAGAGATTCTTAAAAACAGCAAGAGAAAAAGAGTTACCTACAAAGGGGTGCCTATAAGACAATGTCTGATTTCTCAAAGAAACTACAGGCAAGAAAGGACTGGCAAGAAGTATTTAAAGTGATGAAAATAAATTTAAAAATGATGCAAATCATGGGCCTACAACCAAGATTCCTCTATCCAGCAAAACTATCATTTAGAATAGAAGGGCAGATAAAGTGCTTCCCAGACAACATAAAGCTCAAGGAGTTCATCATCATCACCAATACCTTATTATATGAAATGTTAAAGGGACATATTTAAGAAAAAGAAGATAAAATCAATGAACGTTAAAATGAAAACAAACTGACAACTGTCAACAAATGAATCTAAAAGAAAGCAAAAACTAAGCAAACAACCAGAACAAGAATAGAACCATAGATACAGAGATCATATGGAGGGTTGTCAGTGGGAAAGGGAGAAGTGGGAGAATAGGGGAAACGATGCAGGGATCAAGAAACATAGCTGGAAGGTTCATAATAAACAGGTGGATGTTAAGAATAGTGTAGGAAATGGAGAAGCCAAAGAACTTATATGCATGACCCATGCACATGAACTAAGGGGGGTGGGGACTTACTGGAGGGAAGGGAGGTACAGAACAGAGGGGTCAAAGGGGAAAATATTGGGACAATTGTAATAGCATAATCAATAAAATACACTTTAAACATGAACAACAATCAATATAGGTTTTAAAGTGGTAATCAGCTTTCATCCTAACTCCTCAAATCCGAAGGCCCAAATGGCTTTTCAGGAGAAGTTTATGACACATTAAAAAAACTGATAATTGAGGAGGGAAGGAAGATGGCAAAGGAGTGAATGAAGGCTGCACTTGCTTACTTCCGAAAATGGTCTGGAGTTCCGGTTAATTGTGGACAAAGCATCTCAGTGACCATCTGGATACTGGCAGAAATTGAGCCTTGGTGCTGCTGGCGGCAGAGGAGGCTGCCTCAGAGCGACCTGTCTGGTGAGGATAGTGGAGGAGACCCAGGAGAGAGGGACTTCTGGATGCCTTGGCTCCCAGGGCAGCAGCTGGCTATACAGAGAGATTTTTCAATGCCCCTAGGATTCCCCTGAGAGGAGTTGTGGGTGGAAATCAAGGCTGTGCCCCCTGGCAGAGACGAGGCAAGGAGCAGTGTATTTTTTGTTTTTTCTTTTCTTTTTTCTTTGGTTTGATTGTTTTTTTGCTGACTGGGGAGGAAAGGTTAGGCGCGGGGCGAGATTCCTGAGGAGCACAGGTGCAGGAGTGCATCCCGGCTTGCTGGGCTGCCGTGCGCGCTGGGGGGTGGGGGGGGGTGCCTTTGGCTCACCACCCAACCACAAGCTGAGTGCACAAGCGGGGGGTGCATTTGGTGCGCCTGCCTGGAGCTGAGCATGCTCGCGGGGGCACATTCAGTAGCTCGCCTATCCGACCAGGGCTGTGAGCTCCCAGGGGCACATTTCTCTGCTCGGAGCTGAGCAAGGGCGCGGAGTCACATTCTGCCTGCTGGAGCTGAACTCATGAGTGGGTCACATTCGGTGCCCCTTCCCGTCCTGGGCTGCATGCTGGCCAGGGGCGCATTTGGCCCCACCGGGGTGCACACATGCCACTACAGCTGAAAGAGGGTAAAGTGAACTAGAGGCACTTTGGAGAAGTTTTGGGTGCTGATTTTGGAGAAAGACCTGGGGGAGCAGCGGATCGGATCCCAGTGCAGATTCATCCCCAGTGCTATGGGAGAAATCTCTTAAGCAAACTA
Source organism: Furipterus horrens (assembly GCF_987537825.1). NCBI lineage: Eukaryota > Metazoa > Chordata > Mammalia > Chiroptera > Furipteridae > Furipterus > Furipterus horrens. The sequence goes on along the minus strand of NW_028327174.1, from coordinate 96,449,587 downwards.
CTCTCCTCCAGTGGCATCAGCTGGAGGATGAGCAGCAGCCCCTCCCAGATAATTTACTAGGCTCCGCCCCCCCATGGTGCTTAAGCCTGACTGCAGATTACAAAGTGATTAGAGCAAAAAATAACTGAAAGAGAGGGACACGTGCAGTAGAACACTAGTAGGCTCGAATAGATGTCCAGAGTCAGACATCAGGGACATATCCAGAAAGAGAAGAAAGTGGGAAAAAACAGGTACTATAGAAACCAAATCCACTGAAATCTTCTACAGGAGTTTTCTGTCTGTTGCTCTCTCTATATCCTTATTAATACTGGCTCACTTGCAGTTGATACAGCGATTGAGGGTGGGGGATATCTTTGGGAGCGTGGGATTCTTGCCTGGACTTGCGGTTCTGTTTTAGCAGCAGTGCAACAACTGTTTACAAGACAAGATGGGTGGAGTGACTCTCAGTCAGCTAATTGAAGAGAAGGACCCACCAAAGGCAACACAACAACCAAAACCAATACCACCAGAGTGTCAAAATAAAAGGCATAAAGAGCATCCCATGAGCATCAAGTTTAGGAGATTAAGGAGTCTGCACAACTGAATCCCACAGGATTCCTATCAAAGATGGTCACGCCACAAAGGCAGGAGATAAAGGCAGATCAGCCTAAGAATCAAAAACAAACAAGAAAAGCCACCTAAAATGGGGAGACGAAGAAACAACACCCCATCAAAAGGAAAGGAGGAATTCCCAGAAGGAAGGATAGATTAAATAGAGGCCAGCAAACCATCAGACATGGAATTCAAAACAATGATAATGAGGAAGCTCAATGAACTCTACAGACTCAGAGAAAACTACAACAAACTCCAGGGGATCTACAAAGAACTTACTGAGAACTACACCTGCATTAAAAAGGTATTGTAAACTATCAATAAGAGCCAGGAAGAAATGAAGAATATAACTTCTGAACTGAAGAACACAGTAGAAGGAATCAAAAGCAGGCTAAATGAAGCAGAGGATTGGATCAGTGAGCTAGAGGACAATGTAGAAAAAAAATTATCAGTGTAACAAAATGAGAAAAGACTGAAAAAGAATGAAGAAGGTTTAAGAGAGCTGCAGGACAACATGAAACGTAATAATATACATATCTTAGGGATTCCAGAAGGAGAAGAAGAGGAGCAAGGGATAGAAAACCTGATTCAAAAAGTAATGACAGAAAACTTCCTGAACATGAGGAGAGAAAAAGTCTCACAAGTAAAGGAAGCACAGAGGGTCCCAATAAAGATGAACCCAGGAGGACCACTCCAAGGCACATGATAATTAAAATGGCAACATTCAAAGACAAAGCGAGAATCCTAAAAGCAGCAAGAGAAAAACAGCAGATAATACACAAGGGAGTCCCAATAAGGCTAAAAGCTGGTTTCTCAGCAGAAACACTACAAGCCAGAAGGGAATGGCAAAAAAATATTATAAGCAATGAAAAGCAAAGGCCTACAACTAAGACGACTATACCCAGCAAGGCTCTCTTTCAAAAGGGAAGGTGAAATAAGGAGTTTCCTAGACAGAGGAAGACTATGACAGAATACATCTGCACCAAACCTGCATTGCAAGAGATGCTAAAAGTCCTGCTTTAAGAAGAAGAATAAGAGAGAGGGAGAGGAACATAGGTATAAAGGGAAAAAGTCACAATGAATGAATACCTATCAATAATAACCCAAAATGTAAATGGATTAAATGCTTTAATCAAGAGACATAGGATAGCAGAATGGATATGAAAACATGACCCACATATATGCTGTCTACAAGAGATCCACCTTAACACAAAAGATCTACACAGACTGAAGTGAAGGGATGGAAGAGAGTATGTCAAGCAAATAGACATGAAAAAAAACCTGGCGTAGCAATACTTATATTAGACAAAATAGATTTCACAACAAATGCCATAAAAAGAAGGATATTTCACGATACTTAAAGGAACAAACCATCAAGAAGATATAACCCTTGTAAACATATATGCACCCAACATAGGAGCACGCAAATATATAAGGAAAATCTTGGAGGACTTCAAGAAGGATATCCACAGCAACACACTCATAGTAAGGGACTTTGACACCCCATTGTCAACAATGGACAGATCTTCGAAACAAAGAAACACAAAGGATATTGAGGCATTGAACAACACTATAGATCAAATGGACTTAGTTGATATATATAGAACTTTTCACCCCAAAGAAGCAAAATTCACATTCTTTTCAAGTACACATGGAACATTCTCAACGATAGACCACATGGTAGGACACAGCACAAACCTCAATAAATTCAAGAAAATTGAAATCATATCAAGCATCTTCTGATATTCCAATGGCTTGAAACTGGAAATCAACCTCAAGGAAAAAACTCAAAAGACATTCAAACTGATGGAGAATGAATAACATGCTATTAAGTAATAAATGGGTTAACAATGACATCAAGGAAGAAATCAAAAAGTTTCTGGAAACAAATGATAATGAACACACAACAACCCAAAACCTACGGGACATGGCGAAAGCAATCCTGAGGGGAGGTTCATAGCAATACAGGCTTACAGCTACAAGAACTAGAGGAACAACAACAAACAAAGCCCAGAGTGAGTAGGAGGAAGGAAATCGTCAAGATCAGAGCAGAGTTAAATGACATAGAGACTAAACAAACAATTTAAAAGATCAACAAAACTAGGAGCTGATTCTTTGAAAAGATAAACATGATTGACAAAACATTAATCTGTGGGGGACCTGTCCCACAGATCCCCAATGCGGATGAAATGACTGACAGAGAGGCAAAATGTCTGAGGAAAGAGCAGAGGAGTGCCTTCCCATGGAGGATACTGCCAGACCTTCCCTGGGGCCGAGTTTTTATTAGGTTGGTTACATGTAGAAAGGCATGACTTGAGGAGGCAGCCCCCCTCCTAACTATCATTAGCAAGGACAAAGAGAAATATGAACCAACATGTAGTAATAAGCAGTTTAGAATTTCAGGGCCAGAGTACTTTGCAAAAGTTTAGACTACACTCCTGGAGTTAGACAGTCTGTTGACATAAATTTGGAGTTATACAAAGAAGAGCAGACAGAGCAGGCTTTACTAGTGTCAAAAAGCACATTGCATTCTTACTTCTTTTCCTAAGACTGTCTGGAGAGTGGAAACAGTTGTGCAGGAATTGGAGCATGCTAACCAGCTTTTCCTTAAGACTTATGGACCCATATGCTGGTCCTGGCTCAAAGTACTGGCCACAGTTTCCAATATCATTTAGACCAGTCTCCGACATTAACCAGGTTCATCAAGAAAAAAGAGAGAGGACTCAAATAAAATCAGAAACAGAAGAAGAGAAATCACAGCCAATACCAGAGAAATAAAAAGGATTGTAAGAAATTACAATAGTATAATATGAAGATGGACAACCTAGCTGAAATGGACAAATTTCTGGAAACATATTATCTTCCAAAACTGAATCAAGAAGAAGCAGAAAGCCTGAATAGACCAACAAGAACTAGTGAAATTGAAGCAGCAATGAAAATACTCCCGGCACACAAAAGCCCTGGGCCAGATGGCTTCACAGTTCAATTTTACAAAAGGTGTAGGGAAAATCTAACTTTTATCCTTCTTAGACTATTCCAAAAGTCCAAGAAGAGGAAAGACTCCCAAACTCTTTCTGTGAAGCCAGATTTACCCTAATTCCAAAACCAGGTCAAGACACAGAAAAGAAAGAAATCTACAGGCCAATATCGCTGATGAACATATATGCTAAAATTCTCAACAAAATATTGTTAAACCTGATCCAGTACCACATTAGAAAGATCATACATAACGATCAAGTGGGATTCATCCCAGGGATGCAAGAATGGTGTAATATTCACACATCAATGAACGTAATACACCACATAAACAAAATGAAAGACAAAACTCACATGATCCTATCAACAGATGCTGAAAAAGCATCTGATAAAGTACAACACCCATTTATGATGAAAACACTCAGCAAAATGGGAGTAGAGGGAGCATACCTCTACATAATAAGGTCCATATCCGAGAAACTTGCCAACACCATACTCAGTGGGAAAAAATTGAAAGCATTCCCCCTAAGATCAGGAACAGGACAAGGATGTCCACTCTTTCTACTCTTATTCAATATAGTTTTGGAAGTTCTACCCACAGTAATCAAACAAGAAAAAGAAATAGAGGTCATCCAAATTGGAAAGGACGAAGTAAAACTGTCATTGTTTGCAGATGACATGATTGTATACATAAAAACCCTATAGACTCCACCCAAAACTACTCTACCTAATTAATGAATTTGGCAAAATAGCAGGGCACAAAGTCAATCTTCAGAAATTGAAGGCATTTTTGTACAACAGCAATAAAATACCAGAGATAGAAACTAGAAAATAAATCCCACTTACTAGAGCAACAAGAAACATAAAGTATCAAGGAATTAACTGAGGAGGCAAAAGACCTATACTCAGACAACTACATAACACTGAAGAAAGAAATTAAGGAAGATACAAATAAATGGAAGCATATACCATGTTCATGGATGGGAAGAATCAACATCATTAAAATGTCCATACTACCCAAAGCAAATATAGAATCAACGCAATCCCTATGAAAATACCAGTGACATATTTCACAGACCTGGAACAAATACTTCAGAAATTTATATGGAACCAAAAAAGCCTCCAAATAGCCACAGCAATCCTGAGGAAGAAGAACACAGCAGGAGGAATCACAATACCTGATGTCAAACTATACTACAAAGCCACTGTAATCAAAATAGTCTGGTACTGGTATAAGAACAGACATATATGATAGATCAAAGGAACAGAATAGAGAGCCTACAAATAAACCCAGGTCTGTGTGGTCAACTAATATTCGACAAAGAGGGGAGGAACATAAAATGGAGTGAAAAGTGCCTCTTCAACAAATGGTTCTGGGAGAACTGGACAGGAACATGCAAAACAATGAAACTAGACCACCAGCTTACACCATATACCGGAATAAACTCAAGATGGATAAAATACTTAAATGTAGGCCGTGACACCATAAAAGTCCTAGAGGTTTTAAACATAGGAAAATTTCAGATATCTCATATAGCAATATTTTCATCGATACATCTCTTGAGGTAAGGGAAATAAAGGAAAGAATAAACAAACAGGACCACATCAAACTGAAGAGTTTCTGCTCAGCTAAAGAAAATATCAGCAAGATGAAAAGGGAACCAACCATATGGGAAAATATATTTACCAGTGATACCTAAGACAAGGGATTGATCTCCAAAATATATAAATTACATACACATCTGAACACCAAGAAGACAGACAGCCCAATTAAAAAATGGGCAATTACCTGAACAAACACTTCTCCAAGGAGGATATACAGAGCATCCTTTGGCATATGAAAGAATGCTCAACATCACTAACCATCAGAGAGATACAAATTAAAACCACAATGGGATACCACTTTACACCAGTCAGAATGGCCATCATCAACAAATCAACAAACAACAAATGCTGGTGAGGATGTGAAGAAATGGGAACCCTAGCGCACTGTTGGTGAGAATGCAGACTGGTGCAGCCATGGTGGGAAAAGTGTATAGAATTTCCTCAAAAAATTAAAAATGGAACTGCATTTTTACCCAGCAATTCCATTGCTAGGATTCTACCTGAAGAATCCTGAAACACCAGTTCAAAGGAATTTACGTGCCCCTATGTTCATAGCAGTGCTATTTACAATAGCAAGTGCTGGAAACAGCCTAAGTGCCCATCAGTGGAATAGTGAATCAAAAAACTGTGGTACATTTACACAAGGAAATACTATGCAGCTGGAAGAAAGAAGGAACTCCTGCCACTTGTGACAACATGGATGGAACTAGAGAGAATTATGCTGAGCGAAGTAGGCTAAGCAGCAAAAGACAAATACCATATGATATCACCTAATACAGGAAACTGATGAACAACACAAACAAACAAGCAAAATTGAACCAGAGGCTTGTAAACAAGTAGCAGACTAACAGTTATCAGGAGGGAGGGAGGAGGTAGAGAAAGGGGGTAAGAAGGGAAAGGGTCTAGTCAAGGAACTGGTATAAATGACCCACGGACATGGACAATGGTGTGGCGATTTGCTGGGAGAAGGGATGGGCGGGGTGTGGAGGAGCAGTGGGGGAAAATATGGGATAACTATAATAGAAAAACAATTTAAAAAATTGATAATCATTTCTTAAGTTTTTCCAAAGGTAGAAAATGTACAAATTCCAAGCCTGTAGAAAAGGATATGAGGAAAAACAAATTAAGAGATATATCATAGTAATTGGTGATATAAATAATAATGTAAGAGCATCAGTTCTCCCAAAGTTAATATAAGTTCTTTCATTCTTTTTTTGAAATTCCAGTAAGAATACCCTATTTTTTTTAACAATTTATTTTATATTTTAAAGTTTACATGGATAAGTCACAAAAAGATGTATAACCAGAAAAGTCAGATTCATAGGTAGAAGTATGATTGTGGTTGCTATGGGTTGAGGAGGGTAGAATGGAGTGTTTAATGGTACAGTTATATTTTTGCAAGATGAAAAGAGATCTGGAGATTGGTTGTACAACAGAATGAGTTACTGAACACCATGTCTGAACTATACATTTAAAAATGGTTAAGGTGACAAATTTTATGTTATGTTATTCTTACCACTATTAAAAAATTAAAAAGTTATATGGACAAATAACATTAAAATGAAGAAAGAAAAATGAGAAACCTGCTCTGTTAGGTTTGACATTCTACCGCAGAACCACATACCAAACCAAACAAAACACTATACCCTAGGACAGTGTGGAGTTGGCATAGGAATGGGCAAAAAGACCAGTGAAAAATATACAGAATTTGAAATCAGGAACATGTATTTTGAGAGGCTATCATAAACTAGTGAGAATTGAGCAAATGTTAGAAAATGGACATATTGTATGGAGAATAAAGTTGGGCACCCACCTCGTACCAGATAAAACAATGAACTCCAGATTAATTGAAGACCTCAATATGCAGGAGGAATTGTACAGTTAATTAATAAATGTATTACATTTAGGTAAAATATCTTAGATGACTCCCTCAAATTTAAGTATTTCTATTTAAGAAAGAACCACCATTGAAAAAGTTAACAAATGAGTGACTGGTTGGTAGAAAATATTTCTAGTACCTCCCAAAATACCAAAGGTTGAGGCATAGAATTAAAAATAAATGCTTACAAATTAGTAAGGAAAAGATAGAGACTGTAGGGAGGGAGAGAGGAATTGAACAGGCAATTAAAAGATAAGGAAACCTAAGTGGTTAATAGATACAGCACAAGATCCTCAGTCTCACTAGTAAAGAGAAAAACGTAAATTTCAAAGACAATGAAATACTACATTCCATTCATCAAAGTGATAGAAATTTGAAAATTAAGCAATATTTATTACTTGTAAAGGTTTGGGCTAACAGGAACGTAGATGATATAGTTGGTCCCAGTAATACCGCTTCTGAATATGTTCCTCAGAGAAAGTTTTCCATTGGTTTACATGAGGACATGTGTAAGAATATTTACTACAGAATAGGGTATTGAAGGCAATCAAAGTGTTTATTACTAGGGATATTGGAAAAGTAAAATACAGTGGATACATACCATGGAATACTATGTAAAAGTCAAAAACAATGATCTAGCAATATTCATAGGACCAGAGAGATATAGTAAGGAAAAGAATGAGATATACAGCCTTTATATAAATAATGTATATATAAAAATAAATACTATATTTCAAAGATACATACATATACAAGAATATATTAAACATATTAGAGTGGCATTGTATTGAAGGGGGAATAGATATTGGACATGAATGGAAAAATAATAATAAAATAAAACAGTAGTGGACCTTTGTATGGGTCAGTGATAGTTTTAATTGAATTGAGGGATGAGAGTAATTGAGTCCTTCCTCCAAGTTGATAAAAGTTTGAAAGCAGTACTTCTGACTGTGTAATAATGACTGTGTAACTACTGTGGACGTAAGCTGAATTTGGTCTATTATCACGTTGATCTCAGTTCATTTGGTTGATCTCTGTGACAGAGCAGATATTTATATATATTTTTCTCCCTTTTAACCCTGATCATCTGTCAACAAGGACACCATACTAGAATTGTTCTGAGGGAATGTTATTTCTGGTAACCAAGGAGCTTGGATTTTAATGGTGACATGTGGATAGCAGATAGACGTTGGTTGGCCCTAAATGGGGTAGGAGGTTGAAACTGAGAACTTGCATAAATCCAGGATTCCTGAGAAAGGGTAGACGAGAAAAAATGTCTTCTACCAGCATTAATTGACAGTATGAGAAACTGACTCACCTAGCTTTTGAGTTGGAGGGAAAAGTTCTCAAACAGGTTTGAGTTTGAATATACGTAGTTGCTCTTAGTGTACATATTTTCAGCTTAGTCCACACAGATTTCCATAGATAAAAGCCTAGCTTAGAATGAATTTGACAATCACAGATTTCTTAATCACCTGTGGAATTTAATCTATCCTGATCCAATATCAGAAGTAAGAACAGCAGATGACATGATACTGTATATAGAGAACCATAAAGATTACACCAAAACAAACTACTGGAACTGTAAAATAAATTTAGTGAAGTAGCAGGATACAAAATAAATATCCAGAAACCAATTGCATTTTTGTACACCAATAATGAACTATCATAAAGGTAAACCAAGAAAGAATTCCATTAAACATTATAAAAAAATACTTAGGAATAAATTTAACCAGGTACGTAAAAGACCTGTACTTGGAAAACTATAAGACACTGAAGAAAGAAATTGAAGAAGATACAGATAACTGGAGGCACATACCATGTTCATGGAAAAGAAGAATTAGCATCATTAAAATGTCCATACTACCCAAAGCAATCTATAGATTCAACATAATTTCAGTCAAAATACCAATGGCATATTTCACAGAACTAAAACAAATAATCCCAAAATTTATATGAAACTACAGAAAACTCTGAATAGACACAGCAATATTGAGAAAGAAGAACAAAGTTGGAGTAGTCATACTACCTGGTATCAAGACTACAGTAGTCAAAACAACGTGTTACTGGCATGAAAACAATTACAGATCAATGGAACAGAATAGAGAACTCAGAAATGAACCCTCACCTATATAGTCAATTAATATTTGACAGGGGAGGCAAGAACATATAATAGGAGAAAAACAGTCTATTCAATAAATGGTGTTTGGAGAATTGGACAGATACATACAAAAAAAAAATGAAACTAAATCACTTCTTATACCATGTACCAGAGTAAACTCAAAATGGGTTAGAGACTTAAATCTAAGACTTGATATGATAAAAATTCAGGAAGAAAACAGAGGCAGTGAAATCTCAGAAATTTCTCTTAGCAGTATTTTTGTCTGCTATATCTCTGGCAAAGGAAACACAAGAAAACAAAACAAAACAAAAACCAAATAGGACTACATTAAACTTAAGTTTTTGTGGAGCGAAAGAAACCATCAACAGAATGGAAAGAAAACCCACTGAATGAGAGAACATATTTGCCAGTGATATATCTGATAAGTTGTTGATTAATATCCAAAATTTATAAAGAACACAAACAACTGAACACCAAAACAACAAACAATCCAATTAAGAAATATGCAAAGGACCTAAATAGATGCTTCTCCAAAGAGGACATACAGATTGCCAATAGACATATGAAAATGCTCAATGTCACTAATCATCGGAAAGATTCAAATTAAAACCACAGTGAGGTGTCACCTCATATCTGTCAGAATGGTTATCAATAAATTGTATTGGTGAAGATGTGGAGAAAAGGGAAGCCTTGTACGCTGTTGATGGGAGTACAGATTGGTGCAGCCACTGTAGAAAACAGTATGGAGTTTCCTCAAAAAATTAAAATTGAACTGTCATGTGACCCAGCAATTCCATTCTGGGAATACGCCTGAAGAAACTGGAAATACAAAATCAAAAGAATATATGCATCCCCATGTTTATTGCAGCCCAAGTGCCCATTAGTAGAGGAGTGGATAAAACCACGATTGTACATTTACACAATGGAATGCTACTCGGCTATAAGAAAGAAGGAACTCTTCACCTTTTGGGACAGCATGGATGGACCTGAAGAGTATTATGCTAAGTGAAATAAGACAGTCAGAGAAAGAGAAATAACATATGATTTCATTTATATATGGAATCTAACGAACAAAATAAACTAACAAATGAGATACAGACTCATAGATACAGAAAACAGACTGACAGCTGTTAGAGGAGAGCAGATTTGGGGGGCTGGGTGAAAAAGGTGAAGGGATTTAACAAAATAAAAAAACCAAACAAACCCCCAAACCATACACCTTATAGACACAGAAAACAGTATGGGGATTAGGAGAGGGAAAGGGGGGTAGTGGGAGGTAGGAGAGGGTAAAGGTGAGATAAATGCTGACAAAAGGTGACTTTGGATGGTGAACACACAATACAAGGTACAGATGTTGTATTATAGAATTAGACACCTAAAACCTATATGATTTTATTGTCCAATTTTACCCAAATAAATTTTATAAAAATTAAAAAAAAGATGTAAAACAAATAGAGAGATTAGACCCTTAGGAACATTGCATTATGAATTAAGCTGTAAATTAAATGGCATAAACAAAGGATGGACTAATAAGCATGGGAGCTCTCCAGAATGGATCAGCAGGTATAACTTATTGAGGTGTTGTTTCAGGACTGTTTGAGAGTAAAAGCTAATACAGTGTAGTAAAGATAGCACTAACTGTTTAATGTGTTTTAATTTTGGCTTTGCACTTGTTATATAAGCTCAGTACTTTTAATGTTTCAGTTTTCTCAACTGTGAGAATAGAATTACCTCACAGAGTATCATGAGAATTAAATGACTATCTATGTAGATAGTATACTCAGTAAATTTATTATTATTAGATATATGAAAGAAGGATTTAAAACACGGACAAAGATCAAAGCACTATAAATAATTTTAGGCAGGCTACAAAACAGAAAAAAACAGGATTTTAGACATGAAATATGTAACTAAAATGAAAACTTTCTATATTAGTTAAACTGAAAATTAGAAGAAGCTAAAGGGATGATTAGTGAATTGAAAGATAGCTAATGAGATATTATCCAGAGAGCAGTAGGACAGATAAAAAGATAGGATTTACTGAAGAGAAGTCTGTGGAAATTGAAGTTTAAGTTATTGTACATGGACAGGAGTTTCAAAAAGACAGGAGAGAGAGAATGGGAGGCAATTTTAAAGGAGACGCTTACTGAGAATATTTCTGACTTGATGATAGGAAGGGACCTTCAGTCAGAAGCAAATAGTTGTTGAGCAGGAAAATATCCACATCTGAGTACATCATAATGAAACCATATGATAAACTGATCTTAAAAGCTGCCATAGAGAAAAATTTACTAAGAAAGGTTAACATTTAGGCCAGCAGCAGGCTTTTCAACAGCAACAGGAGCAAGAACACGGTAGATTAAAATCTTCAAAGTTTAGTGAAAAACATTGACAACTTGTAATTCTGTACCCAGCTAAACTGTCATTCTTCAATAGATCTAAAATAAATACATTTTTTTCAGACTAACAAAAACAGTTTTCTAACTATGGGTCCACATAAACAGACAAAACTTGTATCTAAAAGGAAGTAATGAGATGCAGGAAAGAAGAGTTGAAAAAGGACATTAATATGACAAGTAGGAAAAAAATAATCATATAGCAATATAATAGTTTGTCACAGTCCTAACAACAATATTACCTTTAAACCTAAACTCTGAAGTCAGTTGAGGTTTTATCCAATAAAAGTGAAGACTTTTGGAAAAAGATCATAAAAGGAAAACCTAATCAGTTGCTTGTACTTGTTGGTATAATGTTGCTAGATGATAGAGCAGGTAAAATTTCGCAGCTAGATTGGTTTTGTCTTTCCCATCAAGAGGAACATCATGGGACGAATAGGGTAGGAGGTATATTTGAAGAGTGGAAAAATGAAAATGAAGCCCAAGATGTGTGAAGAGATATTATAAAAAAACATCCAACAGATCTACCCACTTGCTACACAAAGTGTGATTTGAACACCAGTAGCGCTGGCTCATCTAAGCGTGTGTTAAAACAAAGTCTCGAGCTAGTTTAGATCTGTTGATTCAGTTTTTTTGATTTTTGATTAAATTTATTTTTTATTACAACATTACTACCTATGATATTATGTACCCAGAGTTTTTATTTTAACATAACAGTCTTCTTAGTTTGAGAAGTGCTATGAAATTTTTTTGTCTTTTGGCTAGGACAGTTAAATCCCAGGTGCAAATAAAGTCACTGATCTGTTACTGATTATCAAGTAATCAGGAAGGTAAGAGGTTTTTGAGGCTGGCTTTGAGGAAATGCTATTTTGATTTAAAAAAAAGAAAAGGTAAGAAAGGGTATTGCTACATCTATGCATGATGTAATTTTTTCCTAAGTGCATTTTTAGGATGGAATATTGGAGGACCTTAAAGATGAAGTGCTGATTACTAAAATTCACCACTAAAACTAGGTCATCTCAGACTCATTTTATATTCTTCTTTGAAAGGAAGTCTGGAATATCAGGAATATATGACAGATAAGGTAGATCTATACTTTTCAAGGCATTGGTAAGGCAATGCAAGTGAGATGAGGAAATGTAAACTGGATAAGATGATAATTAGGTTTCTTCATAACTGTAAAATGACTTTTTCTAAAAGCTGGTGTTTAATGATGTATGTTAGCCTACATGTAAGTTTCTGGTAGTATCTAGTATCTCTCTATCCTTGACTCTTCCTTTCAAATATTTTTATTAATGAATTGGAAAAAATATGGGGGAGGAGAGCATAATGTGCATGTTAATAAGAAATTCATCATTCTAAAAGATCTTTAAAGAGCAAAGTAGTGGGCTAAGTCAAGCAGGATAAAACTTAAAAGGATGACTGTATAAATCTATTTTTCTATCCCTTTCTTCAGCAAACAGCTGGCAAAAACCAAAATGAAACAGAACCATAAAGACCAAAAGAAGCAAAACAATACCCTGGCTGGTGTGGCTCAGTTGGTTGGAGTGTCATCTCATAGACTGAAAGGTTGCAGGTTGGATTCCTGGTCAGAGCACATACTTAGGTTGTGGGTTTGATCCCCAGTTGGGGTGCCTACAAGGAGCAATCAATTGATCTCTCTCTCTCTCTCTCTGTGTGTCTCTCTCTCTTCCCCTTCCTCCCTCTCTCTCTCTCTCTCTCTGAATAAAGAGATGCCAAAAATAATCTAGCTTAAAAAAAACAAAACAAGCAAAACAAAAGTTTACTTAAGTAATCCTTCAATATTTCTATAGTGGCTGCCTCCCCAACCCCAAAACACAAAACTTTATCTAATCTTAGATTGTATTAGAAGTGTCTAGAAATAAAGATGAGGTAATTAGATCATACCTAAAACATTGAGTTCTGGGTACAAAGGTTTAAGAGACATTGGCATATTTAAACATGTTTGGACTCAAAGCATCTGACACCATGGCATGTCAAGGAACACTTGAAGGTTAGCTTGGAAAAGAAATACTCTGGAGTACATGATAGTCTGTATGTATCTAAATGGGTCTGTTAAGTGGAAGAGAATGTGGCCTGTGGGGTCATACTTGGGCCAATGGATAAAACTACAAGTAAGAATTTCTTTTTTTTTTACTTCAAGATAAGAGATAACTTTTTTACTATAGCCATTAAAAGAAGAGTGTGGGCATACTCTAGAGAGGAACTGTGTACCTGGTTTTTATTGGCGGTGTTAAAATACTAGAGAAGCCTGCTTAAAAGAGACATTGTATGAAGAGTTTCAGTTGGGTTTTAGATGAAAGATTGAATCGGATTATCTTAAGGGACCTTCCAGTGGGGAAATTCTTTGTGACTCTGAGGGTTTTCACATAGAGAGGGCTCTAAGTCTTAGTTGGTATTAATTCTACCAGAAGGAGGAAGTATTACTGACGTGTTGGCTTAGGCAGGTCAGGATAGAACTAGGCTGGCTGACTGCTTTGTTGGATTTGCAGAGACCAAGAGTAGTAACATTTCCACTGGGATGCAGAGCTTTTTCAGTATATATTTTGTATAGCCAATGGTGTCTTCTGAGTCTGCTCTAAATTTTTAAGGGAAAGTGGGTGGAGATGATATTGACATTGCTTTTTTAGATTATATAAATTGGCAGCTTTGTTTTTGGTATGCAAAGTACAAGTAAACTGTACTGTGAAATGGTCTTTTTGATATTTCTCTGAGCTCTTCAGCTTTTTGTCAGGTGTGTGGATTCAAACAAAGCTTAATGTATTTTGTTGAAATATCCTTTTAAAAAGGTTTTCTTTTCGTTTTTTTTTTTTTTTTTTTAAATAAGTACCCACAGTAGAATTGCTGGATCATATGGTATACCTAATGATAACCATTCTGACTCATGTGAGGTAGTGTCTCAATGTGGATTTGATTTACATTTCTCTGTTGGTTAGTGATGTTGAGCATCTTTTTTTTTCCTTAAGTATATTTTATTGATTATGTTGTTACAGTAGTTCCAGTTTTTTTCCCCTTTGTTCCCCTCTGCCCAGTACCCCACTTTGCTCCAGCAATCCCACGCCCTTTAGTTTATGTCCATGGGTGGCGCATATAAGTTCTTTAACTTAACCCTTTCCTATATTATTCTTAACTTACCCCTGTCTATTTTGTACCAATCGATTATGCTTCTTAATCTCTGCACCATATCCCCATTTCTCCCCTACCCTTCTCCCAGCTGATAACCCTCCAAATGATCCCCATACCTATGATTCTGTTCCTATTCCAGTAGTTTGCTTAGTTTGTTTTTGTTTTTATTTTTTAGATTCTGTTGATAGTTGTGAGTTTGTTGTCATTTCAGTGTTCATAGTTTTGATTGTCTTTTTCTTAAGTAAGTCCCTTTGGCATTTTGTATAATAATGACTTGGTGATTATGAACTAACTCCTTTAGCTTTACGTTGTCTGGGAAGCACTTCATCTGCCCTTCCATTCCAAATGACAGCCTGCTGGATAGAGTAGTTCTGTTTGCAGGTTGCCTTTCATCACATTGAATACTGCTTGCCAGTCCCTTCCTGCCTGCAAAGTGTCCTCTGAGAAATCAGCTGATAGTCCTATAGGCACCCCCCCTGAAGGCAACTCTCAGCCTCTCTCTTTCTGCCCCCAGGACTCTCTCTTTATCTTTCACCTTTGGCATCTCAATCATGATGCGTCTCGGTGTGGTCCCGTCTGGGTCCAGCTTGCCTGGGACCCTCCGTGCTTCTCAGACCTGTATGTCCATCTCCTTCACAAAATTTGGGAAGTTTTCCTCATTTTTTTCAATTCTTGCTTCCTCATTCTGCACTGGTTGACTGTGTTTTTCTTCCTATGTTCCAAATCATTGATCTGAATCCTGGTTTCCTTCCCTTCACCATTGGTTTTGTGTGGATTTTCCTTTGTTTCACTTAGCATAGACTTCACTTCTTCTCTTATGTGTTTGCTGTACTCAAGCATATCTGTCAAGCCTGTGAGCATCTTTATCACCAGTGTTTTGAATTCTGTGTCTGTTAGGTTGGCTATCTCCTCATCGCTTAGTTCTCCCAGTGGAACCTTGATCCATTTCCCATTTTGGGCCATACTTCTCTGTCTCCTCATTCTGACTGGCTCCTGTGTTTGTTTGCCTCCGTGTCCCTGGTAGAGCTGTCACTCCTGTTATGTTGTAAGGGGCGGAGCCTTGGGGATTTGTCAGTACAGGACGACCTGTTTCACCACGTTGTGGCGCTGTATGTAGGGGAGGGGTTCGATAGGGAACAACGCCACCTGCCCAGCACTCACCCCTTTTCCAGGCACCTCTCCCACCTCTGTATGGGACTGGCGCTCCTCTAGCTGTTGCCCTGGCCGTCGTTCCCAGAGTGGGTGGGTCTGCGGATGTTCTAGGACCATGGGGGCCCTTTAAACAAGTGGACTCTGCTGAGAGACCGGCAGTTTCTGCCTCCACCCCAACCCCCCTTGGTCTGCACAGTCAGAAGCAGTGATGTTTGCTTTTCCCTGGTGCTGGGACCGTGAGCTGTTAGGTCCAGTAAGGAGCTGGGAATGCTCCCCAGGTGTCCCTCCTGACTTTAAAACGTGTGACTGCACTTTCTGCTGGCCTGCAGCCGCTGCCACTGCTGCTGCCACCACACCACGTCCTCTCTGCCCTGGCTCCACCCCTCTGGATGAGTATTTCTTCTTTATATCTTTGTTTGCTGGACTTCCATGCAGTTTTATTTCCTGGAACTTCTGGTTGTTTCTAGTTTTGAGGTAGTTGTGTTCCTTCTTAGTTGTGGAGGGAGATGCAGTGTGTCTGTCTGTGCCTCCATCCTGGCCAGAAACCAAGCATCTTTTAATTTGTCTGTTGACCACCTAATAATATATGTCTTCGTTGGAGAAATGTTTCCCTATGTTTATTACAGCATTATATACAGTAGCCAAGGTGTGGAAGCAACCTAAGTGTCTATCAATAGGTGATGGATAAAGATGTAAATATATGTATATGTGTATTTATATACACACATGCAAACATACCATGGAATATCACACAGCAAAAAAAGAAATAAAATCTTGCCATTTGTGACTTGAATGAATCTAGATGGTATTTTGCTAAGTGAAATAAGTTGAGCAGAGAAAGACATAACATACGGTTTCATTTATATGTGGAATCTGTAACAAACAATTCAAAACACCAACATACTCATAGAAACATGGACCAAAGTCTTGGTTACCAGAATCGATGGGGGAATGGTGTAAAGGGGAAGGGGAGTACAGTCAATATGTGATAAGTTGACATGGTAACAGATGATTGCTAGAATTAGTGGGGTGATGGCATTGTAAGGTATAAAAATGTGGCATCAATATATTTTATACCCAAAACTAATACAACGATATGAGATTGTATACCAACTATACTTAAATAGAAAAATAAATTTAAAGAAAGGTTTACTTGTGTATGTTGTCAACCCCATGGCTCAATGCTCTTCATAGAGCCGCTTTTCTAGATGGGAACAATGGGAAATGTGGTGGTAGGAAGTTGTACTTAGTGATCTTGGGCAAGTCACTTGGTTTGGGATTTGACTTCCTCAGTTTTAAAATTTGGAGTTTAGATTATATTTTTTAAAATTTTATGAAATATTGGCAAATACAGGAAAAATATGGAAAATCATATAGTAGATACCACTCAGATTTAATTTAGATTAATGGTTGACCACATTAGGTGAGCTTTTAAAGGTCTTTTAAAAGGAAAGTTTCTTTCAAAGTCTTGTTCTAAACTAAATATTCAATGGAAGACTTGATTTAAGTAGAAAATTTTGTTAGAATCTCAGGTTTTCAGAACTGGTTGGGCCAGGAATAAAGATCTGGAAGCTGTCATGGAGTTGGTGGTTAAAGCCTTAGGATTGAATTGGCTTCTGTAGAAGAAGTTGTTTAAAGTGAGATGTGAAGAGAGGGAAACAACAGAGGATCCAGTAAAGAAAACTGAAAAGGTGTGGTCAGTGAATTAGAAAGGGAGTGAATTATATTGTAAAGTCATGAGAGTAATTAGAGGAAACAAGCCACTGTTTCCATGCAATAATTATTGCATTTAGATAGATCTGTTTATTGATGTAAAAGAACAGAGGGTTAAGATAGGTTGAGATAATAGTTTTATGATCAGCAGAGTAGCCACTTTTCTATTTATGTCTATTGAAAATCTTGTAGAGAATAATATTCAGTTTCCGTTGAAGTTGGCATGACCTGTTTGCCACAGACCTTGTTTGGCAAGCTGGGGATGCAGTTACTCCACCTCAGTTGATGTGAATTAACAAGGTCTTATTCCTCCTGCCAGGAGTGGTGTTAGGGTGATGACTGTGTGTCCTGCTAGTCTCTGATGTGCTTTCTTGAGGATGGTTTTTTTTTTTTTTTTTTAATTTTGGTTTTTCAATTACAGTTGTCCCCTTTCCCCCTAATTTCTCTCCCCCACCCAACCCACCCCCTCTCCCGCATTTAGGATGGTTTTTGTGGGTTGCAAAATAGGGACCTCACACAAAATTATACTATGAATTTTAGTTCACTCCAAACTAAAAAATCAGTTTAGAATTCAGATCAATTAATCTAGTAGTAACTAAGTGATTTTTGTGGTTGGTTTATCTCAGATGTCTGGACCAGAACATTTAAATTCTGCATTTCATGAAAAGCAATTTAGGGAAATTTAGACTTTTGTTATCTTACACTTTAGAAAGGACCATTGGAACTTAGCGAAAATCATGTAATTCATCTTTGCAGTCGATTTTAATTCTTGCTCTGAGGATTTTAGTGCTGGATTCAGGCCCCCAAACTAGAACTTTAAAATGTAACATCTCTTGGATTCACTGGGCTTGACTTATTGTAGTTCTGCTATTTGTCAGTAAAACACATTTTTTAAAAACCACTGCTACTCTTTTGTTTCCTTGTCCCTGAGGAAAACTTTAAGTAGACTGCTATCTGACACATATGTCAAGTTTACATTTCATATAGTATTCTTGAGTATCTTCATTAGCTGTTTGTAATTTTCAACAGATAGATTATATACATGTTTTGTTAAATTTATATCTAAATATAATACTTAATTTTTTGGGAGTGATTGTAAATGGTCATAAGTTTATAAACAAGTTTAATATTGGGTCATGTTTAATTTTGGCCAATTCACAAAATACCTACATTTTACTTATTTTTTTCAATTATAGTTTGTATTCAATATTACTTTATATTAGTTTCAGGTATATAGCATAGTGTTTAGACAATCAGATACTTTACAAAGTGGTCTCCCTGATATTTCAAGTACTCACCTGGCACTGTGCATAGTTACTATAGTATTATTGATTATATTCCCTGTGCTGTATTTTACATCCCTGTGAGAATTTTGTGAATATCAACTTGTACTTCTTAATCCCTTCACCTTTTCTACTCAATTGCTTAATCCCTCTCCCCTCTGGCAACTGCCAGTCTGATTTCTGTTAGAAAAAATAATAAACACTAAAACGGTATCATGATGTGCAGAAGTTTTACATTTTAATATAGTTGGATTTACCAGTATTTTTTCTTTATGATGTATCTCTTTTGTGACTTAAAAAAAAAAATTCTTTCATGCCTCAATGTCCTAAAAGTATTTTCATAGATTTCCTTTTAGAAGTTTTGAAGATTTGCTTCTCATATAAAAACCTTTAATCCACCCAGAATTAAAGAGTGGGATTTTGCCCCACTCTAAAAACAATTCATCAGTTCTCTAAAACAGTTCTCTAAAAACAATGTATTGAGTACTCTATCCTTTTTTCACTGAGTACAGCATCACCTCTGTTTTATATATGTGTGGGTTCCATTGTGTGTGGGTCTACGCTGAGTTCTGTTGCAGAGGTCTGTTACTTCCTGTACTAATGTTATGCTGTCTAATTTTGCTTTGAAAAAACTCCACAAATGTTCTGACATAAAATACACTGCATATATTTGAAATGTACAATTTGGTAAGTTTTGACATATACACCTGTAAAATTCATATACCACATCAAGATAATACTGTCCCTAAAGGTTTCTTATACCTATTTGTGCTCCATTCTCCTGCTCCTCCCTGATATTCTTCACTATTCTCCTCTTCCTCCCTCATTCCCATGTACCCTTTTATCTGCTTTATATTACTGTAATTAGTTTGCATTTTCTAGAATTTTACAGATATGAAATCATACAGTATGCTCTTTTTGTATAGCTCTGAGGGAAGAGTGTAATACAGACTTGGTGATTAAGATAGTAGAATCTGTAGACAGACCATTTAATCTTAAATTCCTGCTCTGTCACTTATTTATATATCTGAGATCTTGGGCCTGCTATCCTTTCTAAGTCCTTGTTTCCCAGGTGGCATGGGAGAGTGAAATTTTTAATGGGGAGAATGCTTGAGGATAGAATTTGTGGGGATTTTTTAATATACTGTATATATGATTGGCAATTATATGACTTACATGCATGACCATATACAGGAAGGTTCAGAAGGCAGAGGATAGAATGAAAATGATTTAATATAGAAGTAAATAATTGTAAAATAAATATGACTTAAAAAAAAAAAAAAGGAGATGATGTGAGGCTGTGTTTGAAAGGATTGCTCAGGCTGGGAGAAAAACAAGTGAAACCAGAACAGAGATGAGTAACAAAAAAGATAGGGATGATAGATCAGAGGTTACCTTATGGACAAAGAGTACATTTAGTAGGCATAGAAGAAAGAAAAGAATTGTTTCAAAAATGAGATCTTCAGAGTTTGAAAGTTCTTCGGTGGACCTTTCCAGAATATAATATGGTTGACCACATATCATGTATTAAAATAAAGTAGAGAAAAATTAGAGGTGAAAGAGGGTTTAGTGATAGGACTTATGAAGAATTATAAGTGGGACCCAAAGTGATTGCTTCCTTACTGTCTGGCTTGGTGGCATTTAAGTGGTTGGTATAAATATAGTTTAACAGAGTGAAAGCTGAGTAATTTACGTATTTTCCTTCCTAGTATAGTTGGATATGATTTGTAAGTACATAATGACTTAACTATAGCAGTCTCAAATGAGACTAGTCACTTAGGAAATTTTCTGTAATACTGAGCAATCAGTGCCACCATACACACAGTATTGGTTCTCAGATACCTTATAGTTCAGTTACAATATTAGATCATCCTTGAGAGTTTTGCTGTACTTTAAATGTGAGTCATTACCCATATTACCTGTATTATCTTTGTCGGTTAATCCATACTCTGACACAGACAATAATAAAGGACAAGTTCAAGATTAAAGACGTTTTATAGAAACATGCTTGATATCTTAGATTTGCACTGGCACTATGGCAGGCACCAGCTGCATGAGCATTTGAATTATGGCTAGTCCAGATTAAGATGTGGTGTACAATATGCATTGGACTTTGAAGACTGAGTATAGAATAATGTAAAATAGCTCATTAAATGTTTTTTATATGGATTATGTATTTGAAATGACAACATTGGATAGATGTTAGATTAAATAAAATATATTTTAAAAATCAATTTTGCCTGTTCCTTTTATCCTTTTTAATGTAGCTGTTATAATAGAATATTTAAAATTTCATGTATGGCTTTCATACATGATTCATATTCTTATTGAACAGCACCTTCTTAATATGAAAGAAATCTACCTCCCTTTTTTACCTTAATCAAATGCGTAACTATTTGCTGAATTATAAATTCTTAATGGAAAAGCAAAACACCAAAAAAAAATTTTTTTTGGTGAATGAATATGTTTAATAAAATTTGCTGTGGGTAGATTTAAAAATAAATGCAATCATTAGATGTCTACTTATTTTACAGTTATATCCAACAAAAGCTATTAAACTTTGAAGATAAATGGAACTGGATGCCAGACTTCAGCTGACTAGTCTTGTGATCTGAAAGTAGACTTTTGCTTTGTCTTGTACAAATATATCTAAGAGCATTATGGAATTGTCCTAAAGCATCATGTTTTATAGCTAGATTGTATTATCTGATATAGCAGGTGTCATGCTTGGTAATGCTTATGCTTTCTTTCTAATATTAGATTTTCTAAAGCAGTGTAGTGTTGCCTGGGAACTTAGAAATTAGAAATACTAATTCTCGAGTCTCAACCCTGCTGAACCAGAAACTCTTGATGGCTAGGACAGGCAGTCTGTTTAAACCCTCCAAATTACTCTAATGCACATAAAGTTTGAGAAACGTAGTCCTAGTTTATACTACTTTTTAGAAGTAGCAAAACTTAACATCTTTATAAAATTCTCCATTTTGTCCTCCTGATTCAGATCTATTAATCTTGCTATCATCTGATGGTAATTTAACTGATGTAAATTTTATTTTTATTATAAAAGCACTCCCAAAATTTTAGGGTTAATTTCTAAATAGGAATAATTATTTTTAAAGTGGTTTTTATTTGATTCTAATGAAAATTTGTTTTATAAGTATCATTTAGGCAACTATATACATACATTTGAAGGGAATTCTATTTATCATCTGTAAAAATCTTACATTCTTAGGTGGATGCTCTTCGATTGCGTTTGGAAGAGAAGGAAACCATGCTGAATAAGAAGACAAAACAAATTCAGGATATGGCTGAGGAGAAAGGAACACAAGCTGGTGAGATACATGACCTCAAGGACATGCTGGATGTGAAGGAGCGGAAGGTTAATGTTCTTCAGAAGAAGGTAAGTGGAGGTGTTCTGAGTTCATTTGGCATACATTATATATACATACAACTGAGTTATACCTAGATGTTGTCAAAGTGTCTTTCTCATTTCTCTGTTTATATTTTTGTTGTTAGCACTTGAAACTGCTACTGCAATAGGTAAATTCTTAAAACTGCTCTGTATATTCAGTTTTTAAAATTATTAAGTAAACACCATTCATATCTTCAATAGTATTTTGCATGCTGTTATTTCTGAAAAGTGCCTTGTAAATTGCCAAAGTGTTTACATTGACATTTTTCTAGTTCTGTATTGGGACTGTAATGACACGAATTAGTATTTTACATGGACTTGGGATGGTTACAACTCATCTATGTGATTAATAACACTATAGTTTTGAATAGAAAACATGCTACTATAATTAACATGGTGTTAATGTGTCAAAGAAAGGAGTAATTTCTTTTTACCTTAATCATTATTGGAAAGAGGCTAACTTTGGAATAAATAAGAAAAGTACTAATAATTTTTCCTTTTTTAGCTTAGTTAAGGGATGCCCTTGAGGTAGCAGTTATAGTGGACACTGGTAGTTATTGTTCATCTCCATTAAGATGATATGATAGATTAGAAATATTTGACATTGTCCTAGTTTATTTTTAACCTCTAACAGTAGCCAAGAAATAAAACTCTTTGCTAAAACTCAAGTTCAGCTTTTTAAAAAATTTACAGAGTACTATGTCCTGTATTTGTCCTATTTTATATTAGTCTGGTTTCTGTTTACTTTCTTTTTTTAAAAAAGATTTTGTTTATTTATTTTTAGAGAGAGGGGAAGGGAGGGAGAAAGACAGGGAGAGAAGCATCAATGTGTGGTTGCCTCTCATACCGCCCCCAACCGGGAACCTGGCCTACAACCAGGGATGTGCCCTGAGTGGGAATTGAACTAGAGATGCTAGGCCAGCACTCAATCCACTGAGCCACACCAGCCAGGGCTCTGTTTACTTTCTATAAGTATTTACTTTCTATAAGTAAATATAAAAATTTGGTAACCCTAAATATTAGTTTAGTATATCTTGTTAGTTGATGCTGATTTGTTTTACCTTTTTATGCCTGTATGTACATGCATTTGTGTATATGTGTGTGTGTGTGTGTGTGTGTGTGTGTGTGTATATATATATATATATACACATATATATATATATATATTGCTCACCCTTTATCTCCAACTGCTTACTTTCCCTTACCTGTTTCTTATGTATTTTTCCAGAAACACTCTACATATACACAGAAATATATACTTTTTTATGTTTACCTGTTTTTCTTCCAGAAACATTTTATGCATAATCTGTACAGAGCAAAAATGCTTCTTTTAACACAGATGTTACCATTTCTTATTGCCTGTTCCTTTCCTTTTTTTCTGTTAATATATTTTGGAACTCCTTCCAAGGCCTTCCTCATTGGTACAGCATTCTATAGATATACTGTAACATATTTGACAAGATTTCTACAGGGAGGAAATTTAGTTTGCTTAAAATTTCTGCTTTTATCTAAAGGATGCTGCAGTTAAAAAATATTGTACATATTTAGTTTATACGTATGTGGTGTATATTTGTAGAGAAATTCCTTGAAGTAGAATTGTTGGGTGAAAGGATATGCATTTGTAATGTTGGTGGATTTTTCCAAGAAACAAATATGTAGGTTAGAATGCAAAAGCTGTTTGGAATTGATACATGTCTTATTTTTAACTAGGTAAACATGTTTTTAAAAGTTTTTAACTGTGACTGGAAGTTAGAAGTTAGAATAAAAACTTATTATTCTAAAATTACCATAGTTGCCAAAAGTAGAATGGCAACACTTAGGCTAGCCACTTTATATCTATAATCTTGTTTAATCCATCCATTTGTTTGGCAGTGGCTTTAGATGTTGATTGCTCTATCTCAAATCAGGGGCTAAATTTTTAGATTATGACACATACACTGGGGAACACAATTTTTATTGAGTTAGATCTGACACTTGTTCTTGACTAACTTTTGGCATCTGAATCCAAAAATGACCCCAGTTTTTCTCTATTATGTCAACTTTTTAAGGTACCCTCTCTTTGTCCCCAAAATCATACAAAATGTACATACAAAGGAAAATTAAAAATTACCTGAATGTACTCTTTATTTAGAGTTATTTTTATAAAGGCTATATATTGCTACTGTTAAGTCAAATTGTGTACAAGTAGTAAAGTTCTGCTACCACACATACATATTTAAGGTATTTTATCTCTTCAGACGACAGGCTAGGAAATGCCAAAATGAGATACTTGAAACAGTCTCCTTCAGTTGGCAAAGCTTTAACAAATTGCTTCATGAGATCCAGTTTTATGTGCAGAGGTGGGAATATAATGTTCTTTCTGTTAACAAGTGATTCATGTAGAATGTTTGGATCACCAGGTTTGAGGTCAGATCTTGGAGGCCAACTCGACTCCACCCATTGCTTCTCACGAGCTCTGCTGTCCCACATACACAGAAAACAGGGATACTTGGTGTATCTGTATTGCTGACCAAGGAAGCACACCATTTTAAGGTCAACACAGATGATCCAATTATGCTTGTGATATTGCAGCAGGTCAATGACTCTTTATGTCTTCATATTTTCACACAAAAAAACTGCATTCAGTTTGGGACTGAACATCCAATTGGGACTGAACCACATAAACTGTCATTGAGGAGGACACACTTCAAGCTCCGCTTTGAGCTGTTGATGAACAGTCACCATTCAGTTGTGTTATAGATTGGAATTCCCAATTCTTCCATTAAACCGTGTATGTTATGACAATACACAAAGCCACCGGCACTTCAAAAGTACTGCGGAAATGCATTTTCTTCCGATTGAAAGGATACCTTTGCTCCTTTTTCAAGCAAGTTTTTCTCATGCAGTGTTGATGCTAGGAGTCCTGAAGCCATTTTGGATAGTCCCAAATCTTGTGCCAAATCATTCAAATCCCTTACAAACTGAGTCATCTTCAATTTGAAAATCTTCATCATTGCTGTCACTTAGTTCTTCACCATACTCCTGTTTTTTGAAAGAGGGTAGTTCAATGAAAACTGGCACTGGGATTTCAGCTGAATGAGGCACTGGGCGTATAGCTGATGGTAGACTAGGATGCTCTATTTTACATTTATTTTTATTTTTATATCCTGATGTTTTCACTATACAAAAGTAACAGTCACTTGAATGATCTCTGGGCTCTCGCCAAACCATAGGTATACCAAATGGTAGTTTGTCATGTGTTCCCTTCCTCCACATCCTTAAACTTTCTACACACTGCTTGCACACCTTGTGAGGGACCCAAGACTTACCTTGATCACCAAGTTTTACTTGAAAATATGCAAAATAGGCTTGCCTGACAAATGCGCTGATGTTTGTCCTTTGACTGGGAATGGTGAAACTGCCACAGATGTAACAAAATGATATTTTTCTTGAAGTCCTCCAAGATTTTCCTTATGTATTTGGGTGCTCCTATGTTGGGTGGATATATGTTTACAAGACTTCTGTCATCTTGATGGATTGTTAAGTATTATGAGATGTCCTTCTTTGTCTCTTTTTATGGTCTTTGTTATGAAATTGTTTTGTCTGGTATAAGTATAGCTGCCTCAGCTTTTTTTCATGTATGTTTGCTTGAAATATTTTTTCCATCCCTTCACTTTCAGTCTGTGTAGGTCTTTTGTTCTGAGGTGGGTCTCTTTTAAAGCATATATGTCAGTCATGTTTTCTTATCCATTCAGCTAACCTATGTTTTTCTTTTTTTTTAAGGCTATTTTTTTATTAAAAATTCTTTTTAATATGCTTTATTGATTATGTTGTTATAGTTGTCTTAATTTCTTTTCCCTTTGTTCCCCTCCACCCACAGACACCCCACCCTCTAGTTGTTCCCCGCCCCCTTAGTCCATGCCTGTTGGTTGTGCATATAGTTCTTCTCAACATCCTCCTGTCTAATCCACTCCCTCCTACTATGCTTCTTAATTCCTGTACCATCTTCCTTCCTCACCCCCCCTCCCAGCTGACCTCCCCACATAATGTTCCCCATACCTATAATTCTTTTGCCACTCTCATTGCCTACTTAGTTTGCCTTTGTTTTGGTTCCTAGCTTCTGTTGTTGGTTGTTGTGATACAGTTTTCATTTTAATGTTAATAGTTTTGATCCTTTTTCTCCTAAACAAGTCCCTTTAACATTTCATATAACAGTGGTTTGGATCAGATGAACTACTTCAGTTTTACTTTGTCCTGGAAGCACTTTCTCTGCCCTTCTATTCTGAATGACAGCTTCACTGGATCGAGTAATCATGGTTGTAGGTTTTTGCTTTTCATTACTTTGAATATTTCAAGCCAGTCCCTTCTTGCCTGCAGAGTTTCTTTTGAGAAATCAGCTGAGAGTCTTATTGGGACCCCTTTGTATGAAATTCTCTTTTTGTCTCTTGCTGCTTTTAAGATTCTCTCTTTATCCTTAACTTTTGACATTTTGATTATAATGTGTCTTGGTGTAGTCCTCCCTGGGTCCAGTTTTTTTGTAACTCTCTGTGCTTCCCGGACCTGTAAGTCTATTCCCTTCCCCAAGTCAGGGAATTTCTGCTTCATTATTTTTTCACACAATTTTTCAATTTCTAGTTCTTCTTCTTCACCTTCTGGCAACTCTGTGATTCGGATATTGGCCTGCTTATAGCTGTCCGATAAGTTCCTGAGCCTCTCCTCATTTTCCTCACTTTTTGTTTCCTCTTTCTACACTGTTTGACTGTTTGTTCCTTCCCTGTGTTCTGATTTGTTGATTTGATCCCTGGTTTTCTTTCTCTCACCACTTGTTTTGATGTGTTTTTGTTCATTTCAGCAGGACTAGCCTTCATTCCTTTGCTGTCTTGTTTAAGATCTGCTATTAGGTCTGTAAGCATTTTTATAACCAAAGTTCTGAACTGAGCTTCAGAAAGATTATCTGCTGGTCCGTTAGATTAGGTATTTGCTATCTGGTCAGCTGCGTCACCGGGATCTCTATCATGGTCTGTGCTATCCTGACAGTTTTGTTTACCTTTGCTTCCTGAGCGGGGCTGTCACACCTTCTATGCTATAGGGGGCAGAGCCCCGTGCACTCGTCACAACCAGGTGACCTTTCTCACCACGCTGTGGCATTTTCTGAGGGGGTGGGGGTTTAAGATGGATTCCTGCTGTTCACTCTTCGCTGAGAGAATGGGAGCCGCCTCCTCTGTTCCCACCCCCTCCAGGCCTCACAGTCTAAGGCAATGAAGGTCTGCCTTCCCTGGCTTTGGAATCACAAGCTGATGGTTCTGTTCTGCAGCCAGGCGTGCTCCTCAGGCGCTTCTCACCTCCCCTTAAATACGGATGTCTGTGCTTTTTGCTGTTCCGCCGCCTTTGCCGCTGCTGCAGCCGACAGCACAGCTTGACCTCTCTGCCCTGGCTTCTCCCCTCCTACCCGTCTGGACGAACACCACTTCTTTATAACCTCATACATTGGACTTCCACTTATTTTCTGGAACTTCTGGTTATTTCTGGTTTTGTGGTAGTTGTATTCCTTCTTAGCTGTGGAGGGAGACGGGGTGTGTCAGTCTAGGCCTCCATCTTGGCTGGGAGTCTCCTGTGTGTGTTTTCCTCTGTGTCTTAGGTAGAGCTGTCACTCCTGTTATGTTTAAGGGGCAGAGCCTTAGGGATTCGTCAGTATAGGCCAACCTGTTCACCACGTTGTTGTGCTGTATGTGGGGGTGGGGTCTGAGAAGGAACAATGTCTCTTGCCCAGCACTCGCCCCTTTTCCAGGCACTTCTCCCACTTCTGTATGGGAATGGTGCCTCTCTAACTATTGCCCTGGCAGTCATTCCCAGAGTGGATGGGTCTGCGGATGTTCTAGGACTGTGGGGACCCTTTAAACAAATGGACTCTGCTGAGAGACCGGCAGTTTCTGCCTCCGCCCCAATCTGCATTCATTTGTACAGTCAAAAGCAATGAGGCTTGATTTTCTCTGGAGGTGGGACCATGAGCTGCGGTCTGGTGAGGAGCTGGGAACGCTCCTCAGGTGTCCCTCCTGACTTTTTGAAATGTGTAACTGCGCTTTCCACTGGCCTGCCACTGCTGCCACTGCTGCTGCTGCTGCCACCACCGCACTGTGTCCTCTCCGCCCCAGCTGTTCCCCTCCTACTTGTCTGTATGAGTATTTCTTCTTTATATCTTTGTTTGCTGCACTTCCATGCAGTTTGAGTTTTTAGAACTTCTGGTTGTTTCTAGTTTTGAGGTAGTTGTGTTCCCTTTTAGTTGTGGAGGGAGACACAGCATATCTGTCTATGCCTCCACCTTGGCTGGAAGTCCTAGCTAACCTATGTCTTGATTGGTCCATTTATTCCATTTAGATTTAAGGTTATTAAATGTAATAAAGTACTTACTCGTTGTGCCTTTTCCCTTTGTACCTATGTTTCTCACTGTCTCTCTCTGTTTCTTCATTTTCTTAAAGCGAACCCTATAGCATCTTTTGCATTGCTGGTTTGGTGGAGATATATTCTTTTAGCCTTCCTTTGTCTGGGAAACTCCCTATTTCACTTTCCATTTTGAATGTAGAGCCTTGGTGTGTAGAGTGGTCTTGGTTGTATGCCTTTGTTCTTCATTGCTTGGAATATTTTCTGCCATTCCTTTCTGGCTTGTAGTGTTTCTGTTGAGAAATCTGCCTATAGCCTTCTCGGAGCTCCCTTGTATGTTATTAGCTGTTTCTCTCTTGCTGCTTTTAGGATTCTCTCTTTGCCTTTGAGTTTTGCCATTTTAATCATGATGTGTCTTGGAATGAGCCTGTTTGGTTTCATCTTCATTGGGACCCTCTGTGCTTCCTGGACTGCATGACTTTTTCTCTTATGAAGTTAGGGAAGTTTTCTGTCATTACTTTTTCAAACAGGTTTTCTATCCCTTACTCCTCTGCTTCCCCTCTGATATTCCTACGATATGGATATTATTACATTTCATGTTGTCCTGCAGCTCTCTTAAAACCTCTTAATTCTTTTTCAGCCTTTTTTCATTTTGTTTTACTGTCTGGAAATTTTTTTCTACATTTTTCTCCAGCTCACTTTTGATTCTTTCTACCGTGTTCTTCAGTTCAGAAATTGTATTCTGCATTTCCTCCTGGCTTTTATTTATAGTTTCTATGTCCTTTTTAATGATGGTGTAATTATTAGTAAGTTCCTTGTTGCTTCCCTGGAGTTCTTTGTAGTTCCCCTGGAGTTCTTTGTAGTTTTCTTTGATCTCGCTGAGCTCATTGAGCTTCCCTATAATCATTATTTTAAATGCCATGTCTGAAAGT
The DNA here is from genome assembly GCF_987537825.1 of Furipterus horrens. Classification (NCBI taxonomy): domain Eukaryota; kingdom Metazoa; phylum Chordata; class Mammalia; order Chiroptera; family Furipteridae; genus Furipterus; species Furipterus horrens. Next base: position 96,420,025 of record NW_028327174.1, on the reverse strand, counting down.
TTGCTTACCTCTGTTTCATTTAGCACTCTTTCTGGGGATTCCTCCTTTCCTTTTGGTGGGGGGTTGTTTTTTTGTCTTCGTATTTTTTTGTCACTCTTCTTGTTTGTTTCTGCTTCTTAAATTGATATCCTTTACTTCCTGTCTTCATGGTGTGAACTTCTGTGGTAAGAGACCTGTGGGATTCAGTGGTACAGTCTCCTTGATCTCCTGAACTTGATGCTCTTGGGAAGCTCGTTGTGCCATGTACTTGAGCTGTCCAGTTGTGCTTGGGTTTTGGTTGTTGTTGTGTTGCTCTTTGGTGGGTCCTTCCCTCCAGCTAACTGACTGAGAGTCACTCCTCCCACCACATCTTATATACTGTTGTAGAGGTACACTTTCTGTACTTCCTGGATCTGCCCCTGGTGATGTCAGATCATGTCCCAGTCTCGGCCCTAGCAGCCTGTTAGAGACTACCAGAGATCTGCTGTCTTTGACTCTTTTTGTTGTTAATCTACTCAATCTGTGATCAGCCATCAGGCTTAAGAATGAAGGGTGGGGCAGATTAATTCCTGGGGGCAGGGCTATTCCTTCTCCTCAGCTGATGGCACTTGGAGGGGAATGGTCTGCCTGCAGTATGGGGTATGAGTCAGCACTGGGACCTTGTTGGCCGCTCCCTCAGTTCTCTCCTCAAAGCCACCGCCCCAAACTCTCCTTAAGTGTCTCTCGTCCACTCTGCCCTTTCTCTGCTGCAGCTCAGTGTAGGTAGGTGCCAATGTATTTTTGTATGTGGTCCCTTTATGAGCTCTTTATCTCTAGTCATTTCTCTCAGGTCAGCAAAAACCGCCGTGGCTTTTCGCTTTTCACAGCTGGATGCTATTTTACTTTTCACCCTGTTGCTGTAGGCTGGAAAGTCCAGCTGAGGGTTTAGACCCTGCCCTTCTTAGGGGTACCCCCGGTTGCTGAGATGTTTCTCTGTCCCTTCAGGCACCACCAGTGGGAGCCCAGGCAGCCGTTCCACGTCTCCGCACTTCCTATCAGTCACGTTGTGATGAAGTGGCCTTTTCTGTCTGTCCATGGCTATAAGGCTTCTCTTCTGCTAGTGTTCAGTTGGTTATACCAGATGATTTCATTAATTACAATTATGGTATAAGTCCAGATTGGTCCTGAGAAGAGGTCAGTGTAGCTTCCACTACTCCTCTTGGATCCCCTATGAGCATTTTCTTTACTTTTATGTAAGTGATGCAATGTTGAATAGGTCCTGAAAAGACTTTTATGGTATATTGTAAGAAGTCTCTATAAAATGAATATATTCACATTTATCCAAGTCATTTTAAAAGCTCTTTTTGGTGGCTCTATATATATATATTTTGTAAGCCCAGTTTGTCTAGCCTTTTTATAAATCTGTATATCTCTCTGTTCTTCATCCAGGCCCTTATAAATATTTCAATTGCCCTGGCCATTATGGCTCAGTTGGTTGGAGCATTGTCCCATAAACTGAAAGGTTGCAGGTTTGATCCCTGGTCGGGGCACCTACCTAGGTTGCCGAATTTGATCCCTGGTCACGGCGCCTATAGAGGGCAGTGGATGGATGTTTCTCTCTGTCTCTCTCTCTCTTGCTCCTTCCCTCCCTCCTTTTCTCTCTCTAAGAAAGAGCAATGAAAAAATGCCCTCGGGTTATGATAAAAAATTTCTTTTGAGGTAATTGTAGTGGTCACTCCATATAATTCTTTCATATAGTGATGATGCGATTATGAGGCCCTTTGATATACTCAGCTATTTTTGACTGTTTCAGGACCACCACCATCACACATTTTCCTAGCTTTCTAAGCAATGCATGTATTTGCGAACACTGGAATATTACGTGCTCTTTCTCCTTTCCCCCCTTACTGTGTACATTTATAGTTGTATATTAAGAATCATCTTCTTGTGGGCTTCCCAGTCTTCCTGAACTATCTTTGTTCATGCATTTAACATGGTACCTCCTGCTATATACCATGCACTGTGCTAATTACAAAGACAAATAAGATGTGGTTTCTGTTCTCAGAGTCTCAGAGTTGTGGGAATTAAAGATATTATATGAATGCTGTACAGTGGTGCCCAAAGAAGAAGTTTTAGATTTGACCTTGAATGAAGAGTCTAAGAAAGTCTTACGAGCTGAGTCTTGCAAATCAATGAAAATTTGCTAGGCAGATCGGGAAGGAGGCAACATCCCAAGTTGAGAGAGCAGTGTGAATGTAAATGTGTAGTGTTTCCTTTTCATAGTGACACACCTTGGAATTTCACTTTTGTTCTTCAGGCATTTCGTAATATGTATTCTTGAAAACTTCTGGTAGAGGTCTGTCTATGAATACCTTTTCTTTCTTATTATGAACTCTAATATCATGTGGTCACTGCGAACATTTTTCCCAGTGTTACATACTGATAAAGTGTTCAGCAAATATGCTGATTTTTATTGTCCTTTAAGTTTCTTTAGGAAACTAATAAATAAATTTCAGCATTTATTTCCTCTTTTCCTAAAGATTTTTTAAAATCAATAACTTGAGAAATTTATCTATCGTAGGATATTATTAAAATATAACTTTTCAAGTAGAACTTCAGATATTCCTGGAGAGATGTCTTAATTCTGCACAACACTTAACCTGCTTTGCTTCTTGATTCAGACACATAAGAAAGAGGAATTTGTAGCTCTGCTTTCATCCTTTTATTGTTTTGGCATCTGCATAATATTTAATATTTAAGGAGAAATACTAAGAAATAATATATTGCTTTGGTATTATTTTCTGCATTTTAGATATACATTTTTGAAAACATTGTTTTCTGAGAACAGTAGCAGCTGGAATAATGGCTAGACCATGAGTCACGTACTTTGTACTATTTTTTGGCTCTGTCTGGGCACCACTTCCCACCTATAGGCTCCATAGTTCCTAGGTAGTGTATGCATTTGTATGTACTGGAATAACTCTGTGGTAAGAGAAGGAACCAGGACAATAGCAGATGGCCAACCATGCTGTACAATGGGATTAGCATTGGTCTCCCTCCTCCTTCCCAAGGTTCTCCCCTATGGTTTCAAGTAGTTTGTGTTATAGTAAATTTCTTATCTTTATAGTAAATCACTGACCTGGAAAATAGAATTAAGCATTTGGATCTGAGCTGCATTCAAAATCTGTGTTAAAATTGTACAGCTTCTTGATTGATTGTAAATTATAATGTAGATTGAAGTTTAATTTGATGATGCAGATGTTATCATCATTCCCTTCTACACTTCGTAACTTCTGTTTATTTTACCTTGCTTGCGTCTCTCATTTCCTAGGTTTTGGTATTTAGAGTTTAAATTTAATAGTAGCAGAAAGCTGATTGATACATAGAAGTAGGCGGATTTTGGGGAGGTGTATGGGGAATTCCTAGATTGGTTCTTTCAGTCTCCTCTGTTATTTTGTTTTGGGTAGGAAGTCAGAAAGAGTATGTTTTTTATATATTCTGTTTGTTTTCTGTTGATTCTTGGCTAAGGCAGTGTTAGTTTATTTCTTCCATATCATAAAATGGAAAGTAGAATATGTTTTATCATTAAAACATTGACTAATTTACTTGGAGAAAAATTAATATTTTGTTTTAAAATGTTGCTCTTTTATTTTTCATAAGGATTAATTGCAGTGTTTTCTAAATGTTATTATTTTTTAAGTGACAACCCAGTGCTGAAGAAGATAAGAGAAGAACAAGTTGGGTCCCAATCAAATTTTAAGTTGGAAACTTAATATACTTAGGCATTAGAATTTTCCCTTTTCTTTTTATGGAGAATATGCATAGCTTAATTCTTGAAATACCATTTTGTTGAAAAGGAAAAACAGTGCATAGTGAATGAATTCTGATAGGTTATATTTCTACTGGAGAATATACTCTATATGGATATATTTTGCTTCATATAACTTTTATCCCTCTTTTTTTTTTTCAAGTAGACCTTAAGAGTATTGAATTGACCAAAAATTCTGTATTTTTTTTTCTGTAAAATAAAAGACACATTTTTCATTTTCACCAATAATTTTATTGATTTGGTTATTTTGAGTATGTCAGCTATTTCCCGCTATTGGCTTCTGTTGGGTAGAGACCAGGGGTGCTGCTAAACATCTTCCAAAGCATAAGACAGCCCCGCAGCAAAGAATTATTTGGCCAAAATGTCAGTAGTACCAACCCACTTTTGACATGTTCAATCAGTTACAGCACCTTCTCTGTACACAGCACAAATCTTTTTTGTGTTCAGTTGTGTTTTTACCTTTCTTGAAATAATAAAGCACAATATACCAAATCTGTTCCATATTTTCTTTCGTCTTTGATATTAAAATGGCTGCACAAAAGTTCACCAATTTTGATAAGGTTTTTTTTACATGAACAGTGATAGGACAGCAGTCACAATACAATGTAGCAATTATTTCAAATGAAGTTAGACAACTAAGTGCTACTAGAGCCATAGTATGGAAAAAACGTTAATGGACTTTTTGGCGAACCCAGTAGATAGTTGAGCTTTCAAAGTGTAACTGCCGGTTGGTTAATAGATAACCATTTTTATTTTCTATTTTAGTTTCTTAGAAGTTTTATTTTTAAGTTTTTATTTATTTTTAGAGAGAGGGGAAAGGAGGGAGAAAGGGAGAGAAACATCTATGTGTGATTGCCTCTAACACACCCTCAACCAGGGATCTGGGTCACAATCCAGGCATGTGCCCTGACTGGGGATCCAACCAGTGACCCTTTTGTTCACAGGCCAGCACTCAATCCACTGAGCCACATCCTTTTAAAATGAAGCTGATCTAACACAAGTGGCATTTTATGACTGAAAAAATTATTTCCTAAAAAAAGGGAAGATCTTTGTTTACCTTGTTATAAATTACCTTATGTTTATTTATTTTAAAATATTGTTAGATTTATGAGAGTAACATTGATTAATAAGCTTATATAAGTTTCAGGTGTATAATTTTATTTTACTCACTTATTTGTGAGTCAGGAATTCAGGAAGGGATCTCTTGGGTAGTTTGTCCCTGATTCCTTTGGTGACAGCTGTGGGTTTCTGTGGTTGGATAATCCACTACAAAGATGGTTTCTTCACTTGCACACACTCTGCCCAGGTCCTCCTGGCTTCTGGCTGTGTGGCTATATTGCATCTTTTGCCTCAGAGCTTCTGCACATACCTTGGGTATTTCACAGCATGGTGAGATTAATCACACTTATGTTGCACCTGACTTCTACAGTCATAGATGATAAAAGCAGAAGCTGCCTGGCCAGTTAAGCAGTATGCTATAGGAACCAGCTTAGAAGTGGCAGAGGATTCCTTTTGCTGTATTCTGTTGGTCATAATAGTCACAGGACTTCCCTTGATTCAGAGGGATCAAAAAATAGATTCTTTTTCTTAGTGGAGGAGTGTAAGTGCTACATTGCAGAAGAATATGTCAGGTGAGAGATAACTGTGGCCATTTTTGCACAATATATGCTTTCATTGAATAAAACAGTGGATATAGAATTGAGAATATGAGGGTTAGATTTTTTTTGTGTGTGGTATGGTAATAAGGCTCTTCTTATTTTTTCTTATTCTAATTGTCTTAAGATGTTGCAGCCTTATTAAAACAAAGAGCAGTTTTTCTATTTCCATGTTCAACTCTGTGTTTAATCTGTTATTCATAGGGCTTTTGTATCATTCATTGCTCCCAACAGAAGTCACCTCAAACCAGGAGGAATTCTAAACAGTTTAAATTGCTTTACCCAATTCAGAAATTATCACAGAGTATGAAAATAATTCATAGGAAAAGGGTACTGAGGAATAAGGTATATGGAAAGGATGGACTGACATGAGAAGATGAATTTATGCTATATATTTTGGAAATTAACCTTAGGTGAGAAGACAAACTGTCTAGATGAAAACTTTTGCATATTAGTGACCTAACATGAAAGAGACTGCTGTCCTAAAGGTAACCAGACTGAATATGTGCATAGATGATACATTGAATGTAAACCGATAGCTAAGTCTGTTACAAACAGATAAATTGGTTTATGTTATTTGGGAAATAAAGCAGGATAAATAACAAGTTTAGTAGTTTCACACTTCATTGATACTGTGGAACTTTGACTTTTAAGTTAGCAGAAAGGGATTAATTGGGACTTTTCCCCCTAAGAGATATAATCCACACACCATAAAATTTACTGTTTTGAACTGTGTAATTCAGCCTGTTTTTTTTTTTTTTTTTTTTTTGTATAGTTATGAGGTTGTCAACCATTGCCACTATTCAGTTCCAGAACATTTTCATGATCCCAAAAAGAAACCTATACCTGTTAGCAGTCACAGCCCCATATCCTCTGGCAACCACTAACGTACTTTTTGTGTCTGTGGGTTTTCCTGTTTGGACATTTCATATAAATGTAGTCATACAGTATGTGCTTATTGTGTCTGCTTCTTTAATACAATGTTTTCAAGATTCATTCATGTTGTAGCAAATGTCAGTATTTTATTCTTTTTGTGGCTAATATTCCATTGTAATGAATATACCAAAATTTGTACCTATTCATCAGTTTATAGAAATTTGGGTTGTTGCTAGTTTATAGATATTATGAATAGTGATTCTGTGAATGTTCATGCACAGAGTTTGAATGAATATATCTTTTTGTTTCTTTGGGGTATATATCTAGGAATGGAATTGATGTTAATTCATGTTTAACTTGATGAGTAACTGCCAAACTGTTTCTAACGTGGCTTCACAATTTTACATTTCTGCTAATGCTTGTTATTTTGCTTTTTAAAATAGACATTCTAATGGGTGTGCATTAGTAACTGATTGTGGTTTTGATTTGTAATTCCATAGTGACTAATGATATTGAATATCTTTTCATCTACCTTGTTGGCCATTTTGTTTATCTTCTTTGAAGAAATGTCTCTTCAAATCTTTTGCCCATTTTAAAGAAGTTATTTGTCTTTTTATTCAGTTCTGGGACATCTTTATATATTCTGGAGGTTCTACCATATCAGATATATGATTTGCAAATATTTCTCCCATTTTTGTGGGTTATCTCTTCATTTCCTTGATATCATCCTTTTATGCACAGAACTTTAAAATTTTGATGAGTCCAATTTATCTGTTTTTCATAGTTGGCTTATGCTTTTGGTGTCATATCTAAGGAAACATTAGCTAACTGAAGGTCATGAAGATTTCTTCCTACATTTTCTTCTATGAGTTTTATAGTTTTAGCTTTTATATTGAGGTCTTTGTTCCATTCCAATTTAATTTTTGTATATGATATACAAAAATTTGCATATGGATATTCAGTAGTTCTATCACCATTTGTTGAAAAGATTCTTGTTTCCCCATTGAGTTGTTTTGGGATGTTTGCTGAAAATCTGTTGGCCATAGATAAGTTCATTCTGTATTCTGAATTGTGTTCCATCAACTTATATATCTACCCATGTGCCATACCAGTCTTGATTACTATAGCTCTGTAATAGGTTTTGATATTGGGAATTGGGAATTCTTTAACTCAGTCCCTTGTAATTCCATATGAATTTTGAGATCAGTGTGTTCATTTCTGTAAAAAAAGGCATCTAGAACTTTGATATGGATTGTATTGAATCTGTTCATCAGTTTGGGGAATATTGCCATTTTAACAATATCAAGTCTTTCAATTGAACAACGGGATGTCTTTAAATTTATTTCTGTGTTCTTTAATTTCTGTTATCAGTGTTTTGTAGTTTTAAGTTTACAAGTCTTGCATTTCATTAAATTTATTTTTAAATATTTTATTCTTTTTGATGCTATTGCAAAGTGAAATTGTTTTCATTACCAGATTAACCATTTCTTGTATACAGACACACAACTGATTTTTGAATATTGACCTTATGTTTTACAACTTTGTTAAACTTGTATATTAGTTTTAATAAGTGTTTTAATGGATTCTTTAGTATTCTGTATCTGTAAATACAGATGGTTATACTTCTTCCTTTCCAGTATTTCTTTTAATTCCTAATCACCCTTGCCTGATTTCCAGTGCAATGGGGAATACAGACGTTGAGGGCAGGCATCCTTATCTTTTTCTTTGTCTTTGGGGAAAAACTTTCATTTTTCACCAGTATGATATTAATTGTGGGTTTTTCATAGGTGCCCTTTATTAGGTTTAGGACATTTCCTTCTATTCCTGGTTTAGTGAGTGTTTTTACCATGAAAAGGTATTAGATTTTCTCGAATGCCTTTTCTGTATCTATTGAGCTGAGCTTATGGTTTTTGTTCTTTATTAACATTGTACATTATATTCATTGATTTTTTATATGTTGAACCAATCGTGTATCCATCCCTGGGATAATGATGGTTGTGCTTTTAAATAGCCTTGTATTTTTCACCTGGAAATAAGTAGAAACTTGTTGTACTGACATTATCATGGAGGTAATAGGACTGAACCTGAGAGAACATATTCTTTGGATAAATGCTTTATTTTTGAGTTCTAGGGTATAATGTAAATAAGAACTATTCAAAGGCTTATATCGTAATGCTTTGTACAACATTGAAGTAATTTTGTCTTTATTAAAACAACATTTGCTTGGACTTATACGTAGCTTAGTGAAAAATTTGAGGATCTATGTTTATCTGTATCATTTACCTATTGATAGTATGCCATATTAATATTTTCAGAGTCTTGCAAACTCTAGTTCAGAATGCTCTGACTTGAACATTTTAAACTTGAGAAATGGTAGTTAACAAGTCAATATGGAATCCTCTTGTGACAAAGGTTGTTCTTAGTGGTATCTCAGGAGACATTGTATCAGGAACTTGTCAGAGTAATAAATACCTAGATAAGTATCTTATAGAAAGTGACAAAGGATTTGAAAAAAGAATGCTTGATCAAAGTTTTGATGCAATGTATAGTCAATATTTTCTTCTGCTTAAAACTGCTTATAATTTGACATGAATTAACTTGCACTGTCTTCTTACCTGTGGGAATGGTTGTTTGGAGAGATGCCCAGGTACCTGTCAACTCTAGTTGAAAAGTTGAAATAACCACTTAAAGAAGTTGTTAAATTAAACTTGGATGAAATAACTTTAGGTGCTTTTCCTTCTCTCTGCCACACTAATATGTACACCCTACCAGACAGAAAATAGATTCAAACATCAGACATGTATTTTGTCCTTTATCTGTTTTATTTTCCTGTAATTATCAAACCTTTTCACTTTTTTCTCCTAACACTTTTGTTCATAGAGGAGTTTTCCAGATTAGAAATCCAAATTTCTGAAAAAAAATTTAAAGTTGATATAATTTCCTCAAATACTTTTTCTTTTTTTATTAAAATTTTTTTTTATTGTTTATGCTATTACAGTTGTCCCAATTTTTCCCCTTTACCCCTTCCCCACAGTCAATTCACACATTGTTGTCCATGTCTGGTACATATGTTATTTGTCTAGTCCCTTTACATTCTTTCAACTGGTCTGAACCTTACACCCCCCCCCTTTAAAAAAATAAATTATTTTATTTTTTGGGGGTGTACCCCTGCTTTATAACAATTCTTCTCTCTCAAATTTAAGACCCTTTATATTCTTACAGAGGACAATGGGCGAAGGTCTCCTGCTCCTCTAGCTGCTTCAAGATGGACATGGTCGCCGCCGTCCTGCCTACCCTCCAGTTCAGAAATCCCTAATAAGGGTGGGGGTGTGGAAGGGAGGGTGGCCTTCCCACAAGGGGAAGGATCGTGCAGACTCCAGGTCGGTTGGCTGTCCCCGGACAACGACATACTCCGTTTAACAGGCTGGCATCCTTGTTGTATTCTGGGGGCAACACATTTGGCAACAGGGTTAAAAGGCATCATTAAATCCATAACCACTAGATGACAAAAGGCAGGGATTAATTTTTCAATGTCCCACATTAGGGAAAGATAAGGCTTCTTTGGAGGAAGGTGTGCAAGGCATGTCACACCTGTCCAAAGCCCTTTTGCCTACTTCACTTAGTTTGGGCTGAGGACCCTTTCTATCCAAGCCATTAGGATAGATAAGTGAAATAAGTTTTAAGTGAAGCCCACAGACCATGCCATACTTCACCAACCCAACCACTTAGTTCAGTCAAACCATTGAGTCTCAGGAGGCCGCAATGCAGACAGGATTAAGTGAAGCCTATATGTACAGATAATCACTCAGGTAATGAGATCATAGGCTTATGCCCTATGAAAACAGAACACATATGGTAATTTACACAACATAACCCACAAACCAGTCTCTAAATCTGCAAGACTGTCTTATTGGGGAGACATCCAGTTGCAAGGCATTTGACATTCTTCTTGCCTGTAAATTAAGCATCTTTGATGATGTCACAGACCTAGTTTAACTTTCAAATGACAACAAACTTTAAATGAAAATAAACTTTGAAGACGGTTAGCTGACTAGTTTATAGTCTACCACTGAGCATTGTTATTTTCCTTGAATCGCGATTTTTCTCCTTAAGATTATGCTCCTTGTCAGTAAAGGGACTGCATTAAGTCCAGTTTTAATTTATCCTGTTCGTTTGCATAAACACAACAAGAGCAGCAAATGATCACATATGATCTTTACATCTGCTTTGCTGGAACTTACACAAGGAACCTTTAGGGTGATTTTCAGTCTGCCCTTCAGGGCACAGGAGCTGAGCCACATACCTGGCATTCAGCCTTGCCTGTAAACACCTGTCTTTTCCAGGTCCTTCAGGTTTTCCATTATGCCTTAAGGTCCCTTCTAGCCATCTTTCAGGAAAACAACCTTCATTCCTTCCCTGGAAAGATTGCCATGAACCGCACAACCAACCAAGGTACCAGGCCTTTTTTCTCGTGGGCTTTTATTACCTTCGAAAGTCAATCCCAGTTCCTCAGGGCTTTTTGGTAACAACCAGAGCCCAGGCATACCTCCTTTGGGCATGACATCCCAGTCAAAGTCCTGGGTAACAAAACCTCTATTAACAACTGGTCTTATTAGTTTTATGCAAAGAACCTATGTCATTATTTACGTCTTCAGAATACCAAATTCTGGAGGGATCAGGTAGGGAGGAAAATATACAGTGTGAAGGAAAGCCCTTGTCATTCTAATATTCATCAAAATTGCATTTCCATACTTTATATTTCCTTTTGTTCACTTTCCTACATGTGAGAGTTTTTTTTTGGGGGGGGGGGTTGCTGGCTAATTTATTAATTTATTTTGCTTTCTTTTTTTTCCCCTCCACTAAAAATTTTTGTTTATTTTTCTATTACAGTTGGTCCCACATTTTTCCCCATTGTTTCCCGGCACCCAGCCCACCCCTTCTCCCTCAGTCAGTCCACACTCAGTTGTCCATGTCCATGGGTCATTTATACATGTTCTTTGACTAGACCCTTCCCCTTCTTACCCACTTCTCTCCCTCCCCCCTCCCCTCTTGTCACTGTTAGTCTACTCCTTGTTTACATGGTGTGGCCCTGTGACTGGGCCTAATGAGCATGGGGTCAGTGGAGCCGTGAGCCTGAGGCTGCTTCCCTCTGGACCCTCATTTTCAGCCTCTTCAGGCCGTGTCTCCGGGGTCCAGGAGGAGCGCGCTCTTGGCCACCGTCCAGGCCTCTGCGAACTGCCGCCCCTCCAGGGAGCACTGCCCGTGGCGCAGCAACACCTGGGCGGTGGGGGCCCGGCCTGGCCGCTCGCACAGGCTGCTGTGGGCCTGGGTGGGCGCCAGCTTGAGGGTCAGGGCGAAGGCCCCTGTGGCCCCAGCCTCGTTCATCAGGCTCAGGAGCAGACGGCCCCAGGAGAACAAGTCCACCACCCTCATCGCAAGGTCGCAGTTCCCTGCACCCTCCCTGAGCACAAGGTCCAGTTCTCTGAGTGCCCGGCTAAACTCCTGCAGCTCAGCCAGGCAGGTGGCCTGCTGGTGCAGGTGACAGGCACTGCCACCCCCAGCCAGGACGGCCAGCGAGCAGTAGCCCAGCGCCTTCCTGGGCTGCCCTGAGGTCAGGAGGCTGCTGGCTTCCTGGACAGGGGCTCCACGCCATGTCCCCAGGGGAGGCATAGGGCACCCGGACACTCAGCAGGGATGCTGTCTGGGGCCGCAAACGCCAGTCTGGTATGCAGGCGTGTGTGCTGGGCGGGGGAGGGAGGCTTGTCTGGGACCAGTGCCCAGTGTCCGTGGCGTCGCTGCTGGGGCTCCCTCCCGGGAGCTGTGGTTCTGTATTTCCATCAGACAGACAGCATACAGAGCGGGAAGGGCGGCCTAGGACACGGTGCAGTCCAGCTCGTCTCTCCTCCGTGTGACGCTAACCATTGGGCTCCACCTCCCTCTCAAATATATTTTTTTAATCCTCATGTATTTGAATTTTACTGGTTGCATAATAGTCTATCCAGATCACATGTAATTTAGCTAGCCTTCTATTATTAGTTATTTGATATTTCTCAACTTTGTTATTGTTATTGCTTTTTTTTTCTTCTAAATTAAGCCTAGTGTGTCTGCTTTAGTTATTTAAAAATACTGATTTATTTCATCAGTAAAACGTAGTGAACTCTTAAGATCTTAAGACTTCTATCTAGGTAGCCATTGCTGTTATATAACTCCAGGATTACCATACATATAGATGTGAGTTGGGGTCCTAAGTGTAGTCTCACCATTGCTACACTTCAGAAGGATCAACATTGTGGATTTATGGATCCTCTTTGTTTTTTGGGCAATTTTAGTACAGGAAGGCCTGGCAAGTTTTTATGTGTGTCTACCAAGTACAGAAATAAGTATTTGAACCATTTCCATAATTGTCTACGAAGAAGATTTTGAAGGAGATTTTGACCTTTGGACTACTTAGCTTTTCCTTCATATTATTCAGTTTTCATGTGAGTGGTCCCTGGATCCATTATCTGTCCCATGAGCAAGTGTATTAAGAAATTTATTTTCCCTCCCAGCAATTAATAAAATCTGCTGGAGCAGTGAACTATGAATGTATTTTCTTAAAGGTCATAATTACATTCCTTGTATAGTTCATTTTGAGCAGTTTTTAAGATAAAAATATAATAGTAATCTGATTTCTCATTTTCCCTATTATAAAAATATAGTTGTATTTTAGAATTAAAAGGAATACCAGCAGTCTTTGGCTTTACAGGTAATTAGAATGATCATGTAACTTGGCCAATGTGACATAACTATGTGTTTATTCATTAGTTATACACTTCGTAACTTACATGACAAGAGAATAACACAGCTGAGAGGAAAACTAAACCAAAGGAAGAACTGATTGCCAGTCAAGATCTTTGCTGGACTTACTAAAGACCATAAACAGTAATTGAGACTATAGACAGGAAGATTTTAACAACCTAAATTGAGTTTAAAACACAGCTTCAAGTTTCTCATGACTTAATTACTCTTGTGTCTTCTAAACATTGGACAGGAAATGATTGGATAAGTAAATGATTAGAGAAGTAAAATTTAGAGGCAGGTATACAGGGTGGGGCAAAATAGCTTTACTGTCATGAGTATCAGAAACACAATTTATTCTTGTATTGTTATTTATTTATTTATTGTATTATTTTATGTGTGAACAATTGTAAACCTACTTTTACCCCATCCTATAAGTAGACTGGGCAAAACCTGCCCATTTTGGTAAATTATTGTTGTGCCTTGTTTGTACATTTCCCCAGATGTAGTATGGTAGACAAACAATTGCCTAGACATTAGGGGACTCAGTGAAATTTTCCTTTTTAACTTCTATTAGTCACTGTAGATCTATCTGTTCCAGCTCATTAGTTCATCCACACTGTACTTCTACCACTGATATTGAAAGCTATTATTAACCAAGAAAGTAAAGGTGAGAACCTTTCTGAATAACTTGCTTCACATGACAAATACGATGCTGATGGCTGCTTAGAACTGTGGAGGCATCATCAAAAAGAAAAAGTAGCCAGGTGATTTTAAGAAGTGTTTTGGAATTCCTTGTCCTTAGAACTGTATCATAGAGGAAGTCTCTTCTACCTTTTTGTCAGTGATAGTGCCTCAAAGGCAGAAAAATGAGTTCCCTTTGACTAGGAGAAATAAATCACCCACACACAGTGAGACATGATAGTTTTTGATAACTGGCAATGCTGATAAAAATCAAAACAAAAGATGTCTAGAAATCTGTGCCAGTGTAGAATTGGTATGCTCATTTGAGTAAATTATAGGTAGCATGTGTTCAGCATTAGTCTTGCTCTGGTTTCATTAGTTTTACTCTCTTTATAAAATAAAAATTGTATGAGGAGAAGAAAGACACTTATCTAATATAATAATTATGTTATTTCTAATTTTCCAACCCATTTAACAGAACTATATTATGATCTGAGAGGTCATTTTAAGGAAAATGTCTTGTTTCTTGAAATAGTTAATTAAAAATATTTCCTTCTTGAATTCTTCAGTGTTAGTTCTTTATGATAATAAAAGGTATGTATAAACCTGGTTGATACTCTCCCCCCTATTTATCATCAAGCAAACAGATATATACAATAAACACCAATTTCTTCGATTGCTACAAAACTTTACTCATGTAGAAATTGAATACACACTAATAGGTACTTAATGATTATTTTCTATATCAGACATTTTATGCATAAATTAGAAAAAAATCCCATTCGAATTATAAAATACATCATTTTATGCAATAATCATTTTATTAATTTTCAATATTATTAAAAATAAGTAAAAGTAGAAAACCTTTTTAGCTATTTCATTGTCAAGTTTATGTAAATAAACTGGCTTACTTCTACTCCTTGAAAGTCTAGCTAAAATAGTCTAGCTAGACTATTTTAATAATACGACGCTCAAATCCTTATATCAAGTTTCTTTGGCTCTGTCTGCCAGCTTTAGTATATTGCACTGAAATACATGTTTTTCCTTGATGGAAGATGTACTTTTGCATTTGCAGTGGTTTGCTACTTCCAACCTTTATTCTTTGCTTCAGAAGGTGATAACATTTTAATATGTGGCCATAGTAATAATATACTGTATGTATTAATAAATGCTCTTTAATAATGAGGAATAGTTCATGGAAAGATGCTTGAGTCACTTTTGTGTGATTTTTTTCATCATAAAATATATTATTTATAGTATAGTGATTAAGAGTAGGATTCTGTAGTTAGATTGACTAGTAATTACCTCACAGTTTTGTGGTGATGCTTAAATAATAGTTATACATTAAGTTCTTACAACAGTGTCTGCCACATACAGACTACTTTTTTTAAGTGTTAGTGGTCCCTGTTATCATTACTACTATCCTTCACCACCGCCACCATTATTACTATTTTTGTTGTTATTGGTATCATGTTCGTATTTTAGGGATTCTGTAGTTTCTGTTCCTACAAAATGGAGAGCTGTGTTTTTTTATTTTTATTTTTGGTAGATATTCTGGGTATATTTAAAGGAGTATTTTTCCACTGAACATGATTTCAAACAATCGTCTTTTATCATTATCATTCAGATATGTGAATAACAGATTCAAATTTTCTCTTGGCTGTTGTATTCAAAATATTTTGTAAGTCATATATTTCAGATCCTCTGGATAATTAAATAGTATGGAATCAGATCTGCACTATTAAGTTTTATAGAAATTACATAATAAATACTGAAGTTATATGATATGGGGCTATTAGAATGAATAGCTTTTACAGCCTTAACATGAAATTGAAAAATAAATGAATAATGGAAAGAATAATATGGTAGCATTCATATACCAGATGGTTAGAAACACATATAAACTAAAGATCTGTAATCAAAAACTCACAATCTTGAATCACAAGCAAAGTGAATATATGTAACAGAAGCTTTCAGTAGGGCTTAACTGTTATCTATCGTGAAGCTCAATAAAGGAAAGAATATTTTTGTATATGCCTGCCCTTCCACATATCACACACAGCATCTTTTGGGTTTGTTCCATGGTTATACCGCTAGTTAGCACATATATGTCTATTTCAAGTCTTCCTCATTGATGGCAAGTTGCCTAAAAGAGGTTATTTTAGTGTCCACTGTCCTTTCTTCATTTTGTTAGTGCCTTTCACTGTGGAATTCCTCCTCTTTAAAAGTAAATAGGAGTCCAAGAATAGACATCCTTTTCCTCCCCTCAGCCCAACAACAGTCAGCCTGTTTAGGAAACTGAAGAAGAAAATTGTTTAGGTAGAACTTGTTAATGAGGATTTTGCCTAGTTTAGCAGCTTCTGCACCAGAATATTATCAGGAAAAGTTTTATGCCAGCAAAGGATAATGGATTGTTTTAATAGTTTTACTGCATAGAAATCATACATGTGGAAATTTTGTAATTTAATTAATTTCTTTCTCACATGCCAGTGATGGAGGAGAAAGAAGGATATTTTTCTTAATATGCATGTAGGGGGTATTTGAATATTAGATAAGCTCATAAAACAAATATCTGTTTTTTAGTACATAAAACTTGGTTCTGTGAAAATTCATTTTAAATAATGGTTCTGATACTCTTCTATCTTAGTAAGAAATTCTTTTCTCCCCTCTTCCCAGTAACCTCTTCCCTACAGCAATCCCACCCCCACTTAGTTGATGTCCATGGGTCATGCATATAACTTCTTTGGCTTCACCGTTTCCTATATTATTCTTAACTTCCCATCTATTTTGTACCAACTGATCATGCTTTTTTTTTTAAGTATATATTTTTATTATGTTGTTATAGTAGTTCCAATATTTTCCCCTTTGCTCCCCTCTGCCCAGTACCCCCTTTCCCTTCAGCTATCCCAACCCCCTTAGTTCCTGTCCATGGGTTGTGCATATAAGTTCTTTGGCTTCACCATTTCCTATATTATTCTTAACTTCCCCTTGTCTATTTTGTACCAACCAATTATGCCTCTTAATCCCTGCACCATATCCCCATTTCTCCCCCTCCCCGCTCCCAGCTGATAACTCTCCAAATGATCCCCATACCTGTGATTCTGTTCCTAGTCTAGTTTCTTAGTTGGATTTTGTTTTTATTTTTTAGATTCAGTTGTTGATAGTTGTGAGTTTGTTGTCATTTTAGTGTTCATAGTTTTGACCATCTTTTTCTTAAGTAAGTTCCTTTGGCATTTCGTATAATAATGACTTGGTGATGATGAACTCCTTTAGCTTTACCTTGTCTGGGAAACACTTCATCTGCCCTTCCATTCTAAATGATAACCTTGCTGGATAGAGTATTCCTGTTTGCAGGTTGCCTTTCGTCACATTGAATACTGCTTGCCAGTTTCTTCCTGCCTGCAAAGTGTCCTCTGAGAAATCAGCTGATAGTCCTATAGGAACCCTCCTGTAGGCAACTCTCTGCCTCTCTCTTTCTGCCCCCAGGACTCTGTCTTTATCTTTAACCTTTGGCATCTCAATCTTGATGCGTCCTGGTGTGGTCCCCTCTGGGTCCAGCTTGCCTGGGACACTCGGTGCTTCCCGGGCCTGTATGTCCATCTCCTTTACAAAATTTGGGAAGTTTTCCTCATTTTTTTCAATTCTTGCTTCCTCATTCTGCACTGGTTGACTGTGTTTTTCTTCCTTATGTTCCAAATCATTGATTTGAATCCCGGTTTCCTTCCCTTCACCATTGGTTTTGTGTGGATTTTCTTTCATTTCACTTAGCATAGCCTTCACTTCTTCTCTTATGCATTTGCTATACTCAAGCATATCTGTCAAGTCTATGAGCATCTTTATCACCAGTATTTTGAATTCTGTGTCTGTTAGGTTGTCTATCTCCTCTTCTGTTAGGTTGGCTATCTCCTCGTCCCTTAGTTCTCCCACTGGAACTTTGATCTGTTCCTCCTTTTGGGCACTACTTCTCTGTCTCCTCATTCTGACTGGATTCTGTGTTTGTTTGTCCCAGGTAGAGCTGTCGCTCCTGTTATGTTGTAAGGGGCGGAGCCTTAGGGATTCGTCAATACAAGTCGACCCGTTTCACCACGTTGTGGCGCTGTATGTGCAGGAGGGGTCCGAGAGGGAACAATGCCACCTGTCCAGCACACACTCCTTTTCCAGGCACCTCTCCCACTTCCTCACTGGGCTGGCGCCCCTCTAGGTGCTGCCCTGGCCATTGTTCCCAGAGTGGGTGGGTCTGCGGACGTTCTAGGACCGTGGGGCCCTTTAAACAAGCGGACTCTGCTGAGAGGCCGGCAGTTTCTGCTTCCGCCCCAACCCCCAATGCTCTGCATAGTCAGAAGCAATGAGGCTTGATTCTCCTGTGTGCTGGGACTGTGAGCTTCGAGGTCCGGTGAGGATCTGGAAACACTCCTCAGGTGTCCCTCTGGTCTTTTTAAAACGTGTAACTGCACTTTCTGCCAGCCTGCCACTGCTGCCTGCACCACACCACATCTTCTCCACCCCGGCTCCGCCCCTCCTACCTGTCTGGATGAGTATTTCTTCTTTATATCTTTGTTTGCTGGACTTGCATGGAGTTTGATTTTCTGGAACTTCTGGTTGTTTCTAGTTTTGAGGTAGTTGTATGCCTTCTTAGTTGTGGAAGGAGATGCAGCGTGTCTCCAATTATGCTTCTTAATCTCTGTACCATTTCCCCATTTCTCTCCCTTCCCCCTCCCAGCTGATAACTTTCAAAATGATCCCTATACATATAATTCTGTTCCTTCTCAGGTTGTTTGCTTATTTTGTATTTGTTTTTATTTCTTTTTAGGTTTCGTTGTTGATAGTTGCGAGTTTGTTGTCATTTTAATGTTCATGGTTTTTATGTTCTTTTTCTTAAATAAGTCCCTTTAACATTTCATATAATAATGGGTTGGTGATGATGAAGTCTGTTAGCTTTACCTTGTCTGGGAAACACTTTATCTGCCCTCCCACTCTAAATGATAGCTTTGCTGGATATAGTAATCTTGGTTGTAGGTCCTTGCTTTTCATCACTCTGAGTATTTCTTGCGAGTCTCTTCTTGCCTGCAAAGTTTCTTTTGAGAAATCAGCTGATAGTCTTATGGGAACTCCTTTGTAGGTAACTCTGCTTTTCTCTTGCTGCTTTTTTGAGTCTCTCTTTATCTTGAACTTTTGGCATTTTAATTATGATGTGTCTTGGTGTTATCCTCTTTGGGTCTAGCTTGTGTGGGACCCTCTGTGCTTCCTGGGCTTGTAAGTCTATTTCCTTCACCAGATTAGGGAAGTTTTCCTTTATTATTTTTTCACATAAGTTTTCAATTTCTTGCTCTTCCTCTTCTCCTTCTGGCACCCCTATTATTCAGATGTTGGCACGTTTAAAGTTGACCCAGTGGTTACTAAGCCTCTTCTCATTTTTTTCAATTCTTGCTTTCTCATTCTGCACTGGTTGACTTTGTTTTTCTTCCTTATGTTCCAAATCATTGATCTGAACCCGGGTATTCTTCCCTTCACCATTGGTTTCCTGTGGATTTTCCTTTGTTTCATTTAGCATTGCCTTCACTTCTTCCCTTCTGTGTTTGCCCTACTCCAGCATATCTGTCAAGTCTGTGAGCATCTTTATCACCAGTGTTTTGAACTCTGCATCTGTTAGGTTGGCTATCTCTTTGTCACTTAGTTCTCCCTCTGGAACCTTGATCTGTTCCACTTTTTGGGCCATACTTCTCTGTCTCCTCAACTTGCCAGGCTTTGTGTCTTAGGTAGAGCTTTCGCATCTGTTATGTTGTAAGGAGTGGAGCCTTAGGTATTTGTCAGTGGGGGGTGACCTGTTTTACCATATTGTAGTTCTGTATGTTGGGGAGTGGTCTGAGAGGGAACAAAGCCGCTTGCTCAGCACTTGCCCCTTTTCCAGGCACTTCTCCTACTTCCCATATGGGACTGGTGCCTCTCTAGCTTTTGTCCTGGCCATGGTTCCCAGAGTGTGTGGTTCTGTGGATGTTCTAGAACCATGGGGGCCCTCTAAAGAATTGGACTCTGCTGAGAGACTGTCAGTTTCTTCCGCCTCCCCAGTCCCCCACTGATTTTCACAGTCAGAAGCAATGAGGCTTTATTTTCTTCAGCGCTGGAACTGTGAGCTCTGCAGTCTGGTGTGGTGCTGGGAGTGCTCTCCAGGTGTTCCTCCCTACTTTTTTAAATGTGCAATTGTGCTTTCTACTGATCTGTCACTGCTGCCGCTGCCGCCACACCACACCACGTCCTCTCCGCCCTGGCTTCACCCCTCCTACCTTCCTAGATGAGTATTACTTTTTTATATCTTTGTTTGTTGGACTTCCATGGAGCTTGATTTTGTGGAATTTCTGATTGTCTCCAGTTTTGAGGTAGTTGTATTCCTTCTTAGTTGTGAAGGGAGATGCAGCATGTCTGTCTAGGCCTCCATCTTGTCTGGAAGTCTGAACTCCAGAAATTCTAATCAACAGTATGAGCATATCTTTTTCTTGTTTTAAATGAGGTTTATATCTTAGCAGCTGAAATGACCTGCACAGATGGTTAAACGTGTAAACACCAAGTCATTGCATTCTGTATGTATATGAAGTACGCACTAGAGTTTTTAATGGCAGAATTCACTTTAGTGGATGTGAGATATCAACCTAAGTATTGATCCATATGAGATTTCAGTAGTTGTGTCTGATTAAACTAGAGGAAAACTAATGCTTTTCATTTGTGGTGGTCTTTTCTCTTGAAATAGTCTTTAGATGTTTATTGGCATTGAACAGACTGGAGCCCATTTCAGGCTTATCAGTGGTTCACTTGTATTCATGGCACCCTATCCAAAATTTGCCAAACATTTTTGCTTTGCTTATTTATTGCTCTGATTGCGCAATTCTCATTCATTAGCACAGGGACTTCTTTTTTCTTTCTCTGTGAAATGAAACAGGCCCTTAAAGAGTTTGTACTAAATTGATTAACACAGGACATTATCTGAAGGTTGGATCTAGGTTTTTCTGTAGTTCCTTTTTTGACAGGCATTTATGTGTATGCCTAACTACAGTTATAAAAGTCTAAATTTAAGGACTTCTGGTCAGGATGGAGGTATAGGTAGACATGCTCTGCCTCGTTGTGCAACCATAGAAAGAATTACAACCAGATTTAAAAAATAGGTAACCAGAATCATGAAAAAATCGAGCTATATGGAAGTCCAACAACCAAGGATTTAAAAAAGCAACATTCATCCAGATGGGTAGAAAGGGTGGAGTCACAGAGATGAGGCAGAGAGGTGGTGTGGTGTGGAGAAGCAGTGGCAGTGGAGGTGGTGGAGGCCTAACGGACAGTCCCACATTCATGTCTGGTAGATAAAAAATGGTAGGGATACCCTGGGAGTAAGCAATTTCAGCCCCAATCCAGATCACACAGCCCAGAGTTCCAGCATCAGGAAGATAAATCCCCATTACCTCTGACTTTAAAAATGAGTGCGTGTTGGGGCACTGAAAGAAGCTGCTGGATTTTCGCTGCTTAAAAGGCCCCCATGGTCTTAGAACCTATGCACACCCCAGGGCAGCAGCTAGAAGGGCACCAATGGCATACGAGAAGTGGGTGAAGTGACTAGAAACAGGGCAAGTGCTGAGCAAATCACCAGAAGCCAGACAACGGCATTGTCCCCTCTCTAAGCCCCCCACCACAAACAGAGCCACAGATCAGTGAGTGGGTTGCCCCACCTTGGCAATTACTCAGCACTGCTCCACACAACTTATGGGTGCCTCTCCTACATAGGGCATGCTACTAAAACAGGCAGTAAAAGCAGCTATACTTAATACACAGAAGCAAACACAGGGGAGGCTGCCAAATTGAGGAGACAAAGAAATATGCCCCAAATGAAAGAACAGAACAAAACCCCAGAAAAAGGAACTAAATAAAATGGAGATAGCTAACCTATCAGATGCAGAGTTCAAAACTGGTAATAAGGATGCTCAGAGAACTCATTGAGTACAACAAAAATATAAAGGAGAAATGAAGGTTACACAAAGTGAAATAAAGAAAAATATACAGGGAACAAACAGTGAAGGGAAGGAAGTCGGGATTCAAATCAATGATTTGGAACATAAGGAAGAAATAAACATTCAACCAGAACAGAAAGAGGAAACAAGAATGCAAGAGAGGGAAAAAAAAAAAAAAAAAAAGAATATGAGAAGACTCTGGGACATCTCCAAAAGTGTAAATATCAGAATCATAGGGATGCCGGAAGGAGAAGAGGAAGAGCAATAAATTAAAAACTTATTAGAAAAAACAGTGAAAGAAAACTCCCCAAATTTGACAAAGGAAATAGACATACAAATTCAAGAAGCACAGAGGGTCCCAAACAAGTTGGACCCAAAGAGGACCACACCAAGACACATTATGATTAAAATGCCAAAGGTTCAAGATAAAGAGAGAATCTTAAAAGCAGCAAGAGAAAAGAATAGAGTTACTTAAAAAGGAGTTCCCATAAGACTGTCAGCTGATTTCTCAAAAGAAACTTTGCAGGCAAGAAGGGGCTAGCAGGAAATATTCAGAGTGATGAAAAGCAAGGACCTACAACCAAGATTACTCTGTCCAGCAAAGCTATCATTTCGAATGGAAGGGCAGATACAGGGCTTTCCAGACAAGGTAAAGCTAAAAGAGTTCATCATCACCAAGCCCTTATTAAATGAAATGTTTAAGGGATACATTTAGGAAAAAGAAGATCAAAACCATGAGCATTAAAATGACAACAGACTGACAGCTGTCAACAAATGAATCTAAAAAACCCAAAAATTAAGCAAACAACCAGAACAGGAACAGAACCGTAGGTTTGGAGATCATTTGGAGGGTTATCGGCTGGGAGGGGCAAAGGGGTGAAATGAGGAAATGGTGCAGGGATTAAGAAGCAAAACTGGTAGGTACACAATAGGAGGAAGTTAAGAATTGTATAGGAAATGGAGAAGCCAAAGAACTTACACTCACAACCCATGGACATGAACAAAGGGGGGAATTGGTAGAGGGAAGAGGGGTACTGGGCCAAGGGGCCCAAGGGGGAAATATTGGGACAACTGTAACAGCATAGTCAATAAAATATATTTAAAAGATAAAAATCTAAGTTTATATGTTATGTTTACTGACTAATTAACTGATATTTTTTATATACCTGATGTGTTCCAGATGTGAAAATAGAAAACTGGGGTGAATGGGCAGTCTACTTGTGGAAAAGTGTATAAAACAAATAATTACAATTTGGTTAGGAATTTGTGTTATAATGTATGGATAAATATGAGTGGAGGTAAATGATCAATATGAGCATATAGATTGATGAGAGGATGGAGATGTGTGTGTGTGTGTATGTAGACGTAAGATATATAAGTGTGATAGAGTTCAGACAGTGATCATCTTGTTTTTCGGGGGACAAAAGCAAGAGAGTCTTCATAAAGGATATGACATTTTTGTTGCTTTTTGAAAGCTATGTAGAGTAAACACGCTAGTTCTAGTATTAGCTGAAGAAGAATATGATTACATTCACCTGCTTCATTTTTCTGTATGGAACTTAGGGCCATCCCACATACTATGTTCATTTCACTAATCATTCACTGTCTACTATATTAGGACATAGCTCTCTGAAGGTGTGGATTTTTGTCTGTTGTGATTATTTCTGTATCTTCAACATCTAGAAAAATGATATATATAGGAGCTCAAATATATGTTGAATTAAGTTTGTGAGTTCTAGAATAATTGCCTTATTTATTATATTTTCTTTAGTTAATTAAGAATATTTCTTGCCTGGCCAGTGTGGCTCAGTTGGTTGAGCATTGTCCTGAAAACCAAAAGGTTGCTTTTGATTCCTGGTCCGGGCACATGCCTGGATTGCAGGTTTGGTCCCCGGTTTGGGTGTGTAGGAGAGGTGACAGGTCAATGTTTCTCTTTCACATCAACATTTCTTTCCCTCTCTCTCTGTCCCATCCCCTCTTTCGAAAATGGAAAAGAAAAAGAATCTCTCTCTACAATACATTCATATTTTTGCTTTGTACTTTTCATTATGTGTATTTAAGTCTTCTGAGTGATAAGATGCTATTTCTACAATGTTCCTCAAACCCATTCCCTCTTTTTATCTCCCTTGTTCACTTTATCTCCAAAATCTCTTACCTAGATTGATACAGTCTCCTAATTGTTTTCCATGTCTCTGTGCAAGTCCCTTTAACTTTCTTTTTTATAGCTAGCAGATATATCTATACTGAGCATATCATTTCTTTGCTTTAAAAAAATTCCTAATCCATCTGTCTAGAATAGAATTTTTACTCTCCAGGACGACTTACAACCCCATCCAGAACTTGGATTCAGCTACATAATGGGGACCATCTTATAACATAATAAAAATGGGTCTATTCATTTTTCTTCATATCATTAGTGTTTGGCACATAATAGAGAATTCAGTATATACTTTTTTGAGTAGATGAATACATATAAATGTGTATGAAAGAAGGAATAACTACAATGAGAAATTTCATTGTAAGTGCTTGTGACCCTGGTTGGTGTGGCTCCGATGATTGGAGCAGTGTCCCGTAACCAAATGGTTGTGGGTTTGATTCCTTGTAGGACACATACTTAGGTTTGGGTTCGATCCTGGTCCAGGTGCACACAGGAGGCAATCAGTCGATGCTTCTCTCTCACATGAATGTTTCTCTCCTTTCCTCTGTTTTTAAAAGTAATGAAAAAATGTCCTCAGTTGAGGTTTAAGAAAAGGAAAATAAAATGCTTGCTTTTAGATAAAAGATGGTAGAAAAATCTAACTTAACACTAGTAGTTAAGAAGCCTTTTTTTTTTATACAGCTGATTTATTTTTCTTACTGTCTAGTTGTATTTATTTTAATTTTCTCCCTCCCTAATTGTATATGCACACTCAGATTGAAAATCTTCAAGAGCAACTTAGAGATAAGGAAAAGCAGATGAGCAGCTTGAAAGAACGAGTCAAATCCTTGCAGGCTGATACCACCAACACTGACACTGCCTTGACAACTTTGGAGGAGGCCCTGGCAGAGAAAGTGAGTGATTGGTCCAGGCTGTTCACAGACACATTTCTTCTACTTTCGCATTAATCTTATGTTTTCCTAGTGATAAGACTTGGATATAGAAGACAGAAAAAATCGCTTTGGGCAGAAAGGGAGAAGAGCTCCCTGTATTGTTGCTAATACACATAGTATAAGGGAAAAGAAAATCCACTTCATTATTGCCAGTTTAAGTATCCGTTGCTAGGCATGATGGATTCTACACTAGAGGACAGTGGCTGAATTTTCTAGAATTAGCCATTTATTCCCCACTTATGCTCTTGTGAAGAAAAAGAAAAGTTATTTTTATTTATATGGTCAACTGGAATTTGGGGATGTGGGAATATCAGACACTAACCATTAGGAAGCAATATATAATTAGTTTTCCTTTACTGTGTTGTATTGATTGATACCTAATATATTTCTGGGTTTTAATGATTAATACAGTGAATGTACTTGCTGCTTTTCTAGTATTGACCTTGCTGCTTCATTTTGCCTTTATGAGCAAACTGATGTTTTCAGTAAATAAAAAATTTGACTAAATAAAAAAAGAATGAAGACTTGATTACTGAATATATTTACAAATAATATCCAGAAATAACTTACGTAACTTGTAAACTTCCTGAGTATCTGTTAACAAAAAGCTTTAATGTTTTTTCTTTTATTTTAATATTCTTTATGTTTTAAACTCAACATATTATAATTTCCCCAACACCCCACTTTTGGTGTGTAAATTGTGAGTTGTTCCCATTGCCTATAGACAACATGTAAATTATATATAAAGAACAAATATTTGTTACTTATTATTGTTAGGTTGTGTGTGTGTGTGTGTGTGTGTGTGTGTGTGTGTGTTTAGTTACTTGGGAGTTGAATAAATTGAATTATTCCTAACGAATACATCCTTTAGGGATTTCTAATGCTGGCTGAGATTATGTGAAAAGAACCCTAGGCGAATCAAAATAGCAAAGCCAGATCTTTTTTATAGCAAGATAGGTAAGAAGGATGAATTCTTTAAAAAGTAAATTATTAACAGGTTTTCACTGTCTTTTGAATGGATGATGGAAGTGTGAAATTTTATGAGCTAAAAGTTGAATTATAGTCAGATGATATGAGTATGAAAGGCATTTTCTCATTTAATGATGTGCTCTCTCACCAGGAGCGGACAATTGAACGCTTAAAGGAGCAGCGAGACAGAGATGAGCGAGAGAAGCAAGAGGAAATTGATAACTACAAAAAAGATCTTAAAGACTTGAAAGAAAAAGTCAGCCTATTGCAGGGTGACCTTTCAGAGAAAGAGGTTAAGATCACCAAAATGGAATTTTTGGTTTCCTTAGTTAGTGCATTGTGTGTATATGTCATTGGTGTTTATATAATGAGCATTAAAAAGTATTTAATGGATGATTTTCTTAATATTCTTATAGCAGGCCTTTTGGGGAAGACCTTAAGGTGCATTTAAGGAAGTTTGCAGAAACATAGTAGATTGGATCATTTATTTCCTATGTCTTGTCTTCTTTCAGTGTGTTATAAATTGATTTCTTACTTGTTAATGACATTTTGAAAGATCCTAAAATAATTGAAGCCCGGTTACATTTGGAGAAGTATTGTGCTAATAGTACGAAAGGTGATAAATGAAAGGAATATGCAAAAGAAAGAACAATTTATTTGCAACAGCTTTTAAAGTGCATCTTACCATTGGCAGAGAAATCTTAAATGTTGACTAAGTGACTTAATCTACTTTGATCTTGCTTTTGGGGAATCATATTAATGTGACCTAAATAGAAAAAATGGCTAATGCTGTGTGATCAGATAGTAATGCATGAGATTTAGGGACATCATCAGGATTTTTTTTCTAATACCTTTAAGAAAGTTTACAGAAACTTAAGTTTCTAGTAGAATTTTTATGTTAAAAGAGAAAAATATTTTACAGTATTTAAGTCAGTGTAGCTACTGAGGTTGACTACTTATATTCACAAATCTTGATCTACTTACATTTACTTTGTGGAAATGGATGTGTATTGATTGAACTCATCAAATCACTTATTCAATTGATATTTCTTGGGACTTCATCTTACGTTAGTTAGGACTTGAATGCTAAAGTTAATATTGTTTTATATTACATGTTCTTGAAATAGAAATATGTCAGTATATGATAATGGAAAGAAACTACAAGCCACCAAGAAAGTAATTTAAAAAAATTTAAATCTCCATTTTGTTTATAGTTAGTATTTATTCTGGATGTATTTATTGCTTTTTTTAGGCTTCACTCTTGGATCTGAAAGAGCATGCTTCTTCCCTGGCTTCCTCAGGACTGAAAAAAGACTCCCGGCTAAAGACACTAGAGATTGCTTTGGAGCAGAAAAAGGAGGAATGTCTGAAAATGGAATCACAGTTGAAAAAGGTTAAAGAAAAACTTTCTAGTTTCTTGCTTTGCTTTATATAAGAACATAGTAGAAAGGTCTGTAATGGGTATAATGTGATAATCCCCTAATGTTAAAAATACCATTTTTACCTTGATTAATTCTCTTAGAATTCTTATCCGAGTTTGTTTATTTTACTCCTGAGAATCCCCAAACTCTTAGGAAATTGAAAGTTCAGAAGAAGACTAAAATATGCAGCTCCCTAATGGATGAAATATTAGACCACAATGTAATATTCTCAATTATCTGATATTTTTCTTCCACGAGCAGCAGGCTTCCAAGAAGGAGGTAATTTACCATTGATAGTGACTCACATTGGAGAATGTTAGGATATGGTATAGATATACATTATTCATTTCTTTGATATTTGCCTAACATTGATATGGCAGCGTATAGTTTTCAAAGCACTTTCCTATTTATTACCGCTGAGCTATTAACTTTATGAGATCTGGAACTGGGACTTTTGAACAGTTATAGTAGCTGTGTCCAGTTCATATGGTTACTAATGAAAAAAGGCTACAGCCTGCTCTTAAGACTTCAGGTTTTGTTCTTTTTTCATATATTGGGGGTATTCAACATGGTGCCCTCATAATGAATCATCATGTAGAGTATACCAAAAGTAAAATCATATTCTTAAGCTAAGGAAAAGAAGAAAATCCAGTATCTTGAAGTTATTTTTGAATAAATAGTAAATTACTTTTTCTGAGATTAAGGATTCTAGTTATAACCCAGTGGTCCCCAACCTTTTTGACATCAGGGACCGGTTTTGTGGAAGACAATTTTTCCACAGACCGGGGTAAGAGGTATGGTTTTGGGATGATTCAAGGGAATTACAGTCAAACTCACCTCCTGCTGTGTGGCTTGGTTCTTAACAGGCTGGGACCCATACTGGTTTGCAACCCAGAAGTTGGAGACCCTGTTATAACAAATTCAAATTCTGTAGTTGGGTTTTTTTCCTCACTAAAATGGTGGAGGTGGTTTTTTGTGTAATACCTAAATATTGAAGATAAAATTATAAGATGTATTTAGGGTTAATAAAACCGAGCAGAAATATCAAGGACAGTGTTTTATTAACCTTCTAAACTTCCCTGTTTATGACAGTTGCACATTTTCTATTTATTTTTAATCTCATTTTATTATGATGCTTCTATAGTGAGCCACTTATATGATCTCTTATATTTTAGACTTAATATTTAGGTTCATGAAAAAAATAAAGTTATCTTTGGGTAGAAGAAGTTGATGGCTTTTCCCAACTTTGATATTACCTGTATTTCTACCCGTGGCCATTTTTCATTTCCTAGTTTCTTTTGATTCATTCTGGAAGATTGTTCCTTTTTATTTTGATTAATTTTTAATTTAATTGCTAGTGCTTTTCTGTTGTACGGCTTCCACAATGCCCTTCTTCAAGAAGGAGATTGCTATTGTAATTTTCTATTGGTTTCTTCGTTCATCTCTTTTTTTCACCTGTTTTCTCTTCTCTGCTTTAATTGAACATTTTATATGATTTTATTTCTCTCCTCTCTTATATCAGTTGTGTGTCTTAAATTTTCAAAAAGTGATTTCCCTAGAGCAGTGATTTTCAGCCTTTTTCATCTCATGGCACATTTAAACTAATTACTAAAATTCTGCTGATCTGACAAAAAATAGGTATAATTTTGATTCATTCACACTGGACTGCTATTGTTGTGTTGTCTGTTGTCTTTTTTTTTTTTTTTTTTTTTAATGTGACAGTCTAAGGGAAAAGAGATCAGTGCCCCTGAGTAAATAGTCAGGTATTACATGTTTTAAAAATTCTTGCAACACATGAGTTCAAAATTGCTGCCTAGAGTATATATTTTTGACTTTTTTTCATCTTTATTAAGATATAATTGATGAGTAAAAATTGTATATATTCACAGTATACATGATTTTCTGTATGTATACACTAAAATGATTACTGCAGTCAAACTAATTAACATGTGCATTATCTTATATATTTACCTTTTTTTGTGTGGTGAGAACACTTTTAAAAACAATGAAATTAATTGCCTTAAACATTATATTAGTTTCAGATGCACAAAATAATGATATGATATTCGTATATATTGTGTAAAGGTCACCACAATAAGGGTGGTTGCCATCTATCACCACACATAACTACAAGTTATTTTCTTCTTGTGATGAGAATTTTTAAGGTCTGCTCTCTTGGCAGCTCTCAAATACATAACTATAGTCACCATAGTCTACATTGTATTCTCAAGACTTACTTATTTTGTAAGTGAAAGTTTGTTCCTATTTTCCCCTTTACTCATTTTTACTTTTCTTTCTCCCTCCCCTGCCATCTTTGGCAACCACCAGTTGGTTCTCTGTATCAGCGATTTCCAACCGGTGTGCTGTGGCAGGCACACTGGTGTACTGCAAGAATTTTTAAAACATGCAATAGTACCTGACTATTTAGGCAGGTACACTGACCTCTTTTCAATAGATTTTCAAATAAAAAGACAACAGCCAACACAACAATACCCATCCAGTGTGAATGAATCAAAAGTATACCTACTTATTTTGTCAGATTGGCAAAATACATATTTTTGTGTGAGCCCCAGCTCTCCTGGTTGGCGCTGCAGCTCCGGACGTGCTGCTCACTGTGTGTGTGCAGCCTGAGTCTCCCAGACTCCGTATATCCTCCCAAGTTTCTCTCAATTAGGGTTGGGAGTTCCCTGTGCAGGACCAAGGCTCCAGGCTTAGGGAGGGGTGGGAGCTCCTAGGCTGCATTTTCTGTCTGTTCTCTCCTCTGCTGCAGGCACCTCATGCAGGGCGTTTCCCCTTCAACTTATAAAATCTCTTACCATGCGGTGCAAAAATCCTCTATTTCTTGGCTTCAAAAATTAATATCAGCTAAGATTCTGTTGATTGTTCAGGTCACTTGTTGGAAGATCATCTGAAAATCTGTGTTGGGGGCACGAGCAAGTGGGCTCAGCTTCCACCTACTCAGCTGCTGTCTTCTAACTCCAGACTTTCTGGCCAGTGAGTCTTAACTGGAAACTGCAGGGAAGACCAGGAAGTGATGCTGGTTTCCGGCTCCACTGCTCTCCCAGGGCAGACCTGTTGGAAGTCTCACACATCCTCTGGCTGCCTCTGGTCTTGGAGGGGCAGCCTGCAACACAAAAGGGGTGTGTGGGTGTGGGTGTGTAGGAGGTTTTACAGGGCCACCAGCTGTTCCCAGCTGGCTGCCTCCACCCAACACACACCCCTTAGGAGTGCTGAGCACCACCCTGGGGGACTTGCTCAGCTATAGCCTGAAGTTGCTGCTGCTAAGTACTGCTGGCCGCTGCCACTGCAGAAGGAAGAGGTGGAAAGACACTGGGGGCAGTACTCAGTCTAGAGCATCCCTAGCACTGCCTGTAGTATAGTTTGAAATCAAGGAGCAGGATAACCTCTGGTTTTGTTCTTTTTTCTCAAGGTAACTGCCTATTTAGGAACGTTTGTGGTTCCATACAAATTTTAGAGTTATTCTAGTTTTATGAAGAATGTCATTGGCATTTTGATAGGGATTGCATTGAATCTGTAATTACTTTGGGTAGTAAGGATGTTTTAACAATATTAATTCTTTTAATCCATGAGCATGGAATATCTTTCCATTTATTTTTGTCTTCAGTTTTTTTCATCAGTGTCTTTAGTTTTCACTGTTCAGGAAGGTTTCACCTTCCTTGTTAAATTTATTCCTAGGTGTTTTATTCTTTTTGACACAATTGTAAATGGGATTGTTTTCTTAATTGCTCCTTCTGGTAAGTTTATCATTTGTTTGTAGTAATGGAACAAATTTTCGTATATGAATTTTGTATCCTGCAATTTTATTGAATTCATTTTAGTTTTTGGATGGAATCTATAATTTTCTATGTATAGTATCATGTCATCTGCAAATAGTGACAATATTACTTTTTCTGTCCCAATTTGGATCTCTTTTACTTTTTCTTCTTGCCTAATTGCTGTGGCTAGGACTTCCAAAATTATGTTGAATAAGAGATCTGAGAGGCAAGTTTTCAGCTTTTCACCATTGAGCATGATATTAGCCGTGGGTTTGTTCTATTTGGCCTTCATTTAGTTGAGGTACGTTTTGTCTGTATCCTCTTTGTTGAGAGTTTTTATCATAAATGGATGTTAAATTTTGTGACTTTTTTTCTGTATCAATTGAGATAATCATATGATATTTATCTTTCTTTTTGTTAATGTGATATATCATATTGATTGACATGTGGATGTTGAATCATCCTTGTATCCCTGGAATAAATCCTAGTTTGATTATGGTGAATGATCCTTCTAATTTATTGGTGAATTCAATTTGCTAATGTTTTGTTGAGAATTTTTGTACCTATGTTAATCTAAATTATTTGTATTTTACTTTTATGGTGTTCTTGTCTGGTTTTGATGTCAGGGTAATGCTAGCCCTCTGAAATGAGGTTGGAAGCATTCCCTCCCCTTCATTTTTTTTTGAAGAATTTGAGAAGCATGGGTACTTTAATCTTTGAACGTTTGGTAGATTCACCAGGGAACCTTTCTGGTCCTGTATTTTGGTTTGTTGGGAGGTTTGTAATTACTGATTCAATCTTTTTCTTAATAAACAGTCTATACAGATTTTCTCTTTTTTCATTGTTCAGTTTTGGAAAATTTTAAGTTTATAGGAATTTATTCATTTCTTCTTAGTTGTCTAATTTGTTGGTGATTAATTTTACATAGTAGTTTCATACAATCCTTTGTATTTCTGTAGTATCAGTTGTAATTTCTCTTTTAATTTTGATTTTACTTATTTGAGTGCTCTCTCTCTCTTTTTTTTTTTCCCTTGGTAAGTCTAGGGAAAAAGGTTTGTCCATTTTATTTATCTTTTCAAAGAGCCAGCTCTTAGTTTTATTGATCTTTTCTTATGTCTTTTTAGTTTTTATTTCATTTATTTTTGTCCTTCTACTAACTTTGGGTTTGTTTTTTTTCCCTAGTTCCTTGAGGTGTAAAGGCAGATTTTGTCTATGTAATATTTAAGCAGAGAAAAACTATAAATTGAAGACTAGCTACTAAATATCAGATAATATCTTACTGAAGTTGATATATATGGCTTGCCCACTGTGTGAATATGTGATAGAATTTGAGTTGATGTAATACCTTATTTAAATTGATATAGATCGTCGTCGGCAGCCGTCCGTCTCGAGAGACGATGGTGTAGCTTCTTAAGAGTCTATCTGCACCGCCGAGAATGGCTGTGCAGTCCGACTCGGGAGTGACATGGTATCTGTCTCCTCCCGTGTTGAATCGACATCTTGTGATGACGCTGAAGCTACAGAGCCTGGGCAGGGTAATATGGAGGGTCTGCTGTTGCCCATGCAGCAGACCCCCCCTCTCTTCGCAGCTGAAGGGTCCAAGGGAAAGACGGAGTCGATACAGCTTGGCTTCAGGTGCGCCGCAGGAGTTGCCGGTGTTGACTACAACGTCAAACCGCCTTAGGGACTCCGGCTCCGGATTTTCTGTCGGGGTTTACTCCCTTAGCCTTTCCCCTGAAGAGGTATGCCGCAAGGCAGCGGAGGTTTTTTGGAGTCAGAGTTTTCCTTCTCTGATGTACCCTGACTGGAAGATCGAACCAGCGACACTTAGCTCGCAGGCCGACGCTCAATCCACTGAGCTAAACCAGCCAGGGCAGATATAGATATAGATATAGATATAGATGTGGATATAGATATAGATAGATACATAGTTTGCCCATTGTATGTATATCTGATAGGATTTGAATACTTTTCTTTATAGGCACACGAGGCAACATTGGAAGCCAGAACTAGTCCAGAGATGAGTGACCGAATACAACAACTGGAGAGAGAGATTGCTGGGTACAAAGATGAATCTAGCAAGGCGCAGGCAGAAGTTGACCGCCTCTTGGAAATTTTGAAGGAGGTGGAAAATGAGAAGAATGATAAAGATAAAAAGATCGCTGAGTTGGAAAGGTAAGGAAAGAGAGGCTGAACAGGGTTTCATTATGTTCGGAAAGCTAAAGTATG
Source organism: Furipterus horrens (assembly GCF_987537825.1). Lineage (NCBI taxonomy): Eukaryota > Metazoa > Chordata > Mammalia > Chiroptera > Furipteridae > Furipterus > Furipterus horrens. The sequence goes on along the minus strand of NW_028327174.1, from coordinate 96,386,773 downwards.
GTTTTAAAACTATGTACTCTTGGGGTCATGCTTTTCAGTATATCTGCCTCGGTAAATTTAGGTTCATGAGTGCTTGATGTTACTTTATTATCTATTTTTTTTCTGAGTCAGTGTCAATTGTTGCAGTCTTTAAAAGGCAACACAGAATGGGAATAAATTGGGAAGCTATGGACTTCAACATTATTGGTTAGAGAGAAAGTATTCATTGATTAAGAAATTAAATTTTTCTTTTGAAAAATCAACAGAGTAGAAATAGCTACTTACTCCTTAGTTATTTTTTTATCTAAGGAGCAAATGAGCCTCAAGCTCAAAGAGTTATTTTTTCATTGGTTTAGACCTTTTAATGTTGACTTGATGCTCCTGTGGGCATTGCATTTTTAGAATTTTTACAATTTGAAATATAGAAAAGCAGATTACATCAGTGCATAGGCCAAATTTAGAAGAAGGAGGACATTTTGAGGACAATTTAGGAGACTTGGATATGATATTTATAGAGCTCTCATTTTGATTTTTTCAAAATGAGCTTTGTTTGAGCAGATTCACCCAGACAGCTCTCTTGGAATTTCTTTTGTCTGTTTTTCTATTAGGGTGTATTATATTAAAGATTAAGCATATGCCTCCTGACTTCTTTTACCCCACCCCCCATATTGTTAACATAAATTCACAAGTGCATAGAAATAGTTCTTCCAGTAGAACTTCATTAATTACCCATATTTTTCTGAAGAGTCAAGAGAGACTGACAGTGACAGAACGAGATCACTGATCTGTGTGGAGCCTGATTCTTAGGAATATCTTTATTTTTATTTTTTTGAAGGTTGGGAAGTATTAGACTACTTTCATAAATTGGTTGTTTTAACTTTTGAGTTACTGGTAGACCTGATACTTCCCCTAGAGATTATCATTTCTCTTGTTCTGTAGCCATAGAATTTTGATTTTCAAGAAACTAAAAGAAACAAAGTTCCAGTTCTACATTTCTTTTTCACTGTTTTGAAAGTATGAATAACATGGGCTGATTACCCATTCACTTGTTTTCTCTTTTCTTGATATTAACTTTATTTGTTTTTTCTGGTTATATTAAGACAAATGGATAAATTCTTTATGTCAGAATTAACGATTATGAGAGTCTCCAAGTTACATTATGTGCGTTTTTGTATGTCTTCCTTTGTGTTGCCCTGTATCTCCTGCACATGCACATGCATACACACACACACACACACACACACACACACACCCCTTGCATACTCTCATGAAAACATGCCTCTCTTTACTATGGTGTCAGCCTGAAATCAGTAGCAATACTGCATAGATTTTATAATACAATACTTTTGATGGATTAGTGAATTCCCACTAAATATATTTCAGTATTTCAGAAAAGAAATTCCTTGATAAAGTTTTAATCTTTGGTTTGATTTCTTGTATTGGAAATCTGTGTGGAAATTATTGCTTGCTTGACAAATGTTTTAATTCATTTTGGACCCAGTACTGACTTTGGTAGATGGATGTGATTTAAATGAGAGTAAGAAATAGGATTAAATTCATATTTGATATCCAAGTAGCTTTTATTAGCTACATTTCTTACATTTTGAGAGCTGTAAATGAACTACTTTTTACATGGAATGTACCATGCGGTTGATAAATCACTGGTCTTGCAAGGTTGTAATTTTGATTCAGGATTTGACACAAAGTTTTTTGGCTACCAAAAAAGAAACAGTTTTAAAACTCAGCTTTTGCTTACTGGTTTTGTAATTTGTTACTGAGCAACATAGTTTAAGATAGGAGTAAATAGTCAAGGACAGTTGGGATTATATAATGCCTTTTGTTCTCAGATTTAGTACTGAGCTGCCTGTGTGTGGCTGCCGTATTTCTGTGTGTGAGTATTTATGGTCCAATGAGTTATAATTTACGTTTCTTTTCCTTTTTTTCTTTTTTTTTTTTTTTTTTACTGTGTGGTTGCCTCTCACTCGTGCCCCTAACTGGGTACCTGACGTGCAACCTAGTAATGTGCCCTGACTGGGAATCGAACCAGCGACACTTGACTCGCAGGCCGATGCTCAATCCACTGAGCCACGCAGCCAGGGCTTCTTTTCGTTTCTTTTGATTTGTCTTACCATGATTGTATTCCTTTGGGGTTTTGGTATCTCCATGTTTATATGTGTGTTCCTTTGTGGCCATGTTGTTTCTCAGAAAGCTGTTCTCCCACAAATTGTTCCAAGCCCGGTTTCTGTCCCTGCATTGTCAGGGCTTTGTTTGGGACTCCTCGGGGAAGTGAATGTTATGTAAGGCTACAGTTCTGTACTAATTGAATTGCTATTGCTGCTCTTGCTACTGCTGGGGCTGGCTGGGGATTTTGCTTGATTGGAGTTCAAGAACAGCTGGTTATATGTCAAGTTTAAATGTACTTCTTAGGTACATTGTGAATCAAGAATTATTTTTCTGGTAAGATTCTGATATGTTGGTTATAATTTTCCTAGTCTTTGTTTCTAGCCCATCCTCTATGTGGTTGTTCTTATGCTGGAATGCCCTTCAAGGCCTCTTAGCTGAAGCATCTGTATGCTGCAGCCTAATTCAGGAGGTAGAATTCATTTCTGAAGGGTGTTCTGCGACCTTCTAAGTGTGAAAATAAAGACAGACTGTTAAAGTTATTGAACTAAAGAAAATTCTTAGTATTCTCTTAAAATTTCCCAGTACTTCTTATGTAACAATACCCAATATTAAAAGGTTTAGATTGCATAGTGAAAAATTCTCAGGCCTATTTGTGGTCTTGAGAAAAATGAATAGTCCCTTACATTGCTCTTATAGTAGTTCCTGTCAGAAGATGACTTACTGGTGTAACCCTGTCTTGACCTACTGCAGTTTTAAAAAGAGGATTATATAAGTCCACCCATACATCTGCAAATATAAAATATTTTTTCTAATTAAATCTAAGAAGTACTGTTTCTAAATTCATATTCTATACTGTGGTGTATATCAGCTGGATTTCAATTAGACAGGTAACACCAGTAGGAGAGATACGTACATACATGCATGCATGCATACATACATATGTACACCACATATATATTTATTACAAAGAATTGTATGTATATTTATACACATATGTATATTACACACACAAAGAGATTTATTACAAGTAGTTGTCTTGCATTATTGTTGGAGGCTCACTAAGCGGGTATGAAATCTGTATGGTAGGCTGTCAAGAAGAGATGACTAGCAGGGTGGAGCTCCCATGGGTACAGGGCCAAAATTGTCATCCACAGGAAGGATTTTTTTCTCTCCTGGGAAAACAATTCAGTTATGCTCATTTCCATTATCTGGAATAATCTCCTTTACTTAAATGGATTATAGGCTTTAATTATATCTGCAAAATACTGTCACAGCAGCATTTAGATTAGTGTTTGTTTATGTAACTGGGCACTGTAGCCTTGCTACACTTCAGGAAAGTCATCACCTGATGGTTCTGGCTAGTTTTTATAGATCAATTTAAGGAAAAAACAAAAACAAACAAAAAACTTGAACTTGACACATGCTCATATAAGTAGATCAGTTTGGATTAGCTTCAGCAACCCTGAATGTAATTGAAAATTTCTCTTCTAAAGTGAGCATATTAGAGAATATTTTTTTTTAAGGTTCATAATGAATGGGCTTCTCTTTGGCATAATGTTTAACATACTTAGTAATATACTAAAATTCTGATAGAATTATAATATTAGCAGCTTTTCAGACTCCTGAAAAGATTATTCACTTTCTGCTTTTTCACTCATGCTGTTCCTTTGAGCTAAATACTGGTGTCATGGCAGTATATTGGGAGAATTATCCTCTATGCCACGTTGTGTTTTGCTTCATAATACTGAAAAATTACGGTAATTCTATTTGCAACAGAAACCCTCAGTTTACTCTGAGGGTCATTTAGATTAGATTCAGATTATCATTTAGAAATTTTTATATGTGGAGAATGGCAATCGTCTTCTGATTTTCATATAATTTAGGTATCAAGAATTGCCCTGATGTATCAAAGTTAGGAATTTTCATTGATTTAAAAAATAATAGAATCTATTATTTATAACCTAAATAATTATTAGAAAATGTGGATTTATTGTGTTTCCCAATTTATGGGAATATAAAAACTGGGGTTTTAATGGATATAGGTTTCATTTTGGTGTGCTTTAAAATTTAGCAGAGGGATTAACAAATGAGAAGAAAGGACATACTTTCTTGTAAGCCTTTAATCTTTGAAAGCCTCGAAGTTCTTTTTAGTCCCTTTTTTTCCCCCTTGGTTACTCTCCCTTTAAATATGGGTCTCTAAAAACACCACGGTTGATAGGATTTATAGGTCATCAAGCTCTAGAAAATAATACTCAATCTGTGACTTCAGTTTTTCTTTGATAACCAGTAAAAATAAAAACGTCATTCGGAAGAATCGTTTAGAGATTGGCTTCATTTTGACTGAACGTGTATTCTACACTATTTTATATATGCCAAAGAGGCTTGGATATCTATCACAGAACATATGAAGTATGCCCAGGTGGTATGTCAGTAGACCTACATTCTTATCCTGGATCTCACTTACTCAGTGTGACTGTGAGGAAGTTAATTTTTAAATTTGTTTTTCATCTTTTCATCATAAATAATGGGGATGATAAATCTTGTTTCATTATTCTCTCGACTTGTAAAAACTCATTTTAAGTATTGAAACATTACAAAAAATTAACGTACAGATTGAAATGGTGCTTATGTTCATGAAATACACTTAAGGTAAAATTTAGATCTTGAAGACAGTCTGGATGGCACTGGCCATTAAAAATCTAAGTTTTTGGAGCATAATACTAATTTCAGTGAGATTGGTTAATTTTTAAAAAGGTAAACTGCCTGTCGTTATAAAAAGCAATAATGAACCACAGAGATTTCATGCTGTGTAAGAATAGTAAACATGGCTACTTTCTTCTTCTTCTTTGTTTTTTTCTTTTTTTTAAGATTTTACTTATTTTTAGAGAGAAGTGAAGGGAGGGAGAAAGAGAGGGAGAGAAACATCAATGTGTGGTTGCCTCTTGTGCACCCCCAACTGGGGACCTGGCCTGCAACCCAGGCGTTTGGCCTGGCTGGGAAGCAAACCAGCGACCCTTTGGTTCACAGCTGGCGCTCAGTCCACTGAACCATAGTAGCCAGGGCTACTTTGTTCTTTTACTACTGAGCAGTATTGGAAATGAATTGATGTTTACATAGACTTACATTTTTCTTCCTTATTTTTTTTCGATGGCCTTATTTGAGGTAGGTTTTGGTAGATTTGAAAGGAGAAATACTGTTTGTACATAATTGGGAAAAAATATTTTTAGTTTTCACATTTGAGAAAATTATATCAAACTCTTCCAAATAAATTAGAGTACTGTAATTCTACAGAATAACCAAAGTTGTCAGTGTTTTTATGCTTTTGTTCATGGATAACTTGGATCCAAGAAGTGGAGCAGTGTGGGTAAAGGAGTAGTCAGTTATAAGGTGTATGTGTATACAAATAGACTGACCAAAGTTGTGAAATCATAGTTAGCTACTTCAGTGGAAATGGGGAGCACTAACCTTCTCTTCTTTTCCTTTGTGTTTAAGAAGTCGTTTTTTTCCCTGTCCCAGGAATTGGTAAATTTTAGATTAAAAATTTTTTTTAGAAATTCACATTAAGGTACAGTGGCTGTAAAAATACATTTGTTGAGAGTTAAAAATCTGAAATTACTAATTTTAAGTAATCCGTGACTCCTTCACCCTCTCTAATGCAGTGCTTTATGTTTTGTCTTTGTCTGTGAATAATATTATTTTTGGATATTGTCCTTATTAATTCTTTCTAACTTTCTCTTTCACATTTTCTTCCTGGATTTGCTGTTTCCTTCAGTCTCACCTCAAGGTCAGTATGATTGTACTGAAACTAAGACGTGGTACAGCACTGTATGCTAACATTATCTTGATCTGAAATGATGGAACTTATTCCAGGAAAGCGATATGTAGAAATCTAGTTATGAGTGCAAAAATGTCAAGAGCTTTAGATTTGATTTATGAAAAGAGTGGACTCAAAGTTCTTTGCCTCAAGAGACAGTATGAGTGGTCAGAAAGCGAGAATCAGACCGACCAGGTTTTGACTGAGAAATGAAAATGAAAGAAGCCACCAGGGGAATAAGAAGAAAAAAAATATTGTTTTAAATTAATTACCATTTCATCAGAGACATTCTGGATAATATCATAAGAGCAGGATGAAGTGCAGCATGTATGATGGAGGGAAAGTTGCCACAGTATGGATTTATATAAGAACTTTCTAATTATTTCACATGCACAAATCTACACACACATCTTTTAAGTTCTGAGTTTGTTTTGTGGTTCTACTGATGGTAGAACTAGTGGTAACAAAAACAACCTCCACTACTGCGATTTATATGTGTCAGAGGCACTGTGGTAGAAGCTTGACATCTTCATTAGTAAGTAAATTAGTAAGAGAAGCTGGCAGAAAATAATTGGAAACCCTCATTTTAAAAATTATTCATTTTGCATATGAGTCATAGCACTGTAAATTGAGGTGTGAGAATTTCTGATAGGGTTCATAAAATGACATTGTAAATACCGTATGCATTTTATGTAGCAGCTCTTTTCTAATAATAATAACATCATGTATATTTACTATTTATAAGAACACCCGCCTCTTTGATTTACTGCTGTATATGAGTTACACAGGACAGATTATTCTGATGAGGAACTATGATTAGGGAACATGATTTCTGTAGGATCAACCAACTAGTAAGTGATGGTACTTGGATTTGAAGCCACATCTTCTCATTTCAACCACAGGGCTCTTTATGTCATAATGCACAGTAGCCTAGGAATTAGAGTATGTGTTATTGAAACCCCAGACTGCTTGAATTTTCTTAAGTAGATTTCTTATCTGTTAAATTGGCACAATAATCTAAAGGGTTGTAAACATGGAATGAGTTAATACAAAGATCACTTAGAACAGTGTCTGGCACAAGGTAAGCAATAAATAAATGGATCTATTATGATCAATTCTTTCTGCCTTTTTCATGGGTCCTATTTGATCCAGGATATCTTAGCATGATGTCAAACATTTCAGGTTCTTTGAAACACTGTATTGATTTTTTTGATTTGTTCCAATGTTAATAGAAAGTGCAGAGTAGAATCCCAGTGCAAAGTTGTGTATGTGTAGAAAATGAAAAAAGAATACATATTTCTTCTGTATTGATATTTTAAGACTCCACTTATCTTCTTAAGTGCTAAAATTTATGTTACAGATAGAAAGATGAAGTTGAGGCCTTTTTGAAACAAGGATCTCCTTCCCATTTCTACTCTCCGTTATTCTCAATATTTAAATTGCAGACCTAAACAGTATTTCTGAAAGAGTCTCTTAAAAATAAGCAATTTGTGTGGGTGTAAGTATCTTAGTAAATAAATAAAGCCCCCGTGCATAATTACTTATACTAATCTAATTCGTGGAGGAGATTCTTCAGTCAGATCTACACTGTCTTTTTTCCTTTTCTCTTCAGCATGACCTCTTTTGCTGTACCGAGTAAATAGACCTATAGGGTATCAGCAGTCTTGAAATTTCTATCTTCACTCATCTTTACCTTCCTTTTGTTTCAGTGGAACTAATGTTCCAGTTCTTTGCCAAGGCTCTATCTTCCTGTTCTCTTTATCCCTACCCTCTTACTAATTTTCAAAAACTTACTCCATAAATTAAATCCTTCTTCTCCTTATCTTTTTATATCTGTTCCTTTCCACTAACTCTCCCAAACGTAAAACATATCCTACTTTCCCCAGTCCTTAAAAAGAAATGTAAATAGTCCTTCCCAGAATCTTTGTTTTTGTTTCAATTCACTACAGTATCTTACTTTTTTACCTTTTACTTTTTTTCTATTTACTGCACAGTTTTTGAAAGAAGGATTTATTCTCGCTGCTTCCACTTTCACCCTTCCCATTTATTTTCCAAACTGATGTAATTTGGATTCTTCTCTCTCTCTTGAGCTAAAATTGCTTCAGTGATGTACTAGGTGCCAAGTTTATTGACCTTGTTTGTCTTGGTCAAACTGACCTTTCTGGGATATTAGATATTACTGACTATCTCCACTCCTGCTAGAAACTGTTATTCTGTAGTTTATATGACATTGTTTTCTGCTACATCTCTTACTATCTCATTGACATTTTTAAGTCTGTTTTGCTCTTTTTCTTTTACATGTTTCTTAACTCTTGATATTTCTTATGTCCTTTAAAAAATTCCTTCCATTTACATTATCGGTCACCTGCCTTGTTACCACCAATGACTTAATTTTATTTTGTTTTGTTTAAATTTCTATGGAACTCCTATTTCAAATAAACTATATTTATTACAGAAGAAATCTTAGTATTTTCAGTAAAAATAGCAAGCCCAAATACTGTATTTTAAAAGTAATTTTTCCATATTCTACTCTAAATATTTTCTCTACATATTACAGTAAAACAGTATGGGTTACTACTTAAGTAATTTCAAGACTGAGATTATTTGGAATTAAGTAATTCAAAATGTGAAAACCATTCAGCTTTAGTAGAAAAATATCATGAAGGCTTTTGCCTTGTGTTTGGGAACCTTTATCTCTAACTTAAGCTTCGAGTGGACTCACATTTTTACTCATTTTTACTCACTTTTCCCCATATTTTATCTTTGCATGACAGGTTTTTTTTCTCTGTTACAGTTGGCATTTGTTATTTTATCAATATATTAGTTTCAGGTGTACAGCATAATGGTTAGACATTTATATAATTTATGAAGTGATTCCCCCAATAAATGTGGTACCCACCTGGCACTATGCATAGTTGTTATTGACTGTATCCCTGTGCTGTATTTTACATCCTCATGACTGTCTTGTAACTGCCGATTTGTACTTCTTAATCCCCTCACCTTTTTTGTTCAGTCCCAAAACACCCATCCCATTGGCAACCATCAGTTTGTTCTCCATATCTGTGAATCTGTTTTTGTTTTATTTTATTCTTCAGAGTCCACATGTAAGTGAAATCATATGGTATTTGTCTTTCTCCATCTGACTTATTTCACTTTAGGTTCTTCCATGTTGTTGCAAATGGCAAGATTTCATTCTTTTTTATAGCTGAGTAATATTCCATTGTATATAAGTGCTACATTTTCTCTATTCAATCATCTATTGATGGGCACTTAGGTTTCTTCCATATCTTGGTTATTGTAAATAATGCTGGTTCCATGTGCACTTGAAAAGAATGCACATTATGCTGCTTTTTGGTGAAATGCACTAAAAATATAAATTAAATTCATCTGGTGTAATGTGGCATGGAAGGTTTTGATCTAAGTGCCTCTAAACAAAACTTCCAATATTCTTCCAGAAAGGCTCAAGGAGAATTTCTCCATGGAAATCACTAATGTATACATAATTCTCTGAGTTACAATTATATTAATTATAATATTGTTAGCTGGTTCACTTTAGTAGTTTTTACTGTAGCGGTAAGTGCCATTAAACTATACTTATTTCCATATAAGTTTATTTTCCAAGGAACAAAAATAAAACAGGTGTTTTTCCAGTGGCAAAGATAATTTTGGCTGTAATATATAAAAGAGCCTCTCTTCATTCCAGGTTGGGATTTAATGTAATGCATTTTGCCATTTTAATTATGGTTTTGCTGAGTCCAATTTAGTAGGTCATCAAGAGAGTATAATTTATGGTTTGAGATGGATTGAATGTGTGATTTGATTTCATTGTATGACCTTGTGCAGATACTTAACCCTTCAATGTTTGTTTTAACCACCTGTTTTGTGTTAATAGTGATACTTAACTGTAGTGTTTGTATTTTAGTGCCTCCACTAAGCTTTTCTATTTTGGATAAATTTGTTTCCTCTTTTGCTTCCTTGTCCTTCCCTGCCCTCTTCTGTTCCCCTTTTCATTTAGTACAAAGCATATAGATTTATTTAAAGTGATAATGGCTGAAGATTCACACTCTATCCTTAAACATGTCCAACATCTCTTAAGTTCTTGTTCCGTGTCATTAGCCCCAGAAAATGAATACAACAAAATAATTTCACATACAGATGAGAAGATGTGATTTGGTTCAGAATTCATCTTTACTTTTTACTGTAAGGCAGCAAATTTGGCTAAAGGCAAGATATTTAAGAAGTGAGGCCTATAAATGTCATCTTTTTCACTCTCTTTAACTCTTAGATCTAAACAAATTGAGCTTAATATTATTATTAACTGTGTTTTATTTAGCAGTGACTTTTGCAGACTTGCCTTCAAAACAACTGTTTGGAATCTGTGGGGTACTTGCTGGTGACAGCATTAAGACCAGAATCCCTATATTGTTATGTAATATAAGTTAAATACTTTATGCCTTACTCAAATACATTCGTGTTTTTATAGTCTTCCTTCATCTAGTTTGAAGAAAGAATTCTACAGTGATTCCTAAACTGTGACTTGGTCAAACAGCTATTTCTCTGTACAATTTAGAAATACGTTTTTATTATTGATTGATGCTAGTCACTAAAACTTCACAAAATACCATTCACAAATCCTTATTTTGAAAGCTTAGTTATTTTCTTATTTTTTAGCCAAAGTGTTCAGGATTCTGACCCTGTGGGACCTATTTAAAAGGAGTTTGACTTATGGGCAAGAGTTTATAATCTAGGAGAATGATCTGTTGTTAATTGCATTTTTTTGTTTCCATTTATCATTCCTTTGACTTTCTTAAAACAGCCTTATTGTTTGAGTGTATTTCTTTATTCTTTCAAGCAGTGGTGTTGCCTAGTGTTTTTGTAATTTGCCATGCAAGCACAGTGTAGCCACGCCTTTTGTTAACAAATTTCTCTGATTTTTAAAGAGGCTGATGAGTACATAGGTAATGAATGGTAAATCAGTATTTAATCCAGGGTTCTCTAATCCTTAAAATCTTTGGTTTTAACCTCTCCATCCTTATATTTTCATTGATGGTCTTCACATCCCTGGGCTATCATGAACATGTTTTGAGACTTACAAGTTTACCATGTAGATGTTACGATTTTGTATTTTCATTTCAGTTATTGAGTTGGCCAAAATGTTTATTTTTTTCCATAAGATGGCTCTAGAAGCATTTAGTTTGTCTTTAACGTCATTAGAAACAATTTCTTTAGACTGTATTGTGACAGCTGTCATATGAGTGTGCATTAAAAAAAAAAAGTACAAAATTGGTGAATTTTTGTGTAGCCACTTTAATATTGAAGATGGAAGAAAATAAGCAACATTTTTGGCATATTATGCTTTATTATTTCAAGAAACTGAAACGCAAAAGAAAAAAGATTTGTGCAGTGTATGGAGAAGGTGCTGTGACTGTGATTGATGTATCAAAAGACGTTTGCATAGTTTCTTGCTGGAGATTTCTGCTGGATGATGCTCCACAGTTGGGTAGACCAGTTGGAGTTGATAGCGATCAAATCGAGACATTAAATGAGATCAGTCAACATTCTACATACTCCAAATATCCAAATCAATAAAGTTACTGGTGAAAATGGAAAATCTGTCTTTTATTTTATGGAAAATACTAAACAGACTTTTTGGCCAACCCAAATACAATCAAAACCATTCTTTATGTACATATTTTGGATCATTTGATTAATACCTTACAACTAAATGGCATATGTAGTTGCATCATCCATTTTTATGGTTATGATCTTGGTGTCCTCAGGTGTCACTGCTGACTTGTTATGGGCCAATGAGAAAGAACATCGTGGACTCAATATATAATGTTGCTTTTATTTCAAGCAAAGTTCAAATGATGTTATAGTACACTGTGTGAAACAAACTTAGTTTTGGCAATTTGGTAAAGAAAAGTTTTTTGGACAAATTAATCTTCTTATGACTTAAATGAACTTGGGCCATATTAGTAAGCACTATGAGTACATGGTGAGCAGTAATTTAACTGCGTGTTAAATTAAAGTTGGTAATTTGATTTTCATTGTGATTTTAGTTTTTCTTATACTTAATTTTTAACTTCTAGATTTAATATTTGTATATTTTTAAGTAAGTATGATAGATTTATGAACAAGAAGTCTAGAAAATATTTCCTTTATAATTCGTCGTCGTCGTCGTCGGCAGCCGTCCGTCTCGAGAGATGATGGTGTAGCTTCTTAAGAGTCTATCTGCACCGCCGAGAATGGCTGTGCAGTCCGACTCGGGAGCGACACGGTAGTATCTGTCTCCTCCCGTGTTGAATCGACGATGACGCTGAAGCTACAGAGCCTGGGCAGGGTAACATGGAGGGTCTGCTGTTGCCCATGCAGCAGACCCCCCCTCTCTTCGCAGCTGAAGGGTCCAAGGGAAAGACGGAGTCGATACAGCTTGGCTTCAGGTGCGCCGCAGGAGTTGCCGGTGTTGACTACAACGTCAAACCGCCTTAGGGACTCCGGCTCCGGATTTTCTGTCGGGGTTTACTCCCTTAGCCTTTCCCCTGAAGAGGTATGCCGCAAGGCAGCGGAGGTTTTTTGGAGTCAGAGTTTTCCTTCTCTGATGTACCCTGACTGGAAGATCGAACCAGTGACACTTAGCTCGCAGGCCGACGCTCAATCCACTGAGCCACAGTAGCCAGGAATAACTTGAATTTTTATTAGGTTACTTATTTTTATTAACTTTTATGGGCTATTCCTTTGTACTTTGTGATACCATTCAATTGCTTCCTAAAACAAAAGACTTCAGCAACCTTTTTAAAAAAGCTTTACAGAAGGGGTTAGCAAACTACAGCTCACCTGTACTTTATTTTTATATAGCCTGCAAGTTAAGAATGGTTTTTACATTTTAAAATGGTTGGGAAGAACAAAGAAAAATATGTGATACAAATTGTATATATGGTTCACAAAGTGTAAAAATATTTACTATCTCACCCTTTACAAAAAAGTGTTTGCCAACTCTTGCTGAAGGGTCTGGCCCTTCATTACCTGTTTAACCTCATTACTAGTCCGCTGTTTCTCTGTCCACTTCACTCCCATTGGTCAATCACACTCTTACCCCAGGAGCTTGGCTTTTCCTGTTTCCTCTGTGGAACTCTCTTCCCTCAATACATGCGCAGCTGTGGCTTCCTCACTTTCTTCACATTTGCTTAAATGTTACCCTCACAGCATGGCTTTTCAGGGGCAGTTCATTTAAAACCATTCTTACCCTCCATCTTCACACTTTCTCCTATCTCCTTCCTTCTTTTATTGTTTTGCATTGAACTTACCACCAACTGACATTCTGTATATTTTACTGTTGTTCTGTATATTCCCTGCAGACTATTATCTCAGTAAGGATTGAGATTTTTGTCTTTTGTCTTTTATTATTAGTATTAATATACTAATAATATAATAGTATATTATCCCCTAATATACTATCTAGCACATACGGGCTTTCATGAAATATTTGTTGAATTGATGGTAATAGAGTTATCTGAGGACTAACATAAAAAAAAAAGAGCTTCCTGTTAAAACACTCCAGTTCAATAAACTGAGTAACTGCTATGAGACAGGCTTTGTTAAAATCTATGGAGATATACTAAATAAAGTCCTTGCCCTAGAGGAGATCAGTGTGTGGTAGTGAGAACGAACATGGAAATAAATGAAATTAAATGTAAGATAGGACTAATTATCATGCTACTCCCTTGCTAATTAAAATATGTTGAACTGATAATTTAAAATATTTTTTGGAGAAGTTAAAAATGCTTATGTTACTGAACAGCAAGTTGGGGTCCTGCTGCCCACTGCCACCCTCTAGGCAAAATTCCGGAGGCAAAGGTTTGGTAGTAAAGGAAAGGAGTCTTTATTCAAAAGCAGTCACTTAAGCCTCTCAGCTCACAGCTTTAATTACTTAAGCCTATCAATTAAGGCTAACCTCTTTAACACCTGGGTCCTCCTATCTTTTCCCTTGTTAGTTTCTATAGATTAGTTTATAAACTAAAACAACATAATACACAAAAGCTACACAATTCCGGAAGAATGACAGGCTTCTGCCTCAGAGCCTATTCCCGCTAGAACACCTAAACATTAAACCTGCCACCCTCTGCCAGGCCAGCCCGATCCTAGGCTGTGCCCAGAGTTCCTTTCCATACAAAATACTGTCAGGTGGGAAATGCAGGCAGCTGAAGCATGATCATCGAGGCATATTCGAGGAAGAAGAGACTGAGAGTGAGCCTGATAGCAAGAGCCAGCCAGTCCAGGAGCCAGAGAGCCCAAGCCTGAGCCCAAGCCTGAGAGAGAGCCAGCCCAGGAGCCAGCAAAGCTCCTGAGCCAGAGAGCCAGCCCTCTTTTTATTTCCATTGGCTCTGGAGGCATTCAGCTTCTCACCAATCCCACCCTAGACTGCCTTCCTTTGCCTCGGCAAACTCCTCCTATGGCCCCTCCTACTTCTCCTCAGTGATCTTAATCAGATCTCTCTGTATCTTATATAAAACCCTACATTGTTAGTGATTTTACATTCTACATTAATAATTATGTTTTCTTTTTTATTATGGCTTATTTTCTTTAGATTGTTAGGGATACAGTTCTATAAAAATAAAATATTTTTTAAAGCAGTTTTGAAGTAATCCAAAAATATTTTAATTAGACATAATATGTAAAGCTATTTATTATTATTTTATTTTTAGTTTCTTAAATACTTTTTTTGCAGGTATAATATGAAATTCTTATTTTTAAGTCCAGTTAGGTATTTATGTAGTCCAGTTAGGTATTTAGGTAGTAGGATGAAAATTTTATATCTTAATTTTTATATTAACTGAATATAAATGGAGTTACTCTTGGGATGGTAGAAGGAGAGGGAGACACTGTGTGTGTGTGTGTGCACAATGTATTATTCTCTTTATATATAACATTTTAATATATAGATGATTATATATGAGTATAGCATATACTTCAGCAATGTAATTTTGCTTCTTAATTAATGTGGTTTAGCTGTCTAGCTTAAACTTCTGTTCTCCAATTAAAATACTTGAGTCATTTTATTTTTACTGTTTTTTCTTTAGATTTGACTATAGTAGCACTCTATTTTTTTCTTAAATTTGTGTGGGAGATTTTTAAGATACGGTTATAATAGTGTTAAGTATATCTCTTTCTGACAAAGCAAAATAGCCAGTAGAAGTGTAGTCTCTGACGAAAATATTGATAGTTTCTAGATAGACCGAGAATAAGTTTTGAAGAAGGAAGAGTAATTTCTTTCCCGATGAACAATTTCCTTAGGTGTTTGAGAGATAAGGAAGACATTCATTTTTCAGTGCTTGCATGGTTTTGGGATATTAAACAAAATGTGTTTTCCTTCAGAGACATATTTTGATAAATTTGTCGGTAGAGGGGATAGACTTAGTTTCCTTTTATTTTATATTTTTTTGTTTTTTCTTATTTATTTACTTATTGTTTCCTTTTTATGCATTTGTTCAACAGATTCTTAATGAATATCTATATACCATAAGGAACTATGCTAGGAATTGTGAATTAATGAATATATATTAAACATAAACCTTAAATTCTAGGAAGTCATTTTTATAGGTGTACGAAGACATGAACGTAGATCACTGTAATATGGGTAACAAATTAACATGTCATAAGATACATTTAAAGTGATCGGTGAGTTTGCGGGGGTTGGGGGGCGTCAGTTGTAGTTATGACCTAACAGATTTACCTAAATTCGAGTTTGGATATTAAGAAACAGAAGCAGAGGGAACAACAACAAAGTAAATAGGGTCAGGGCCTGCCATGCATACATAGCCTGTGAGTAGACTAGTGCTTCTTAAACTTTAGTGTGCATTTATAATCTATCACCTGGAGATGCTGGTCAAATGCAGATTCAGATTTAGTAGGTCTGGAGTGAGCCTAAGAACTCTTTATTTTTAACAAACTCCCAGTGAGTCTGATGGAGCGAGTTCATGAATGACACTTTGAATAGCAAGATGGTGGACCACATTTTATAAAACTTCTTGTGGCAGAGGCCAGTAGAAAGTAAACTGTTTCCTTTTACATCTTTGATTTTCTCTCTTCTTACACTTAAATTTATTCATATCTTTGTGGTGAGAGTTAAATCTAGTTATTATTACACTGCTTATTATAATGGTTTGGAACTCATAAACTGAGAATCTGATTTAAAGTATGAATCTCTTTCATTTCTTCTCTTTTCCTACTTAAGGAATAACATAAGATGTAAGTTCCTTTGAATTTAATTCAGAATAATTAATTCAGGTACAACAGCAGTCTGACAGAGTTAAAAAAACTATACTAAGTTATTAAATCTTTTCTGGTAGCACTTTAAGGTATAGATTTACTAAAATGTGTGGGTTTTCTTGTAAACTCAGATTTAAATCCAATTACAAATTGACCTATTTATGTGAAGAGAAGGAAATTCCATGTTTCATAGATTCTAATGTCACAGAATATTTATTCCTGCATATGAATTCAAGAAACATCTCCATTTTTTAAAACATGCTTTGGCAATATTGTTTTTTGTGACATTACCCTGAGAATCAGTATTGAAAAGGCTATTAGTGAAGCAAGAACAATGCAGGAAGGTGGGGAAGAAGGCCAGTAGAAAGGAATTGTTTTAATCCTCTCACAATTTTCTATACTTCTTAGATAAAATCATTTAATTTTCATATTTTATTATGTCTGTGGAGCAAAATATAGAACTGATAGCCATAAAACAAAGTTAAAGAAAGGAAATTGAACATATGAATAGAAAATTAAAAATTAAAAACCAAGAAATAGGACTTCTGGCCAAGATGGAGGCCTAGACTGACAAGCTCCATCTCCCTCCACAAGTAAGAAGGAATACAACTACCGCAAAACCAGAAATAACCACAAGTTCCAGAAAATAAAGCTACATGGAAGTCCTACGTATGAAGTCTTGATACAGTTTTCATTTTAATGTTCATAGTTTTGATCCTCCTCCTAAAAAGTCCCTTTAACATCTCGTATTACAGTGGTTTGGATCTGATGAACTCCTTCAGTTTTACTTTGTCCTGGAAGCACTTTCTCTGCCCTTCTATTCTGAATGACAGCTTCGCTGGATAGAGTAATCACGGCTGTAGGTTTTTGCTTTTCATGACTTCGAATATTTCTTTCCATTCCCTTCTTGCCTGCAGAGTCTCCTTTGAGAAGTCAGCTGAGAGTCTAATTGGGACCCCTTCGTACATAATTCTTTTCTTCTCTCTTGCTGCTTTTAATATTCTCTCTTTATCTTTAATATTTGACATTTTGATTATAATGTGTCTTGGTGTGGTCCTCCCTGGGTCCAGTTTTTTTGGAACTCTCTGCTTCCTAGACCTATAATTCCATTTCCTTCCCCAAGTTAGGGAAGCTCTGCTTCATTATTTTTTCACACTATTTTTAAATTTCTAGTTCTTCTTCACCTTCTGGCAACCCTATGATTCAGTTGTTCTCTTTCTTATAGTTGTCCCAGAGGTTTCTGAGCTTCTCCTCATTTTCCTCACTTTTTGTTTCCTCTTCCTGCACTGGTTGACTGCTTGTTCCTTCCCTACGTTCCGATTTGTTGATTTGATCCCTGGTTTTCTTTCCCTCACGCCTGTTTCGTATGTGTTTTTGTTCATTTCAGCAAGACTAGCCTTCATTCGTTCCCTGTCTTAAGATCTGCTGTTAAGTTTGTAAGGTTTCTTAGAACTATAGCTCTGGACTGAGCCTCAGAAAGATTATCTATCTGCTGGTCCGACAGATCATGTATTTGCTGTCTGGTCAGCTGTGTGACTGGGATCTCTATCATGGTCCCTGCCACCCTGACAGTTTTTTGCTTCCTGGGTGGGGCTGTCACACCTCCTACACTATAGGAGGCAGAGCCCCATGCCCTCGTCACTACCAGGTGACCCTTCTCACCACACTGTGGCGTTTTGTGTGGGGGCAGGGGTCCAAGATGGATTCCTGCCATTCACTCTCCGCTAAGAGACCGGGAGCCTCCTCCTCCGTCCCCACACCCTCCAGCCCTCACTGTCGGAGGCAATGGGTGTGCCTTCCCCGGCATTGGAATCACGAGCTGACAGGTTTGGTCTGCAGCCAGGGGTGCTCCCTAGTCTCTTCTCACCACCCCTTAAATACGGGTGTCTGTGCTCACCGCAGTCCCATTGCTGTTGCTGCAGCTGCTGCCGCCAGCACAGCTTGATCTCTCTGCCCTGGCTTCACCCCTCCTACCCATCCGGACGAGCACCACCTGTTTATAACTTCATACGTAGGACTTCCATGTAGCTTTATTTTCTGGAACTTGTGGTTATTTCTGGTTTTGTGGTAGTTGTATTCCTTCTTACTTGTGGAGGGAGATGGAGCTTGTCAGTCTAGGCCTCCATCTTGGCCGGAAGTACCTAGAAATTTTTTTTTTTAACCTTTTTTTTTTTTTTGCCCATCGATAGAATCATACCAAATTACGCAAAAGAAAATATGTGTTTTTAAAACTTTATATAGAGTATTTTACAGTTTTGTTTTTGACAATATTACTAATCATATTTTCTGAGTAACGTCCATTACACAAAACAATAAAAATGCCAGATTTTTCATTAATTTTATAAATCTATGGTTGATCTGGAAAGAAGTAAAGAAATTTATAGAGGTAATTATTGTGCAAAATACACAATAGGTTTATCTCATGATAAAATTGGTTTAACGTTAGAAAATCTCAAAAACCTTGTCAATTCATCACTCATTTACAACTAAAATAACAGCAACTCTTGCAGACAAGGAATAGATAAAAAAGTTTCAAAGAAAAACTACAGCAATATCATAGTCAATGTTGAAATGTAAAAACCATTTTCTAGAATCAGAAGAAAGACAAAGATACCCATTGTCACTACTTGTTTTCATCATGATTCTGGAATTTCTAGCAAGTTCAATAAGACAAGAAAAATAGAAAGTATAAAGATTTTTAAAAATAATCGTTAGCTATAATGCAGCTGTCTACATAGAAGACCTAGAAGAATTCACAGAAAAATTAGAATTACGAGGAGCATCTGCCAGTTTGCCAGATATGAAACCTATATACAGAAATCGGCTGCATGTTTTTCTGCCATATAATTAAAAATATCATTGGAATAATGTTTTCAGGGAAAGTTTATTAGTGCATGGAACCATTAGATCAAAAGCTGATGAAAGGGTGAACGTAACACACAGAAGAGACCAGGCCATCACTACCTTCGTTCTGACTATTCACTGCTGAAGAATGAGACAATATGAAGTTATACAATATCATTTATTTAGTATTTTGACCTAAAATGTTGTAACTGAATGTGTTCAGAGGCAGTGATCAGTATCTAAAAAAGAAAAAGTACATGGAACAAATGACACCATGAAGAAACAAACAGACCATCCAAAACGTGAGTCATTTTACAGAACTCATGTTCTTTAACAAGTCAGTGGCATTTAAAAAAGAGGGCAGGGGCAGAGGTGAGAGACTTTTCTCTAGATTAATAGAGACATTGGATTTAACAAACAGTGCTATGGATTGTGTTTCAAATCTTTTGGATTTTGATTCAAACGAGCAAGTGTTAAAAATTTTTTTTGAGACAACTGGGGAAATTTGAATATGGACTGGGTATTAGATGATAACAAGGAATTACATGTTGTTAATTTTGTTACTCTTTACTTTGTTGAGAAGGACTTTTTAAAGAATGCTTACTTTATATAATGAACCGTATAGTGACATGATGTCTGGAATTCAAAATGACAACAAAACATATAAGATACCTATGAATAAAATAAATGCCAGTCTTTTATTGAGTAAATCTTAACACTTTATTAAAAGCCTTTTAAGGAGAACTAAATAACTGGAGAAATATGTGGTGTTAATGAATTGAAAGAGCCAAGAGCATGAAAGTGTTAATTTTTCCCAAATTGATAGATTTGCTACAATTTCAATCAAAATCTCAAAAGGCTGCTTTTGGGTTTTGGTTACTATGGTTGGTTGGTTGATTTAGTGGAACTTGACAAGCTTACTCTGAAATTTATAGAAGAAGCATTAAGGGGCAAGAATAGTAAAGACAGTCCTGAAAAAGAATAAGGTAGGCAGTCTTGCCTTACTAGAAATTGAGACTTCTTATAAAGGTATAGTAATTAAGGTAGTATGAATCTGGTGCAGAAATAAAAAAAAGATACCAGAGTAGACAGCCACATGATAGGCATACACACACACACACATATATATAGATACTTTATATATGACAGAAGTAGCAATGCATATAAGTAATGCTGGACAGTTAGTTACCATTGTAAAAATGAAATTTTATTCTTACCTCAGACCATGCCCCCAAAGTGAAATTATATCTCTACCTCATGCCACACACAACATAAGTTTCAAGTGGATTAATGACTTCAGTGTGAAAAGCTAACTTACAGAATTTTCAGGCACGATCTTTATGAACTTGGGATGGGCAAGATTTTATTAAAAAGTCACAAAATTTTAAATCATAATGCAGAAGATTGGTACACTTGAAAGAATTAAAAATTTTTAATTTTATAAATGAAAACATGCCATAAAGCAATCAAAGAAATAATTCATAGATTGGAAGAAAATGTTTTTATAACATAGATCAAGGATTATGATACTTACAAGTCATTAAGAAAAAGATACCCTAATTGAAAAATGGGCAAAACACTTAATAGCAATTTCATAGAAGTGGAAACAGGAATAGTCAAATACTGTGTGAAAAGATGTTCAGCCTCAGTAGCCAGGAGCATGCATTTTAAAACTGTATAACATATTTTTTATTTATATCTACCAGATTGATAAAATTTAGAAAGTCTGATGATAGTACCAACTGTTAGTGAATATGTAGAAGTATAACAGGTACTATTTTGTACTATGAGTGTAAGTATAAATTAATACGACTTCTCAGAAAATAATTACTAAACTTGAAGGTATACCTTCAACATGACTTTGCAACTCAGTTTGTAGGCCTATACCTTGGAGAAGCTCTTGCATAGGTAATATCAGAATGTACCTTGCAGCATTGCTTGTAATAAAAAAAAAACTGATCAATTCAATTGTTTATCAGCTTAAGAATGTGTTAAGACAATTAATGTGTATCATTTTATACTGCATTGAAAATGGAGTAGATAAAAAAGCTATATTACACTCATTAACCAGTATGAGTCTCAAAACATACATTGAAAAGAAAAATAGTTTATTAATAAACTTTATATATAAATTTCAAAAACATGCAAAATAAATGAAGGATCCATGTGTAACGAAACTATAATAAAAGCAAGGAGATGATAAACACAAAATTTTTAGGATATAGTTTATTTTTATCTTAGTGTGGAGTCAGTGATATAGGATAGGGAGCTTCAGAAAGTAGGTACAGTGTTCTGATGCTTAAGCTAAGTTTCCAGATCTTTATAGCATTATTTTTGTTTATATATGCATTGCATATAGCCTTGTGAAAATGAGAGTCTTAATAGTAAAATAAGAGTTGTATCACAAAACCTTTCTTAATCAGCCATTTTACTGTGTCATAGTGTTGATGTCAGGAGACTGTTGCCGTATTGCCAACATAAATCTCTGACTTGGGTTCTTTTTCATGCCATTTCAGCTCTCCTCTTCTAGTAGAATTTCATTGTTTCATAAAGTACATGCTGAAATGCTGTTCTGGAAACACTGTTGTTAACAATTTGCGGCTGTTGGTAGGAGAGCTCTTGAAAGGGTTGGGGCATTTTGTAGCAGGACCTCTTTGTTGGTTTTCAACTGTTCCTTTGTGGCAGTGGTATAAAACTGTAAACATTTTTTCTATGCATATATATGAATAGCTTGATTTTTCTCCCCCCTCATCAACAGGCAAGTGAAAGACCAGAATAAGAAGGTAGCAAATCTGAAGCACAAGGAACAGGTGGAAAAGAAGAAGAGTGCACAGATGCTGGAGGAGGCTCGGCGAAGGGAGGACAGTCTCAATGACAGCTCTGCACAACTCCAGGTGAGAACATGGGAGAATCTGCAAGGATTGAGTGAAGAGACTTGATCCAGAATTGCATGTTGTTTTTCTCTTCATCTTTATCCTCCTCTTTTTTCTCTTTTTAACCCTGCTTACTGCCTTCCTCTCAGACCAGCTGTTTAGTAATAAAGGCATGGCTTTAAACAGAAAAGGCAAGTTTTATTCCACAGCTTTATGAGGACACCTCAGCATAGGAGAAAGTTCATCTTCAAGTTGATCACACTTAAATTGGTAAGTTAAATGTCCATGGATACTGTTGAGCCTTAGAGTGGTCGGTGTAACTATTTCCCGTTTTTATTAAAGTGCATTGCTGGTCTTGATTTGTGTCTGTATTTTAACTTCCTTCTTTTTTCTATTCTTTTTTCCCCCTTTTCCCCATCTTCCGCTCCCATATTTCCCTCCTTCTTTATTTCCTTCCTTTTTAAAAATTCAGTTTAGAGAACATATTTCACAGACATATAAACTACATTTTTACTTCATGGAGTGATGATTGATGTATGAACCTAATTATTTACAGATTGAGTTAAACCCGGTTCAATAACAATAGTAGTAGAGACCACATCAGTGCCAATTATGTGCCCAGTCCTTGAAACGAGGCCCTGGGCATTGACCGTTTCTTACTTTCACAGCGGTCCAGCATGGCTGCAGTTTTATGCACTTTTTACAGAAGAGGCAATCGACTCAGAGAAATTGAATTACTTAACATAAATATATACCACTTCAAAGCGTCTTTGTCATGATTAAGAGATATCCTGGATCTCTATTTAGCCTGTCAGAATGAAGATTTAAGTTTTAAGAGAAGAATGTCATAAACTTGCTTGAGACCTCTGAAACTTCTTCTGAGACCACTAAGCTACTGCCAAGATCTTTTTCCTTCTCCTTTTACCTTCTAATTGAATACGGTAGAGTATTTGTGTCACAACTGCATAATTTCCTGGAGAGATTTGGAGGAACTATCTAGTATATAGAAGCCATTTTTAGACTTTCAACTTATTCATTTCAGACATGAAAATCTGACTTAATACCTGTTTTAATTTTATATGACTTTTACTATTATAAAATACATATTCCTTATAGAAACAGTATAAATTCCCTCAAATGCATTGACTTTTGAAAAAAAGCAGCATACCAATTTCCCTTGCCCTTGCCAAAAAAATAATTGGCACTGTCAATTTTCTCTTCTTTCTCTTTCTTTCTTTTTTGTGTATGTGTGCAAAATATTTTAATATCTTTTAACTTATATTTCTCTGATTATTTTTCACATCTTAAATTTTCATTTGTTTGTTAAAGTAATTCAAATCTCTCTCGTGGTGGCTTCTCTTTTCATGTTTTTTTTTTTTTTTCTCAGTTTCGCCCTTTTTGAGAACATATAAATATTTACCTATAAATATTTTAAAATTGTTCTAGGCTTTTTCTCTACTTTTACTTTTTTGTTTTTTAAAGATTTTGTTATTTTAAAGAGAGGGGGAGGGAGGGAAAAAGAGCGAAAGAGAAACATCAATGTGTGATTGCTTCTCTCAGTCCCCCAACGGGGGACCAGGCCTGCAACTCAGGTGTGTGCTATGACTGGGAATCAAACTGGGCAACCCTTTGGTTCGCAGGCCAGCGCTCAGTTCAGGGCTACTTTTACTTTTAATTTAAAGTAAATATTTTACTTTTTCATTTAAAATATTTTAAGATATTTTGTGTGGTGACAGTCAGCTCTTCTTCATTGCTAACAACTGCACTACACTATAGGGAATTGTTTCATTACTGAGAAGTTTGAATTGTCTTCTTTATAGTTTATGAAATTGTTTAATAATTAGTCTGTTTCTAGGGTTTCAATTCAACCTCCCTTCTTGAACTAGGATCAAATTGTTATTTTAATTGTAGAAAATATTTATTTTATAAGATAAGCCCTTCTTTATGTTTGCCCCCCGTTTGCCCCCTGTTTCATTTGTCATGCCCCCCCATTTAATGTTTTCAGTTACCAGTCTGTCTTTATAAACCAAAAGGTGCCCTTTTATTCTTCTGTCAGTTGGTATGATAACAACAAAGTGCTTTCATATGCAATACCTTTTTTCCTCCTTCTATAATCCAGGAGATAAGTAATCATTATTTATTTATATTACATATTGAGAAAACTAATTTAGAATGGATGAATGACTTTTCCAAGGTGATTCAGTATGTGATAGCTATTAAAGATTAAAGTAATGAAAAATGATAGCTGATGGCCATATGCAAGACACATGATTTAATTCATTCACTATGAAAACAGCACTGGACTATAAATAGGATACTTTGGGTCTGATCTCAGTTCTTTTACTAACTACCTAGCTTTGCTACTTATTTCTTAAATGGCTTCTTGCAAATGACAACCCAGTGGTAGGTAGTGAGTATCCCTAGCATTCTGATTGTGATCTCTAAATATGATTCTCCACTAAAGATGCTAGCAATTCTTGGAGAAATGGCTACTAGTAGAATTCATGAGAGAATAGAAGAGTAGAAAACCAGTTGATTGAGGATTTGTATTTTAAAAAGTTCTTAGTTTTGATTTTTTTGTTTGTGTTTTACATTTCTGAATATACATTTGGGTCCATCTATTGACGTTTTCATGAAATAAGAGAAGTAAAAGGAAAGAATTATTTTAGTTTTTTAATGTTTCCACTATGTCATAATAATTGTAGGACTAAAATACATTCTTATGTTAAAATGAAATAATTTACACTTAATGTTTTGAACTTTGATGAGTAATGAATATTTAATCTTTATCAGATGCCACCAGAGGTTAATTCTGCTTATTATGTTAACAAACATATAGTGTGTTTGTCAAGATTAAAACTTGGTTTAAATTTGCAGGTTCATTTTTACTTTCTGTTATTCAGTGACTGCCAGTTATGGTATTAAGTTCATTCCTGGCTTCACTCTGGTAGGAGTTACAGTTTGCCACAAAGTAGTAGTGCCAGTTTTTTATTTACTTTTTTTATTATGAAAAATAAAATGCATTTTAAAAAGTACATAACTTGAGGTAGTGACCACACAATACAATGTACAGTTGATGTATTATAGAATTGTATGCCTAAAACCTATACAATTTTATTAACCAATGTCACCTCAAGAAATTCAATTAAAAATAAAAATAAACATTATGTAACACACACAATGTAAATAATATATATAAAGTGATACTCTCAAGGACATTAGTGGCATCCCAGAAATCATACAAATATATTCCTTTCCAAACATTACTTCCTCAATTTCTTCTGAGGAAATCATTATTGTGACTTTTATTGTTCTTTGCTTTTCTTTATGACCTGTGTATATATAAAAAATATAGGTTAGTTTTGCATATTTTTATTCTATATAAATGGAGTCATTGTATTTATTCTTCTGTGACTTCTTTTGTTCAACATCACATGTGACAGGGGTCCCCAACCTCCAGGCCATGGACCACTATTTGTCGGGGCCTGTTAGGAACCAGGCCGCACAGCAGGAGGTGAGCTTGAATGCAATGCCCTTGAGTCATCTCTAAACCATTCCTCCCACCCAGGTCTATGGAAGAATTGTCTTCCACAAAACTGGTCCCTGGTGCCAAAAAGTTGAGGACTGTATCATGTGATATTTATTCATGATAGTTGCACTTAGCATTTATGCTTTTATTGTCTTTGCTATACTGTGTGGTTTATTTTTAATTCAAAATTCCATATTTTATTTTGAAAGTGCTCTGTAAAGATAACTGTTT
Organism: Furipterus horrens; assembly: GCF_987537825.1. Taxonomy (NCBI): domain Eukaryota; kingdom Metazoa; phylum Chordata; class Mammalia; order Chiroptera; family Furipteridae; genus Furipterus; species Furipterus horrens. Next base: position 96,361,110 of record NW_028327174.1, on the reverse strand, counting down.
CCTTCCAATTTTCCAGTTTTTGAATACTTTAGATGGAACTAAAAATACTCCTTTTTGGCAGAAAGCGAGTTTGGAAATAAATTATGTTGCTCTTTGTTCTTGGCTCAACACATTCAAAGTATTCTGAAAGATTAAACAAATTCCTTACATATAAAATGAAAATGATACCCCCAGATGGAAGGAGTCTGGTGCTCCCACACACTCTAAACACTGCTTTTGTTTATCCTGGGTTTAATTATGAATGCCCTTTCTTAAGATATCACATTGCCACTCAATTATATCCTGTTTGTACCTTTGCGTTTTAGACATTATTACTATGATATGTATTAACTAGGCTCAACCTTTTCAGTTCTGGAAGCCCCTTTACACTCTTAAAAATTATTGAAGTCTCAAAAGTGATTTTTATGTGGGTTATAATTATTATATACATATGCAGTTATTGACCCAGCTGTTCAACGTCTAGATGTATCTGACATATTCACAAGGATTTTTGCAATATTGTTTGTAATTGCAAGTTATTGGAGACAACTTAATTGCCCATAGGGAGGAGGGTGCTTGAATCCACTATGGTATATCTGCACATTGAAGACTGGCAGCTTTTTAAAAAATTTTCTTTTTAAAAAAATTTTTTTGTCCATTTACACTTTACTAATGAATAAATTGAAACCAAAGTATCCTGACGTGTAGGTTTAGTGTCTTGTGTTTGTGCAGTAATATTTCTTTCTTTCTTTTTTTTTTTCGCTATCTTAATAATGAAAAATAATTCACTGTATGATCTGCTTCAAGATTTTCCCCACAAAAGTGAACTTCTCTAAAAAGCATTGTATGTTTTGTTGTGATTTTGAAAATTCAAGCAAAGTCCATAGAGCTGCAGGCATGATTCACCAAGTTTTATTTGCAGCTCATTTGTGGTATGGCCTTAGTTCAAAAAGAGCAAAACTAGTTGCTCTTGAACTGTCTGCTTCCATTATTGCAAGCATCTCTTCTTTTAGCTCACATGTATTGAGCATCCATATACGACTTTACCACCAGCTTTGAAAAAAAGAAATTCAGTTTGCCATCAGCTGAGCCCTAGAAATTCTGGCCTTACTTTTTGTGCTTGTCCTACCTTTGTAGACCACACTGCAGTTTCTGGACACACTGTGGTCATCGTCTTTCAGTCATGTCCACCAGAGCAGCTAGGGCAAACACTGTTTCCAGGCCAAATGACAGTGCATTCTAGGCTTTAGTGATTGATGATCCTCTTTTCTTCCTTTTTTATTGAAAATATGGAGGTGACACTAGTTAAGAAAATTATACAGGTTTCAGGTGCACTGTCCTAAAACACGTCATCTATACATCAAGTCTTCACCTATCACTACCTATCTCCCTATGCTTCCCCCCTCATCCCCCAGTCACCTCATCACCCAGTCACTGGCAGTTTTTTTTTTTATTTAAAGGAGGAATATCTCTAATGAACTGATATAGAGTGATTTCCAGGACAGTTTGTCAAGTTCGTGGGGAAAGCACAAAAAAAACTATAGCATGCCACACAAACAGATACTAATAATTTTATTTTGGAAAGAAAACAGGAAGAATAGACCAGAAGCTAAAAAGACCATTTATCTGTGGGAGTGGCTGGGAAAAGAGTGGGAAGAAGGGGGAATGTGATTTTCATTTTTATACACTTTTCTCCACTAAAATGACCAAGATCTCTTAGAAAAGTGGTTGATTTCAGGGTTGGGGCTGGGAAAATACAGTGAGCCTGGACAACCTTGTTGTGGTTGAAGAAAGTAGGAATGTGCTCAACAAAAGGCTCTCTCACAAGATCTTTGGATCTTACAATGTCTTATTAGGTATATATGTGACTGTTTTAAGACTTGATTATACCATGGTTTTTAAAAGTGTTTCTATCATGGCCCATGCATACTCACATTTAAACTATTTATAATTCAGGTTGCTATTCACTCATAGACATGAACAATAAAAATAATGAGGCACGTATTGGTAATTGTTATATATTTTTTACTACTATAGTGCCTTTTCTAAACTGCATTTAGATTTGTCAAACTTTGTTTTTCTAACTCAAGATTTTATGAATGAAATCTTACCATTTGTGACAATATGTTTGGACCTAGAGGGTATTATGCTAAGTGAAAGAGAAAGATAAATACCATATGACTTCGCCTACATGTGGAATCTAAAGAACAATATAAACAAACAAAATTGAAACAGGCTTATAAATTCAGAGAACAGACTAATGGTTGCCAGAATGGTGGGCACTTGGGCTATTGGATGAAAAAGGTGAAAGAATCATGAAGTATATACATATTTGTAGTTAAAAAATAGTTATGGGGATGTAAAGTACAGCACAGGGAATACAGTCAATAATATTGTAATAACTGTATGGTGCCAGGTGGGTACTGGAAATATTGGGGGGAATACTTTGTAAAGTACGTGTTTGTCTAACCACTATGCTGTGCACCTGAAACTAATGCAAAATAATATTGAATGTAAACTGTGTAATTAAAAAACAAAATAAAAATTTAGCTTCGTATCGTTTAATTCAGTTTTGAGTTTGTGAGGATATAGAGACAGATAGGAAACGTGTTTTTCCCCTTTCTGTGAACATTAGATATACTCGTTATAACCTTGTTTTGTGTGAATATGTCAAAAGGTGCATTACAGTGCAATTGAGAGGATATTTGTTGTATGAAAAACTAGATTCAGATAAATCCTAGCCACAAGACTCCCAAGTAAACATTACTTGTATATGGAAACATAATCAAAGCTGATTTCACTAATGCTGATTTGGGGATAAGAAAATCTCTCATTGAGAGCCTACTCATCTTTTAAGGTTCAGATCAAACATTCTCTCCTTTGTGAAGCCCGCCTAAATCCTCATATTTGGGAGTAATCACACCCGCTGTTGTAAATTTCCATTGGAGTTTATTTCTGCTTTGATTTTAGGACTCATTTTATCTTAATATTATTTATTAATGATATTGTGTGTTGTTTTCCCCATGTACTTGGGTTTGGGAACCGTGTCATAACTTTGTACATAGTTCTCTATAAAAATGCTTATTGATTTCAGTTGCATCAATACATGTCAAGGACATCTTAGCCTGGCCTTTGGAGTTTCCCATCTTCCAAACCCTTTAAGTACAGTTGATCCTTGAGCGATGTGGGGGTTAGGGAAGTGACACCGCCCTCACGGTTGAAGATCCCCATATAACTCTGACTCTCCAAATTATTTAGCTACTAATAGCCTACTGTTCTCTGGAAGCCTTACCAATAACATAAAGAGTTGATTGACGTATTTCTTATGTTACCTGTATTCTTACAATAAAGTAAGCTAAAGAATAGAAAATATTAGTATGAAAATAAAAAGGAATATAAAATACATTTACAGTACTATATCGGAATTGTAACTTTACATCACCTGATACATGATAAATTGTCTATCTGTGCATTCATGATATACTTAACTTTTTTGGGATATGCAGTTCATCTGCAAGTTTTTTCAAATTGTTGCAGATATCCAAAAATTATCCAATATATTTATTTTTAAAAATCCACATGTAAGTGGACCTTTGCAGTTTAAACCTGTGCTGTTCAAGTGTCAACTATATTTTCAACTTCATTTTTAGGTGAGATACTCAATGAGCATAGTTACTGTATTCTAGGCAATCTGCTAGTGTTGGTGTTCCTTAAATACAGTTTATTGGTTTCCTAATTAAATTATGCTCTTCTACTTATGCAAAATCTTTTTCCTGTAGATTTCCAGTTTTACAGCTTAAACTTAACATTTGTTGAACTCTACCCTGTATTGTTATTGTTTTATCCTTTGTTTCTCAACCTCTATGTTTAATTGTACTTTATTGTTTTATAATTGCTCCTATGTGATTTAACAATTCTTCTTTTCCCTTCTCAACTGTTTTATATTGGCCATAGGTTAATTAAGGGCTATTTTTAATTTTAATTTTTGCTTTTCTTTAACAATGTTTTGCATAGGTAGCTCTTCATTAATTACAGATATAATTATTTTTATAAATAATAACAAAATTTAGAAAAAACTTGGTATGATAATACTACATTTAACATCCTAATATTCTCTGAAATTTCATAGGTTATTCTTGAAGGGCCTCGCATATTTTAACAAAGGAAATGTCCTCTTCTCTTAGTTGAGAATATTTACCTTATATGTATATTTTTATTCTTTAAGCAATATCACTTTATCTTTTAACAAAACTATAAGTTTTAGTCATGTTGTAATAAGGCAAGGTAGACTGGACTGGAAGGGGGCTCATATTAATAGTAGTTTGGTGCTTTGTTTTAATTTATAACAAAGATGAGGATCTGAATATGATCTTAAGAGAGGATGCTGTCAAAGACATTAATGAGACTGCTGAAAAAACACTGGCTTTTCTTGGACCAATGATATTAAGAATAAAATTCAAAAAAAGTGAAAACAATTTAAAAAGAAATAGGGAAAGCTATATATATATATATCAGTATTCCCTCACTTCTCATGGATATTATATTCTAGACACGTACATACACCCCTGCGACAGGTGAAAATCCACTAAGTAGGAACCTTACATTTATTTTTGTATTTATATATATGTTTTAAGGCTTTATAAACCCTTCCCACACACTTACAAACCGTTCCCAGTCCCTTATTAACCTTTCCCACTCCCTTATTAACCTTTTCCACAAACTACTTATGTTCTTAAACATTCTACACTCTTAAACCTATGTAACTTTTAACAACATACGTATACAGTACTGTAAAATTCTATATGATGAAGATGATGAATTAGCTGTGTAGTACTGATGATGATGAAGGTGATGAAGATGAGATGAATGTACTGCACAGCAAAGAAGAGCATTACAGCTCTTCTAAAGGCACCACTTCATCAGGCTCTTCTTCAGGTGGTGCAGTAGTATCTTTGGCTTCGTCCATACCTTCTACTTCCACTAAAGGTGTAGGCGTAACCGACCTCTTCGTTCAAGTGATGAACATAGTTATGAGGAGTTGCTGGCGCTGCTTCTTCTTTTGATTGAGAATGTTTTTGTAAACTGACATGGCACTGTCAACTGAATTTGCAAACTGCCACGAATGAACCATATGGGGGTCCCATTCTTCAGCCACTCATTGAAGTTCTTTGGCCATTCTGACCATGGTTGCAAGATGATCAAGTGTTAGGCCAACCTCCTCCTCTTCTTCAACCCGTTGTTCGTCTTGTTCCTCATCTTCTTCTTCACTTACTGACTTAGTCAACTCCTCCAGGTCTTCATCCGTCTACGGTTGAGAGTGCATATCGATCAGAGTGTTTATGTCTTCAGTAGTCATGTCACTGAAGCCCTCTCCTCCTAGTATTTTTGCCAGCTTCATAACCTTATCCACCGCAGAGTTATGGATTTCATTAGGAGAGAATCCCTTGTAATCATGGACCACTTCTGGCCACAATTTTTTCCAGCTGGCATTCAAAGTCTCACTCTTCATCTCCTTTATGGCCTTTTGAATGTTTTGGAGACACGATGCAATTGTGTACTCACGCCAGTACGCCTTTAGCGAGAAGTCTTCATCCGAGTCCGTAGCTTCAACGAGGTTTTGCGGGGCGTTTCGGGTGTAGAGCACCTTTAAAGGGCGAATAATGCCTTGATCCATGGGCTGAATGAGCGATGTGGTGTTCAGTGGCAAGAAGTCTATCTGGATGCCATCATACACCAGGTCAATAGCATGGCCTCCAGTATTGCCCATTATCAGAAGCACTTTGAAATCAAGGCCTTTCTCTGCTGGATAAACCTTAACCTCTGGGATAAAACATTGATGAAACCAATCAGTTGTAAGGAGTTCTTGATCCAAGCCTTTGGGTTGTGCATCCAGTACACAGGCAACACATTCTTACTTTTGTTTTTTAGGGCCTGTGGGTTCTTGGACTTATAAATAAGCCCTAGCTTTATCATAAAGCCCGCAGCATTCCCACACATGATTAAAGTTACCCTATCTTTCTGGGCCTTGAAACCAGGGGCTTTTGCTTCTTCCTTCATAATGAAAGTGCGAGACAACATCTGTTTCCAGAATAAGCCCGTTTCATTCATATTGAAAACTTGTTCAGGCTTATAGCCTCCTTCCTCGATGATGTCTTTGAAGGTGTTGTTCACGTACTCCGCGGCTCTGGCTTTATCTGCAGAGGCAGCCTCTCCATGCAGAGAAATGCTCCTGAGTCCAAAGTGTTTCTGAAATTTGTCAAACCAGCCCTTGCTGGCACTGAATTGGGTTGGTCTGGTTGGAGAAGCACTTGAAGGTCCTGCTTTGGTGGCGGCGTTTTCGTCCTCTTCTTCATTCTCATCACTGTCGTGATCATCCCTTTTTGCTGCTAAACAATCATACAGTTGCTTGGCCTTCATCTGGATGGTGTCTGTATCCAGTGAGATATTCTTTTTTCTGCAATCGTTTATCCACACAGCTAATGCAGACTCCATCTTCACAATGATCTTATTGCAGGAAGTAACCGCCCACTTTGCTGTTCTGTTGAAAGTCACTGATGCCGTAGACCTGATATTCTTCTCGTCCTTCTTTATACAGCGAACCGTAGACTCATTGATCCCATAATGGTGGCCAACAGACGCATAGGTTCTCTCTTCCTTCAACATGTCGAGAAGTTTCACCTTCTCTTTTATGGTAAACATCTTCCTCTGGCACTTGGGTTCACTGCCAAAATCCTTAGAAGATGCAGAACGTTTGGGTGGCATCGTAGGGCTTGCAATAAATTCAGTCTTTAAGGAAAATTTCACAAAACACCGCAGAGCAAAACTACGCACAGCGATCGGAGGTAGGAGTGAGCGGACAAGGTGAGATGCTGAACGTATGCGCACAGTGCGGGAGAGCAGACAGACTGATGCTACGGTTACTGAGCCAATCAGCGCCCAGGATACACAAGACAGTGCTCTGGTTGGTCGCCTTCCATCAACCAGCCAATCGTGTGCCGTGTACAATCTCACGTAGGCAAACGAGCTCGAGGGTACATCTCGTTTTCAGTGTGATGTATGTGTTCGTCTGCAAAAAAAAATACATACCATAAACAGTGTGCAGTATTTTATTTTGATTTAATATTCTTTTAATGTTAGAATCATTTATTGTATTTTTTGAAAATTTTTAGGCAAAAATTATTAAAATCATAAATACGACACATATAAATACGTATACAGTACTGCAAAATCCCACGATATAGTGAAAATCCGCGATAAATAATTAAATATAATATTTTTAAAAATCCAGCGATGCAGTGAGGCCGCAATAAAGGAACTGCGATATAGAGAGGGACTACTATATACATATATTTGTATATATACACACACACACACACACACACACACACATATATACATATGATAGTCTCCTAGGTGCAGAATTAGTGAGAAACATTTGTGGTTTTCTTTACAATTTGACTGGATTTATTATGTCTACAAAAATTTTTTTTTTTTTTTTTTGGTAAGGTTTTTTTCCCTTTTTGAAATGAAGATACTTATCCTTGGTTTTTACATTGGCCATAGTGGTAATTATTTAACAAAACCTTCTTTCTAGAAATAGTATGTGGCGAGTCACATGCTAGATACCTCTAATATATTAATGTTCTTTTTGTAAAAATAAATTTTGGTGTCTTCTTAACAGACCTTCTCCTTGACCTATTTAAAGATTGAATCCTATATAGTTTCTCCCTTTTTAATTATATTTTTTCTTGGCCAAACAGGATATTTTCTATCTAGAATATAGGCATGGTTGGATTTTTATGGTGTTCTCCATAAGGTATTAAATGGAGTTAGGATTGCACCAGAGAAGTGTACATACAAATCAGTGTCTCATTTTACAACCCTGTGGGTAGTTGCTAAAATTAACTAGTAAATAGTTTTTCCACAAATGAAGCACCTACTCAGATTGATGGCATGTATTGCAACTTTTTAAAACTTTTAGCTCAAACTGTGCTATTTTTTACCATTTAGAAAGAGAGCAAAACAAGTTTTAAAATTATTTTTAAAAATTCTGCAGTGTTTGAAATGTACATTAGATACTTTTCTCTTTGGCCAAAATTTAGTTCTATTTGATAGCCAGTTAAATTTACTGAAAGAATGTTTATTGATAGTACTAATGTGTAGCCTGCTCAGCCATTTCCTAGAGTTAAGTTTAATCCTATTCTATGAGAACTTTAGGCTACATCCTTTGAGCTTAGTACAAGATTGCTTACCATAAAATGATGAATGGTTAAAAGTTATTTTTGGCAGTAACATTCTGTGTTCTGTAAATACTGTGTACTCACCTCAGTGAAATGAATGATTTCACCCTTTTCTTTGTATTATTGTGGAAACTCCTCCCTTGGATTTGGAAAGTAAAGTCTCCAATAAGATTCTTCTTATTTTTAAGAGAATTCAGAAGCAGACATATATATATAGCCCCTTTGCTGAGACCTCAATTCAAGAGTCAACTGATTATGGACCATATTAGTTGTTTATATTATAAGTAAAAGATTATCTTTAGGATTTTTGGTAAAGATTTTAAAAATATATGCTTGTCCTTTTTATAAGCATACCTTTCAGGGGAGACATATCCTGTGTGAGATACACCCCGTGTCCTTGCCCAAGTTTCTGATGCCCAACTATCAGAATTTTCAAGGTGAGAATCTGGCTAATATATAAGGGATTCTTGTGCTATATGCTTTATAAAAGTTATTAATATACGCATATATCAAGTCATTTTATAAGTAAGTTTCCATTTTTTTAATGAAGTGCATCTGCTTTTGTTTTGACTCTAATATTTAACAACTGAGGTTACATCAGAATTCTGCTGTAACTGGGGGAGCTATTTGAGGGACTTTAAAGAGAAGGGGGAAAGTATTTTAATCCAAAGTATTTCCTTAAAATAAAAAGTAGTTGGTATGTAACCAAATTCTGTCTTCGTATTAGGCTAGCTTTCTTTTCTTAAGATTGACTGCATCAATGCATCTGGCTTCAGTTCCCCCACCCCCACCCCCAAACATCTGAGCAGTTGGTAATTGAATTCTGACAAGTTGAATGATTTTAATGAAATCTTCTGCATGTGCATGTATACTTGGGGGATGGGGAAGAGGGAGGAAGAATAAACAGTGGGGGTGAGGGTAATATAGAATTACTGTCTCTATACGTTGAGGATAATGGATAGCAGTTAATATCAGTATCTTTCAGAGCATGTTAAGTTTCTCTGGTAAGTGGTGTTTACTACAAAGGTGTTTACTTAAAAGTAACCCAAATAAATGACCTCCACAACCATGGCCCAGTCAGTGTTGGGAAAGGGATGAGAGAATGTAGGAAGCGGTGATCTTGGGTAATCTATGGAAATCTGCAGTGATCTTCTCTCTCCGCTGCTGAAAAAGGGAAAAGCTTAATAAGACCTGTTGTTACCAAGTTTTCTTTTTATGTTACTGTATTATTGAGCCTTTTTTTCTTTTTACTTTGAGGGAGATGTTTGAAGAGAACAAAAGATTCATTTTTAATTGCTGTTTTTCTTTTGCCTTTGCTTTCCTTACTGAACGTTGGATTTGAAGGAAAGGCAGTGGAGATTCAAGGCTTACAGCTGCAGTGGTATATAGCTAAATGTTCACAGAGCTGATGTCAAGAAGCAAAGTTCAGAGGGTCCAAACTTCTTGTTCACTTGCCTGAGTAAAGTCATAGTTACAGCTGTTACAGCTTTTGCCTTAATCTTATTTGAATATGAAATCTTCTTACTTAAGGATATGAGAACTTCTTTGGTAGCTTCAAGGTTCCTTTCTCTCACTCTGCCATCCCTCCAAAACCAATCACATAAACTTCCTGTTGTGATCCCTATACTCTGAATGAAGTGGTTTTGTTTGACCTCAGTTAATTAGTTGGCATAATAAGTAAGCTTTAGTACCTAATTCAGTGGTAGGAAAACTGGTTTGTGCTAGTTTTGATGAGTACAAATATAATTTATAGCAATTGAAGTAAAATCCTTAAGATACTGCTTTTAAATGATGTAAGTAGTGAGTGATTTAGATGAATGAACTATTTAGAATGTTAAATCATATTTCTTTGCTGCTTCCAGACAGCTATTAGGTGAGTTTTCTGTGGCACACAGAACATACCTAAATTTGGAGTTGCCTGAACTGGTTAAACAGAGTAAAATATCCAAGTCAGAGTAGATGAATGAAATTGAAGTCTCTTTCTCTACCTTGTCTTTTCTCCCTTGCCTGCCAATTTAATATTTCTCATCCAGATAATGTGTGCTAGAAGATTGACTAACTTGAAACAGTACATGTAAATTCTTCTCTTTGTAATTTCAAATTAGACTCACTTTTGGCTAAATTTTGTGACTTCTTCCTTAAGAGTAGAATCAATTATGAAAAGTCATGAGGGAACAGGAATCTAAAGGGCGTCTTTAGTCATTTGGGCAGATAAGGCTATGAATATTTCATTCTCATCTTAAAAAATTGGTTGATTCCCGAAAGAAAGAAACTTTAGTAAAATATGAGGACTAAACTTATTAATAAACCTCTATTGTATAACTTTCTAAACATTTGCCAAATATTTTTTTAGCTGAACTTTGATTGATTGGCATATCATCAAGCATTCTTAGTGCTGAGCTATTAATGAATTAAGTTGGATTACTGTGATTTTTACCATAATCACAAGAAAATATCTCTCCTTAGAATTCAGTCCAATTGCAAATTTTATTCTGAATAATTCCTGAGAGAATGCATATTTTTGATGAATTCATATTCAGTGATGTGCTGGTCCATATCTCACTTTTGTGAGGTCTCCTTAATATCTGTCATTTATATTTTAGATATGTTTGCTTTCCATTATATTGTAGTATCACTGAGTTCCATTTTAGTATAATCTCATAACAAAAGCTGTGTCTTTGTTGTAAAGGCCCTGTTATCCTGACAGATATTTTTCTCTCAGAAGCAGTTTTGATAATCACAGTTTTCATTTTTCATTGCTTCATTGATAATCCAGTTTCCTTGTACTGGAGCTACACATTTGGGTACTTTGATAACCCTCTTCTAATATGGCCCCAAATCATCCTTGCCTTCTGGTATTCACTCCCCTGTGCAGTCCTCTCGCACATTGTGTCAGGATTAACCTGTTTGAACAATAGAAAATGTCAGAAGTGACAGTATGTGACTTCCAAGGCTAGACCATAAAAGACATTGACACTTCTGCCTTGCTCTCTTGGATCACTTGCTCGGAGGAAAGCAAGGTGACATGTCATAATGATACTCAAGCAGCCCTGTAGAGAGGAACAGAGGCTCCTTGCCAAGAGCCATCACCAACTTGCCAACCATGTAAGTGGAAGCAGAGGACTGAATCCTGGCTGACATCTTGACTATAAGCCCATGAGAGATGCTGGGACCAGAACTGTTTTTGGCTAAGCTGCCTTTTAGTTCCTGACCCACAGAAGCTGTGAGATAAAAAACGTTCACTGTTGTTTTAAGCTGCTAAATTTTTAGGTAACTTGCTATATAATAATAAACAACTATTACAGGCACTTTATATCCTAAGTATTAAAGTGATTTGCCATATGCTTGAATTTATTTTTCCTTTAAATCCACAGTTTGGTTTTCTCTGTTTGCAGAAGAGTAAGTGCTTTTGAATTTGTTTTATTAGTGTTATCACCACAGTGATTTTCAGTGCTGAAAATTGTTAGAACTTCTGGCAGTGTTTGCCATAAGGATTCTCACCTGTGTAACTCATATTTGTGTGCTAGTAGGCTATGAGCTAGGAAGAGTTATGAATTTATATAAAACATATATAGTCTTTTATGGATACATGTCATATGTAAAAACTATTCTTGCTGTAGCAATGTTGCACAATAGAAATATGTCAGCACATATATAATTTTGAATTTTCTAATAGCTTCATAAAACTAAAAGGAAACAGATGACATTAATAATTAATAATGTATTTTAAATCCAGTATATCTAAAATACTACCATTTTGGTGTATGATTAATGTGAAGATTATTAATGATGTATTTTACATTCTTGGTACTAAGTCTTCAGAATTTAGTGTGTATTTATAGCCCATCTCACTTTGGATTAGCTACATTTTAAGTGCTCAGTACAGTAACTACATGTGGCTAGTGGCTATTGGGTTCGACAGCACAAATAATGGATTTAGTTGAAGTTTAGAAGACCTTATTCAAGTTAGCAGCAAATCAATAATGCATGTAAACACCAGGAATGATTCCTTAAACTTAAGCGTGACATGTCATACATTGGCTTTAATCTGTATCTGCGTTTAGTTCCAATAAGTCTCCTTTTATTTTCTGAGTGCCTCAGAGCCTTCAAACCTGTGGAATACCCTAGAGATAGAACGGATTAGGGGTATCAGAGGTTCTGTGTAGATTTCTTTGGGATTACAGGCTCATAATGGCATGACTGCTTCATTGTTTAACTTGAAGAATGCTGAATGTGGACTTTTTGAAAAAGAAAGTGTAGTTGAGACTATGAAGTACACATTCAGGGCCTTAGGCTGTAGCTGGTATGGAAGCACTTCATAAGGGTTTCAGCACATCCCTTTACTTCCTCAAGCCTGGACCTGAGCTGAGAGCAGATGTAAACCAAATCTGTTGTGTTTCACAATTTCTGAAGTCCAGTATTTTACCAACTGACATTCTGTTGGCTCACAAATATTCAGAGAAGTTGGTGGTAACTGCCATTTGTACTCAGAGTTTAGACATTGAACAGATTAGAGATTTTTCTTTTCCTTCAAACCAAAATACCCCTATTAAGTATATAGGTAGTGTAGATGAACCGTTTTGTCACTAGAAATTCATGTAAAACTCTCACCAAAGTCAACTCACTATTTTTGTAGGTATGATTTTAAAAATGGAGGGTACTATTTGCACAGGAAAGGGGACAGGAGGCAATTTTGAAAGCTTTTGGCTTGGTGCTGTGTCTCAGACATCTGCTGTTGGGATATTTAAACTTTAGGTATCTTCAGAATCTTCAGACTAATAACAGAACTTATTGCAAAGTATTGTCCTTTAAAAAATGTTATTTGGAATATCCCATGGTTACTTAAAGACTGGGAAGGACTTTCTTACAATTTGGACTCACTCATACAAATTATTGGTATGAAGAAATTTACAGGATCTTTTGAATAAAAAACTGAAGAGTACAATTAATGTATTTTTTCTTTTAAACATTTTTTTTTCTGATAGCTGTCTTGAGATATATTTACCCAGTCAGCTTTTTTCTTTCCACAGTAAATAGTTAACCTGTATGTTAAGAGTATCAGTTTCTGAAATAATCACCACATTTATAACGATTTTCAGAAGTTCTTTGTATTCTCATTAATTTATTTGCAGTGTTTTAACATTTTTAAATCTGATTTTTTAGAACAATATATATTTATATCATGTAGAAAGTGAAATAATACCACATGTCTTAAAATAGTCTTCTACCTCATTTCTTATCTAATCTTGATTCCTGCTCTCCTAAGACAGCCACTCTCACCACTTTTGGTTTTCTGTTTACTGCCACGTTTCCAAATCACGTTTTATATTACTGTTTTATTATATTTCTTACTTGACCTTAATTATCTATTAACTTCTTATTATGAATTATGAGGAATTAGCTTTTTTTGTACAAACCACCACACACATTTCCCTCTTTCCATCTTTCTAATATAATAATATAAGTTTTACATTATTGTGCCTAAGGCACATAGTATATTATAATCATATTGTTTTTATTATACTTCTCATTTTTCCTGGTGGTAACAGTCGCTTTGGGTTTTTTGTTTATTTTTTATTTGTATACATGTCACTGGTTTATTCCTAATTTTCTTTCTCAAACTGTAACATCCCTCCTGATATCGTTACTGTTGTAAAATACATTGTCCCTTATTAATTACCATCCACTTATTGATCTGTTCATCCACTTTTTTTCTTTGGAAACATAGTTCCTTGAATTTCTCTTCTCTGTTCTAAACTTGACGTTTCCTCCAGGCTTATTGCCACCCTCACACTCTCTTCTCCCTCACTTGCACCAGGTACCGTTGTTTCTGGATTCCATGCCTTCCTCTTCCTAGGTCAATTCTTTAGTTTGATAATACACATCCCAAGTAGCTTTCTGAATTTATAATATGATGTATATGTTTTCAGACTTTGCATTCTACCCTCACACTTGATTGATAATTTGGATATAGAATTCTCAATCAGAACTCATTTTCCCCTCAGAATTTTGAAGGCATTACTTCAGTTGTCCTCTAGTTTTCTGCGTTGCCCTTAAAAATTCCAGTGCCTTCCAAATTTTTATTCTTCGTGTGAGTGATCAATTTTGGTCTTTCTAAAACTTTTTAAGATCTTTTCTTTTCTCTAGTATTCTAAACTTAAAAAAAAATAGTGTATATAATCGAAGTACAGAAAGATGCATTTAATCTTCATGAAAGTGTGAGGACAAAAAAGAATAATTATAAATATGACCTAGCAGTGTGTTTAGGGTTCTAGTATTTGTAGAACTAAAAGGTTTTGTTTATTTCTGGCATTTGCTCAATATTTTATTAAATGAAATAGATTCAAGGTGTAGTTCAATACAAAGGAAACTTCCTTGATTTACCTTAGCAGATACCTATTAAGATTCTGAAAATAAAACTTGAGTCAAATTTTACTCCTTCAGTGGATTAAGTAGTCATGGACTTTGCTGATGAAGGTGATGAGGGGATATGCTCTCTTCATTCTCGTTACTGCCCCGATTCAATAATGTTTCCTTAGAGCAGATGGTTCCATACATAGTTTTATATTGAGATGTTATGCAACTTATAATGTCATAAATATTATTTAACAGTCCTCTTCTTTTCATTTCATTTGTGATTTTACTTGTCTTTTGTTCTTTGTTTTATTATAGAGAAAGATTTTGAACCAGGCCATGCCATTAAGTTGAGAAAACTTTTCTTAAGTAACGGCCTTGCCCACTGAGCTCATCTGGTAGACTGATATTACCACTGGTTTTGAGGAAACTTTCAGTATGAAAACCTACACTAATCATACTGCATTATGACAAATTACTAATCATCCTCTCTCTCAAAAAAATTTTACTGATGAAGGCACAAAGCTTTTATTTTCCACCTATGCAGAAGTGCAAGTAAACCTGTTTGCTTGAAATTGGTTCCTTGGAATTTATTTGGAATAACTTTTTCAGCTTAATTTAGGTTAGGATAATAGAATCATCTCAGAAGATCTTCAAAAGACAGTTTAAGAGTGAAGGACGTAATAGACTGAACAAAGACATAATATTGAGTTACTCACAAGTTGATAACAGGAAACATTAGTGTTCCTTTTTGCTTACAGCAGTTGTAAGTCAGAATCCCATGTTACTCTTGTGCAAACATAGTTATTTGAGAGGACTGAATGAACTGACCATTGCATTCATTCATCTCTTTCCACATAATTCTGTTACATTTCATTTTCTCTGAATCAGTAGGAAACTACCTTGGATTTTGTTTTTATCGGCAGTACTACTCTTCCCTGTCTGTTTAGCATCGTGTTTAGAAGCCCTCACTGCATTCTGTGGTCCGTGGCAAGCAGTCTGGAAGCATGAACAACATAGAGCATTTTCTTATACATCTAAACTGCTCTGTATAAAACAGAACCTTACTTGTGGGACTAATTCAGAGTATTTTATGACATAATCTCTGAGAAAATGAAAACTTAAAAAAAATGAACATAACATGTATCTCTGAAATGTCAATTTTTTTTCAGAATATCATTTGATTGTATTTATTGTTTTGTCCTTTCAGTTTACTTTTTTCCCTTTTTTTTAGCATAATAAAATATTATTTATTTATTTATTTAATTTTTATTGTATTTTTTCCATTACCATTTAGTCCTCTTATACTCTCTTCCCACCCGCAATCACCGCACTGTTGTCCATGTGCATGAGTCCTTTTTCCTTTTTGCTGAATCACTCCACCCCCTAACCGCCCCCATCTCTTCGCCACTAGCTGTCATCTGCTCTCTATCTATGAATCTGTCTCTGTTTGACTTGTTAGTTCAGTTTGCTCATTAGATTCCGTATATTAGTGAAGTCATATGGTATTTATCTTTCTCTGACTGGCTTATTTCACTTAGCATAATGTTTTCCAGATCCATTCATTCTGTTGCAAAGGGTGAAATTTTCTTCTTTTTTATGACCAAGTAGAATTCCAATGTGTAAATATCCCATAGTTGTTTTATCCACTCATCTACTGATGGACACTTGGGCTGCTTCCATAGCCTGGTGATTGTAAATAATGCTGCAATGAACATAGGGGTGAATATGTACTTTCAAATTAGTGTTTTGGGTTCGTTTGGATATATTCCCAGAAGTGGGGTTGTTGGGTCAAAGGCAGATACATTTTTAATTTTTGAGGTGTCTCCATACTGCTTTCCACAGCTGCACCAGTCTGCATTCCCATCAACAGTGCAAAAGGGTTCCCCTTTGTTCACATCCTTGCCAGCATTTATTGTTTGTTGATTTATTGATGACAGCTTTTCTGACAAGTGTGAAAAGATATCTCATTGTGGTTTTAATTTGCATTTCTCTGATGATTAGTGACTTGAGCACCTTTTCATGTGCCTAATGACCATTTGTATGTCCTCCTTGGAGAAGTGTCTCTTTAGGTTTTGCCCATTTTTTAGTTGGATTGTTTTTTTGGTGTTGAGTTTTTAAAGTACTTTATACATTTTGGATATTAACCCATTACCAGATGTATGTGTGAATATGGCCTTTCATTCCATGGCTTGTCTTTTTATTTTGTTGATGATTTCCTTTGCTATGCAGAAACGTTTTAGTTTGATGTAGTCCCATTTGTTTATTTTTTCTTTTGTTTCCCTTGCCTGGGGAGATATATCTGATAAAAAATTTCTACAAGCAATGTGTGAGATTATGCTGCCTATGTTTTCTTCTAGGATTTTTATAATTTCTGGTCTAACATTTATGCCTTTCACCCATTTTGAATTTATTCTTATGTGTGGTGTGAGAAGGTGGCCTAGTTTCATTTTTCTGCACGTTTCTGTCCAATTTTCCCAGCACCGTTTATTAAGTAAACTATCTTTAGCCCATTGTATGTGCTTGGTTCTCTATTGAATATTAATTGACTATAGAGGTGTGGGTTTATTTCTGGTATCTATTCTGTTCCATTGATCTATGTTTCTGTTTTTATGCCAGTACCTTATTGTTTTGATTACTATGACCTTGTAGTATAGTTTGATATTAGGTACTGTGACTTCTCCAACTTTGTTCTTCTTTCTCAGGATCGCTGTTGCTATGTGGGGCCTTTTGTGGTTCCATATAAATTTTTGAAGTATTTGTTCCAGTTCTGTGAAACACATCACTAGAACCTTGATAGGAATTTCAGTGAATCCACAAATTGCTTTGGGTAGTATGGACATTTTAATGATGTTAATGCTACCTATACATGAATACAGTATGTGCTTCCACTTATTTGTATCTTTTTCAATTTCTTTCTTCAGTATCTTATGATTTTCCAAGTATAGGTCTTTTACATCCCTGGTTAGGTTCATTCCTAGGTATTTTATTCATTTTGAAGCAATTGTGAATGGGATTGTTTTCTTAATTTCCCTTTCTGTTTGTTATTGGCATATAGAAATGGGGTGTTAATATCCACAACTACGACTGTATTTCTGTCGATCTCTCCCTTTATGTTCATCAAGATTTGCTTTACATATTTAGGTGCTCCTGTGTTGGGTGCATAAATGTTTACTAGGATTATGTCCTCTTGTTGGATTGTTCCCTTTATCATTATGTCTCTTACTATAGCCTTGGTTATAAAGTCTTATTTTGTCAGCTGTAAGTACTGCTACCCAGCATTTTATTCTTTTCCATTTGCGTGAAATATCTTTTTCCAACCCTTAACTTTTAGTCTGTGTGTATCTTTCAATCTGAGGTGGGTTTCTCAGAGGCAGCATATATATGGGCCTTGTTTTCTTATCCATTCAGCTATCCTCTATCTTCTGGTTCAAGCATTTAAGGCATCTATATTTAAGGTGATTATTGATAGATAATGTCATATGTAGTGCCACTTTATTGTTAGACAATATTCCTCTTTTTCTTTCTTTTTTTTCCTTCTTCGTCTTCATTTTAAAACAAGCCCTTTAACATTTGTTGCAGTGGTGGTTTGGTGTTAACAAACTCCTTTAGCTCTTTCTTGTTTGGGAAGCTCCTTATTTCTTCTTCAATTTTAAGTGATAGCCTTGCTGGGTAAGGTAGCCTTGGTTATAGGTCCTTGCTTTCCATTACCTTGAATATTTCATGCCACTTGCTTCTGGCCTAAAATGTTTCTGTTTAGTAACCAGATGCCAGTCTAATGGTGCTCCCTTGTAGGTAACTACCTGCTTTTCTCTTATGGCTTCTAGGAGTCTCTCCGTTTCTTAAGCCTTGCCATTTTAATTATGATGTGTCTAGGTATAGGTCTCTTTGGTTCCAAATTGTTTGGAACTTTCTGAGCTTCCACAACTTGTGTGACTTTTTCCTTCACCAGATTAAGGATGTTTTCTGTGATTATTTTTTCAAATAGGTTCTCAATCCCTTGCTCACTTTCTTCTCTTTCTGGCATTCCTATGATGCAGATGTTGTTATACTTCATGTTGTCCAAAACGTTTCTTAAGCTTCCCTCATTTTTAAAATTTGTTTTTTCTTTTGCTGCTCTGCCTGGGTGCTTTTTCTACCTTGTTTTCCAAAATACTGATTCTCTCCTTTGCTTCATCTTACTTTTTTTTTTCTTCCAGTGTATTATTTCAGATGTTGCATTCTTTATTTTTGACTTTTTTTTTTTTTTTATGGTTTCTATGTTTTGTTTTGTTTCTTTCATGCGGTTGAGTATTCTTATAATCATTACTCAAAAGTCTTTGATAAATTGCTTGTCTTTATTTCTTCTAGTTTTTCTGGAAAATACGCTTGTTCTTTCATTTGGAGTTTGTTTCTTTGTCTTCCCATTTGGCTGCTTTTTATTTTCCATTTCCGTTGTTAAACTAATCAGTCATTAAACTGATCGGTCATTAAATCTAATCAGGCTGTAATCAGCAGACTGGCTCGTGAACCACAGGGTGGGGCAGAGTAATTCCTGTAGGTGGGGCTGTTGCTTCCCTTCAGGCTGATTCCATTCAGAGGAGAGTGCTCTGCCTGAGAGAGATGGCCATATGGGAAATGACTCACTTAGCACAGGCATCCTGGCAGCTCTTCCTTCAGTTTTCTCCCCAGAGCCACCCAACCCCAGACTCTACTCGAGCATCTCTATTCTGCTCTGCCCTCCCTTTGCTGGCACCCAGGGTAAGTGGTTGCAAACAAAATTTTATGCTTTGGCCCTTTAAGAAGCTCTGTATGTCTCCAGCCATCTCCCCCTGGCAGACAGAAAGCCTGCGGCTTTTCAATAGCTGGATGTTACCTAGGTTTTTTTCGGGCTCTGGTGCTGTAAGCTGGTGAGCCCAGCTCAAGGTTTGTTTAGACCCTTCACTTCTCTCGAGGAACCCCCCAGCCATTGAAATCCCTCTGGAACTTCAACTGCCACTGGTGGGAGCACAGCCAGCCCTCTGGCATCTCCTCTGGCACTCTGTACAAGTCACGTTGTGGTGAAGTGGTTTCTTCTGTCTGACCTTATACCATTTGTTCTTATATTGAGAAAATTAGATAGAGCAAAATAATGATCAGCTTTTTATTAGGGAAGATGTTAAATATAAATGCCATTCCTTCAAAGTTGAAAAAAAAATCTGACATTTCAAAATCAGACTGATTTCAAGTTCTAGATTTCTGAAGACAAAGTTGTCAAAAAGGACTTTCTTATACCTTGTACTTACAAAAGTGAATTACCATGTAATTAAATGAGAGTTGCATAGATAAAACAAACTCCTTTGATATCTTGCTGATATGAGCATTCTGAACATTAGAGAATGGTTTAGCACATCTTGTTCTTTTGATTCAGATGTTAACATATGATAGCACTTTATTCTTAAACTTCTGGTTCTATAAGAATCTAAAGAGGAAATGCCTGTAATAATCTCATGAATTAAGTTTTTCATTCTACTTGAAAACTGTTTAGTTTACCCTTCTTATTCTAACATCTCCTGTTTTTTTTAAAGTATATTTTATTGATTATGTTGTTATAGTAGCCCATTTTTTTCCCCTTTGCTCCCTTCTGCCCAGTACCTCTCTTCCCTCCAGCACCCTTCTTCCTTCCAGCGATCCCACACCCCTTAGTTCATGTCCATGGGTTGTGCATATAAGTTCTTTGGCTTCACCCTTTCCTATATTATTCTTAACATCCCCCTCTCTATTTTGTACCAACTGATTATGCTTCTTAGTTCCTGGACCATTTCTCCATTTCTCCCCTCCACCCTCCCAGCTGGTAACCCTTCAAATGATCCCCATACCTATGATTCTGTTCTTGTTCTGGTTTGCTTTCTTGGATTTTGTTCTTAATTTTTAGATTCAGTTGTTGATAGTTGTGAGTTTGTTGTCATTTTAGTGTTCTCAGTTTTGATAGTCTTTTTATTAAGTAAGTTCCTTTGACATTTCATATAATAATGGCTTGGTGATGATGAACTTTTTTAGCTTCACCTTGTCTGGGAAGCACTTCCATCTGCCCTTCCATTCTAAATGATAGCTTTGCTTGATAGAGTAATCCTGGTTGCAGGTTGCCTTTCATTACATTGAATCCAGCTTGACAGTTTCTTCCTGCCTGCAAAGTGTCCTCTGAGAAATCAGCTGATAGTCCTATAGGCACCCCCCTGCAGGCAACTCTTCGCCTCTCTGTTGCTGCCCCCAGGACTCTGTCTTTATCTGTCACCTTTGGCATCTCAGTCATGACGCGTCCTGGTGTGGTCCCCTCTGGATGGATCCAGCTCGCCCGGGACCTCTGTGTTTCCCGGGCCTGTACGTCCATCTCCTTTACAAAATTTGGGAAGTTTTCCTCAATATTTTTCAATTCTTGCTTCCTCATTCTGCACTGGTTGACTGCTTTTTTCTTCCTTATGTTCCAAATCATTGATTTGAACCCCGATTTTCTTCCCTTCACCTTTGGTTTTGTGTGGATTTTCCTTCGTTTCACTTAGCATAGCCTTCACTTCTTTCCTTATGCTTCTGCCATACTCAAGCATATCTGTCAAACCTGTGAGCATCTTTATCACCAGTGTTTTGAATTCTATGTCTGTTAGGTTGTCTTATCTCCTCATCTGTTAGGTTTTTTATCTCCTTGTCGCTTAGTTCTCCCACTGGAACCTTGGTCCATTTCCCCTTTTGGGCCATACTTCTCTGTCTTGTCATTCTGACAGGCTCCTGTGTTTGTTTACCTTGTGCGCCAGGTAGAGCTGTCACTCCTGTTACA
Organism: Furipterus horrens; assembly: GCF_987537825.1. Taxonomy (NCBI): domain Eukaryota; kingdom Metazoa; phylum Chordata; class Mammalia; order Chiroptera; family Furipteridae; genus Furipterus; species Furipterus horrens. The sequence goes on along the minus strand of NW_028327174.1, from coordinate 96,339,747 downwards.
TTGTAAGGGGCGGAGCCTTAAGGATTCGTCAGTACAGGGTGACCTGTTTCACCAAGTTGTGGTGTTGTATGTGGGGGAGGGTTCTGAGAGGGAACAATGCTGCCAGCCCAGCACTCGCCCCTTTTCCAGGCACTTCTCCCACTTCCGCACCGGACTGTCTCCCCTCTAGCTGCTGCCCTGGCTGTCGTTCCTAGAGTGGGTGGGTCTGTGGACATTCTAGGACTGTGGGGGCCCTTTAAACAAGTGGACTCCGCTGAGAGACCGGAAGTTACTGCCTCCCCCCCACCCCCACTGGTCTGCACAGTCAGAAGCATGATGCTTGATTTTCCCCAATGCTGGGACCATGAGATGTGAGGTCCAGTGAGGAGCTGGGAATGCTCCCCAGGTGTCCCTCCTGACTTCTTAAAATGTGTGACTGCGCTTTCCGCAGGCCTGCTGCTGCCACCATCACACCACGACCTCTCTGCCCCGGCTCCACCCCTCCTACCTGTCTGGATGAGTATTTCTTCTTTATATCTTTGTTTGCTGGACTTCCACGTAGTTTGATTTTCTGGAACTTCTGGTTGTCTCTAGTTTTGAGGTAGTTGTATTCCTTCTTAGTCGTGGAGGTGGTCACAGCATCTCTGTCTACTCCATCTTGGCCTGAAGTTCCTAACATCTCCTGTCTTACATGATGTTTTAAATTCCTGTTGGATTTTTCTTGTCTTTCTGATAGAACTCCATAATTACTGTTCCAAAGTTTACTTTTTAAACTTGCGTAAGTATCAGTGCAGTGGGTTTTGGTTGGCTAACTAAATTGCTTATTCTTAGCCAGACAAGCCATTTATATCAGTTTTTTTTTTTCTTTCAGTTTTCTCATATAAGATTAAGAGAAAACTTTGCTTTCTTGAATTCATTAGGAAAAACTCCTTTTCGTTACTTCTTTTCTAAATAGGCTTGCCAATAATTGTCTGTATGAATAATATAATCTGAAAGATCATGCTGTTTACTTAACTTTTCATCTAGGCTTAACTTTTCAGGGAAAAGGAATGCTTTGGCATTGAATCTTATTAGTTAGGCTTCATCACAGCTGGCTTTAAGTCACTTTTGAGAATCATTCAAAAATAGCTTTGTGTTTCTAAATAATCAAACCCTTGCTACCTTTGCTGCCTAGTGCAAATGATTTTATTCACTATGTATGTCATGGAGGACAAATCCATCACATGTTTCTCTTGCTTAATAACTTGACCCTTTGCTCTAATAATATACTTATTCACCCTCCTTTATATCTTTCTTCTCTGGTTTTATTTTTTCCTCTATGAAAACTTTTTTTGGCCTATATTTACATCTGACAGTAAGAACATTTAATAAGCAAATAACCCTTGTTGAAAAATAGGTTCTCCTTGGGTTAACTAATTAGTCTCCTTCACCAAGTCTTCCATCGTTTTCCAGGACAATCTCCGTAAGAAGGATGACAGAATTGAAGAGCTGGAAGAAGCACTAAGAGAGAGTGTACAGATAACTGCAGAGCGAGAAATGGTGCTAGCACAAGAGGAATCAGCCAGGACCAATGCTGAAAAACAGGTCTGCGATTTTATACAGTTACTGGCAATGCAGCTGGTTAAACAAAAGGTAAAACCCAAACAGTGTAGTGTAGGAAAATTATACAAATATATGTTTATAGGGTTACACTCCTCAAGTGTAAGTACTTAGACTTAAATAAGAATTGAAATACAGCTATTTAAGAATTGACTCATGTTAATGCAGAGATCTCTGCATTAATAATTTGGGACTGATTTCAGATATATTTATTTAGTATATGCTCATATATCTGATGAGATGAGGTGGGATATGTCTATTTGTTACAAGACTGGACACAATCGTGCTTTTAATTTGAATGGTAAAACACAAACATTTCTGAGTTAAAGATGTTAATTTTAACTAGCAAATAGTGTATTTATTTTATACCCTGGATGGTTCAAAAGAGCAGTTGAAGTTATAAGAAGTTAAGCTTAATAACAAATGTGAAAGACATAGATATTGAGACACTTGAGAGTCTCATATCAGCCTGTCTCTTAAAGTAACTTGTTAAAAGAGTTCTTTTGATGTTTTCTTTATATTTTTCTACATCCTTTTAAGTCCTCATACCCTTGCTTTTAACATTTTATTAGGAAGGATAATTATAGATGGGAGATGTGATTGGAAGAAATGGTTTTACCCATGAAGACTCTAGTGGAAAATGGAATCTCAAGTTCTATTATGAGAGTGTGATTGGAGATTTTGAACCTACCTCATACAGAGACTCATGGCATTTAATTTTTCAGTGACTATCTCTTTTCCATTTCTTTGTTGGAGAAATGTAAATGTTAAACAGGTAAAAAAAAGAGTTCAGCGAGAGGCAATGAAAGGGTAACATAAATTTGGGGGGGAACCTCTTGATCAGGCCACCAGTGCCTTTGTCAGCTAAGATGGCTGCATAACAAGGAAGAAGGGCACGTTTCAAAGCAGACATTGTAGTGTGTACCATGCGGGCGGGGCCCTTCGTGCTGTGTTAGACGTGAGGATACAGTTTCTTTAGTGTCAAATAGAGAATGACAGACTGATATTAGTAAAGCTAAAGGAAAATTGATCTTTTCACAAAATGACTGCCTTTCAGTGCCCTGTCCTCAAATAAATGCCTTAGTCCCCTTTTTATTTGAATATTTCCTGATGTACAATTGAGTAGAGTTTGGATAGTGGAGTGCTTCAGAGATGGAATGGGGAGAGCCATTGTTCCAGAATGAGGAGGGATCTTCTTTTAGCTTGATTTTACATTTTTTACGCACTTCTTTAATTTCTAAAATATAACCCATATTTTTCTACTTGTAAAGATTTCTTTCTGCTTTGGGAATCCTTAGTTAGTTACAAGTCTTACATAACAGTTATTGTGTAGAAATTTTGACAATAATATATCATGTCATTAGGGACTATGAGCTACTGTTATGTGTTTTTTTAAAACTATTATGTAAACTGGTTATAATTTTTTTGATCAGTTTTAATTTACATTAAATGTGAGCAGAAAATACAGAGAGTTCCTATACATTCCTTTCTCCATCTCAGTTTTCCATATTATTAACATCTTGCATTGGTGTGGTACATTAAAATTGATGCGCCAGTATTGATACATTATTAACTAGTCCATAGTTTACATTTTGGTTTACTCTGAGTTGTACAGTTCCATGTTTTTTACTAAATGTACAATGGCATCTATCCACCATAACAATATCATACAGAATAGCTACACTGCCTTAAAAATCACCTGTGCTCCATGTAATAATCACCCCTCCCCCATCTCCCCAGTCTGTGATCTTTTCCTGTTTCTATAGTTTTACCTTTTCCACAGTGTCATATAGTGGGAATCATAGCATATGTAGGCTTTTCAGACTAGCTTTTTTCATTTAGCCTCTGCATATGAGGTTCTTCCCTGTCTTTTTGTGGCCTGAGAACTCATTTTGTTTTATCTCTCAGTTATATTCCATTGTATGGAGATATGCCACAATTTGCTAGTTTCTTTACCTGTTGAAGAAAGTCTTGATTGCTTCCAATTTTTGACAATTATGAATAAAGCTTCTATAAACATGTCCATTAGTATGGACATAAATTTGTAAGTCATTTAGGTAAATACTTTGAAGTCTGGTTGCGGGATTGTATGGTGAGATATACTTACCTTTGAAAGTAACTGAAACAATCTTCCAAAGTAGCTTTATGTAGTTTACTTTTAATTGCATGCCTTTTTCCTTTTTCTTTTTCTTTTTTCTGTTTATCTTTTTACACCATTCTGCTACTCACTGCCTTTCTGAAGCTGTTGAGTGAAATATTGCAGGAGACCAATCATTTGGGCTTTAAGTGGTTTAAGGTATGAAGAAACCGCTTTTATGTATGTACTTCTGGGGTTGCATAAACTTTATTCATTGCTCCCCCCCATCTTCTTTTCTTATTTTTATCTTTTTGTGCCCTCTCACCCGACTGTTTATTAATTGTATGCATGAAGTATTTGTTTGAAATATCTTAAATGGGAGAAGCTTTTTTTGGCTAGAGACATTATTCTTACTACCTTTCTCCGGTCCAAAATGTATCTGTTTCTTGCCTAAATTTAGCCTCTAAGAAGAAATGACTACCTCTGATAGGAGGGAGATCTGCATCTCTTGATTTCTCAAAGTGCAAAGTAAAATTGTTCATGAACCATATCTCTTATTAAAATAAAGTACAAAACCTTTTAAAGTTTGAAAAGGGGAAAACTCTCAGAGAAAACATTTCTTGATGCCTTTCCTACATTCCTTACAGGATCCCCTTACAGTTTCTTTGTTCCTAATATATGCTGCTTTATATTGAGCAAATGTCCCAAATTTAGAGAAGTTGTCTCATGATCCAGTGAGGGAGGATGTCTCCACTTGTTGGCAAATGGAGAGATAAAGGGAATAATTCCATGAGGAAACCCCAGGGTTCCTTTCCACATAATTTTCTTCTTCTGCACCTTCTCTCTTGCTCAAGTTTTGACAGATTTTGTTGAATGTGAAAGTTTATTTTCTTAAAATGAGCATGGAGTGAAATTTCTTCTCTGAAAGCCTCAGAATTACCTGGAAGAAGGTGAGCAATATCCTTAACAAGTTGGATTTATTATTTTCCTGAAGAATGTTTTTGAATGTTTTGAGTAAAATATAGCCTTTCAATGTAATTAACATTTGTGTATGTTTTGATTTTTATTTTAAAAGCTTGTTTTAATAGTTATACTCATTTTCTTCAGATTGCCATTTTGACTTTATTTGGCTTATATGTTAAGTGTAAATTCTTGATCTAGAAGATCATAAGGTTTTGCTGATGATTTGCTAGATAGTAATAGATTAATGAGCATTTTTAAGGAGTACATCTTTTTAAATTCAGGTTTTTAAATGTATTTGCATATTAAAAATTGTGCATTCCAATAATTTAAAAATTTGAATAAAAGAAATATCACTCTTGATTAAACTGCATTTTGCCTGCAGGACACCTTGGACCAACTTAGTTTTTACTCTGCATTTCCGTGTTGTCCCAGCCAGCTTCTTCCTTTAATTTGCATGGTTATTTCCTTTCCTGCCAGCCAAACAGGCAGTTAGGAGAGGCAGACATGGCCTTCACTGTCATTAGTGCTTGATTCTGTGGTATGCAGATGAGCAGCACAGTCTTCTAAATTTGGTCCAGCATCTCTGCACCTTACAGTTAAATAACTAAAAGAAGTAAAACAGGGCAGTGCTTGTGGAATGCACAGTGTATGTTGACAACACACCTCAGTATGATTCACCTGCTTGCTTTTCCCATTCGTTTGTTGCCTTTGAAGGCGGTGGCTTTTTCTCTTGTGTTTCTGTCTTCATTTTCGACTTAATCAAATTTCTTAATCATAGCCATGTCTGGTTTGTCAGACACAGTTGCGTAGGAAGCAGAGCTAGACATGTGAGCAAATGGAGTTCAGTCTGCACAGTGGCCACTACTGAGTGTCTCATTTTTTTATTCTTAAAGATTTACGAAGAATAAAAATCTCTATTCCCTATTGGCTGTAAATCTACCTAGTCATTTACACAGCAGTTATTACCATGATACCAAAGTAGTTTTCAAACAGAACAGTTACCCCTGCTGAAGCAGCATTGGTAGCTGGGTAGCCTATATGATGATGTGTGGTAATAGCATTATAATTTCACTCCCTCATCTTCCCCATCGCCTTCTTACTTTTAGCTATTCCCAGAGTGGGTCATTTATTCTTTGGTTTTATAAACATAATCTTGTACTAATCTGAATATTTATAAGTTTTCTTTCCATCATTTTTAATTAAATGGCAGTAATGTTCAAAATAAAATAATGATACTTTTACCTATGTTACCTGTTCTATAAACATTTATGGTGTACCTTGCTACATTAAAAAGGTAATAGATACAGCCTCTGTCTCAAAAAGTTCATAGCTTATTGGGAAAGACTGAAGAATGAAACTATAATTATGGTTCAGTTTGTTAAGGACCTTGGTAGTGATCTGAATAGAGGGGACAGAAGGGAAGGGCAGGCACCCAATCCAGATTGGAGAGGTCAGTAGGCTTCTTGGAAGAGATGGCTAATGCATGAGGTGAGTCTTAAAAGGAAAGAGTTAGACAAAGAAGAGGTAAAGGATATTCAGTGTATTACATGCAAAGGGACCAGCATAGGTAAAAGCTGGAAGCATCCAGGGAGCTTTAAATAGTGATTGTAGCTACAGTTCAGGACAGATATGAATGGCAAGATCCATGGGAGGGAGAGGGGAGTGCATGCAATCAGATCATGCTGAAGCATGTTTAGTCTTATACAGTAAGTCCTCATTTAATGTCATCGATAGGTTCTGTGACTTTAAGTGAAATTATATATAATGAAACCAGTTTTACCTCATTGATATAAACAAGGGTGAACTTCCTACAGCATCTCATCAATGTTATTATAATGAAACAGCATTGAAGAAAACAACATTATTTAAGGACCTGCTGTACTCCAGAATTTTGGTTTTATATTCAAGGCAATGGAGAGCTATTGAAGCATTTTAGGCAGAGAACAATATTTATTCATGAGTTTGCTCGCTGACCCATTCATTGAGCAGATCTTTATTGAGTACGCAGTGGTGTTGTGGTTGTCCTGGGTAATACATCATGATGAACAGAGTAGCTGTTCTCTCCTCTAAGTTAGTTTATAGTCTGCAGTGAGGCACAGGCAGTAACCTGACAAATGACATTTAATTACAAGTCATCACAAAGTCCTAGTAGTGGTAAGAACAGGTTTTCTGTGATAGACAGTCATTTGGTGGAGGTTAGAGAAGTTAGAATATTTTCAGTTGAATACTCAGAGAGGGTCCTCTGAGAAAGTAGCAATGAACCTGGGTCCTGAAGGACGAGAAGCCTCCATGTGAAGAATGGGGAGTCAACTGGTGACTGCAGTAAGGTGGGAGGGCAGCCAGTATGAGTGAGGGGCGGAAACAACGCGAGATATCCAGGGCCTTATGTAAGGGGTGGCAAGAAGTTTGTGTTTTTAGAGTATTGAAAGCTAATAAAGGGTATGACATCCTCTGATTTGTGGTTTTAAAAGAGTATTCTGGCTGCTAGTTGAAAAACAGATTCAACAGGACTTACTGTGAAAGCAAGAAGATCCGATGGGTTATTAGGTACACATACACCTGGAAATGCACAAACGTTTTCCCAAAGGTACACGGGCATAGCTCCAGAGCTACCAAATGTACTTTTCCCTCAAACTGAATTGCCTACGAAGACACCTAAGATGTAGTTTCTCCTTTATCATTCCCCTTTCATAGTCATGCATCCCTCCCTTGCAGTAGACACACCTCTCCGAATCTTAATTTTCTTTATTCCTCTGGGAGGAAAAAAAAACCTCTGGAACAATAACTGGGATAAATTCAAATATTGGTATTGAGTAATGGGTGAGAAAATTCAGGTTGCTTACAATTCTTTGTTTTCACCAGAATTGAAGAACAGTCTATTTAAGTTGCCAGCTGATAATTTTAAATACTTTTTGATGGTAGACTAGTATGCGATTTAAGGCATGTAATTCCTATCCATTTATATAAAGGTTTGTTAGTGTTTATACCTATGAAAATGAAACATACCGTAGAATTGAGACTAAACCCTGGGTAATTCTAGCAGTACGTAATATTCATCAAGGGATATGTAAACTAATAAAAATATTTCATTAATCTCATTAAGATAAATATATTTAATGATAAGATACATTTTAATAAAAATTGATAATTCTAAAAATATCTAATATTTACATTAATTTTAATTATTTTATGTTTCTAGTAATTAGAATGATAACTCAATCCAAAGGAATTACTATTATTTTTTTTTAATCTTCACCTGAGGACATGTTTGTTGATTCTAGAGACAAAGAAACGTCGATGTGTGAGAGAAACATCAATCAGTTGCCTCCCATACACACCCCAACCTGGGATTGAGCCTGCAACCTAGATATGGGCCCTCGCCAGGGATGGAACCCTCAACCTTTTGGTGTGCGGGACGATGCTCCAACCAACTGAGCCACCTGTCCATGGCTAGTTTTTTATTACAGTTTTAAAATATATAATAATGGATATCAAGTCTCTGTAGTATTTACATTTCATTGGATACATTTTTTTAAGAGTGATGCTTTGTTTTAAAAACCAATTTTATTTATTTGTTTTCTTTTTTATTGTGTTTTTTTCATTGCCATGTATCCCCCTTAAAAATACCTAGAAAATTACATTTTTTGCAATTCTTTAAACTTATGTGGCAAAAACAAATTAGACATTAAGTTAAAATCATAGTTATAGTAACTCTTTTAGGAGATATACAAGCAAAATTATGTAAAGACTCAGGGGCTAGGAAGAGGCTGGGCAGATTAGGGAGTGACTGAGTGAACTGCATAGTGGTGATGGACACAGAGAAGAGTGAATGGCTGCAGAATGTCTTTTGGAAATAGAGCGAAAATCATTTGGTGAACTGTATGGGTAAGGATAAAAGAGAAAACAAAGATGATCCTCCAATTTCTGGCTGGACAACTGAAATATAGTAATTCCATTTTCTGAGATGAGAAATCCTGATGGAAAAACTTGTTTGAGGATAAGAACCAAGAAATTGTGGTAATTGTGCTATATACTTAGCAGTTACTGTTTAGTTGTTAGTATATTATTATTAATAATAGAATTCTTACCACATCAATTTTATATTTTCAGCCCAATTTTCTCTGCTGAGATCCAAACTAAGTCTACTTCATATCTTTACTCCAGTTGACATCTCAGCCTGAATCCAGAGCTCTTGATTCCTACCCTCAAACCAGTTTTTCTCTCAAGCTTTTTCGTCTCACCTGAGAAACCACTCCAATCCTACAAAATTTAAATTAGGTATAGTGAGTGTTAGGAGAATCAAATTCAAGAAAGGTAGAAGTAATAGGTTAGGTACAGAAATTTTATACCTTGCTTCTTTAGTTCAGAAGGCCACTCCAGAACTTTAGGGAAACTATATTTCATAGTAGCTATGAAAGTGGTACTTGAATTAGAAATGTTGGTTGGAATTTCGGTTTCATCACTTAAACAAATTGTGATCTCAAGCAATTTATTTCTGTGTCAATTCTTTGAGCTGTGAAAGAAGGATACTTATTATATCTGCCACATAAAAGGGAGGTTATATGTATAAAGCCCTTATTATAGAGATTATATGTATAAAGCTCTTATTACAGTAAGCACTCAATAAACATTAACTCCTACTGGTACTTAGGTTTTTCCTGCCCCTGCCCTTAATAACTCCAAGGGAAGCGGTTGCTATGATCAGCCTAAGGCCTCAGAGAAACTTAGTATCTGTAGACCCTACCTAGTTGATTCAGAACCAGTGATGACATACTTACTGTTAAAAATACCTATGAAATTACATATACAGGTAACCTTCGTATAACACGGTTGTTAGGTTCCTAACAAATGCCGTGTTTTGCGAATCCGTGTTATACGAAACAACTAGTACAGAAAGGGAGGTTAGGTTCCAAAAATTTGAAAAACATACTATTATTGTTTTATAATTAAGAGAAATATCTTGGACTTCTGGCCAAGATGGAGGCTTAGACGGACACGCTAAGTCTCCCTCTACAACTAGAGAGGAATACAACTACTTCAAAACAAAGGATAACTAGAAATTCCAGAAAATAAAACTACACGGAAGCCCAACATATGAAGTTATAAACCAGCGGTGCCATTCGGGCAGGTAAGAGTTAAAGAGGGCAGTGCTGTTTGCGGTCGCACCTGGACAGCGGCGGGGCAGCGAGGAATCCCGACTGCAGTCAAGCCCCTGGCGGTGCGCGACCCCGGCGCTGGGGAGAGCGGCCACCGCATCGCCTTGAACAGTGAGGCCCAGGGGGGCGGGAGGACGGATCCCGGTCTCCTAGCTGAATAACTGTGTGAATCCATTTTGGACCCCCGCCCCCAAAGAAAGAAAGCACCACAGGGCTGCGAAATAGGTCGCGGACAGGCGCCGGTCGCTGGGTCATTACGAGTACACAGGCACTGCCCCCGACAGCCGGCCCAAGAAAACAAAACGCATCTGTCAAAATGAGGCAGACAACTATAGAAATCCCGGTGACACAGCTCACCAGACAGCAGGTAGAGAACCTGACAGATGAACAGATAAGAAACCTGTCAGAGGCTCAGTTCTGGGCCATTGTTATCAGGTGGCTTACAGAATTCACAAAAGAGCAGGAAAAAGATAAGAAAGAAGCGAAAAACTTTCATAACGAAAGGAACAAAACCGCATACGAGACAGATGGTGAGGAACAAAAATCCAGAGTTCATTTCAACAAACTGGAATATGGAGAAGGAACAAGCAGTCAACCAATGCAGCGAGAGGAAATGGGAAGCAACAATGAGAGGATCAGAAACCTCTGGGACAGCTATAAAAGGCCCAACATAAGAATCATTGGTTTGCCAGAGAATGAGGAAGATGAACTAGAACTTGAAAAACTGAGTGAAAATATAATAAAGGAGAACTTCCCAGAATTGGGGAAGGGAACAGACTTGCAGGTCCAGGAAGCAAGGAGAGTTCCCAAGAGACTGGACCCAGGGAGAACCACTCCAAGACACATTATAATCAAAATGTCAAAAATTAAAGATAAAGAGAGAATCTTAAAAGCAGCAAGGGAGAAGAAAAGAATTATGTACAAAGGGGTCCCAATTAGACTATCAGCAGACTTCTCAAGGGAAACCCTACAAGCAAGAAGGGACTGGCAAGAAATATTCAAAGTAATGAAAATCCAAAACCTACAACCACGAATACTCTATCCAGCGAAATTGTCATTCAGAATAGAAGGACAGAGAAAGTGTTTCCAGGACAAAATAAAACTGAAAGAGTTCATTAGATCCAAACCACTGTTATATGAGATGTTAAAGGGACTGGTTTAAAAAACAGAAGCTAAGGAGATGAAACAAAGGCAAACTAAACAGTCAACGAGAGTGGAAAAGGAACTGTGGGTACGGGAAGCATATTGGGGGGAGGTCAACAGGGAGGGGGAATGGGGAAAGGGAGGGGGATGATATAGGAATTGGGGATCAAGGTAGGAGGGAATGGAATAGACGGAGAGAGGTTGGGAGGAACTGTATGCACAACTAATGGACATAATCTAAAAGGGGGGGGACAACTGGAGGGAGGGGGGCCACCGGGTGGAGGGGAGCAGAGGGAAGGGAAATTGGCACAAATGTAATATTTTAATCAATAAAACACATTAAATCTGAAAAAAAAAAAGAGAAATATCTTTATTAAAGCAATTCTCATCAAAAGTATTACATATTAACATGAATTAAATCATATTTTCTTTATCATCGCTGCTAAGCTCCATTAACCGAATGTGTTTTCTTTTTAACAAGATAACCTCATCCTCTGAACTTTCTTCAGCATTATCTTGATTTCTGTGCTCTACTTTTTACAAAAAAATCTGTTATTTTAGATTGCTTGCTTTTAGCTGAGAGCTCTATAAATTTCATTATACGGTGCTAAGCACTTTTGAAGTTCTCAAACTTTGTGCTCCTTTCAGTGCAAGGATCTTCATTTAAGAAATATGACTCTTAACACATTGCATACTGGGGAATTTAAATGCCTTTTAGAAATGACGAGAATTCTCGCCACCCATACGCAGTGTGTTAACTGTTCGGCTAAGTCTTGGCCTTTCTTTTTGCTTTTTAGAGGAAAACTGTTTTACTTCTTTGTTTTCATCAGTGCTATCATCCCCTAAGTTATCTTGGCACATTCCAGCTCTCATTTCCACCAAAACTGCTTCATCAGTTTCTTCTTCTACCAGCTATTCTGGGTATCTTCTACAGTCATATCGTGTTAGAGTGAAATCGTGTTATAGAAGTACCATGTTATACAGGGGAGGGGGGGTCCCTAATTCTCTAACCATTTATAGCAAAACCATGTTATAGAAATACCTTGTTATACGGGAGTTTTTGCAATTCTCTAACCACGTTAGAATGAAACTGTGTTATAGAAGTGCCGTGTTTTATGGGGGATACTTGTAGTAAGTTTTAATCCTTATGACTGGAAGAAATCCTTGTCATATCCCCTTGCACAGCCTAGAATTTATAGTACTGCATCAACTGGGAATGCTACAGCCAACTAATAGGTTGGTTAGATGGTCATTGTTCTTGTCATCTGGTTATTTATTTTTGGACAATCTGTCTTAAGTCAGTATAGAATCTTAGTTTGTCCGTTATTTTTCAATTTACTTTTATGTTTTCCGCATGAAAAATAGTTTGAGTAGCTTTATTAAATGGCTAGAAATGTGTACTGTGAAATTCAATCCTTATACTATTTTTGTTTTACAAAGTCATGTACAGTAGTCCCTCTCTGTATCGCGGTTCACTTACCATGGCCTCACTGTATCGCGGGATTCTTAAAAATACTATATTTAATTATTTATCATAGATTTTTCACTATAACGCGGGATTTTGCGGTACTGTATATGTATGTTGTTAAAGTTACGTAGGTTTAAGAGTGTAGAATATGTTTAAGAACATAAGTAGTGTTTATAAAAGTGTGGAAAAGGTTAATAAGGGACTGGGAATAGTTTATAAGTGTGTGGGGAGGGTTTATAAAGCCTTAAAATATATATAAATACAAAAATAAATGTAAGGTTCCTACTTTGAGGATTTTCACCTATCGCAGGGGTGTCTAGAATGTAATACACGTGATAAGTGAAGGAATACTGTATTCTCTGTTCCTTTTAGGAAAGAAAGTGTAAGGTAAGAAGAGAGAAAAAGAAAACTTTTTAGCACTATTTAAAACAAAATATTGACTAGACCTTATTCCTAGAAGTAAGAAGACACAAAACCTAGAATTAAAAATTTTGTGTTTGATGCTAATAATCTTAAATTTGAATTAGAAATATGTTTGAATATTCATAACTTTCCTCTCTTAAACACAGTAGATGTATGCGCGCGCACATTTCCTCTGTACTGAAATTTAAATAACAGCGATTGTTTTGGTAGCAGCTCACACTCCCACAGCTCACACGTGGTGTCTAAACACCATTCCCTATTAAAAGGATTTGAATTCCAAACAGAAATTACTGTTTTCCTTTTGACATCAAGTTAATTCCATCAATGTACATTTTTCTTTGTAAGTGCTTAGTGGTTACTAAGGCCTCTGTAGTCTTTATAGCAGCACTGGTCAATTGAGCTTTGAGACAATGGAAATGTTTAATGTGTCTTCCTGTCCAATATGATAGCCCCTAGCTGTCATAATGAAATACTTAAAACAGGTACTTAGGCTAGAGAACATAAAGAACTGAGTTTTTACATTTATTTAATTTTATTTAAATTTATTTTTTAAATAAAGTATTTATTTATTTTTAGAGAGAAGGGAAGGGAGGGAGAGAGAGAGAGAGCAACATTAGTAGGTGGTTGCCTCTCATGCACCCACAACTGGTGACCAGGCCTGTGACCCAGGCATGTGCCCTGACTGGGAATTGAACTGGCAACCCTTTGGTGCACAGGCTGGCGCTCAATCCACTGAGCTATACCAGTCAGGGCTCATTTTACTTAAGTGTAAATTCCACATCTGGCTAGTAATGAGTACTGTATTGGACAGTGGAATTCTGTAATGTGTCAGATGGATAGATTCCTACATATACACATATATACTTTAGCAGTTACTGTTTAGTTTTTTTCCTGAGCCTTACACAGTTGTAGTACTGAAATATACAAGGTCAGCACTTTCTGATATACAGTAGTTGGTCCATTTTTCGTTTTTGATTTTTAGGAAAACATCTGTGCTCTAAAAACATGTTTGTCAAAAATAATTTTTCCTTTAAGAAAATGGTGAAAGATTAGGTTAGTAAAAGAGTTAAGTCACTTTCAAGAGATGTCATAATTGTGTGCTGTGTTACCTATTCATATAATGCTAATCACTTAAGTTTATAGCATGAGTGATGGGATTAGGGTAGTTACAGGAGTGAGAAAGAGACTTTTGCTCATCATGAAAACATGTCATCCCAAAGTTGAGTTTAATCACTTCAGAGATATCATTTGTTTCATTTATTGCATTACTCAATTATTTATTCAGTTTGTTTATTGAATGCCTGCTATATGTGAGCCTACTGTGAATATTTTAGTGACCCAAACAAACATGGCCCCTTTCCTTACAGTGTTTATATGTTAGGGAGATTAATCAGGGATCACAGATATAAACATATTCTTTAAAATTGTGACATATGCAAATAAAAAGGTATAGTACTTTATAAAACAATATAACAAGGAGACATTTAGAATGAAGTGTCTAGAAAGGTGTTCCTAAGATGTTGATATTTAAATTGAGATATGAAAATTAAATAGGAATTAGTGAGATTAAGAATGGCAAAGGGTTTACTTTAGCCATTAGGGGAACCATATGTGCTGATACCCTAAAGATCATGGTGTACTCAGGGAACCCGAAGAAAACCCAAGTGAGTGGAGACTACTGAGTAGAAGCGAGTTGGGGGCTAAGTGAGTAGGTAGGTGAGTGAGTGACTAAATGAGTGAAAGTGCAGATGGTTTGACATGAAACTGGAGAGACAGGCAGAAAACAGATTATGCCGGAGGGTCATTTTAATGATTTCAGCTTTTATCTTAATTATAATGGCTAGCCTTTAAATCATTTTAGGAAAAGCAATAAAAATCTATTTTATGTTTTTATTTTTTATTTTATTTTTTAAAAGATTTTATTTATTTATTTTTATTTTAGAGAGAGGGGAAGAGAGCAAGAAAGAGAGGGAGAGAAACATCAATTGGTGGCATCTCGTACACCCCCAACTGGGGACCTGGCCTGCAACCCAGGCATGTCCCCTGACTGGGAATCGAACCAGCAACCTTTCAGGTCACAGGCTGGCACTCAATCCACTGAGCCACACCAGCCAGGGCCATTTTATGTTTTTAAAAGATTATTCTGGCAGTTATATGAAGAATAGCAGGAGAGCAAGGGTAGAATAGGGAGAACTTGTTAGAAAGATATTGCATAATTCAGAGCACAGTAGGGTGTTGGCAGTGGAGATGGAGAGATTTATTTGGAGTTAGATCCCACAGGATTTGCTGATGGATCTCATGTGGAAGATGAAGGAGAGAGCTGTGCAAAGCTGAGAGGACCTAAGTGGATGGTAATGTTGTTTATGGAACTATGGGGGTAACTGGAAGAGGAATTGTTTAAGGTAGGGATTCAGCTTTGTAAATATTAAATTTGAGATCCTTTGCCCTGTTTCTCATGAAGGTGTCTGGCATGCAGCTCGATATATGGATTTAGCTCAGAAGAGTGCTCTGAGCTAAAAAATATAAACATGGGAGATAACATACGTTGGCTTTAACTTCATTCTAGCTCTTCACAACATACAGGCTTCTTCCAGTTAATATCAAGTGCACATAAACTGAGAAGGGTACCTGTTTACTCTCTCTATTTCTGCAAATTAAGCTTTCACTGACTCCATAAATATGTGATTGGCTTATTACTAGGAAATGTGACACACAGTAAGTATATAGCATCTTACTTTTAATACAATTACAAGACTTGAGATACTGACATTTATTGATTACCAAGTAACTGCCAGTCACCATGATAACTACTTTCTTAATTAATACAATAGTATTACTTAATCATTTAAAATATATTCTTAGATACATTTTTTAAGTTTCCTGGATAGAATAAAAAGCCTAAGGTTCTCCTGTGTCCTTTATCAGAAGAATGAAGAAAAGTTTGCATTTATTAAACTACATCTTCCCTCTTTATGAAGCAGTGTCTTCATCTTTTCTTTCTCCTCTTATCTGGGTAAATCCTACTCTGCTTTCATAAAACCTTCTCTGACCTTCCAAGTCTGAGTAATATATGTCTCCCATGTTTTTCATCAGCATCCTATACTATTTGTTTTACAACACTGCTAATTCTTACTTACTCTCTATTTCTTGGACTGTCTCAGTCTTCTCCAATGGAAGGAAAGATCCTGGAGAATCTGTTATATCCTTAATACCTACCATCATGTCTGGTACCTAGTGGCACTCAGTGAGCGTTTATTGAGTGAATGAGTGAAATTTTGTTCTGACCACCCCCCTGAATGTTTGCACCCTTTAATAATAGCAGCATCACTTTATTTTTTAAACAGTTTAAGGTTTAATGGAAATTTTATGATTTTTTACAGGAATTACCAAAAAATATTGAATTATTACATGTTTTTAATCTTTGTTGCAATCCCTTTCCATAGGATTTGAGGAAGCACTTTACCCTACTAGAAAAACTCAAAAGATTTCAGAATTGTAGATTTAAAGAATTAGAATATATATTATTTAATTGCAAGTAACTTCTAAAATATTTTTTAGTGCTTGATTTTAAAGCATGGTAGTCAGAATGGAAAAATAAACTTTTGAAATCATCATTACCTTTACCTATCCTTCAGTGGGTAGCAAAGGACAGTGTTTTTATAGGATGAATGTGCAACACTGTAGCCCTGCTCCTGCTAATCTTGTGGCTAGTGGGAGCTAGCTGAAAGTCTTATGTAGCATCTAGTCTTCAACTCTGAAATAACAGTAAGCCATGTTCATAAAAATATGTAAAAATTCAAAAAATTCAGTAAAACAGGTATAAAGTGTAGTTAAATTAGCTTGAAAATCGTTGCGATCCTACTTTATTTCCTTCCAGTGGGACTGATACTTCTGATCTTCACTGGTAAATTTGACATTAGGTTTTTCAACATTTGTATCATCTTTCCCTGCTTAAAAAATAGGTTTATAATATCATTACGACTATTTCCTTTTATATAGTGCTATAATGGGCTACGTTTATAGTTTTTCTTTACTTACCCTTGGAAGTCTTAAACTGATTTCTGTGTGAATAGTGATGTAGATTTCTGAGGTGAATAGCTGTGCAGTCTTAAAGATTACAAATACAAACATGTTTCTCAGAACTGTATAGAATCATTCAGTCTTATAAAAAAGTCCAGTTGTAAGCATTATAAACTCTGCTTTTAAGTAGTGTACTGATTTCTACAGGACACATCTGTTTTGTCAGTGCAAAGATTAAAGTTGCTGTTGTTCAAAGATATTTCATTTTTTAAAAGTAAGATGTTATGAAACGTTTTGTTGACAAACATATGGAAAGTACTTTTTAATGTACTGACCCAAGGATCCGAGGAGACGTAACAATTAAATTCACAATCATTTTCTCTTTGCCATTGTATGATCGGTTCCGTATTTAAATAAAGCTCTGTTGAGAGGAACCTAGTAAGTTTCATTGTAGACTCTTGCTGTAACGTCAGTGAGTTTGAATCTCCTTTGTTAAGGTGACTGGTTATGAAATCAGTCACTTGACAGACCCTGAAGTGAGACTGCTGGAAATACGTCATGTCTGCCTTCATGGTGACAGCTGGCTACAAAACAAACCCCACCAGAGCTATTCTGCAATTGACAAGGGACTTCAAAGGCCAACAGGGCTGCCACTTCAAAGAGAATTCTGCCATCTCTGGCTTGTTGAAAGAAGTTAAATGGCTGTACCCTGCTGTAGCAGCAATCTCCATGTTTAGACTTCTCATTCTTTTGATCTTAGAAAGATGTAAAAAATGGACTTTAAGTTAAAGGAATGATATAGTCTGGAGTAATGGCGCCTCAATATTATTCTGCGTTTCACTCTACTTATTAATAGAAATTATTCAAATATGTTCAAATAATAGCAAGTCTAAAAACTCAAATGTCTCAGAAGATGAATGTTCAAAAAAAGTTGAAACTTCATATTAATGTTGTAGTAGCCACCTTCACAAATATGGAATAAGTCAGATGGTGTATAAAATGAAACTCTCAATGTGTTTTCAAAACTCTCCTTCAGTTTCTCCTTGTAATTTTAGTCCCCTTTAGTAGAATCAGATTCTGAGTGTTTATAGTAAGAATGGCTGACAGTTAAAACCTATACTCAAAGCCGATTTGCATAATTTAAAATATTTCTCTACTTTTAGTGACTCTGTAGTTAAAATTTTAAACTACCTTATATTGTTTAAAGCCTTATTTAGTTATGCTGGATACAATTTTGAAATAATTATCTCATTTTTGTATTAAACAAAAACAAATGATCTGAGTTTTAGTAAAATCTTTTAATTTAAAAAAGTGAGAATACTAATAAGCATCTTCAAGAATAACAAGGAAGAAGCAGCAGTACTGAAAGCACTAAAAGATATCCCTTTGATGGAGTCATGTTTAATATACTTGAAAAAAAAAACTTTATAAATAATATGGGAATAAAAATGTGAAGATTTTATATGTGATGGGAAGTGAAAGTGAGAGTTAGCTAGAATTTAAAGTTATTATGACTCAGTGACATGGCCTTTTCTTAATTACATGTTTTCTTCTCATCCTGTGTATTATATAAGAATAAAAAGCTAAGAATCCTTAAATTCTTTTTCCCTGATCTCCTGTTTCCTTATTTCTTAAAAAATTTTCCTTACATAAAATTAAAAGGTTTACTTGGGAGAAGCTTTAGCCGCTATAACTTCCTCTGTAATTTTACCAGACGGGGTCAGTAGACAACAACTTAAAAATTGTGAAGGAAAACGGAAGCCCCCAGGAAATAACCACATGCGATGGTATGACCAGAAGAAATCTCTATATGCATGAGTAGTTTAATGCAGTTGTGTTTATCTTTTTTGTTATAGTTTCTCCTCCTTAAAACTTTTTGGATAAAATAGTGCATAGTTACATTGTCCTGGATGTTCAGGAAATACCTATGTTTCTGAATTCTGGCTTGATTTTTTTTTTTCCTTTTTATTCAACAAAAGGACTACATCTATATTTTGAAAAGTTATCAAATGAAAAAATTAACTACAGAGAAAAAGAAATACAACCTTGGTACTAAAATTGAATCACAGACATGAGTGCCAGTCTGTAGATATTAGTTTTCAAAGTAGGTGTGCGTATATACTTCTGTCTAAACTGAACAGCCACTGCTGCACTGGGAGGTACTCTTGGAATCTCTGTGGCAGATCTATAACAGATGATATTTAGTTTGCTTGTAATGAGTTCTTGGGGTGTTTGGCCCTTATTCTGTTATCTCCTACTGAGAAGTTTGATAAACCAAGTTATTGACGATAGAGGCAGTCATCCAAGATACTGCTCAAGGTGAAATTATGAGAGCCAGATGGCTTCCTACTGATTTTTATACGCAGTTTATGTTCTCCTTGGCTGCACCTTCCTGGATGTTTTCAGTGAAACATATTTTCCTAGAGAAATTCGCACAGCAGGATTTATCCTCCACAACAGATAGTTTTTGTGTGTGGCATGTCCAGAGCTCTATTTTGGCACTCATTCGCCCCTTCCTCATATCTCCACCCTCTTTAACGAATAAATAAAGAAGCAATAAGTGTTACTGTAAAGTGTATTAAACCAGCAGTTCAGTGATGTGGATTCTATTTCTTTTTCTGTTCACTAGTGTGATTTAGGATGAGTTCTGTATTCTTTCTAAGCCTCTGTAGTTTCATCGGTGCAGAGTAAGTTATTATCCCCACCCGTGTTTTGGTAGGCTCTAAAGGCAGTAGTGTACAATCCTGTATGTGTCTGTTTGTGTCTGTGTGTGTACACACACACGCATTTGATGCATATGGGTTCCCTCTTGGTATTCTTGTATTTCCAAACATTTAGTTCCACCCTTTTACTTTTCTCCTTTAGCTAATAGTAAACTTTTGATGAGGTCAAAAAACTGTCATTTCATTTGCCAGTATTTTATTTGCTACCATTTTCCAGGGGTTCTATTGAAATAATGTTTTGTTCACAAAAATTGTGTCTCTAATTGATTAAATATCACTCTGTTTACTTCTAGGTAGCTGTTTGATTTCTTTTTCAGGAATGCAAATGAGTATTAAAATTTTCAGTTAATATGGCCGTAAACTTTTATTTTTATTTTTGAAAACTTAGGGAAACAGTATGAAGCTGTTTTATTCTATTTGTTTATCTGATCTTAGAAAAAGGTCTCAAGCCCTAAATGCTCTGTTCTCTGTCGCTGACTGCTGTTTTCTCTTATGAAGTGGAATTAATATTTTCTCCATGTGAAAAATTTTAACTAAGAAAGAAATTTCTTTCAAAACCTGGACAGCTTCTACAGTCCTTCTGCCACATACTTTATCCTGTTACCTTGACTTCCTAACAATGCAGAAAAAATTTAACTTACTAGAGCTTGAAGTTCAAGGACAGTCTTGTCAGTCCACCTCTATTTGTGTTTCTTTTCTTGAATTACTCATTTCTCACAAACCCTAATGAAAAAGAAAGGTCTCAGATCCAGATGCAGAAAAGTGTAAAATGATGATTGCCACATCTTTGTTACTTACTGCTGCTGGAAAAAGAAAATGTGATGTTATTTAGGTACTTCTGTCCTTTCTTCCAAGAGTTAGAGAGGAGCCATGGAGTTTATGTGGACCCAGGAAATTATTAATTTTATTTTACTTGATTCTGGTATAGCCTGCTTGTTTTTAAAAATAAACAAATTATAGGAGACATTAATCAAGTAACAGTCTTCTGAAGATAGTTTTCAGCGTTTTAATTTAGATTTTTAGTTTTGATACCATGTTAATAAAAAATCGCCTAAATAGAGTTGGCAGTGAAATTGACATTGGCCTTTCTTAAGGCCTCTTTCCAGCATCAGTGACATGAAAGTCATAGTGGCAGGGGGACGTTTGCTGTGCTTTGAATGTGTGTTTGTACCTTTTATTGATGTCTGATTTTTCAGGCTTCACTTAGGAATGGTGAGTGCTTACAACATTTATCTACCCAAGCTCTCTTAGATTTTTTTTTTTTTTAAGAGGAAAATTGAGATGGCTTGAAAAGAAGCATTTCTTTCACATTGTTGTGTTTCCACTCTTAAAGTTTCTCTTCAGTTGAAGGTTTGTTACCACAGCATAGTATTACTGGAAACTTAAAGATGGTTGCCAGTGAAGGAATGCAGCCAATCAGTGTGAATTTACCACATCTACAGTCAGTCTTAACTGTGTAACTACTTATAAACCGGATTCTATTATAGACATATCCAGCATTGTTAAGCGTCCTATGGGAATGTCGACCGTATTTTGAGAGATGGTAAAAACATTTTATAAATTCCTCATCCATGGAACATATTCATTATTTAAAGTGTCATTTGTGGATTTTATTTGTTCTCACAAAACCTTTGGCAGTGTCAACTTATTGGAGAAATGCCACAGTATATAAAAAGTGGAAAAATCTAGTGACTCCCAAAGTTGAACTGTAGAAATACAGGTTTCTGTGTTTTCTTCTTCAGTGCTCTGTCTGTGACTTCTACTCATATCTGGGTCCTTCATAAAATCAGGAGTAAAAGATAGCAATAGTACCTGAAAATTCCTAAGTTTAATATACTGCTAAAGTCAATGGTATCTTTTTTTATAAGGTTACCTCAAGAATCACATAGAATATTTTATTTTTAATGAATGGGATAGAAAATTATAATCAATACTATTTTTTAAGTCATATCATATAAATGGGGACCAAAATAAAAAACAAAAAATTTAAATTCTTATTTTGGTAGCATCTGATTTATTTTGAAGTTATGATCCAATGAAATCAGTGCCTACTCTCTTCAGAGAACCTGGTAGAGTTAATATTATTGACCCTGTCATCCTGGAATTCATTAGACATTGTCTAAAAAATAAGACCCCAATCATCTGTGCTTTACTGCACTATCCTCCTTATATTGTTTAGTACTTTCTTGCCTTAACCCAGCTCTCCAACTTGTCCCTTTAACATCTTCCTACTAAGTCACCAAAATTCACAAATAGATCTATATTCATTCATTCATTCATTCATTCCACAAATATTCTTTGAGTATCTATCTACTCTGTCCAAGAGCCTGGCACATATATTTTTAATTTCCTTCACACACCATCTTTCACCTTCTTTGCCTGAAGTGTAATCTAGCCTCTGCCCTGGAAACTCCAGCAATCCTTTCTGGTGATAAGTATTTATTCTGAACTTAGAGGTAGGACTCACATCCTTACTTATTGTTATACTTTCAAACCATTTATTTTTCCATCACATTTTTATAAGAATACTTGCTTCTTCAGGCTCATGTCATTTAGCTACAGCATTGAAGCTTTTCGTTAAAGACTTCTGTTATCTCAGTGACTTCAGAATCTACATGGATAACCCATTTTTTACTTTTCTTCTCATTTTTTTGACCAATGGTCTTTATCTCCAGTGACTTTCTTCATTCCATACCTTGCATTCTAGACCTTGTAATCTAGTCTAACTCCAGCTTCACTCATTAAGCATCTTCCTCTCTAATCAGAATTTTCTATCATTTTAGCTTTTTTGTCCAAGTATTACCATTACAACTATCTTTTCCCATCATTTGAACTTATTTGTTCCTTTTGGTCTATCCTAATGTATTAGCCTCTCTTTGCTTCCTTCTCTATTTATCTTAGATTCCTTGGTCCTTCATTTTAGTAATTCCGATTTTAATATTCTAAATCCACTTGCTCCTCTATTTAGTCATATCCCTTTGGTAACTTCCTTTTGTGTTTGGAATAAAAGCTGAAGTCCCTGTTATAGGGATTACATCTGCTCCCTTCCTCCCTCTCCTGCCACACTTGCCCCCTTCTTCTCTATGTACTCAGGGCTTATAATACATTGATCTCTTTTATCTTCTCTTGTAGGTAAGTACTTTCCTACTTCAGGGCTGCTATACATGCTGGGGCCTGCAGCTGGAATCCCCCTTTCTACACCATTGGCTCCTTGACTTTCTTGGAGAAACTTTGTCTAGGCTCCCAAAACACAGATCAGAACCTCCTGTTACTTAATTATTTTGTCATCCTGTAACTTCTTATATAACTCTTCACAATTTATAATTATATATTTATGAAATTTATTAATTAATGACTATATCTCTGTATGGACTCTAAGCTCAAGATGGGTAGGAGAACATGTCTGTTTTGCTTTCTGATGTGACCTTAATGCGTAATCCATATTACCTGGTACATGACAGGAAATAAGTATTTTGGAGGAGGAGAGAAGGGAGAAATGGGAGGACGGAAAGATGCAAAAGGGGGCAAGGGAACACTCCCCAGAGTGATTCTTTAGATATACTTGTGGAAAGCTGTTTTAGGACTTTTTGAACGCTGATATCGTTGTAACAAAGTGTCATTGACTGTGAATTCAATGGAGTCTGATGGTCTAGGTTGGAATCCTAACTCAGCTTCTTCTGGCTGTACAACCTTCAATATGGCACTTACAACTCTAAACCTGTTTCCTGTTCTGTAAAAATAAGGATAATAATAATAATACCAAATACTAAGCATCATTGTGAGGATTTAATGAGATAATACATGTAAAGCACTTAGAGTACTTCAGAGTATTCCTATAATGTAAGTTGCTATTACTATTATTATTGCAATAGCTATAGTTCATCTATATTCATAAAATACTGTACTATTGGTATATATCTTCTCAAAAAATTACCAGGCGTTGACCAAAAGTACGTATTGGGAAGAAGAGATTTCTAGTGTAAACACTACCATAAAACTGTTAGGAATTCTTTAAATTCAAATTTTTGTTAGTAGTGATTGTGACTACCCTAAAGGAGTATGTTAGAAGAGGGTGGTTGAGTGTATCTTTGTATGTATGTATGGGTGTACATATGTACATAATATGTACGTTCTCACTAATACTTCAAAAATGCTCCATACCTTGATCTTAGTTAACTTTTTTTGGTAATTGTAAAACAGAGTGGGTCTTAATCTAATATTTTCTTGAAATCAAGAAAATAGTGCCCTTCTCAAATGAAAATCTAACTTACATGATGAATGCTTAACCTCTAGATAACTTCTTCTTTGTACCACTCCTTTTTTCTTCTAATTGTTTCTTTCCTTTGGAGATTTATGCCTCTTAATCTCCCAAGAAACTATAACAAGATTTTCCATACTCATCTTGGAAGCTACAAAAAGTATTTTGCTCTCAGTTGTGGAACAGAAGAAGGTGGGGAACTTGAAGCTGCAATCTTTGCCAACACCTGAAGCACCCAGTTGTTTTGCTTTCTTAAGGAAAACGAGTCTGTGGTAAAGTCATAATTTGTTCCCTGCTTATTTTGAGTAAAAGTTTATTAGCTTGTGATTTAAGCAAACCATCTGGTCCTCCTGGCACTGCACACTCTCAAGCCCTGTGTTTTCTCCTTTAATGTGTTACTGGAGGCAGTTAAGTTACATAGTTGAATCCCAGCTTTGGCGCCTGTTCGTTCTCTGTCTCTGTCTCTGTCTCTCTGTCTCTGTCTCTCTGTCTCTCTCTCTCTCTCTCTCTCTCTCTCTCTCTCTCTTTGGTCTTAAAACATATGCTTTTGAAAATTGTACTGTGATATTGAGGACATTTTTAAATTGTGGAAAATTTCTTCATTGTTTAATGTAGTGTTTATCTCTTCTTTTACTCAGCTTTCATTACCTTCATTTCTCAGTGACTACCCAAAACTGTAACAACTGCTGTGTGGTAAGCATGTAGAGGAATAGATATCCATATAGAGATAGCGGAATGTGTTCTCTGGGATTATGGAAAAGTAACAGAAAGTGTCAAGTATTTCATTTTGACCTGAAACTGTTTCTCTGTCCTGGAGCCAGAGCACAAGTCAAAAGATTAGTTGGAAATCCTGGTTTATGGTAGCATTCTTGCCTTAAATACTAACATGCTTTCAAAATTTTTGACTATATATATGATCTGAGGTAGAAATACCTTGAGGGCCTGGCCTTAAAATGGATGGGATAATTAAGCAATATTTAAGAAAATTATACTTAACTAACAGGCAAAATTATGTAAATGAGAGAATGGTATGAAAGGTAAAACATGTCTGTAAACATGGCAGAATAGATGCTGGGAAAATAACTTCCATAGAAATAATTGAAGATAGTTGATAAAAGATGCATTCATAAGTTGGCAAGAATGTAAGAAATTCTCATGTCAGGGGAGGAATAAACAAGGAATTCAAAGGTAAGTACTTGATAAGCTGTTGAACTTAAACATTGTTTTTTTACATATTGGCAGCCCATGATAGAGAATCTAATAGCCAACTAACTCTTGCCCCTTTTAGAAAGGTATTCACAGTGCCCATAATTGGTTCTTTGAAAACACTAAAAAAATTGGCCTTTGGTGACACTTAAAAAGAAAAAGAAAGAAGGCACTGGGAACAATTTTTGGAATGATAAAGGGCTCATGCCTATAACACCTGCATGTATTAAAAAGATACAAGGATATCTTTGCCAGTACATATGAAAATTTATCCTAAATGAGCAAATGCCAAGAAAAATAGAATTTAGCAAAACTAGCAAAATATGAAAAAACTGAGTTTGTAATAAACTTTTTTCCCTCAAACTTCAAGCCCAGGGAGTTAACCTGGTGATTTCTAATGAACATACAAGGAGCAAATAATTTTAGTCTAACAAAAACAGTTTCAGAAAATAAAGTAAAGGGGAAAAGTAATCACCAATATATTTTATAAGATTAGTGTAACTTCATATCAAAACTTAGCAAAGTTAATACAGGAAAGGAAGAGTTTAGGCCTATCTCAACCATGAATATAGATGCAAAGTTTCTAAACAAAATATCGCCAGTCAAAACTTAGTGTATGTTGCCCTGACCAGGTGGCTCAGTTGGTTGGAGCATCATGTCGAACACCAAAAGTTTGTGAATTTTATCCTGAGTTGGGCACATACGGGGGGTAACTGATCAATGTTTCTCTCTCACATAGATGTTTTTTTCTCTCTCTCTGTCTCCCTCTCCCTTCATACCTTTCTCTCTCCCTCTCTCCTTCCCTCTCCCTCTCCTTCCCTCTCTCCCTCCATCCCTCTCTCTCTCCATCCCTCATCATCACCCCCCCACCTACCTCTGTCTCTTTGAAAAAAAAAAAAATCAATAGCCCTGACCAGTGTGACTGAGTTGATTCCGCATAGTCCTACAAAGCAAAAGATTACCACTTCCTTTCCTGGTCAAGACACATGCCTGAATTGCAGGTTCAGTTCCTGGTTGGGGCAACTATGAGAAGCAATTGATTAATGTTTCTCTGTGACATTGATGTTTCTTTTCCTTTGTCTCTCCCTTCCCTTCTCTCTAAATAAATAAATCTTTTAAAAATTAAAAACAATCAGTAAACATATCCTCAGGTGAGAATTAAGAAAATGTATGCAAAAAAGAAAAATGTTGTTAAAGAAGTTTAGTTCATCTCAGGATTTTAGGGTTGGTATCATTAGAAATCTAGTTAGTATGGTCTTCCATGTTAAAAGATGATAAGAGAAAAGTCATATGATTAGCCAAGAAATGTACAGAAACTTACATTAATTTGTAATTTAAAAAATTCTTAACTAGCTACCAATAGAAGGGATTTTCTTTTACCTGATAAAGGACTTATTTATGGATAAAGCTACTAAGCATTTCTTTTAAATCAGAAATACAACAGAGTTCATGTTCTCATCATTTTAGTCAAAAGTAGTACATATTGTAAAAATCGAAAGTAAACAGAAAAAGCTATCACCAGATATAATATAGTTATCTATGCAATAAACTTAAAAATCCACAGGTAAATAGTATTTAAGAAGGCTACTGGATACAATATCAATATACAGAAATCAGTTGCATTTCTATAACCTGCACCCAATAGAATTTTTAAAATTTACGATAATATTTAAAAAGCATATAAAGTGCCTACGAATGCATCATTAGAATATTAGAGATTTGGGGGGAAGTAATACAAATTTTTGAAAGATATTGAAGTCCTAATTATATCTCTTGCATGAACTGTTCTAGAACAGTGCCTGGAACATGACAGACTCAAATATTTTTTTGTAGAAATTCAAGAATAACTAGATGAGCATCTTAGCTATTAAGCCCTATAAAGCTATAACAATTAAGACAGTGTGATTTTAGTGCAAGAAGGCAAACCAGTAGACCATAATAGAAAGTGCAGAAACATAATTGATAAATGTCAAAGGTGAAGGTAGAATGGATTTTTAATAAATGGTATCGAGACATTAGATATCCCTATGGGGAAAACTGAAATCATGCATCTGCCTCAGAAACATGAACAACAATCAATTCCATTTGGATTAAAGTCTAAATGTGAAATACAATATTTTAAAACTCTGAAAGCTTCTCAGTCAGATATTGCATTATAATCACAAAAAAACATACCAAATTGTGATGGTTAATTTTATTTGTCAGCTTGACTGGACTACACTGGTGCCCAGATATCTAGTCAAACTCTAATCTGGATGTTTTTATGACGATGTCTTTGGATGATATTAACGTTTAAATCCATAAACTTGAGTAGGGCAGATTGCTCTTCCTAATGTGGTGGCCCTCATCCTGTTTTATTTAGTCTCCAGTCTGTTGAAGGCCTGAGTAGAAGAAAAAGGATTCTCCTCTCCTGAGCAAGAGTAAATCCTGCCTGATTGTGTTAAAACTGGGCCAGCAGTTTTTGCCTGCCTTTGGACTTGACCTGAAACATGGGCTCTTCCTGGGTCTTGAGCCTGCCAACCTTTGGACTGCAGTGACACCATTGGCTCTCTTGGGTTTCTGGCTTACCTAATCACTCTGCAGATCTTGGCACTTGTCAGCCTCCATAATCATATTCCTTATAACAGTATATTTATAGTATATATTTATATATGTAATTCCTCATAAAGTATACTTATATTAATATAGTATAATGATGAGTAATACCTTATAAGGTATATTTAATGTATTAATATATTGTAATGATAATATTAATATTATAATTAATTATATCAATCAATACAATATTAATGTATTTTACTTTAATTAATTAATTTATTTGTCAGGGTTCTCCAGAGAAAAAGAACCAACAGGATAAATGTTGAATGCCGTATATGTGTATGTACGCGCATACACGCACGCACTATATTCAGTGTATATCATATTGGTTTTGTTCCTCTGAAGAACCCTTACTAATATACATATAATAATAAACATTTATTTCTCAGTCACAGATGTGGGAGGGTTCGCATGCTTCACTCTGCTTTAGTTGCTGACTAGGGTGGCTGTGATCCTCATGGCTCACTCTAGGATCCTTCTGAGAGCAACATAGTTTTCTTGGCAATGGTGGAAATGCAACCTAATCACACATATTGCAAGCCTCATCTGGTGTCTGATTTGCTAACATCCCATTTCTCAAAGCAAGTCATATAGCTAAGCCAAAATCTAGGGTATTTTGTTCATCATGAGGCCATGACAGTGATGTGGACATCTGCTATTACTACAGAGGAATGATTAATTGGGACCACTAATTCAATCTACTACGGAAGGCAGTATAAAAGTTGGAAATATCATGCAGTTATGAGAATTATAGAACTATAATTATACACAACAACATGGATAAATCTCACAGACATAACCCTGAGTGAAAAGAATTTTATACTATGTAATTTTGTTTGTAAAAAGTTAAATCAAGACTAACCTAGAGTATTAGAATAATAATTACAATTTATCTGGAAAGGGGATATAAGCGGCATTTCTGGGGTACTGAGTAATGTTCTGTTTATTGGTCTGTGCTCATTACATACATGTATTTGTTTTGAGAAAATTCTTCAAGTTGTACATTTAATATTTGTGTATTTTTCTGTATTTATGTTGTATTTCAATAAAAAGTTTATCAAAAATTTTGGTATTATGTATGTGTAGAATGGGATTCCTCTTATGTAGAAAGGAGAAATAGATTATTTATACATTCTTGCTTGCATACGTTTAAAATGTCTCCAAGTTATGTAAAAACTGATACCATTTCTTGCCTGTGTTAGTGAAAGACAGGATGGGAGGGAGATTTTTCGAGATATGTTTAAGATATATTCATAAAAGAGGGACACGACTTCTGGCCAAGATGGAGGCTTAGGTTGACATGCTCTGTCTCCCTCCACAACTAAGAAGGAATACAACTACCACAAAACCAGAAATAACCAGAAGTTCCAGAAAATAAAGCTACATGGAAGTCCAGCGTATGAAGTTATAAACAAGTGGTGCTTGTCTGGACGGGTAGAAGGGGCAAACCGGGGCCAAGAGATCAAGCTGTGCTGGCAGCGGCAGCTGCAGCGACGAGTGGTGGGGCTGCGGTAAGCACAGACACCTATATTTAAGAGGAGGTAAGAGGGCCCTGGGGAGCACCCCCAGCTGCAGACCAAACCCGTCAACTCACAATTCCAATGACGGGGAAGGCAGACCCCCATTGCCTCAGACTGGTCTCTCAGTGGAGAGTGAATGGCAGGAACCCATCTTGGACCCCCGCCCCCACACAAAGCGCCACAGTGTGGTGAGAAGGGTCGCCTGGTAGTGACGCGTGCATGGGACTCTGCACCCTGTAGCGTAGGAGGTGTGACAGCCCCGCCCAGGAAGCAAAGGTAAACACAAAACTGTCAGCATGGCACAGATCATGATAGAGATCCCAGTCACACAGCTGACAAGCCAGCAAATATCTAATCTAACAGCTGAGCAGATAGGAAATCTTTCTGAAGCACAGTTCAGAGCTTTGGTTATAAAAATGCTTACAGACCTAACAGCAGATCTTAAAACAGGGTAGGAATGAAGGCTAGTCCTGCTGAAATGAACGAAAACACATACAAAACTAGTGGTGAGGGAAAGAAAACCAGGGATCAAATCAACAAATCGGAACATAGGGAAGGAACAGTTAACCAGTGCAGAAAGAGGAAACAAAAAGTGAAGAAAATGAGGAGAGGCTCCGAAACCTATGGGACAGGTATAAACGGGCCAACACCCGAATCATAGAGTTGTCAGAAGTTGAAGAAGAACTAAAATAGAAAAATTATGTGAAAAAATAATGAAGCAGAACTTCCCTAACTTGGGGAAGGGAATAGACTTAACAGGTCCAGGAAGCACAGAGAGTTCCAAAAAAACTGGACCCAGGGAGAACCACACCAAGATACATTATAATCAAAATGTCAAAAATTAAGGATAAAGAGAGAATCTTAAAAGCAGCAAGAGAGAAGAAAAGAATTATGTACGAAGGGGTCCCAATTAGACTCTCAGCTGACTTCTCAAAGGAGACTCTGCAGGCAAGAAGGGACTGACAAGAAATATTCAAAATAATGAAAAGCAAAAACCTACAACCATGATTACTCTATCCAGCGAAGCTGTCATTCAGAATAGAAGGGCAGAGAAAGTGCTTCCAGGACAAAGTAAAACTGAAGGAGTTCATCAGATCCAAACCACTGTTATATGAGATGTTAAAGGGACTTTTTAGGAGAAGGAGGATCAAAACTATGAATGTTAAAATGAAAACTGTATCACAAGAAGCAACAACAGAAGCTAGGGAATCGAAAGAAAGGCAAACTAAGTAGGCAACGAGAGTGGGAAAAGAATTATAGGTATGGGTAACATATTGGGGATGGGGGGAAAGGGAGGGAGATGATGCAGGAATTAAGAAGCATAGTAGGAGGGAGTGGAGTAGACAAGAAGATGTTGAGAAGAACTATATGCACAACCAATGGGCATGGACTAAAGGGCGGGACAACTGGTGGAAGGGGGGGGTCACTGGGTGGAGAGGAACAAAGGGAAAAGAAATTGGGGCAACTGTAACAGCATAATCAATAAAGCATATTAGGAAAAAAAAGATGACACATCCTACACTTTATTAGAACTTGTATAAATGGTGCTATCCATTACTGATTTTGTGTCTTAGGAACATACCTTGACACATCAGTTCAGTTCAGTTTTAGATAAGATTTTATATGAATTAAACTTATAAAATGAAATCATCGTAATTGGTGGTTTTCAAAAGGGCAGACAGTGATACTCTTTTATGTAAAGCTAATGTGACTACATATCTGAGATCTGTGGAATATATATTCTCACAGCAACTAGGACTTAAGGTGCTGTTAGCTGAGAACGTTAACTTGATCACTTTGGAAAAGATACACAACGTAAAGTAATTCAGGTGCCGAAAACCAAAATGTATCTGTTTATTATCAGTGTTGTGCCACTGTTACCAATCAACATGGAGACTTTGATTAGGTTAACAGCAACTCTGATTTGTTATCTTGCAGTTTTGTCTCCAGACTGCTCTGTTTTACTGTTATGCAAATTAGTTTTATGTAGGAGTCAGGGAATGGCAGATCCCCTATTTCTGCCTACATTTACCTCTACTTCTCAGGTTTATTGTCACCAAAATTATTTCTTGGCAAGCAGCTACCTGAAAAACTCTGGTGATTGGTGCAGTTGGCTGGTTCATTACCTGAATGAAGTTAGGTTTTTTGGTAGTTACAGATATTTTATCAGCATATTTTCTGCTTCTGAATTAGAATGAACATGTTTATTTAAATGTGATTCAGGAGCCACCTGAAATGACTGTAAAGTACATAACTAGCTCTTAGTTTTTCATGTTTTAGCGTTCTGTCTTTGTCTCCTGAGTGTTTTTCAGGTCTTTTAAAAGCATTCTGTCTCCAACCGATCTGATCATATATATATTTTATTACTGCCTTCCTTGTTAAAACTCCTGCCTTTAGAGCAAGAAATTATCTGAGTGCATTCTAGCTGTTTTTTAAAAAGAATTTTTTTAATGGTGTAAATAGAAAAATCATCTATGTTTATACTAAATCTGTTATTAATGAAGTTTATGTTTCTTATTTCCTAAAATTCTTTAAAACTACTTATTATGATTTTGTTCTTTATATTTTTACCTGTGTTATATTGCTATGTCCATGGAAATTTCTGGGCCATTTCTAAATAAATTTCTTAAAAGGGATTGTCTATGACAGAGGGTTCCTTCCTGAACTTACATGTCCTTGCATTTATCGAAAAGAAAATTAATTCTTTCTGACCAAAACTGAAAAGAATTATAGTGGAGGGATGATCAGAGATTTATTTCATTATTTGCTATGTCTTCTAGATATATGTCTGATATTTAGAAAGTGTACAGATGGGTGTGTGTACTCAATTCTGTGGGCCCAGGAGTTGCCCATTGCCTAGTCCTCTGTAACTGGTCAAGAGGTTCAGTTTTTCTCTTTTCCATATTTCTCACAGGTGGAGGAGTTACTGATGGCCATGGAGAAAGTAAAGCAGGAACTAGAGTCCATGAAAGCAAAGCTGTCCTCTACTCAACAGTCTCTGGCAGAAAAGGAAACTCATTTGACCAATCTTCGGGCAGAGAGAAGGAAACACTTAGAGGAAGTTTTGGAAATGAAGTGAGTATTTTAATCTTATTCTTCTTGCATGTGCTTAGTAGCAGCACTTTTTTCTCATTGCTTCCTTCTTCTGGACCTGTTTATTAGCTCTGACACACTCAGCCTCCTTTTACTGCTCACTTGGATTTCTCACACCCTAGAACAAATTTGGAACAAATCCTGGTAAAACAGAATTATTCGTTACTCCTCTTCATTGAATTTTAAATTCCTCTAGAGTATATGTATTTATATCCAGTTGCATCTCTGAAAGTTCTGAAAACTTCTGGAATGTTTTGGCAAATTGTCAAGCTTATTGAGATGACTGTTGATCCTAAGGTCATACAATAGCTAGGCAATTTTTTAAGAAATTTTTAAATTATAAACATTTCCAAAGTTACACAAACATAGAGACAACTAGTATAATCAACCCCCATATACCTATCTCCCATATTTAACAATGAACATTTTGCCACACTCACCAGTCAGTTTTTACAAAATTGTCACTGTTAGCAAAATTTTGTACATTATTTCCTACTTGCCTGCATCTTGTGGCTTTCTGAGATAAAAATCTGTTATGAGGCATATATACATCTCATAGTACATAATGGATGCTTCTCTTCCTTCTCTGTGGCTTTGAAAAATTCTGGTGTTCTCTTCAGAATTAGTATATCTCTTTTGAAAGTCCAGTTGAACTGTCTCCTTTACAATTCCCAACCTTCACCCTTACCTAAATATATTATTCTCATTTTACTGAAACCGGCTCTATCCTGGGATGCCTCAGTTACCTTTACCTCAGCAGTTACCTGGTTTTTGTTTTTGTTTTTGTTTTTTGTTTGTTTGTTTTTGTCTTCTGTCTCAGAGGAGATACTCTTTTTCATAATGCTAGCTTCTTATCTATCACAGATTTTAAGCAGTGGTCCCTCCTCTGAATTCTTCCTCCATTAATTTTTCTCTCACATAACTCTAGTTCCTTCTTCTCTGCATACACTTATTTAAATAAAGAACAATTTACAGGGAAACAACATTAGAGTGTATGAAGCTGAGAATCAGATCAATGATTTGGAACATAAGGAACCAAAAACAACTAATCAGAGCAACAAAGAGAAAAAAGAATTAAAAAAAAACTGAGATTAGTATAAGCAGCCTGTGGGACGACTTCAAGTGATCCAACACTCACATCATAGGGGTGCCAGAAAGAGAAGAGAAAGAGCAAGAAATTAGAAATCTATTTGAAAAAATAAAGAAAACTTCCCTAATTTGGTGAAGAAAATAGATGTAGCAAGTCCAGGAAGCACAGATAATCCCAAAAGGATGGTTGCAAAGAGGCCACTCTAAGACACATGATAACTGAAATGCCAAACGTTAAAGATAAAAAGAGAATCTTAAAAGCAACAAGATGAAAAAACATTACCTCTAGGGTAGTTTCCGTAAGACTGTCAGGTGATTTCTCAAAAGAAACTTTGCAGGCTAGAAGGGATTGGCAAGAAATATTCCAAGTCATGAAAAGCAGAGACCTACAGTCAAGATTGCTCTTCTCAACAAAGCTATCATTTAGAATTGAAGGGCAGATAAAAGAGCTTCCCAGACAAGGAAATCTAAACCATTATTATATGAAATGTTAAAGGAATTTATTTAAGAAAAAGATCAAAACTATGAACAGTAAGATGGCAAAAAATACCTATCTATCAACAATAGAATCTAAAAAGCAAACTTAGCAAACAAGAAGAACAGAGATAGAATCATGGATATGGAGAGTGTTTTGGTGGTTGCCAGATGGGAGGGGTTTTGGAGGGATGGGTAAAGAGCCAGGGGATTAAAAAATATGAATAAGTAGTCACAGAATAGCCATGGGGATGTAAAGTACAGTATAGGAAATCGAGTAGCCAAAGAACTTATATACATGACCCATGGAAATGAACAGTGGTGGTGGGATTGCCTGAGGGAGTGGGGGATACTGGGTGGAGAGGGCAAAGGGGGGAAAATCAGGACACTGTAATAACAATCAATAAAATACATAAAGAAATTTATGTAAGTAGCATAGAAATTGAATAAAGTCTTAACAAAAGTTCTGAAAGTGTAAAAACCTGGCTCTTACATGACATATATCACCTTCTTCAATTGCTCAGGATTTATGGCTGTGGCATCATGGTGTTTTTAGTTTTTCCACAAGTTTTGTGTTATTCATATTTATCAACTTAAAGTTTTAAAGTAGTCTTTGCTAAAGTTGCACTTAAATTTTCCCTTGTTTTTGTCCTTCATTTACAATCTTATCATGGTTGTGTAATACCTTCCTTTTAAGAAATTAGCTCAGCACTTTGGCCTAATCCTCTGTCCATAATCTGTTGAGAGAGTGGTGGTTTTTAACAGATGATCTCCGTTTGCAGTGCCCTGTAAAACAACCCACAGAGTTCTACCAAGTGTGGGGGGCAGCAGCTATTCTGTTCTTTTCGTCTGGAACAGTGAATTAAAACCCCTATTTTTCTTAAATGTAGATTTTTAAAGTTTGGCATACAAATAAATATAAACTAATGATTCATAAAACCTCAGTTGAAAACTATACAGTTAACCTAAGCGTAATTATACACAAAACCCGATGAATAACATATTGTGGGTTTTGATACAGTGAACTTTCTATTCCTTTTCACTATGCAGTTAACCAAGGGAATAGACATTTTTCTGCTATATTTGGGACTCTGCTCCGTATATTGAACAAGTTGTGCTAATCATCTGCCCAGGGTTTTTTCATTTACTTCATTCCAATATCTGTTTGAGAGGAGTTTACTCCCTCCACGTAGTTCTGCATATCTGCCTCTGATGACTCATGACAACTACTGAGAGCACACTTCTCGGAAGAGTCTGAATTCTGACTCTGTCACTTACGAGCTCTGTGAGTTCATCAAGCCATTTAATCTCTCTATGCCTCAGTCTTCTCATTTTTAAAATGGTAATAATAATCGTTCCTGCTTCATAAAATTTTCATGGCAATAACGTAAGAAATTACTAATATATAGAATTAAGAACAGTGCCTGGCACAGAGAACACTTAATAGCAGGTATTATTAGTTTGTGTAAGTATTTTCTGGTGATGATTTGTAGGAAAACAAAATTATTTAAACAAAATTTGAAAGGAGAAAGGCAGTATCTTACTTTTGGCTATTGGCAATGACAACCAGATTCCTCACTCTATGATAATCATGGTATGACCCACCATGTTTTAAATATTTGCACTGTTTAATTATTGATGACTGAATAAGTAAAAGAACTTGTTTATTATAACCAGAAAACTTGAGATGTAGAAGAAATGAGGACAATGCACTGTGCAAAGGAGACCAAAACATGCATATCAGTGAATCTGAATCTAGAATTTTTCCTGAGTAAAGGGACCGTTGGCCCATTTGTATAGAAAATTCTTCAGTAAAGCACTAGAATGGTCTTGTTTTTTAGAATAATCCTGACCTAGTCAAACCAAAAGGAATGTCCTAATAGTTCTTTTCCATCCCTAGCATTTATGATTATAATTTTTAGGTATCTGTTTCAGATAAGTGGTGGCCTTGAGTTTGGGGATATGTGAAACTGTTCCTTGGTAACCTGCCAGTGATTATTCAGTAGGAACATTGGAGTTGGTTAGTTAGCCCTAAAGAGAAGGAACGTTTTTATTGGCAGTTCCCAAATTGGTTCTTCTTTTCTTATGCTGAGAATGTTAGCCACTATTTTTTTTATTCCACTTTTATGTTAGCCCCTTTCCCTAAGAAAGAAAGGATGAGGGGAGAAGAGGAAAAATAATGAGCAACACCTCTAATAACCATACAAATTTTAAGTATCAGTTCAGGTTATGAGCTTCTCTATTAAGATTTCTAGATTAGCTGACTCATTTTCTACTGCCTGCATTCAGACTCCTACTATAGTCTCACCCTATGTTGGTATTACAAATAAAGCTTAAAAGACTAATTTTTCAATTGGAATACAATTTTTATCAAGCTGTGAATTAGAGTACTCTGAGAACTGGTTTGTTAGGGGAAGTGGTAGAAGAGCTCTTCGGCTTCATTGAGAACCCATTGCTGTTTGGTAAGTAGCATCCTGTTCTTAACGTGGGAAGAGAAATCCAAACCCCTGTGGGCTGAATTATGTACTCCTGAGCTGCCTTTTGGATAAGGAAAGATCTAACTTCCCACAAACAGAAAATAAATTTTTATATGTACCTAAAAAGAGTACAGTGATATAATCTGAATTCTGACATGTAAAAAATTCTTGGCTGTTAAGAGAGCAAAATAGAATATGCTTAGGACTAAGAAAGCCATAGAAAATAGTTATACACAAAGTTCAGGCTGTTTGGGGATGGAATAACTAGGTGATCAATCTATTATACCCTGAATAGTTAAGACTGTTTATTTTAAATTACTGTGTTTTATCTCCTGATATCCTGCAATATTTCATTTTAAAATTTATTGTACAGGTGCTGGCATTAAAAAAAGAACATTTCCAGATTTATAACAGTCTTCCAAATTAACCACAAAATTGAAAATAGTTATGTGAATCATAGCCTAGTAACAATATAAGAACATCTGTACTTTTTGTAAAGCCACACTTATTTATATTTCCACCAAATGCCTTTACACAGCTGATAAAGTAGAGTTGGAAGCATTTTTCACAGTAACTTGAAATACTAAGGTTTAAATGTTTTGTAGGAAGTCACATAAATTAGTATAAAAATTCCTTAACTTGAATTGAAAGAAGAAAAAAAGGTATTCTGTACAGCATAGCTATACAAATAACACTAGTGGGACTAGTCATAATTAAAATTATAAAGCAAAATTTGTACTCTCTATTATATAATCAACTACCTTTTGGGACTTTGGGACTTCCTCCCTGGTCTTGGTTAACTCTTTAGTTCAGCCTATTTTTCTACACTGATACTCAACTTTCTTATGCTATGTACCTTATAGAATGTATAATCACTACTGTTTCTAACCTCTTTCCTCATTAGAGCTAATAGTTTAGTTGCAGCCCTGAGTTGTTATAGGACATTGGTGAAAATGCATTTATTAAATAAAGTAATTTTAGAGTTCCTTATGTCTTTCTGCTTCTAAACTTTGACCATGATACTCAGCTTTTCACAAGATGAGGCATGTGTATTATATATATTTTTCTCAAATATTTTTATTTTCTTGTAACCTAAATTGGAATCAATTACAAACTACCCTAAATATTCTTTGCCTTTCCCCTCCCTTAAAGCCTAAGCCCATTCCTCCTTTTAGCCATTTAGGGTCAGATGTAACTTCCAAACGGAAGAAACCACTATTTTTTAAAAATTTATGCTCTTTAATGATCTTATCATGTAAAAAAGGCTCCAATGGCTGGAGTAATCTTTTAAGTAGCAAGTAAATATCTGAGCTTTTCTGATACAGGTCCCCAAAGTGCTTCTAATTTCCAGGTTTTAGAATTTTTTCTCTTTCCCTGTCGATATATGGTTTGTGTGATAGAATGTTCTCACCTGTGCAGAATGAAATTAAGAATACAGGTCATCCTTTCTTCCAAAGAGGAAAGGTGTGGGGTTACTGACCTGTTTCTTCCTTTTAAGTTTCTCCTCTACTGGCAGTGTAGGGTCAACGCTAGTCTTTTCTGTCAAATATTTATGAATCAGTCAAAATGGTAATTAACTGTTACAGATATGTAACCTAACACCTTAACCTAATTGCAATATCCATTATAAGAAAATCTGTTAACTAATATACCAGTATGAGAGGTGTTTGAGGTTTGGGATTTTTTTTTTTTTTTTTTTTAATCTTTTCCTTTCAGAATTTTCCTTTTCAGTGTTCCTCAGAGAATACCAAAAAGGTAAGTTACTCATTCTGTAAATGGGTAAAACTTCCTTCAAGCTTTGGATGTAGAAGCTAGTAACTCATCCATTTAATCATAACCTTTTCTATCAGAGGATCCTGAGTAAAAGAGTATTACAAGATGCTCTTTGTAGCAAATAATATGTTTACATTTTGAATCAGTTTGCTTACCCATAAAAAAGGGATAATAATACTTAGATCTACCTTATGAGGTTGTTTTGAGGAACAAATGAAATGAAGTAATGGAAACAATTTGAAATTAATGAGGTTGAATGCTTGCAAAACATGATACAACTGAAAATCCAATCACAGTTAATATTTCAGGTTTGTAGTGTTTTCATTCTGAAATGAAAGTGTTTCCTAAATCTCTTAAGATCGATCCCTGTGATTTTAAAAATTATATAGTTCTTTGACTAGGTGACCTTCTCAGCTCACTTGATTCTTTAGTTATAAATGTTCTGAATAAATCTGAAAAGCAACTTATATGTAAACAGTATATTGAGAATAAATTGGGAGTCAGCTATGCATGAATTCTTGGCTGAGGACCAGAGTGTGCATTGACTGGATGAGACTACCCAAGCCTTAGCGGAGACTGGCTGGTAGGGGGATGAAAGTGGACTTGTGATACTAGAGGTAGGGTAATGCTGGGGAATTTGGACTTGCAACCTAGTCAGAGTAGCAAAATCCGTGTTAAAACTTCAGATGTTTTGCCAAGATAACAGAAAAGCTAGGACTTAGGAGTAGAGGTCATGACCTATAATAAAGCCTACTGTAAACATAACCTAACAAAACTTAAAGCCCTAATAGAGTCTATAGAGGAGACAGAATTTTGAAGATACGTCCCACCAAGATACAGAGGTCTAGGAAATACCCTGAGCTTTCAACAGATCGCCCTAACAAAGGATAAATCCAAAGCCTACACATGTTTGAGATCAACTGTTAACTGAATTACCCACTAGACTAAAAATCATTGCTCTTCAGAAGAAAATAACAGAATACAGAGTCTTTACAGTGTATCATCTACAATATGCTATGATGGATTTTTAAAAATTGCCAGACATGTAAAGAAACAATGACATATGACCCCATAGTAAAGAAAAACATGTAGTAGGAATCAACTCAGAAGTTCTAATGGATTTAACAGATAAAGACTTAAAAAAAAAAAAAAAAAAAAAAAAAAAGGCCCTGCCTGGTATGACTCAGTAGATTGAGTGCCGGACTGCAAACCAAAGGGTCGCTGGTTTGATTCCCAGTCAAGGCACATGCCTGGGCTGCGAGCCAGGTCCCCAGTTTGACTCATGTGAGAGGCAACCATATACTAATGTTTTCTCTCTTTCTCCCTCCCTTCCCCTCTCTCTAAAAATAAATAAATAAATAAAAGTGATGCATTCTTTAAAAAAAAAAAAAAGACTTTAAAGTCACTCCTATGAATATGCTTTAAAAAGCTTAAAGGAAAATGTCATATTGATGATAGAAGACATAGGAAACCTCAGACAAGAAAGGAAACTATTTTTTAAAAATGAAAATTTGAAAGCTGACATTGAAATGAAAAATTCACTGGATGGTCTCAATTATAGATTAAAGCTGTCAAAAGAAAGAGTCTATAAATTTTAAAACAAATCAATGGTAATTATTCAATCTGAGTAACAGACATGGTAAATAAGTGTATGTGTACATAAAAAGCTTTTTTACTCATACTTTCCTTAAAGACAACTGACCATTTAAAGCAGAAATAACATTGTAAGGTCAAATTTATAATCATATAAAAATGAAAGGTATGACAATAATAGCACAAAAGATTAGGGGGGTGGAATTATACTGTTGTCAAGTTGTTAGCTTTGTGAAGTAGAACATATGAAATGTCAGTTGTTTTATAATTTATAATTTTATAATTTATAAATGTCAGAAGTTTTATAATTTTTCATCTAAATAGACTTTGATGATTTAAAGATACATATTGCTAGTTTAGAACAGCTACCAAAAGTTAGCCACAAAAATAAATATTTAAGTAACTGAAAATTTGATATAGGAAATAAAATATGCTACAACTTATTTCATTAATTCGGGAGAAAAAGAGCAGGAAAGGAACAACAGAGGAACAGAGACTAGAGTGGAGAAATGGATGATAGAGACAAATTCAGCATTTCAATATTTAGGTCAAAACCAAATGCACTAAAAACTTCAATTAAAGTAACAGAGTTTATTAGAATTGGTTTAAAAAGGAACACATGCTGACTATGAGACATACACTATAATAAGTACAAATAGATTGAAATTAAAGAATGGAAAAAGGTAATTCTCATAAAGAATAATCATAAGAAATCTGGTATGGCTATTAGTATCAGATAACAGAAACTTCCAAAGAGTATTCCCAGAGATAAAGACATATTATAATGATAAAGAGGACAGTTTATCAGAAAGACATAGCAACTTGTCAAATACGTAAGCACCTAATGCTTCAAAATTCACAAAGAGAAAACTGACAGAACTGAAGGGAAAAACAGAAAAGACCATAGGCATAGTCATTGCTAAAGATTATAACTCCTAATTCTCACAAATTGATAGAATGAATGAACAAAAATACAAACACAGTAATAACAGAATATCTGAAGACTATCATCAACTTGACTTATTTAATATTTATTGAATAGTATACCCAACAACTGAAGAATATATGTTTTTCAAATATGTATGAACTGTTTACCAATATAGAACATATGCTGGGCCATAAAAATAAATCTTAATAAATTTTGGAAGACCGAATGTCAGAATTGTTCTCTAACCACAATGGAATTGTTAGAATTTAATCAGATTTTGGGAAATCCTCCAAATGTTTGAAAATTAAATCATACAGTAGTTCTAGATATGGCTTAGAGAAGAAGTCACAGGAATGTGAGAAAACATTTTGAACTGAAGGAAAATAAAAATACAAATGTGAAATTTTGTGTTGTGCAGCTCACATGCGCTTAGAGTGAAATTCATACCTTTATGTGCCTGTTTTAGAAAAGAAAGAAACTAAAGAAGGAGGAGCAAAGTAAAGCAATGTAAATATAATAAAATGAATAATAAAGATAGGAACAGAAATCAAGGAAATGAACAGACTGTAGAAAATTCAAAGTCAACCATTGTTCTTCAAATAATTGATAAAATTGATATGTCCTTATAAAAGATTGATCTAGGGGAAAAGGAAGACACATGAATTACCATTATTTAGAATGAAAAAGAATACGAGGGTGTGTCACTCAATTATAAACTGGTTTAATTATAAAGGGGTTTATAAAGAATAAGAATATTTTGAACAACTTGATGCCAATAAAGATGATAACTTAGATAAAATAGACAAATTTCTTGAAAAATACAATATATCAAAACTAGCTCAAAAGGAATTTTAAAAAAATTGATGGGGCCTATATCTATTAAAGAAATTAAATTTTTAATCAAAAACATTTCCATAAGGAAAACTCCAGGCCCAGATGACTTTAGTAGTGAATTCTACTAAACATTTAAGAAATGATACCTCTCTTCCCAAAAGTGACCAGAGGTGATCTCTGAAAATGGTTCACTATTCATTTGATCCAGAAAACCCCACAAAAGCATGCAAATCAAGAAGTTCAAATCTTTATGTTCACTTTAAGAACACTCGTGAAGCTGCCCAGGCCATCAGGGGTATGCATATTCATAAACCCACCAGGTATCTGAAAGATGCCACTTTATAGAAGCAGTGTGTTCCATTCTGTTTATACAGTGGTGGATTAGGTAGGTGCACCCAGGTCAAACAGTGGGGTTGGTTACAGGGTCGGTGGCCCAAAAAAGAGTGCTGAGTTTTTGCTGCACATGGTAAAAAATGCAGAGTAATGCCGAACTTAAGGTTTAGATGTAGATTTTATGGTCATTTAGTACATCCAGGTGAACAAAGCTCCCAAGATGCAGCATAGAATTTACAGACTCATGGGTGGATTAACCATCACATGAGCTCTCTTTGCCACACTGAGCTGGTCCTATTGAAAAAGAGCGGATTGTTCCTAAACCAGAGAGGAGGCTGCAGAGAACAAAGATAGCCTAGAAGAAACTGAAGAAACAAAAACTTATGGCCCAGGAGTAAATTCAGCATAAAAGTTAAAAAAGAAAGTAAGAAAGAAATAATACCAGTCTTATGGAAACTCTTTGAGAAAATAAAGGAGAGATACTTCCTAATTAATCTAATGAGGCCAGAACTATCCCCACATTTAAACCACACAAATACATTATGTGAAAAGAATTGCAGATCAGTCTCCCTCATGAACATTGACAAAAACGTCTCCAAAGTTTTAGCAACTTGAATTTAACATAAATAAGAAAGCTAATGTATCACAACCAAGTTAGGCTTATTTCTGGAATGCAAGGTTTGTTCAGCATTTTAAAAAATGAGTTAAATTCACTACATTAACAATAAAGAAAAATCATATAATTACCTCAATATTTTCAGAAAATGCTTTAGATAAAATGGAACATTTATGCATGATAAAAAAAAAAACTCTTAGCTTACTAGGAATAGACGGCAATTTCTTTAAAAAAAATTAATTAATTTGTTTATTTTATTTTTAGAGAGGGGGCAAGGGGAAAGAGAGGGAGACAAACATCACTATGTGGTTGCCCTTCACTCGCGCCCCCAACTGGGGACCTAACGTGCAACCTAGTCATGTGCCCTGACTGGGAATCGAAGCAGCGACACTTGGCTCGCGGGCCAATGCTCAATCCACTGAGCCACAGCAGCCAGGGCTTGGTAATTTCTTTAGCTCAATAAATAGGGCTTAGATGAAAAATTTATAGCTATCATTATACCTAATGATTGCAGTTAAACACTTTTTCTCTGTGATTGCAAAAGACATAAAGATGTCCAATTTTACCCCTCTGTTCAGTATTATATTGAAGATCCTAGTTAAGCTATATGTCAAGAAGAGAAAGTGTAAACTTCAAAAAGAAGTAGTAAAATTGTCTGTATTCACAGACAACACGATTGTCTAAGCAGGGCAATACATAAAAACTAGTTGTAATTCCATATATTAACAATAAGCAAATGAAAACTGAAATTTTGTAAAGTACTATTTACAGTGACATCAAAATGCGTTAAGTACTTTGGAATAAATTTAACAAAACTTGTAGATCTATGTAATGAAAACTACAAAACATTACTGAGACAGTTTTAAAATATCTAAACAAATACAGAGTTATACCTAGTTTCTGATTTAAATTAGTCAAACATTAAGATGCCTGTCTCCCCATTACACACACATGCATGCACGCGCACGCACACACACACACACACACACACGCTAATTTATATTTGCAACTTTTGCTACACAGTCCCAACCAAAATCACAGGGGCTTTTTTTTTGTAGAAGGTGCCAATTGGAATCTAAAAAATATATGGAATTGCATTGGACCCAGCAGAACTAAAGCAATTTTGAAAAGGAACATGATTGGAAGACTTACCGTACCTGATTTGAAGTCTTGCTATAAAATGACAGTAATCAAAAAAAATATGGTATTGGCTTGAAGATTGATTGTAAAATGATGGAATGAAATGAAGAGTACAGAAATAGACCCACACATGTAAAGTCAAGACTACCAATGTAGTTTAAAGAGGAAATGGTCATCTTTTCAATGTAAATGATGGAGGTACAACCTGATGTCTGTAGGGTATAAATGAGGTAAGGACCTCATACCATATGTAAGAATGAATTCAAAATAGATCATAGACCTAAACATGAAAGGTAAAAACTATAATCTTTTGGAAGAAAACAGGAAACTTGGGAGTAAGCAAAGATTTTTTAGTATATAAAATATGCTAATCATAAAAGAAAAAAACTGATAAATTGGACTTAGTTAAAATTAAAAGCTGTTCTTCAAAAGACCCCATTAAGAAAATGAAAATAAATGAAAAAGATGAAAGGTATTTACATGAAAAGGATTTTATACAGAACTTTACAAATGATGGTGGCGTTTTTATTATATCTGTGTTTCTATTGGATTTACCCATTGTATTACAGTCATTTACTTGCAGACTTTATTGTGTTTTTCTTGAGGTTTTACATTCAGAAGTGTTGCTCATCTTGAGTCCCCAGTAAATACGGGTTTCCTGACCCAGTTCCAAGATGTGAGGAATTCCCTACACACTAACAACATTTCTCAGACACCAGCAAGATGTCTAAGAATTTGGCTCAGTTCTGATACCCCTCAAAGATAGCATCACATTCTACATGTTAAGTTTCAGTCT
Source organism: Furipterus horrens (assembly GCF_987537825.1). Taxonomy (NCBI): domain Eukaryota; kingdom Metazoa; phylum Chordata; class Mammalia; order Chiroptera; family Furipteridae; genus Furipterus; species Furipterus horrens. The sequence continues at coordinate 96,295,468 of NW_028327174.1, read as the reverse complement.
TACAGGACTGCCCCACCCCTACACCTACACACTTACTTCATTCGACAGCTCAAAGCCCAGGCTCTTGTCTATGCTTCTGACCAGCCGCTGTATGGATTGGATTCAATTAATTTGTTAAAACAGCTCAGAGAACTCAGAGAAACATTTTACTTACTACATTACTGGTTTGATATAAAAGGATATTAAAGGATGTGAATCGACAGACAGATGAAGAGATACATAGGACAAGGTCCTGAACAAAGGAGCTTAGGGCCCGGCACAGTGGCAAGTGGAAGCATACTGTTTCCCCAGTGTGAAAGCTCTGAAAAATGCCAACAGTAAATACTCCTGGGTTTTTTAGAGGCTCCATTACATAGTCATTGGCCATTATTGATTGAACGCAGTCTCCAGCTCCTCTCGCCTCCCAGAGGTCCAGGGTTGGGACTCAAAGTCCCAAACTTTTAAACTTTTAATCAGATGGTTTGTTTGTTCTCCTGGCAGTTACCCCCACTCTTGGGCAGGGTCCAGGTGTCACTTCATTAACATAACAAAAGACACTTTGCTTGTTCTCAATACTTAGGAAATTCCACCGGCACACAGTAAATATTTTTTGAATTGTACTAAATTATTTCATCCTCAAAGTAAGTATCCTAAGGGGATATATAGCCAAATAAGTGATTTTAAAAAATAGGCTCTATATTGTTTGTCTTTTATACAAATTAGATCTACAAGACAAATTGAATATTGTTCAGATTCAAAGTTCATTTTTTCTCTGTAGTTTAATATTCTAGGAAACCCTGGCTGGTTTGGCTCAGTGGATTGAGCGTCGGCCTGCGAGCTAAGTGTCGCTGGTTCGATCTTCCAGTCAGGGTACATCAGAGAAGGAAAACTCTGACTCCAAAAAACCTCCGCTGCCTTGCGGCATACCTCTTCTGGGGAAAGGCTAAGGGAGTAAACCCCGACAGAAAATCCGGAGCCGGAGTCCCTAAGGCGGTTTGACGTTGTAGTCAACACCGGCAACTCCTGCGGCGCACCTGAAGCCAAGCTGTATCGACTCCGTCTTTCCCTTGGACCCTTCAGCTGCGAAGAGAGGGGGGGTCTGCTGCATGGGCAACAGCGGACCCTCCATATCACCCTGCCCAGGCTCTGTAGCTTCAGCTCCACTGGAGAGGACACTCCAGCGTCATCGCAAGATGTCGATTCAACACGGGAGGAGACAGATGCCGTGTCACTCCCGAGTCGGACGCACAGCCATTCTCGGCGGTGCAGATAGACACTTAAGAAGCTACACCATCGTCTCTCGAGACGGACGGCTGCCGACGAATATTCTAGGAAATTACATAAGAGTTATGTATTTAGGATTAGTTGCTATGGAAAGTATTTGTGATGTATGCATCATTTTTACACATAAGTTGTCAAGAGGGAAAATAGATGAACTTTTTTTTTTTTTTTTTTTTTAGCATAAGTTATCTTTGCTATGCATGTGAAAGCAATTGTAGCTGGATTCATTTTTATCTCCCCTTCTTTACCTTTTCAATAATGACATTCTTATAATATCCCATTGACATTGGTGTAATTTTCACCCAGAATGAAGTTATTTCTTCTCATAGTGTTTGTGGCCATGCATTTTCTGGTTAGAAAGCAAGTTGGTTACTAGCTAGCAGAGATAGCAAACACTTTTGATCTTGAAATTAAGCCTGAGTTTTACAGGTGGTAGCATACACTTATGGAATGAACCTACCAAAATATACTTGCCTAGTTAGGGTTCTGGCATCATGTTTGGTATTGTCTTTCAAGCTTCACAAATATACAGTAGTCCCTTTGGTATTCCTTTCTCTTTGGTTACATCTTTCTTTTTCTTTCACTGTTCTTGTTTTTATCATACTCTCTTGTTTAGATTTTCTTTGTGTTTGCATTTTCCTAGCTCACTTATAAAACGTTTGTAATCTCAGAAATGTCTGCCTTTATCCAGTGCTCAAAATCTGGAATTGGGTGTTAAAACTGTAAAAAGAACACTGTAAAAATAGGATAGTTCTGCCCTGACTAGGTGACTCAGTTGGTTAGAGCATTGTTTCATATACTAAAAGGTTGAAGGTTCAATTCCCAGTCAGGGAGCATACCTAGGTTGCAAGTTCAATCCCTGGTTGGGGTGTCTAGAGGAGGCAACCAATTGACGTCTCTTTCTCTCTCTGTCTCTCTCTGTCTCCCCACCTCTCTTCCCACCTCTGTCTTCTCCTCTCTCTCGCTGTCACTCTTGCTCTCTCCCTTCCTCTTTCTCTAAAATCAATAAACACATCCTTAAGTGAGGATTTTAAAAAATAGGATTGTTCCTCCATGAAAGTGTGATTGTAGGATATTATTTATTAACTTTAAAGAAAAAAATTAAGATTTTTATTTATTGTCACTTTTTTTCTGTTGTTAAAAGATATTAGAAATATTTATTTAATACCATGGTTCCCTCTCCCATAGCATGAAATATAATATGAAATAAAAGCAAGTGTTATTACTTTCATTTGCTTTTATTTTCTTTTTTCATCTTTGGGAGAGATCAGTGCAATCCAGATCACTAAATTGAATATGAACTGGATAAAAGTACTGTCATGATATTTCTAATATACAGGTATATATACTGAAAACATTTTTTTCTAACCAGTTTTTCAATGGAAATAAGTTTTCTACTTTCACTGGGAACATACATTAATTATTGAATTTAGTTTAGAAACCTTTAGAAATTCCTTATTTCAATCAACACTCAAAAATTTTATGCCCAGATATATTTCTGGGTATATTTTCCCTTATACTTATTATCTCCACTCTCCAGAAACATCTAACTGTTTAAACTTACCTTATATTCTCCCTCTTTCATGCTTTTGCTCAAACCGTTCAATGTTTTCTCCATAATTCTTCTTTTTATGGTTCCACGCTTTTCTCATTACTCACACCAGTTGGCTGTAAAGAAATCTGCCTAAATCTTTCCAGTCAATTCTAGTCCCCCTAACACTTTGCCCTGTATTTTTATTTATTTATTTATTTTAGAGCATTTAACACTATTTATGTCTTGTTTCTAGACTTACTATATGCTCCAATACTATGCTAAGCGCTGTGGATAAAATACTCATTGAGATTATATATGTCTCCTAACTTTGCAGAGCTCATAGACTTACACACACACACACACACACACACACAATTTTTGTAGAGTATCAGGTTCCGTGGGTGAATATAAACATGAACAGCCAGTATGAATAGGGTGCAAGCATCTTGATAAAACATCCTGGAGGAGAAAATATATTTTAACAGAATTGTTTTTATATGTGTTAAACTTTTGTTTCTATATGTAAGTCTTTAATGTATCTGAAATGTTGGGTGTGTGTGAAAATTTTTTTATTTTGGTTTTTCTCTGTGGAAAACCAGTTGGCATACCATCCATATAATACAGTAGGTTCCCTTATGTGCTTGAGCCTGTTTCCAGGCTCTCTACGGTTTTTCATTCACCTATTTGTTGTTACTGTAATTTCCATTCACCTATTTGCTGTTGCTGTGCCTAGTTCATTACTGTTTTATATACTGTTTTATTTTTTTAATTCTGGTATACAGTAGAACAAAAATATCCTCAGTGGCATTTGTCAAAATCATCTAAACAGGGGTCCCCAACCTCCTCTGGGCTTTAAACGAGTCCCAGTCCCAGCCTGTTAGGAACCCGGCTGCACAGTAGCAGGTGAGCTTGAACATAATGCACTTGAATCTCCCTGAAACCATCCCGCCCCTCTCATTCCCCACCACCTGGCCTGTGGAGAATCGTCTTCCACGAAGTCAGTCCCTGGTGCCAAAAATGTTGGAGACTGCTGATCTACAACTCTTTCTTACAGATTTTAGAATGACTCCAACTACTTCCTTTTTAAAAAATTCCTCTTGGGACTTTGATAAGAATTTGCATTGAATTTTTTATAGACTAATTTAGGCAAAATTAGGTGTTTTTACAGCAGTGAGTCTTGTCATCTATAACATGGTTTATTTAGAAATTTATTTAAGTTCTCTTTTATGATCTTCATTAATATCTTAAGCATTTTTGTAGTAAAGTTCTTACGCATCTATGTTAGATTCATTTCTAGATATCTCGTTTGCTGCCATCATGAATGAAATTTTTTCTGTTAATTTCTCTAACTTTTTATTGCTGGCGTGTTTAAAAGGCTACTTTTAAACAAATTTTAGTATTGGGTACCCTATTGCCCCTTACTGACCTTATTAGAGTAGCACAAGCTGCTATAAAAACCTCACCCCAAGCCTTCTGTGACTTAACAGAGTAGAAGTTTATTTCTCACTTGCCTAACAGTCCATTGCTATTATTTCTGATTCATGGGTACTTTTAAAATCTACGCTGTAATTTTTACCCTGTTTTTATTCATACACTTTATGACTTTTATGTTTTGTTATTGTGTTGTTGTTTGTTCAGTGTTGTAGAACTTGTCTACTTTATATTTCTTTTTTAAGGTGCCAGATTTGGGTTTTGTTGATCTCTTATTTGCTTTTACTTCACTAGCTCCTGTTTGATTTTGTTTTTCTTATATTTTCTTTATATTTACCATGTTTATTTTTTCCAAAGTGGTTGAATTTTATATTTTCAGTTATTCTAGAAGATGACAAAAGTTTTCTAAGACTCAAATTAGCTACATTCAACTTTTGAGATGTAGAAATTTCTTGTTGTGTATTAGAAAACTCTTTTGGTTTCCTGAGCTTTTCTTCTTAATCCATGTTTTCTCCAGAGTGTGGTGGTTTCATTTCATAAAATGGGGGTGGGGGTGTCTGCAGTATTGATTTCACAATATTACTGCATTGTAGTGAGAAAATAGTCTATAAAAAGTAGGCAAAGGAGGCATAAATACAACTACAGTACAAATGTTTAAAATTATCCATTAACGAGGTATACTGGCATTAGACTGTGTGTGAGTTTTTCCTTAGGTTATCAGGATGATGTCATTTCCAGGTGTTCCTGCATCTCTTTCTTAAATATAAGAAAATCTTTCTCGGAAGTCCTTCTATCTTGCCTCCTCCACAGCTGATTTTCCTTCAGCATTCAGACTGAGTCACATGCCAGCTCATTGAAAAGGAAAATAGAATTACCTTTTCAGTCCTTCACTAATCAGTATCTTTAGCTTTTTCTTGTTTGGAAAGCTCTTTATCTATCCTTTGATTCTAAATGATAGCTTTGCTGGTTAGGGTAATCTTGGTTTTAGGTCCTTGCTTTTCTTTTTCTTTTTTTTTCCTTTTCTTTTTTCTTTTTTTCTTTTTATATGTTTTATTGATTGTGCTTTTACAGTTGTCCCAATTTCTTTTCCCTTTGCTGCCCTCCACCCAGTTTCCCCCCTCCCTCCATCAGTCCCCCACCCTTAGTTCATGTCCACAGTTATCCATGTAAGTTCCTTGACTTTACCCTTTCCTATACTATTCTTAACATCTCTGTCTATTCTGAACCCTCCTACTATGCTTCTTAATCCCTGCACCATTTCCCTCCTTCTCCCACCTTCCCTCTCCTAGCTGATACCCCTCGTCCTCCTCCCCATACCTATGATTCTTATTTCCACTCTGGTTGTCTGCTTAGTTTGTTTTTGCTTTTATTTTTTTAGATTGTTGTTGATAGTTGTGAGTTTATTGTCATTTTAATTTCATAGTTTTGATCTTTTTCTAAATAAGTCCCTTTAACATTTCATATATTAATGGCTTGGTGATGATGTACTTCTTTAGCTTTACTTTGTCTGGGAAGCACTTCATCTGCCCTTCCATTCTAAATGATAGCTTTGCTGGATAGAGTAATCTTGGTTGTAGGTCCTTGCTTTTCATCACGTTGAATACTTCTTGCCAGTCCATTCTTGCCTGCAAAGTTTGTTTTGAGAAATCAGTTGGTAGTCTAATAGGTACTCCTTTGTAGGTAACTCTTTTCTCTCTTACTGCTTTTAAGATTCTCTCTTTATCCTTAATCTTTAGCATTTTAATTATGATACGTCTTGGTGTGGTCCTCTTTGGGTCTAGTTTGTTTGGGACTCTTTGTGCTTCCTGGCCCTTATGCCTATTTTCTTCCCCAAATTAAGGAAGTTTTCCTTCATTATTTTTTCACATAATTTTTCAATTTCTTACTCTTCTTCTTCTGGCACCGCTATGATTTGGATGTTCACACATTAAAAGTTATTCCAGAGGTTTGTAAGCATCTCCTCATTTTTTTCAATTCTCATTTCCTCCTTCTGTACTGGTTGACTGTTTATTTCTTCCTTATGTTCCAATTTGTTGATTTGAACCCTAGTTTCCTTTCCATCATTACTAGTTTCATGTGGATTTTCCTTCATTTCACTTAGTATAGCCTTCATTTCTTCCTGGTTGGTCCTGCTTATTTTTTTCTGTCAGATCTTTGAGCATCTTTATCACCAGTGCTTTAAACTGTGAGTCTTTTAGGTTCACTATCTCCTCAGCTGCTGGTTCCCTATTTCCTCGTCCCTAAGTTCTCTCACTGGAACCTTTATCTGTCCCACCCACTTTGGGGCATGGAAACATATCTGTCTCCTCATCTTGACAGCTTTCTGTGTTTGCTTCTGTGATTTAGGTAGAGCTGTTGCACCTGTTATAAAGGGTGGAGCCTTAGGTATTCCTTAGTGCTGGTGATCCGTTTCACCAGCTGTGGTGCTGTATGTTGGGGAGGGGCCTGAGAGGGAGCAGTTCCAGTTGTCGATGCTTTTCCAGGCACTTCTCCCCCTTCCCGTACTAAGCCAGCTGGCTCCTTTGAGAGCCAAGCAGTTTATTCCTCTGCCCCAACCCTTGCTTGCTTTCACAGTCAGAAGCAATGTGGCTGTTTTCCCTGGAGTTGGAACTGTGCATGGCGTGGTCTGGTCTGGGGCTGGAATTGCTTCCTACGTTTAAAATGTATGACTGTGCTTTTGGCTGCAGCTACCGTCCCTGTAGCACTGCTGCTCCTGCCTGCCCCACTGCCAGACTCCACCCCCACAGCCGCGCAGCCCCACACCTCTGTCCCTCCATCCCTGCTCTGCCTCTCCTACCTTTCTGGCTGAATATTTCTTCATTTCTGTTTTGAACTTTTATGTAGTTTGATTTTCTGGATCTTCTGGGTTTTTTTAGTGTTGAAGTGGTTGTAAATTCCTTAGTTGTGAGGGAGATGCAGCTTGTCTACCTATGCCTCCATCTTGGCCAGAAGTCAGGTCCCTGCTTTTCATCACTTTGAATCACTTTTTTTGCCGATCCCTCTGGCCTCCAAGTTTCTGTGGAAAAATCACCTGATGGATGGTCTTATGGGAGCTCACTTGTAGGTAACCAGCTGCTTATCTCTTGCTTCTTTTAAGATTCTCTTTTTGTCTTTAAGTTTTTTTCACTTTAATTATTAAGACGCCATAATTTTAATTAATTAATTTTAATTATGGTGTCTTTGTGTGGGCCTCTTTAGATTCATCTTGTTTGGGACTCTGTGCTTCTGGACTTGTATGTCTACTTCCTTCACAAAGTTAGGGAAGTTTTTCTTCATTATTTATCAAATAGGTTATCCATTTTTTTTTTTTTTTTTTTGCTTTCTTCTCCTTCTGGCATCCCCATGATGTAAATGTCGGTATCCTTGAAATTGTCCCAGAGGCTCCTTACACTATCATTATTTTCTCTGAGGTTTTTAAAAAATTTCTTTTCTTTCTTTTTTTTTTTTGCTGTTCGATTGGGTGTTTTCTGCTTCCTTGTATTCCAAATCACTGATTCATTTTTTCTGCTTTGTCTACTCTACTGATAATTCTTTCTAATCTATTCTTCATGTCAATTAATGTAGCCATCATTTCTGACTGGTTCTTTTTTATAGTTTTCATATCCTTTTTTATGCTGTTGACGTTTTCACTAAGTTCTATTATCATTCTTATAACCATTGTTTTGAATTCTATATCTGGTAATTTGCTTGCCTCCATTTCATTTACTAATTTTTCTGGAGATTTCTCTTGTTCTTTTATTTGGGATTCTTCATTTGTCTCATTTTGTCTGCTTCCGTGTGTGTGTGTTTCTATGTAATAGGTAGAGCCACTATGTCTGCCATACTTGGTCTTAGAGGGACCTTATATAGTAGGTGTCTTTTAGGGTCCAGTGGCAAAACGTCCCTGTTCACCCAAGCTGGTTGCTCCAGGTACTCCCCCTATGTGGACTATGTGCACTCCCCTGTTATAGTTGGGCCTTGACTGCGGTTGGCATGTTACTGGGAATATTGACCCTCAGTCCAGTCAGCTGCATGAATCAGCTATGACTACAGAGGAGGAGATGCTGTGCAAGGATTGACCCTACAAAGCAGGACTTGCTTGGTAGGACTTTGGTGCCTGCCACATCTTCCCCTTGAGTGTGAAGCTCATGGAGGTGGTAGGATGATAATCCATCATGGTCTGAAGCTGTCCACCGTGTATACTGGAACTGGTGCCTCCTGGGAGGTGCAAGGCCAGCCACTGCCCAGGACCACCTGGCCTGAGCTACAGAGGAAGCTGCAGATGACTGCTACTAGCGTTGGGCTTGGAGGTGCCCAGGAGAGGCCATACTGCAAACCAAGGCCAGCTGCTACTAGTGCCAGGCCTAAAGCCACTTGGGAAGAGGTGCAGGGCATTCTGAGACCAGATGCTGCTTGTTTGAGAAATTTAAGGAAAGTCTGAAGCATGAGGCAAGAGAGGCCATTTGTATGGGAAAAGCCACTGGAAACAGCTTGGTGGGCCCACAAGTTCGGTGGGGTGGGGTCTCGAGGAATCACCAAAGCTGTTAGCCAGGTTGATGAGGACTCAGATGTGGCGACTGCCTGCTGGCTCTGAGGGGAAGAGCTTAGCAAAGCAACAATGACCTTTAGCAGCATTTCTGTCTGGGAGGAAGCTGTCCCTCCAGCCTTTTTCCTGAAGCCCAGTGATTCATTCCACACCTTATTACCCTGTTGCCTCTTGAGGTACTGCCCGAGAGCTAGAGCTCAGGGTGAGTGACTCTGAATAAGTCCATGCAAGACCCTTTAATAGGGACTCCTGGGATGCCAGAAGCCCTCCATCTCACTCAGCGATAACCCCTGTTGGTTTTCACAGTCAAAAGTTATGGGGCTTCTCTTCCTGGGACCAGAACCCTGGGCTGTGGGTTCTGATTGTGGTGCTGGACCCCTCGCTCCTTAGGGGGAACCTTCACAGCCAAGATATGCCTCCTGATTTTAAACTGCCACATATGGGTGTGGGACCAGCCCGTTCTGCATCTTCACCCATTCTATATCCTTGTTTGTCCTACCAGTCTTGATGTGGCTTTTTTTAATGTCCTTAGTGTAGGACTTCTTTTCAGCTTAAGTTCAGGTAATTATGAATGATGGTTTTCCTGTAATTTAGTTCTAATTTTGATGTAGTTGTGAGAGGTTCTGAGTACTGCATTTACCTATGCTGCCATCTTGACCAGTCCTCCACTCCCAGTTCTTAACCACCACACGTAGGTGTGGGACCAGCTTGTTTGGCATCTCTCTTTCTCCTTTCAGTCCCTGCATGGCTTCTTCTTTGTATCCTTAGTTATAGGAGTTCTGTTCAGTTGTCTTCAGATGGTTCTAAAGTGTGATAGTTCCATGGCTTAGGTGTAATTTTGATGTGGCTGTGGGAGGAGGGGAGCACGGAATTTATTTACTTTGCCATCTTGACTGGAATCTCTGTTTTTGTTGTTGTTGTTGTTGTTTTGTAACTCTTAACTTTTTTTATGAGGATTTGTTTTCTTATATGGTTTGTAACCACTGATTATGTGTTCACTTTCTGTGGGGCTACTTTCCTTGGGAGTCTTTATTCATGTTACCATTTGTAACTTGTCAGTGTTCAGATTAACTTTTGAGTTTTTCTGAAGCTGTTTCTCCACCAATTGTTATGTGAGTTTCCGTGCTTAGAATTCTGGGTATCTTTCACATACCAACAATGATTTCTTCTGGGTGATTCTTTCCCCACCTTAGATCTGGACTCTTCACTGCTCTATTGGAATGGTAGGCTGAGTATTTTTGGTCCCTGTTTTACAGATGGATCCAAACTTTGTGACTTTCTTTAGCTTCATACACATAGATTATTTCTATTTCCCCTTGAACCTGAACCCTGGAATCTCCTTTCTAGTCCTTAGCTGGTAAGGCCTATAACCCAGTTTTTTATATCTCTTGAACCATTTCCACTTAATCTCTCATCAGTGCCCTGACTATGAGTTCTCTCTTCATTATTGGCACTTCTTCTTTGGCTCATGCTTGATACCTAATTGTTACTTACTGTTTTATGCAGTTATTTTTCATGAGTTTGGAACAAGAGAGGATATTTTTTGTTACCTTGTTTCATAATATTTATCAGAAATGTAAGTTCCAATTAAAACCAAATTTATTTTTATTTATTTTTTCTTTCTCTCCTTTCCTAATTTTTGTTGGCCTTTACTTTTCCTTCCTGAAATCTTTAAAATCCATAACAAGGGTTTTGATTGCTACTCTTCAGACAGTTTCTCTTGCAAAATTTATGCTGTTTATTATGGGATGAGGTAAATTACAACTCTCTTGAGCCAAAATTTTATGTGGAAAGGTAGCAAGGTGCAGTGATAAAAGATATGCTTGCTCCTCTTCATCTCTATTTATGAAATGTTATTTTCTCTTAAATTTCTGTAAGGTGGAGAGTTACTTCTTTAAAAACTTTCATTTTTACTAAACCTTATAGAATAGTTTTGGTGGGGGGGGGGTTTCAGTACGCTTTAAAGAAAAATAAAAGTTTCTGTTCTCAGCCTGCTCATGATATCCAGCTCCTGTTGCTTTGGCTCAGAGTTCCGTTCTACCTCATGATAAACACCTTCAGATCTCATTATATCTTAAATTCTGTAAGCTCTAGGAGCAGACTCATAGAGGAAACTCACTATACTATCTAAATGAGCCATGACAGTCCTGGGAGTGGAATTTACTACTGGGATGTAGACCAGGTGGTATTAAAGGGACTTGTTCCAGGTAGAAATGGCTCAACTCATTAATACTGAAGTAGAAGCTGAAGGAATGAACCTTTTTAGCTACTAATTTCCTGAAGAGATAAGACAGTCACATTATTCTTATATATTTCCATCTCTCTATGTAAAATTGTGCTGGAGAACACTTCATTTTATTTCTATGTCTGTTTTTTTTATTTTTTATTCTTGCAGTAATCCCTTCAGTACTAAAATTCTAAAACACTAAGGGATGGATTAGATTATTGTATTAAGTGGATTCTACAGCTCTTCTTGCTGGGGATGAAGTCCTACTGTGATGAAGTAATATGGTTCAGAGCTGTCAATAATTTCCAGATGTGGAAGAGCACGTAATCTGAGAGTTTCTTTAACAGAAAATATACATAAAGGCATACCTTAGAGATATTGTGAGTTCCATTTCAGACCACTGCAATAAAGCAAGTGTTGCAGTAAAGCGAGTATCACAATAAAACAAGTCATAATATTTTTGCTGGTGGTGGGTCTTACCTTCAGTTTGTAAAATAATGGAATATCTGTGAAGCACAAAAAGTGAAGTGCAATAAAAGGAGTTATGCCTGTATTTTAGTTGAATCTGTTGTAATTTAAAAGTGTTTTCCTCTCCTTGTTATTCCATCTGTTAGAAAGTATCCAGATAATTACACAACACACACAACCTTTTAGGTGTCCATGACATGCAAACAATAGAAATATTTTGGCCTGGTTGTTTTGTGGAGGCTTCATGTGCAGATGGTTCGGACAAATACCCTTTCCCCAATCACCATTCAGGGAAGTGTTCATGGGCAGGAGCCTCTCTAGATACTATTTGTAACATGCCAGAGTTCGTTAGTATCCCATCTCTTTTATAACTAAGATGAGAGCTATTTTAGTAGATGTCAGCTCCTTTGGGTTGAAAATAAAGATAAATTACAATGTTTTCCTTAAGAAAGTTAATGAAGTCACAATTTGGAGCCAATAAATAAGGAATAGTTGATTTAGTAAGTATTGCATAAAGTAAGATTTTTGTGAAATGGGTCTGTTGATCATCATCTATTTTCTCCTTCCAGCATTTGTGGTTTTCAACAGAAGGCTTTGTTAAGTCTATAGGACCTAGGATAATGTTAGGTATGGGTGTTTGTTGTTTCTTAGTACTTGGGACTGAAAGTATTTACATATTGAGTTTTGAAGGAAGTGGCTTCTTCCTCTGGGGTGTCATTAGTGTGAAGGAGTTTTTTTTTTGCTATAACAGCTCCTTCTCATTCTATCACTGTGTAGCTTTGGATCCCTCCCTATTTCATTTTCCTAATAATTGCATCTTTGTTTTCACTTTTAAAGCATAAGAAGCTGCCAGAGCTGGGTGTTTTTATTTTTGTGTGTGTGTGTGTGTGTTGTTGTTGTTTTTTCATTTTAAACTAATACAAGAGCATCCCTTTAGTTACCGATTACAATTTAGCTAAGTTGATGATTCCTTTATGCTGCCCCAAATTTTCTATTTAAAATTGGGTATCTGTTACTTGCTCTTTAGGTTAGAGGAGTCATATCCTCTGTGGTATTCTTCCATCTCAGCTTCTTAAGGAAGTACTATAAACAGAGCTTTTAACTTAGAAAGCACTGTATATTTAATTGCCTAGAACTAAACTGAACTGTAAACTAATAAAAAGTACCAAATGAAAATATGGCTTTCACTTGTAGGTGTAATGTAGTGTGAACAGTACTAACTTGAAATCCCATCTGAATACTGACAACACAGTTCAGAACATCAAAAAATAAATCCCAACGCTCACATTTGAGTGAATGCTCATAGTACATATGTAAGATCTTATTTAATTATATTTGCTCACTATGTACAGCAGTGTTCTAAACTGTGACAGGAATAGAGGTCGGATAAGAGATGAGTGGCTACTCAGTGGTGGTTATTTTTGCGGTTGAAATTCTTTTTCTTTTTTAGCAGTTTTTTTTGCATGAATAATTATGGTGACTCCATAGGCGATTTTCCCTTGGATCACAGAGTGTTGTAGCAGATTAGAAGCAGATAAAGACCTGAGATAAAGGAGAGAGAGCTCATATTAACTTATATTAAAATGAGGAATTTTTAATTAAAAGCAAAATCCATTTATGTTGTTTCACATCCACAAAATGAAAAAGTACTTGAAATTTCCTCAAACTTAAATCTAGATTTTTATCTTATAACTTCTTTTACAAAGTCCATTTATTTGTACTAGGGCAGAGGCTCCCAAACTTTCCTGGTTCCAGGGCAATTAGTAAATTTTTCATGACCTCTAGGCCAAAATAAATGCATAACAGAATGTATTCAGTCCTTTTATTTAATACCACACTGATGAAAGGATACATTAAGTGAGCAATAATTTAATTATATCTAATTAATATCTAATGAACAAAAACTATAGTATTAAACTAAAATTTGTAATAAGGAGTCTGGCTAACCTGCAGTGATCTTTGCTGTGAAATAGTATTTTAGACCTGAGGAATGAGAAGTGATGTCAGTAAAATGTTGGCATAGAAATTTCTAGCACTTTTGCCCCTGCCAGAAACATCAGTTTAAGCAACTACCCCTGCATGTGAATACCTTCAGAGGAGCCAAGGATTCATGTGAGATATTAGAGCACCTGCATAAAGCATGGAAATAAAACACATTGAGGAGGTAGGAAGGATAGATTCACGCTATTCCCATCATCCCTCCCCCAAGTCCAGGCAGCCTAGCTCAGAGTGAGACACCTTCCCCATGAGACCAGGGGAAAAAAAGTATAAACTCAGTTTCACCGTGTACCCCAGAGTTGGTTCACCCCAGCTCCAGGCCGACTCCTGGAGCCTTAGGTGCTCCCTCTGAGCTCCTGCAAACCCAGGCCGCAGTGCCTGCCAGCGTCTGCATCCCGAGTCAGCTCCTGTGACCCAGTGCTTCCGATGGGCTTCCATGAATGCAGGCTTCTGGCACAACCCTGTCCTGGCTCCCATGGCCATGGTGACTGCTGTGTCCCCAGACTTCCAGTTAGCCCCTGTGAACCCAGGTTCCAGGTGGGTACCCATGAACCCAGGCTTCCAGCTGGGCCCAGAGACCAAACTCTGGTGAAGGGCTCAACTACAGAAGCTTGTCTGTAAAGAGTGGAAGAGTTGCCCACTTTCTCAAATGCACAGATACCAATGTAAGGCTAAAAGGACCATGAATAATGAAGGAAACATGACTCCACCAAAGGAAACTAATAACACTCCAAGGACTGGCCCTAAAGAAATGCATATCTGTGACTTGTCTGAAAAAGAATTAAAAATAATCCATCCTCCTAAAGAAATTCAGTGAACTACAAGAAAACACAGACAACTAAATGAAATTAGAAAAATAACGCATGGACAAATGAAAAATTCAACAACGAAATAGAAACAGTGAAACAAAATCCTAGAGTTGTGAATCAAGGAATGCACTAGAGAGCTTCAACAGTAGACTAAACCAAGCAGAAGAAAGAATTACTTAACATAGGTCATTTGAAATCATGCAGAGGAGAAAAAAAAGAAAAATGAATGGAAATAAGTGAAAAATCCTACATAAATTATGGAATACCATTAAAAGAAATGATCTGCATTATTGGACCCCCAGAAGAAGCAGAGGGAGAAAGGAGCAGAAAGCTTATTACATATATAATGGCTGAGAACCTCCCAAATATGCAGAGATATTTAGACATTTGCTTTCATGAATCTAATAGATCACCACAAAATTTCAACCCAAAACTACCGTCTTAAAGGCACTTTATAATAAAACTGTCTAAAATTAAAGACAGAAAGGAAGAATCTTAAAAACAGTAAAAGAAGAATATTTCTGAGCATTGGCCTGCGAACCAAGTGTCACTGATTCGATTCCCAGTCAGGGCACATGACTAGGTTGTGTGCCAGGTCCCCAGTTGGGGGGTGCGTGAGAGGCAACTGCACATTGATGTTATTGATGTTTCTCTCCCTCTCTTTCTCCTTTCCCTTCTCTCTAAAAACAAATAAATTAAAGTAACCTTGTTTAAAAAAGAAAAAGAATATTTCTTATGTATAAGAGAGCCTCTAAGTCTGTAAATAGATTTCTCAGCAAAAAGTTTGCAGACCAGGAGAGAGTACAATGATATATTTAAACTGCTGAAATAAAAAAAATTGCCAACCAAGAATATTTTATGTGGCAAAGTTGTTTTTCAGGAATGAAGGGAGGGATAAAGACTTCCCTCAACAAAAAAAGCTGAGCGAGTTCATCACTACTAGACTTTTCTTACATGAAATACTAAAGGAGTTCTTCAGGCTGAAATAGAACAGTGATAATCAATAGCATTGAAAACATATGAAAATGTAAAGCATGCCAGTAAATGTAAGTACACAATTAAATTCTGAATATTCTAATGCTGTGATATGGTGGTGTATTAATCACTTAATTCTAGATTAATGACCTAAAGGATAAAAATATTAAAAATAACTATAGGTACAGTAGTAAAGAGGTAAGTTATGAAATAAAAAAAATTAAAATATAGGTAAGAGCAAAGGATTGAATTTTTATAGGCAATTGAAGTTATATTATCACCTTAAAATAGACTATTATACCTATATGATGTTTTATGTAAGCCAAATGATAACTGTAAAGCAAAAACCTATTGTAGATGCACAAAAGATAATGAGAAGGGGAATCAAAGCATACCACCGTAGAAAATCAATTCACAGAGACAGCAAAATAGGAAGAATTAAACAGGGAAACTACAAAACAACCAGAAAACAATTAATTAGATGACAAATGATAAGTGGGTCACGTCATCAGGAAGATATAACATTCGTGTACTCAACATAGAAGCTCCTAAATTTATAAGACAGTTTTCTGAAGGAGAAATAAACAGCAATACAATAATAGTAGGGAATTTCAATACCCCGCTTTCAACAATGGAAATGTCATCCGGACAGAAAATCAATAAAGCATCATTGGACTGAAACAACATGTTACATCATATGAACCTAACAGATATTTGCAGAACATTCATCCAACAGCAACAGAACACATGTTTTCATGTGCAAATGGAATATTTCTCCAGGATAGGTCATATATTAGGCCACAAATTGGGTCTTAATAAATTTAAGAAAATGACATCATATGAAGCATCTTTTCCAACCACAATGGTATGGAACTAGATATCAATAACAGGAGGAAAACTGGAACATTTACAAATCTGTGGAAATTCAACAACAAACTTCTGAACAACTGCTGGGTCAAAATGGAAATCAAAAGGAAAATCAAGAAATATTTTGAAACAAACTAAATAGAAACAGAATGTACCAAAATTTATGGGATGCAGCAAAAGTGGTTCTAAGAGGGAATTTTATAGTAATAAATGCCTGCATTAAAAAACAAAGGTCACAAACAATCTAACCCTAACCTTAAAAATTAAGGGGGAAAATATCAAGCCCAAATTTTACAACGTTCTGAGCAGAAATAAAATAGAGACCAGAAAAACTATAGAAAGGTCAAATAAACTAAATGCTGGATTTTTGAAAAGATAAAGAAAATTCAGAAGCCTTTCTTCTAGATGAAGAAAGAAAAAAAAAAGCAAGACTCAGAATTAAAGAGGAAATGTAACAACTGACACTACAGAAATAACACAGGATCATAAGAGTCTTTTGTGAATAATTATGTGTCAGCAATTTGGATAGCCTAGAATAGTTAAACTTTTAGAAACATACAACCTACAAAGACTGAATCATGAAGAAATATAAAATTTGAACAGATCAATGATGAATAAGGGGATTGAATTGGTAACCAAAAACCTCCCAACAAAGAAAAGCTGAGGACCAGATGGTTTCACTGGTGAATTTTACCAACCATTTAAAGAAAAATTAATACCAGTCCTTGTGAAATGCTTCCAAAAATACTGAAGAGGAGTGCTTCCAAACTCATTTTACAAGGCCAGCATTCCCTGTTACCAAAGCCAGGTAAGGAAACCACAAGAAAATTATAGTCCAATATCCCTGATGAACATACATGCAAAATTCCTCAACAAAATAGTAGCGAACCTAATTATTACTCTTATACAGCTTTGTTCTCTCTTCTGTTCTGTGCTATTGTTATTCATGTTACATCTATATATGTCACAATTCCAACAATAGAATTTTGTGATTATCACATATAATTTTATGTGTATTAGGTTGATAAAAATGAGAGTATGTATTATTTGTAGAAGGTTAAATTTGCCTTTCATTTATCAATAAAAAAATAAAAACAACAGTGCCAAAACCAAGGTCAAGGAGGTTTTTTGCCTGTTTTCTACAAGTAGTTTTACATTTTCAATACTTATATTTAAGCCATTAATCAATTTCAAGTTAATTTTTTGCTAGTGGTGTAAGATACATGCCCAATTTCATCCTTTTGCAAATGAATGTCCAGTTTTCCCAGCACCATTTATTAAAGAGACTCTCCTTTTCCGACCAAGGTGCTATCTCATTGGGGTTTTAATTTGGATCTCTCTGATGGCTAGTGATGTTGAGCATTCTTTCATGTGTCTGTGGACCCTCTGTATGTCCTCTTTGGAGAAGTGTTTGTTCAGGTCCTTTGTCCATTTTTTAATTGGATTGTCTCTCTTTTTGGTGTTGAGTCATATAAATTCTTTATATATTATGGAGATCAAATCCTTGTCCGAGGTATCGTTGGCAAATATGTTTTCCCATATGGTTCGTTCCCTTTTCAGCTTGCTGATGTTTTCTTTCACTGAGCAGAAACTTTTTAGTTTGATATAATCCCATTTGTTCATTCTTTCCTTTATTTCCCTTGCCCTGGGAGATACATTGACAAAAATATTACTGCGTGGGATATCTGAGATTTTACTGCCTATTTTTCCTCTATGACTTTTATGGTGTCACAGCTCACTTTTAAGTCTTCTTTCGATCTTTAGTTTATTCTGGTGTTATATGGTGTTAGTTGGCGGTCTAGTTTCATTTTTTTGCATGTCCCTGTCCAGTTCTCCCAACATTATTTGTTGAAGAGGTTCTTTTCACTCCATTTTATGCTCCTTCCCGCTTTGTCAAATACTAGTTGACCATATAGTCCTGGGTTTATTTCTGGGCTCTCTGTGCAGTAGGGGAATGAGTCAGCACTGGGACCTGATTGGCTGCTCCCTCAGTTCTCTCCTCAAAGCCACTGCCCCAAACTTTCCTTAAGTGTCTCTAGTCCATTCTGCCCTCCCTCTGCTGGAGCCCAGGGTAAGTGGGTGCCAATATATTTTCGTATATAGTCCATTTAAGAGCTCTGTGTTTCCAGCTGTTTCTCTCAGGCCAGCAAAATACCCCATGACTTTTCACTTTTCAGGGCTGGATGCTATTTTACTTTCTGCTCTGCTGCCGTAGGCTGGGAAGCCGAGCTGGGGGTTTAGACACCACCCTTCTCAGGGGTACCCCCAGCTGCTGAGATGTTTCTCCATCCTTTCAGCTACCACCCATGGTAGCCCAGGCAGCCCTCCCACATCTTCGCACTTCCTACCAGTCACGTTACGATCAAGCTGCCTTTTCTGTCTGTCTGTGATTATAAGGCTTCTCTTCAGCTAGTGTTCAGTTGGTTATTCTGGATGATTTCTTCACAGTTAAGCTGTAATTTCACATTGGTCCTGTGATGAGGTTAATGCAGCTTCCACTTATGCCTCTGCCATCTTGGATCTCCTGGGTTTTTAAATATGGCAGCAAAAGCACAAGCAACAAAAGCAAAAATAAAGAAGTGAGACTGCATCAAACTAAAATGCTTTTTTCTGCACAACGAAAGAAGCAGTCAACAAAATGAAAAAGGCAACCTACAAAATGGGAGAAAATATTGCAAATAATCTGTCTGATAAGGAATTAATACCCAAAACATGTGAGAGACATATAGAACTCAGTAACAAAACAAAAACAAAGAATCTGATTTACATGATAATGTAAAGATGCTCAAAATCACTAAGTCAGGAAAATCAAACCACAATGAGGTATGACCTCACACTTGTTAGAACAGCTATAATCAGAAAGAGTAGAGACAAGTCTTGGTGACTGTAAGAAAAAGGAATCCTTGTCTGCTTTCTTAGAAATGTAATGTGGTACAGCCACTGTGGAAAATAGCATGGCATTTCCTCAGAAGAGTTAAAAATAAGACTACCATGTAGTCCAGTAATCCCAAGGAGGAAAAAAATTGCTTTTTGAAGAGACATCTACACCCCCATGTTCCTTGCAACATTATTTACAGCAGCTTAGACATGGAAACAACTGATGTGTCCATCAGAAGATGAATGGATGTAGAAAATTTGCAGGTGAGGGGAGTGTGTACATAATGGAACATCATTCAGCTTTGAAAATGATGGAAATCTTTCCCTTTTGGGCAGCAAAGATAGGCCTTGTGGACATTATAGTAAGTGAAGTAAGTCAGACAGGGAAAGTCAAAAACTATATGTTTTCACTTTTTTGTGGAATTTTTAAAAAGATGAAGTAAAAGAAATGAGACCAGACCCGTGTTTGCCATGAGCTTAAGCTTTTGGAAATTGGGAGATGTTGGTCAAAGCGTACAAATTTCTGCTGTAAAATGAGTCAAACTCTGGGGAATCTAAGGTATAGCTTTGTGAGTGTCAACAACAGTGCTATTATATACTTGAAAGTTATTGAGAAAGTAGATCTTCAATGGTATTACCAAAAATAAAAATCTTAGTTATATGACAGAATGGAAGTGTAAGCTAATCTTATTGTGGTAATCATTTTGCAGTGCTTATGTGTATCAAGTCATCATGTGATATACCTGAAACTTATGTTATCTATCAATAACATCTCAATAAGCTGAACAAAATTATAAATTTTTAAAAATTTAGATTTAAAGAAAAAAGAAATGAAGAATGAATAAAAGTGCCATATGACTAGGGAGGCTAGTAAGGGGTTAGAGGAAGAGAAGACCATTTCAACCAGTGGAAATCAGCACAAAGAGAGAGGTCCATTGGTGGTAAACAACTTAGTTCATTCAAGGATCTCAGCGAAAGCTAGAGGTTAAGTGTGGAAAGTGGGGTCAGTGTATTCAAGATGTCTGCATCATTCAGGCCTTTTAGCCCATGTCAAAGACGGTTAGCATACATTCTGAGATAATTTGCTTAAACTTTAATCTTTGATGTTGAATTTTATAATTTTGATTTAATATAATGTGTTGACTTGGATGTACTGTTTTTTAATGGTTTCTTATTTCCTTTCCCATTTTTCCATTGAGACTTTGTTTTATAAGAAACACAATGAAAAGTCTCTAGTTTTATTTGAAGTTAATCATATCTTTAAACTTACTGCTTTCAGTTACATAGTGTGTCATAGGTTGATTATGGTCATTATAAGTCTTACATGGCAGAGGTTATTGGTTAATAGTCAATTACAACAGCCTAAAATAGTAGAGATGTAAGTGCAGGGATTTTTTTTTTTTCTCTAGTTGGGAGATGTGAAAGGCCTATGAGCTATAAGAGAGAGAAATGTGCCTTTGGCCTTTGGTATTACTAGATATGTCTAGGAAAATAATTTATCAATACAGTTGTTGCCTGTGAGCATCTACATACACACACCACACACACACACACACCCCCGAGTGTCTTTTTCTATATAAGTTTTGGGTACAACTTACTTTAGACTAGAAATTCTTAGAAATGTTAGAAATGGTTGCTATTTATGGCAGAAAATTTAGAAGTGCTATTCTGTATTTTATTTTTATTTTCTTTATTTTTTGCTGGAAAAAGAGCAATTGCTTTTTTGTATAGAGTTATCAATAGTCCTCTAGCTATTTCACACAAACTAGCTATGCTTTTCTTTCTTCCTTTGGGGACGTATAACCAAAAGTAAGTGTTTTTAACAGCTGAATGATATGGAATTTAATTAGGTCTAAGAAATATTAAAACTTATCCATTGGCTTTATATGATTGATTTTGTACTGTGGAAAATTACACCAATTATCATTTATGCTACCTAAGATACATAATTGCATTGTTTGAAAACCGTATACCCTTTTTCCCCCCAAGGTATATCATTTTGTCTTTTGCATATCAGTTCAGAGATTGGATAGCCTAATTTCTTCTCCCAGCAGTGCATTTTCTCCTCTATGGCTACCTTGTATTATCTCTTCAATAATAGATGTAGTGGGGCTCTTTATCTATAATCAGGGGTATGATCCTGAATGTAGTACTGCTGAATACCCTTTGGGTACTTTGAGCTTGACCTCTTGTCTTAAGCATGAAAGGTGATAGAAAAAATCAGTTGCTGGGAGCAAAAGAATTCGGTATGTTTGCTAACTCTCTGAGGTGACAATGACTATTAAAATGTACTCGTTTTCAAACAAGTAAAGCAGTCTTTCATTTGTTTTGTTCTGTTTTGTTTAGAAATATTTAATATATTGACTTTGGTTGATTCTTTTCTCCTAAAATAATTACTTCTCTGTCAAATCACATTTATTTTTAGGCTTGAATTGTCTACCATATTTATGAGTTGGTTCATTATTTTACATAGATTAGGTTTATTTTTAAACATTTTACTTGCAGTCTCTTAGGTTTTGTATTCTTTCTGTTTCTACTGCAGTCACTTTCACTTTGGCGGTTATCATGTTATCCCTGGATAACTGCAACCAGTCTTCCTAACTCTCAGCTCTATCGGACATTGAAATGCCAGAATGATTTTTTTAATTATTACTTTTGACATGTTTCTTCAACATAATTTAGGATTATCTTTGTTCATTTTTAATAAAAATCTGAATGATGCCCCTATTCCAAGAAAGTATGAGAAAATACTAATAAAGTAGGGTTTTATTTTTCTCATATAGCAAAAGGTGTGGAGGTAGCCAGTGGGGGCAGCTTTAGTGGTTCCATGATACCAAAAGGGTCTGGTCTCTTTCATTTTCACTATCTTTAGTATATGGATTTCCTCCTTTTGCTTGTAAAATGCTGTGCACTGAGACCTTGCATGCATATTACAGACCATGAGGAAAGACACATACAAGGGGCTAAAGATATTTGCCAATTATGTCTAGCTCTTTTAGCAAAGACCTGCCCACTAGGTTTCCTTTTACTTCTTATTGGCCAGAACTATGAAGCATGCCCCACACTAGTTACAAGGTATCTTGGAAAAGTGTATGTTTTAGCTAGGCAGGGACTCTTCATTTCAAAATCTAGATTTCATTAGTAAACAAGGATGATGGAATGAATATTGAACAGGCAGCTGGCAGTGTCTGCCACAACCCTCCTGTTCATAAACATAGTCCATTTTGCCTAGCATATTAGGTTTTTCAGCGGCCTTAAGAAGTACTGACCACTCACTAAAAAGAGTCTACTTGTTGCCCATATGTAATTCAAACTTTATAAAACATTGAACCAAACATGTATAAAGAGGATCAAAAACTTTCTGAATTTTCCCGTGGCTGTTTCAGTGTTTTTTCAAAAATATCAAATAATCTTTAAAACCTGTTTTTTGTTTGGTCTCCTTTTTTGTGGTGGTGCTGGTGGACTGGAGGGCATGGAGAGCCTGCTTCGCTCACAAGCTGAGTTGACTGCCTGACAGCATTTCAGCAGTACTTCCCACACACCTGTTGTGTTAGGAAGGTACTGAAATTTTAACTCCAGGAATATGATTGATTTACAGTAGATCCTTAACAAAGTTATTGAACTTTCCTGAGTCTATTTCTTCATCTAGGAAATGAAAGCATTGGTCCTAATGGAGAAGTAGGCAAATAACAAACAAGCAGTTTGCAAAAATATAAATGCAAATGGCCAATAAACCTGTAACAAAATATTAAGCCTCACTTATGACAAAGGAAAATTAAATTTTAATGAAAAAGATGCCCTTCTCAACATCTAACACAGCAGAAATATGATAATTCCACATTACAGTGAGGTAGAATCTAAAGTAGTTAACCCTACTGTAGGGAAATTGGGGATATTTATCAAAAGCTTTAAAAATGCACATACCTTTAAACTCTGCAATTCTACTTCAAGAAACTTTTCCTAACAAATTTTAGACAAGTGCACAGTGATTGACCTGGTAAATTGAAAGAGGGTATTTGAAACTCCAGCCAGTTTTTGCTTTCATGTAGTGATTAAATGGCATGGAGTTTTCTAGGAAATATATAATTTACTGTCAAACCTTTTTCCTTCAAAGAAAATGTAAATCATGAATTTTTTATGGCTTTTTTTGCACATTGTATTAGAGGCTAATTAGATATAAATATGTAACTTTTTAAAAAGAAAATAACTGTTGTGGTTTTCTTTGTTCATTTATTTATTTTTGCTTTAATATGTCCATTTCAGTATTCTCTATTTTACCTATAGTGAAACCACAATAAAATATTTTCAAATGAAACTTACCTAATGGTTAGTTTCATGAAAGCCTTTGCTTACGTCTTTTATTTTTTCATTGGATTTTAGTCAGTAAACAACATATATTGAGCAACTTTTTTATAAGATTTTAAAGTACAAAGCTGTGCCCCTTCCCAAATTTATCCTCTGACTGTTTCCTTTCCTAGTGATAGATGGTGTAATGAAATGTGCTGAAAGACAGGAATGGCTCCTACCATTCAGCACTTTATAAAATTGATAATTATATTATCTCTAGAAACACAAATCCATCATTTGAAATGGTAAACATCTTCGTTTTCTAATGGGCACTTTTAGACTAACTGAGCACCGCTGTGAACTACATAGGAAGCCCTTTGACCAACACCTACTTAACTCTTAACCTACTTGCTGGAGTAGCTGAGCTTTATTTTCACTCAATAGTATGCTAGAAGAGTGATTAGACTACTCTCCAATATACCCTGCATATCCCAGTTAGCCTATTGAGTTGTATGATTACTAAAAATTAGTTGTTTGTTCCTAACTTGTTTATTCCACTTATTATTGATATTATAATTGTTTTTATTAATGTATGAAATGAATGATATACTTGCAAGAAAAAAAATGTTTCAATGAAACTAAAGCTGGGTGTTTTGGGAGAAGGATACAACTAAGTCACTTAAAATTGTTCAATTAGATAAAAATGAGATCATAATAAATATTGGGAGAACTTTTTAATCTAAGTTTTAAATAGAAGTTGCTTTCAAATGTCATTAAGTATAATATTGGCCCCACTTTAACAGTTAAAACTGGAAATAAACAGGATACAAAAGCACAAAGCAGAATTTAAGTCATTGGATCATATGCCAAGCTTTGAACCTTGCCTACATCAGAAATTGGTGAAGCTGTGTACATTACTATATAATTTTTCTATTCTTTAATGAACTTTTTAGTTAATCAGCACAATTGAGTGTCATCTAAAGTATGTTTTACAGTTTCTTTTAAATAATTTGTTGATTCTGGGAACCCCCAGAGGGTAAAGCTTTTATATAGAATGTTATGTATTGTAAATTATTTATAAAAATGTTCCAAGTAGTAAATACTGAAAACTACACCTTTTTCACGATATGATATGTTTCAGATCTTAGCAGAAACTATGTTAAGTTTATTCATATGGATTTGGTTTTAATTCCTGAGATAAATTTATCAAAGGATATTGTAATTATTTGCAACCTGAAATGTCAGATTTTTCTTCAACCTTTCAGAAACACTAATTCTAATTTTAGAGAAGTCAAAACAGCTGCATCATGATGGTTGCCTGGGTTTAATATTTTACTGAGATACCTGCCATTTGAAATTAGAACCCTATGGGCATAACCAGAATAGACTTAATTATTGGCTTACTATAATTAAATCGGAATGAAAAGCTCATACAGAATTTTGTACCCATACCCTGAAAAACTGTGAAACTGTTTTTGGACTAAAATTTCATAGCTTTTGTGGCTAATGAGGCGTGAAATAAATTGGCAAGCTGAAACTGCTCAGAGTACAGTGGTACAGTGTGCGTTTTCTAATTCCCAGCCCTTGGGATTCCAGCAAAGGTCACAAATTAAACAAAGTCAGGATTAATCAAAACTACAATCAAATAAAACCCAATCATTAATCCTCTCCTGAGTTACAATGGGGTGATTGTGTAATTGTGTGAGAAGCACTGGAGAGGGCTCTTTTGTAGTATATAGGAAAATCAACATTAAGGTGTCAAACAGAAAAATGAAACCCTGCAGGTGAAGCTGTCTCTGGAGCCAAGAGAAACTGGCAATTTATGCAGAATTGCAAGTGAACCTTTAGAGCATTGAGAGGGGTGTTGGCACTAGCTTTAGAACGTTTGGGTTTCTCAGTGGGGCCCTCCACAGAGATTAGTTTGCGGGCCACAGCAGGCCCTGTTTGCTGAGAAGCTTAGTGTTTGGGTGTAGCAGCTCCAAGCAACAGTCTCTCCAAGGTTAACTGCCAAAAATTTACTGTGTAATTCTCAGGTCTTTGTAATTTTGAAGAAGAGTTTATAGAAAAATATTTCCTCTGTGGGAGTAATTGTCAGAATATGTCATCCCCAACAAAAAGGGGGGAAAGTTCCCAAAGAAGAGCATTTGTAGCCCATATTTCTTCCATGTTCCTGTCATTTGAACTTCCTGATTCTTGCTTTATGATAGCTGTCTTATTATTTCTGCTATTTTATATTCCACAGTGATCATATTCTTCATTTTTCGTCCCTTACCTTAGTGTCAAGACAATGCCAGTTTTATTGCCTGTTTTTAAAAGTTTACAGTGATATTATCCAGCTATACTAAGTGATAAATTTAAGAATCAGTTTTGGTGTTTAATGCATCCCATATTGTTTATGTTACATATGTGTATATTATTGTATGTATACTGTAAGAATAACATTGGCCTTTATTGGTTTGGCTTTCTGATTTGCTTCACATACCAGTGAAATTTTTCTTAATTACTCATCCCACCTCTGATTTGACTACTGATTTAAAAGCCCCCAAAGAGGGGGCATTTAAAGAATTTCTGTTTCTTACATTGCTTTTTGCTATTTATCTACAAAGACCTTTGTGTATGTGAAACAGTGTTAGGTGCTATGTGAAATACATGTTCTTTTCTTTCAAGTAATTTACCAATTAGTATCTATGCATACATAGGTAGAGAGTCCCATAAACTGATATACTAAAAGTACCACTTGGATTTTATGGCACAATTTTATTGTAATGTGGTATTGTTTCAGATTTTGTCTTTCCATTTAGCTTCTTAATATTACATTTTGGTATCATCACTGAAACATCATGAGTTCAGTTTATTGTTAGAAAATAAAGGCCTATTGTATAACCTGACTCATTTTCAAATGTTTGGCCATCACGAAAATGCGCTTGGCATGTTTAAATCCTATATTTCTTTACTTACAAGTTTTAGTTTTCAAAGTAGCTAAAGCAATGGTAGAAATGGAAAAACATATAGAATATATGTGTGTCTGTTTATATGGGGGGAGGATTTTCATTTTATTTCATTTCATATCTCATTTTTCCTGGTTTTATATATATTTATGTGTGTGTGTGTGTGTATATATATATATATGTATATATATAATATATGAAATGTTAGGTTTATTGTTCTGCAATTACATTTTAACTGTCAACATAAAGATCTGATATATTCTAACAACTGCTTAATACTCCATTGTATAGATATTGCATTATTTTTTAATGATTTCTCTACTGAAGGTCATTTAGATTATTTCCAATTTTGCAGTATTACAAACAATACCACATAGAATGTTATTATACTTGCATCTTTTTACATGTGTCTCTAGGACAGATTCTTTAATGGAATTTCTGGGTCAAAACATAAAGCATATTTTATATTTGTTGCTAAATTGCTGTAAGAAAAGACTCTGTCACATGCTCTCACCAACTGTGTATGAGAGTGTGTATTTCCCCACAATGTTGTGCATACCATATATGATCTATCTTTTAAATTTTGTTGATCTATTTTTATGTTTGTGATATCTTTCCATATCATTACTCACTGTCTTTCTCTTCTAGTAGTAAAGTATTCCATAGTACTGTATCTAAATTATTATACTTCTCCACTGATGGACATTTAAGCTACTTCTAACAATTAGCTATTTTATATACAGTGCTACAAAACTAAATTTGTAACAATACAAAAATTTCATAAATATTATAATAACCTGTACAGAAGTATTTCACATGTATGCAAGCATATCTGTAGGATAAAGTCCCATAAGTGAAATTGTAGGGTTAAATGGCATCTGTAATTCTACTTGATACTGTTAAATGAAAAAAGCAAGATGGGAAACTGCGCATAGTATGTACCATGTTTAGAAGAGGGAGGCGTAGAATTGCATATGCAGACACAGATACTTAATATGTTATCTGAGTCCGTGTGGGGAGAAAATGATAGACAAGAGTTAGAGGGACATTTTCACTGAGCATACATGCATACATACACATATATACATAATTTTATTTTTTTAGTTTTAAACCATATGTATGTATTGCCTATATAATAATTTAAATATTTCTTGAATGTAGTGGTAAAAGGCACGAACTTTCAAGTTACAACTAAATTTAAATGTGCTCTTGTAACCTTAGGCATAAACATTTATTTTACTCTGAATCTCAGTTTCCTTATATGTAAATAAAACTGTAAATGCTTGTCTTGTAGAATTGTGAAAATTAAATGAGAAATTGTATGGGAAAGTGTGTAACACAGTGGTGAGCACATGATACATGTGAATACATAGTAAAATTTTTTAAAACTTCTTGCCAGAGTTATTACTGTAATATGAAATCTTGAAGGGTAATATTTAGAGGTATTAAACGTAGTCATAGACTGTTCGTTATCGATTCCACTCTCTTTAAATGTGAATATAGAGACAGAAGTGAACCATTTGTTTTATGAGGAAGGAGATCTTTACCCTGGCCTAAATCTTCTGACAGTGACTTCTTCTATGTTACCAGACAATGACAAAATGAGCATGTGTGGGGACTTTATATATATATGTATATGTGTATACACATGCATAGAGAGAATAGACCTGTTATAGTGCTTCAGTGAGTAAAACACTCATTCTGATGCTGTGGTCAAGGCGAGCAATCCTTAGGCCAGGTTTATTATGTTATCAGGCAGGTATGTTGCAGTCATACATTGGCGTGTGTGTGTACACTCTTATCTGCTTATAAACCACTGCAATTTAGCCAGTGATATCTTCTGGGTAATTCCTTTAGAGATAAATTTTGAGTTAGTGGTATGTACATACACATTGTAGAAAATGTTTGGCCTTTTAAAAATGACAAGTACATACTATCACTACAGTATACGTATTTTAATGTCTTGTGTTTCTTCCAGATTCACTCCATTAGTTTAACCTTCCAAATCATTTTACCCCAAAGACTTCATAAAACTTTTCTTGTTAAGGATGTCAAATTAGAAAAGACCAGTGGAGAGTTAATAACAAGTGGTTTCTATTGCTATCTGAGCTGCTCGACCTTAGGTCTCCGGCTCCAAAGAATTGAAGAGGTCTCATGTGCAATTTTTTATTTTCTTTTTTCTTTTTTCCTTTATGCTCTTCCTAAAATTCTGCACCTTGTACATTAATTCCCATCTTTTTTTTTTTTTTTTTTCATCAGTATGCCTGGATGTGCTTCAGATTACCCAGTTCACTGTTTTGCCATTTCAGACGATCAACAATTATAAAAGATAAATTATTTCTTAATATAAGCATGTAGCTATGAAAGTGCTTCTTTTGATATGTACTATTTAAGAAAGTAGAGAGTAATTTTAGGTGATTTAAATTGATAGGGTATTAATCTAATTATCTTCTGGACTTTCCTTAGAAATGTTACAAGAATTCATATTCAGAAGCATACTGAAATGGTGTACCTTATTCTAAAGTTAATATACTATCTACCATTTTGCCTATGAGTCTTTAGATGACCTTTGCTCAGATTCAATAAATATCTAATCATGAAACACACACACACATTGCATTCTATTATTTCTGGAAAAAGTTTCTTTTAATAATACTTTCTACATACAGATCATTTTGATATATTCTGTTTCACTTGTTTTAATATTGTTAGAACAGCACTATATTAATGGATACTCCTGTGACCAGCATTTCTAATGTTTGAAGATGTAACACTAAGTGGTTTTCAAGTATTTTCCTTATAAGGTCAGCCTGCACATGGGCTCCCTTATTTATAAATACATTTTCTGCACGTGGGCTACACATACACAATTATGCAGTAGATCTACAGTTTTCTGTTGTCTCCCATTCTACCTATGTGCTATAGAATTATCCAGTTTATAGAACATTCAAAAATACCTTGTTGGTAACTTCTACAGTCTTTTTTATTTTCTTTTGGCTACAAAACCTGGCTAATCCTTAAAAGAGTTTTTTAATGTTGCAAAAAATATATTACAAAAAAAAAAAAAAAAAGCCTCCTGCTCCTTCTAAAATGATTCTGGGACTCACCTTTGACTCCTCCTTCTGCTCATAGTCATTTTGGCACCAAGTTCTTTGGATTCTATATACTTAATGACTGTTCTCCTCTTTTCCTACGTCTATTGCCACTACCAGAATTTGTATCTTCATGATGATTTTTGCTTGGATTTTCTTAATTGCCTCCTAAGTGGCCTTGTTTCATTGCGGTACATGCTTCACGTTGCCTGCCATGACTGGTGTAAAGTCCAAATACACTGAATCGTACTTAAAACTCTTCAGTGTTCTGACCTCCTGCCCTCGTCTTCTTCACACACAGAAATATTTTTCTTAGATGTGTAGCTTTTTGTAATCTCCCTCCTGTGTTTTGCTACCTTTAAATGTAGATATAATTCATTTATTTTTATTGCTATGTAGTATTCCAGTCTATAACTGTACAGTTTATATATTCAACCACAAGTAGAAATTTGGGTTCTTTCCAGTTTGGAGATGTTAAAAATATACCTTATTTATTTATTTATTGTTTTTCTATTACATTTGTCCCACATTTTCCCCCATTGTTCCCCTCCCCACAAAGCCCATCCCGTCTCCTGCAGTCAGTCTCCACCCCTTTGTCCATGTCCATGGGTCGTTTATACTAGTTCCTTGACTAGACCCTTTCCTTAGTAACCCCTCTTCTCTCTCCCCCACTCCCCTGGTAACTGTAAGTCTGCTCCATGTTTACATGCCTCTGGTTCAATTTTGCTCTTTTGTTTGTGTTGTTCTTCAGTTTCCTGTATTAGGTGATATCATATGGTATTGGTTTTTCATTGCCTGGCTTATTTCACTAAGCATAATTCTCTCTAGTTCCATCCATGCTGTTGCAAATGGTAGAAGTTCCTTCTTTCTTTCTGCTACATAGTTTTCCATTGTGTAAATGTACCAGTTTTTGATCCACTCATCCACTGATGGGCACTTAGGCTGTTTCCAGCACTTGTCTATTGTAAACAGTGCTGCTATGAACATAGGGGTGCATAGGTTTTTTTTGAATTGGTATTTCAAGATTCTTCAGGTATAATCCTAGCGGTGGAATTGCTGGGTCAAAAGGCAGTTCAATTTTTAGTTTTTTCAGGAAATTCCATACTGTTTTTCACAGTGGCTGCACCAGTCTGCATTCCCACCAACAGTGCAGTAGGGTTCCCTTTTCTGCACATCCTCGCCAGCACTAGTTTGTTGATTTGTTGATGATGGCCATTCTGACTGATGTAAGGTGTTATCTCATTGTGGTTTTTATTTGCATCTCTCTGGCGGCTAGTGTTGTTGAGCATTCTTTCATGTGTCTGTGTATCCTCATTGGAGAAGTGTTTGTTCAGGTCTTTTGCCCATTTTTTAATTGGGCTGTCTGTCTTCTTTGTGTTGAGATGTGTAAATTCTTTATATATTTTGGAGATCAATCCCTTATCTGATGTATCATGGCAAATATCTTTTCCCTTTTACTATTCGGGGTCTTTTTTGGTTCCATATGAAGTTTTGGAGGATTTGTTCTAGGTCAGTGAAATATGTCATTGGTATTTTAATAGGGATTGCATTGAATCTGTAAATTGCTTTGGGTAGGATGGACATTTTAATGATGTTGATTCTTCCCATCCATGAACATGGTATTTGCTTTCATTTATTTGTGTCTTCCTTAATTTCTTTCCTCAGTGTTCTGTAGTTTTCCGAGTACAGGTCTTTTATCTCTTTGGTTAAGTTTGTTCCTAGGTACTTTATTTTTCTTATTGCTATAGTAAATGGGATTTTTTTCTAGTTTCTGTCTCTGATATTTTATTGTTGGTGTATACAAATGCCTTAGATATCTGTATATTTACTTTGTACCCTACTGTTTTGCCAAATTCACTTATTAGGTCGAGTAGTTTTTTAGTGGAGTCTGTAGGGTTTTCTGTGTTTACTCTCATGTCGTCTGCAAATAATGACAGTTTTACTTCCTCTTTCCCAATTTCCATGCCTTTTATTTCTTTTTCTTGTCTGATTGCTGTGGCTAGAACTTCCAACACTATGTTGAATAGGAGTGGAGAGAGTGGACATCCTTGTCTTGTTCCTGATCTGAGGGGGAATGCTTTCAGTTTTTTTCCATTGGGTATGATGTTGTCTTCAGGTTTCTCGTATATAGCCTTAATTATGTTCAGGTATGCTCCCTCTCTTCCCATTTTGCTGAGTGTTTTCGTCATAAATGTGTGTTGTGTTTTATCAAATGCTTTTTCTGCATCTATTGATATGATCATGTGATTTTTGTCTTTCATTTTGTTTAGGTGGTGTATTATTTTATTGATTTGCGAATATTATACCATCCTTGCATCCTTGGGATGAGTCCCACTTGATCTTTTTAATGTGTATGATCTTTTTAATATGTATGATCTTTTTAATGTGTTGCTGGATCCTGTTTGCTAATATTTTTTGAGGATTTTAGCATCTATGTTCATCAGTGATATTGGCCTGTAGTTTTCTTTCTTTGTTGTTTCTTAACTTGGTTTTGGAATTAGGGTAATACTGGTTTCATAGAAAGAGATTGGGATTTTTCCCTCTTCTTGGATTTTTTGGAATAGTTTGAGAAAGGTAGGAGTTAGTTCTTCCCTAAATGTTTTGTAAAATTTGCCCGTGAAGCCATCTGGTCCAGGGCTTTTGTGTGCAGGGAGATTTTGGATTACTGTTTCAATTACATTCTTTGTTATTGGTCTGTTCAGGCTTTCTACTTCTTCTTGATTCAGTTTTGGAAGATTATATGTTTTCAGAAATTTGTTCATTTCATCTAGCTTGTCAAATTTCTTGAGATACAGCTGTTCATAGTAATTTCTTACAATCCTTTCTGTGGTATCGGTTGATTTCTCCTCTTTCATTTCTGATTTGGTTTATTTGGGTCCTCTCTCTTTTATTGATGAGCCTTTCTAAAGGCTTGTTGGTTTTGTTTATCTTTTCAAAGAACCAGCTCCTGGTTTTGTTGATCTTTTGAATTGTTTGTTTGGTCTCTATGTCATTTAATTCTGCTCTGATCATGATGATTTCCTTCCTTCTACTTGCTCTGGGCTTTGTTTGTTGTTGTTTCTCTAGTTTCTGTAGCTGTAGGATTAGATTTTTTATTTGAGATTCTTCTATCCTTTTTAGGTCAGCCTGTATTGCTATGAACTTTTCTCTCAGGACTGCTTTCGCTGTGTCCCATAGGTTTTGGGCTGTTTTGTGTTCATTATCATTTGTTTCCAGAAACTTTTTGATTTCTTTCTTGATATCATTGTTAACCCATTCATTATTTAATACCATTTATTCATTCTTCATGAGTTTGAATGTTTTTGAGTTTTTTCTTGAGGGTGAGTTCCAGTTTCAAGCCATTGTGATCTGAGAAGATGCAGACCACATTTTTTTATCTGCCTCTTACAGTCTATTCCTATACAGTATGAATTTATTGAGGTCATACTGTTTTTATCTTTTCTAGCACATGGCATATAAGTGTTTTTTGGAAGTTGGAGAGATGGAGGGGAAGGTTACTTTATTGTTGTAACAAATTAGAAAATACTCATTGTTCTTAAAATGGTAATTTTTAAAAATTGCTGTATATTTCTCAGGCTTCTTACTGCAGCTGTATTTACTTTAAGGTCTTTTTAATGGATAAGTGAACTCATAATACCTTTTTAAAAACCTCTAAGGATTTATTAAGCTGTAACTTTTCCATATCTCTACTTAGTAAATTCTTTCACTCTTTACATTACTTTTAAGCACTTTTTTATTTCTCTTAGAAACAAAGTTGCCTACAAGAAATCAGAGGCAACTATTCACATATAAAATTAAGCTCTTAGAGTTGCTGGGAGAATACTGATGCCAAATGGAGTTAGAACTATCTTTTCATCTCAAGAATCCCCTAGGAATGAAATTAATCTTAAAATTGGCAAAAGAGAATTCTTATCATGTAAAGTGCAACCTGAGTACATAAAGAAATAAATTCCAATTTCTTGTTTGGATCAATTCATAAACTCAGTCTCTGAGTTTATCCATAATTTTCTTTACAACTTTTTATTCAAGAAGTTATAATGTGATAGAAGCATAGTGAATGCCTCTGGTATTTTTTTCTAGATTTAATTTAGTTTCTTGATATGAAGCTACATTGCTTCTTTTCTAAACTAGAAACAA
This sequence comes from Furipterus horrens, assembly GCF_987537825.1. NCBI lineage: Eukaryota > Metazoa > Chordata > Mammalia > Chiroptera > Furipteridae > Furipterus > Furipterus horrens. The sequence goes on along the minus strand of NW_028327174.1, from coordinate 96,262,033 downwards.
AACTGAGCAAAAAGTAGTGGCCCCTGTCATATCATAGTCATTCTAGTAGGAGGCAGGGTTGATTAATGGGGTGGAAAATAAAAGTTGGTTTCATTTAATATATTCAAGTGACAATACAGTCAGCCTTCAGCATTTATCGACTCTATATTTGCAAATTTACCTACTTGCTAAAATTTATTTGCAAGTCCAAAATCAGTGCTCGTCACACTTTTCACTGACATCCATGTCCGTGGACAGAGTGGCAAAACTTTCTGACTTGCCCTGCATGCTCAATAGCAGCAGAGGGTGAACAATGATGTTTTGCTTTTCGGTTTCAGCTCTCACACTGTAAACAAGTGTCCTTTTCACTTTTTAGATTGCATGTTCCACATTTTTGCACAAAGTGTTGTCTAGTGTTCCTAAGCAAACAAAACTTGTAATGTACATTAGGAAATAAATAAGTTGTTTCCATTAAGCTTCATTCAGGTATGAGTTATAGAGTGCTGCTGGCCATGAGTTCAATGTAAATGAATCAACAATATATATTAAATAAGATGCCTTTAAACAAAAATACACACGTATTGATTGGTTGATGAAAATGCAACCAGAGGCTTACAGGAACCTAACCCTGCACTTTCTTAGGAGCAGTGGTTCAATATTTGCTAATTCAGTGTTCTGGTGGCATTATAGACTATAGCTACCATGAATAAGGAGCATTGACTATACTTGATTGCCTTTCACTCCTGCTATTATCCAGCTAGATTTATTCCTATTTTCTCAGTCATTTTTCCTCCAGCACTTATTATAAAACAATTGGCCTTTGCTACAAATATTGAATATATGTAACTTTATCTCAAACTTAAATATCTTCTGCTACATATTCTGATGAGACACGGATATTTCTTATAAAAGTAGGAGTTGCCTGGTGCAGGTATACCCTGTTGAGCCTATTATCAATGATGTTTTTATTTAATCAATTATATTGAGTTGTCAGCATGGAAAATGCAGTTTCTGCTTTGAGTTAATCTGTTTTACTTCTGATTGCAACTTAAAGGCAAACTAGCTTTATTCCTAGAAATGTTAGACTTTTAAAGATTATTCTATTCTTGATGAATGCTCTCATCATGTTCAAATAGAATATCTTTTACCCATGGTTTCAGGTGATGTGCTGTGAAAGCACAGGTGCTTTGAAAGCCATTATAACTAACAGTTGGGTATTCATATAATAAACGTTCGTCTTTCTTTACCATTTCCTACTTCTGTTCCATAAGTTTATTGAATTCATTGGACCCCACTATGCATTGTGAAACATTTCTCTCCTGTTGTGCTAATAAAATTATAATACTAATAATCACTCATGTTAATAGCATATCGTCGGCAGCCGTCAGTCTCGAGAGACGATGGTGTAGCTTCTTAAGAGTCTATCTGCACCGCCGAGAATGGTTGTGCAGTCCGACTCGGGAGTGACACGGTATCTGTCTCCTCCCGTGTTGAATCGACATCTTGCGATGACGCTGGAGTGTCCTCTCCAGCAGACCCCCCCCTCTCTTCGCAGCTGAAGGGTCCAAGGGAAAGACGGAGTCAATACAGCTTGGCTTCAGGTGTGCCGCAGGAGTTGCCGGTGTTGACTACAACGTCAAACCGCCTTAGAGACTCCGGCTCCGGATTTTCTGTCGGGGTTTACTCCCTTAGCCTTTCCCCTGAAGAGGTATGCCGCAAGGCAGCGGAGGTTTTTTGGAGTCAGAGTTTTCCTTCTCTGATGTGCCCTGACTGGAAGATCGAACCAGCGACACTTAGCTCGCAGGCCGACGCTCAATCCACTGAGCCAAAACAGCCAGGGCCATTAATAGCATATAAGTACCTAGAAATAAGGGATTCTTTCCATACCATGTTCAGTAGTGCTAACCCTCTTAGAACCAATGCTCATGGCATTTTCTGTGTTTTACTGCTTGGGAAGAGGTCAGTCATCTGCTTCAAGTTTGTAATAGGAGATTGATTAAATGTTCTTGTGCTCATATGCTTGAATTGCTATCTACTTACCTGATGCAGTGAGAGACTTAGATCCCACACTCTTAAAAGTATTTGACAATTGAATTAGTCATGTGCAGTGTTTAGAATTAGAATTATGTGTAGTGTTTAGGGGGAAATACCTAACTTTTGACACCATCTTTTTCAAAATGAAATTTCAGAATTTGTTTACTTACCAAAGTTAAGAAGCAAACTATTATCCTTTTGGTCCTCTTTTTATGTGGATGCTATCCTACTAATCACTCCCCTTTTTTTTCTTGAAACTCTTTCTTCCCTTTTACTCTTTGATACCTTGCTCTCATACCTCTTGTCTTCAACTCCTTTTAATCCTTTGATAATGGCCCCTCTTTGTTGAGTCATCATTCTGTATTTTAGTCATTTGTTTATAAGTATGTTTCCCCTACTTGGCTGTAAATTGTTTCTTATTTTTATACCTCCCAATATTAATTATTATGTAGTAAATGCTTAATAAATATTGTGGAAGGAACTATTTCCACTCCTTAAGTGTTGTGTTACCTTCCAGCCTGAGCTTTCTCATCTCGCATCCACAAGCTCACTCTGCACAGTCTTTCCTGTCTTTACTACTAAAAGGTTATGTTAAAGAAGGGGAGTTCTGAAACTGCACTGCTTGGTTCAATTCCCAACTCCACCAATTTCCAGCCATGTGAACTTGGCAAGATTATACTTTAGCTCTCTGTCCCAATTTTCTCATGCTTAAAGTGAAGGTAGTAGAAACTCTCTCCTGTATCATAAAGATGTAATAAATTAATGCATATATGCCTGTAGAACAGTGCCTGGCATATCAAATGTACTGAATAAATGTCAGGAAATGATGGTCATTTTTTTCCCCCTTTTCAGCTTCATCTTCCATCTGTGAATCTTTGTCTTCCAAATCTTTTTATCTTGAAGCTTTCTGGACTTATATTTGCATATGCCACTTTGACATTTTTAACTCTGTGTACTGTAGGAATTTTAAATTCTTACATATCTGAAATTCAGTCATTATTTCTACCAGCACTCAAGTCATTCTTTCTACCAGTGTGTCTATTATGTGTCCTATATTTCCTACCTTGAATGATGATATGAGCCTCCATCCAGGTGCCTAAACTTTAAGGCTCTGATTTCTCCTCTCAACTAGCCTTCCTTGCCCCCTGCACTTCACCCCTCTTCTGCCTTTACTGCCTTGGTTGAGATACCTCATCATCTCACTTCAACTATTGAAACTGCCTACTGAGTCTCTGTCTTCAGCCTATTTTCACCTTTTAACTTAAACTTTCTTCTGCTGCTAAATATCTTTCCACAAGTAAATATGGCAATGTCATTTCCCAACTTAAAAAATCTTTCAGTAGCACCCCATCTCCGATAGGATAGTCTCAACTCTTTGTAAGACCTTGCACAATCTAGCCCTACACTATCTTTTTCACTCCTTCTTCTACCATCTTTTCTTTCTTGCTCTCCCTCCCCACTCCCTTGCACTGTACACACAAACATCCTAAACAAGATGATTTTTGACTTCTTGTGATTTGATATATTTTGCTAAAAAAAGTGGGTCCACTACATTGTCAATGAAGAAGAAATAATACAGGGTGGAGCAAAATTAGGTTTATAGTTGTGTGTACATGAAACAGCTGCCCTGGCTGGTTTAGCTCAGTGGATTGAGCGTCGGCCTGCGAGCTAAGTGTCGCTGGTTCGATCTTCCAGTCAGGGTACATCAGAGAAGGAAAACTCTGACTCCAAAAAACCTCCGCTGCCTTGCGGCATACCTCTTCAGGGGAAAGGCTAAGGGAGTAAACCCCGACAGAAAATCCGGAGCCGGAGTCCCTAAGGCGGTTTGACGTTGTAGTCAACACCGGCAACTCCTGCGGCGCACCTGAACCCAAGCTGTATCGACTCCGTCTTTCCCTTGGACCCTTCAGCTGCGAAGAGAGGGGGGGTCTGCTGCATGGGCAACAGCAGACCCTCCATATTACCCTGCCCAGGCTCTGTAGCTTCAGCGTCATCGCAAGATGTCGATTCAACACGGGAGGAGACAGATACCATGTCACTCCCGAGTCGGACTGCACAGCCATTCTTGGCGGTGCAGATAGACTCTGAAGAAGCTACACCATCGTCTCTCGAGACGGACGGCTGCCGACGACGACGACATGAAACAGAGTTTATTCTCGTATTATTATTTATTATTTTCTATATAAGCAACTGTAAACCTACTTTTGCCCCACCCTGTATTTACTGATGATGATATTACCCTTTTCAGATAAACTAATTCATATAACAAACTTAAATTAAGTAATTATATGCTAGACACTGATAGTTGATGGCAGGGGGTTATTACAAAGGTAAATGAAACCCTGAGAGTTTACAACAGAGAATACAGGCTCAAAACTAATATACTGTTTTATAAAGGTATGCACGAGGTACTATATGGGAGCTCAAAGGAAGAATCAGCTCCTTGGGATTTTGAAGTGGGGAGATCACAGAGGAGATGAGTGACAGTTGAACTGTAGTTTAAAGATTCGGATTTTGCCAGCAGAGAAGAGGAGGGCATACATACTGGGCTGTCAGCCCTGTAACCCTGTGGATGTTGGTAATTATTTGGTAGAGAGACATTATATTTAAAAGCTGAGTAAATTTTCCCATCTGGATGAAAGAGGAAGAGCGTTCTAGGCCAGTCTTCAGCATTCCCGAAGGCACAGATGTGCTTGGGCAGTAGCAAGTGAGCTCGTTATGGGTTGGAATGATGGTGTTAGGAGGGAAAGTTAGAAGCATACTATGAAGACATTAACGTGTTTCCAAAGATTTTGGCATCTTCCCTATATTTTGAGCCATTATGCAAAGTTATGAAAATAAGTTTGTACCTCTTAGGAACATCACTCTGGTCACACCATGGGAAGTGGATGAGGCAGGATGTGATGGAGGCAGGGAGATCCTGTCAGAGAGCTAGTACAACGTGCCAGGAGAAAGATCATCAGTAAGCACATGGCCACGGAGACGGCATGATCAGCAAAATAGAGAGGGTTAAGGTTACTGACACCGTTTCAAGCTTGAGAGACAATGAACTATACTTTTAAAATTATGGACTTAAGTGTCCAATAGATCTGGACACAAACCCTGACTCTGCTGCTGGTTCTTTAGGTGTGCACCAACTTTCATCACTTAGGAAAATGAGTGTACTAATAACTAACTTACAAGGATGTTATAAGCATAAAATGGTTATTATCAACATATGAAAATTACTAGGAATGTATGGTGCATAGTAGGCTTTCAGTGCATGTTGGTTTTCTTTCTTCCTTTCCATTTTCTTGCTCTACATTCAAGGAGACTGGCATTCAGAATGGCTAAGAGATATGTGTAAAGTCAAAAGACCAGTTTACTAACAACTGGGATTGCCACTAGATTCTTTCCGCTGTATCAAGCAACATCTATATTCACTTATTCTCATCTATACAATTTACAATGAGAATAAAACTATTGAACCATTTTTTCCCATTTTTATAAGATCTAGTACTTACAGAAATTTATAAGAATTACGCATTCGTTACACTAACCTCATTCCAGAAAGGCAGGTATTGAATGCTAGCATAAGCATCTTCAGTAATGATAAATCCACAGTTCTTAGCAGTTTCTTTTAAGTTTACCTCTTCTCAACTAATATTTTCCAATTCTGAACTCATCCTATTGAAAGCTGCTATCATCCCTTGCCTCAGAGGTCATTTTGAGCATGTTTATATTTTCTTCTTTGTATTGTTATTCTTTTATAGCTGTCCCAGTTTTTCCCCTTTGCTCTCCTCCACTCAGCCCACCCTTGGCTCCCACAGTCAATCCCTACATCATTGTTCATGTGCATGGGTCATTCATACTTGTTCTTGACTAGTCCCTTCCCCTTCTAACTTGTTTTTCCAGTTTGCTAATCTCAATTTGTCCATTTTAGCACAGCCAAATTATCCTTGATTTGGCTGGATTAACTCAATTATCTTTACATCCTTTTCCACGTCTGATTTTCCTTGGTCTTGTTAATTAAAAATTAATAAGAGTTTGTATGCCTTAAAAGTGGATTGATAAAAAGAAAACTAGGAATGAAGAGACCTTTCTCTTCTCTCTCTCTTCTTATTGCTAGGCTTCTTCAGCATCGCAGTAGGAAGAATTACATTTGTAAAGTAATCTTATATCCTTAAAAAGAGGGGCCCAGGTTGCTCTGTATTTTGTGAGGAATATGAATATTCAACTTTTAACAAATAATATTGGGCAGAAGAGTGTAGTGTCAGAAAACTGAATAAATCTAATTTTAATCTCAACACACTTAGTAGATGACTTGTATTGTGAGGCTGGTGACAGAAAAACAAAAGTTTACAACCAAAGGTATAACATTCTGCCTTCACTTTGAGTATTAGCTTTCTCCCCAGCCAACGTAAGATATTTAAAGTAACAAGTCCTTACACTTACATATTGTGTATTCAAAGCACTCTTATGTACATGTGGTGTATATATATAAATAAATAAAATTGTATTTCGGTGTAAATAAATGGTCAATGTCTCTGATTTCTTTACTGTCACACCATTTGAAAAAGAGTTTAGAGCATATCATTCCATGCATAATTGTGAACATTGGGAACAAAGTGTTGTATTTGTTCAAAGAAAACACAGTCATACCTAGAATACATTCTCTTATGTTTTATATCTAAAAATCTGTTTCCTCAACTTTTTAAAAATAGGTTTATTTTATGAGTATGTGCACAAAGTGTGGCAGATTAATCAGAAAATTAACTGGCCACGTTCCCCATTTCCCCCCCAAAAATTAAAGACTTGAACCCACATTCCAAAAATATTTTGCTTTGAAGGAATGATTGATTTTTGTTTTTGTCTTCTAAGAAGAAAAAACCTATACATATTCCTCACTTTAAATGTGCAACATGAAACTACTTCCTATCTTGAGACCTATATTGTTAGCTGTTTCTGCCTCTCATACTTCACCACTTCTACCAGGATTTCACTTCTGCTGCTTTATATCTACTAAGCTCTGGATCTCTGTGAGCCTTGAACCTAAGTTATTCGTATTATATCAGAAGTGGGTCAGTTCTTTTGTCTCCCCTCAGCTCACAACTTGAGTTTCCTGCTCTTAGACCTGACAAGAGGGTATTTAAAGTGTGCCTGTTAACCAGCCTGTCTAGTGTTAGTCATTTTTAATTCTTAGTTGGGTTAATGGGTCCAATAAATTAAAATGGATAAATGGGTATAGTAGGTTTAAAAAGTATCCATCTGTCATGGATTTACTTTTCCTATAGAGAAGTCAAAAAGTCCAGGAGTTAGTGAGTGGCTTAGTCTTTTCTCATCATTGGCATCTGACAGACACACTGATAAGGTGATAATGAACTCAAAAGTCTACCCTACTGGCTAAGTGAGAAAGGAACCTAGGCAGTAGGCCTGCCTCACACTAGGGCTTGCCAAGGATTACTTTTTAATAGAATACAATTCAAGGAGTTTAACAGGTAGGTTTTGCTGAGTACTTGTCAGAAGTGTAAGTTGAAAGACAAATACCATATTATTTCACTTAATATGTGGAATCTAAAGAGCAAAATAAACAAAATAGAAACAAACTCAGATACAGAGAATAGACTGATGGTTGCTAGAGGGGAGAAGAGTTAGGGGTCTGGGTTAAAAAGGGGAGGGAATTAAAAAGTACAGATTGGTATTTACAAAATAGTCATGGGGATGTTAAGTACGTACAGCACAGGGAATATAGTCAATAATATTGTAATAGCTATGTATGGTTCCAGGTGAGTATTTGAAATAATGAGCACTTTACACCTTGTAAAGTATGTGATTATCTGACCACTGTGCTGTACACCTGAAACTAATACAAAATAATATTGATTATAACTGTAATTGAAAAATAAAAATTTTTTAAAAGTGTAACTTGTCACTCACAGAAACCAAAGAATACTGTGTGTTATATGTTATATTACTCTCAACACAGCAAGTCAGAGATCTTAGTCTCAGTCAGTGGAGATAAGTTCAGTCAACAAGGAAGCATGGGAAGTAGGGCTTGAATACAAAGCTCGTGTGTGTATTAATTTAAAATGTTTGTTTATTTATTTACAGAGGGGAAGGGAGGGAGAAAGACAGGGAGAGAAACGTCAGTGTGAGAGAGAGACATTGATTGGTTGCCTCTCGTTCACGCCCCACCCAGGAACCAAACCCACAACCCAGTCATGTGCCCTGATTGGGAATCCACCAGGTGACCTTTCTCTTTGTGGGATGAAGCCCATACAACTGAGCACACTGGTCAGGGCTTGTGTGTGTATTAATTAGCTGCAGAGAATTAACTGGCCACATTTTACTCAGGGAAAAAATATATAATACTTTCCTCCATTAAAAAAGAATCTGATATATACAATATGCCAATTAGACATCCAAAAATTAAATTAATTATTATATACTACTGTTTATTTGATTTCTGGAAATGTTTTTCAACAGTCGTAACATCTATTGGAAACCATGTCAGTATTTAAAGTAAATCTTCCAGTTTTGTTTTCAGTTATGAATGCTGGTGAATCTCCCATTATTCCAAATTCAGTTTATACTTACACTGAGCATTTTTTTTTCAGATTTCACAATGAAATATTTACTTCCTCATCCACCCATCCCCACTTCACACACTCTTCCTTCATTGGTAGCAGCCCCTCGTACACATATACTTAGTAAACACATAGCAGGCAACTTAATATAAATGTGCAAAATTTTTATTAATTACTGGACAGTACCAAACAAGAAATATTGGTGGGTTTTGGAAGTCTGAAATTTAAAAATAATCAATTATATGTACTAAAAATATAAACATTATTTTTATAATGTGTGATACCCTCTACATAGCTCAATGTTTCTTTTATAAACATTCTTGTAACCAAAAATATACTTCAGAATAAGAAAACTTTCTATAATGAGTTGGGATGTCACCTATTAGTCAAGATCTCTGTTCCTTTTGCTTTGACAGCTAGGTTTTTTTGTTGTTGTTTCTTTGATTTTTTAAAAATAAGTCACTCATACCTAGAATACATTCTCTTAAATTTTGAATCTAAAAATCTGTTTCTTTAATATTTTTTAGATGGGTTTTTTTTTTCTGAGTAAAAGTATAAGATAGTTTTTAAATTTGTGATACTCAATCTATAATTCAAGTAATAACACTTTGTGTGATTCCAGTGTTCACAACATAGAAAATTTTAAACATCATCAAAAGTAGACTAAATAAAACAGTGAATATCTGTATTTACCTGTCATTCATCTTCAGTAATTATCAACTTATGGGTAATTTTTTTTATCTATATTCTCACTTTCCTTATTCTGTTTTATTTGAAAGCAAATTATAGACATCATATTTTATTCTAAATCTTTCCATATATATTTCTAAAAGATGAGGATACTTTTTTTAAACATAGCAACAGTACCATTACCACAGCAAAAAAATATTAACCGTAATTCTTTATTTTTATTGAGTTAGTGTTAACATTTCCCAGTTTGTGTGTGTGTGTGTGTGTGTGTGTGTGTGTTGAATTTATTGGAGTGACATTGTTAATAAAATCATATAAGTTACAAATGTACAGTTCTATTATACATCGTCTGTGTATTGCATTGTGTGTTCTCCACCCCAAGACAGGTCTCCTTCCATCACCATTAGTCCCCCATACCCTCTCCTGCCTCCCCCCACCTAGGTTGTTTCTTAAATGGTTTGTACTTTTGATTATTTATAGTTTGTTAAACTCAGCATCCAAATTAGTCCATATTTGCAGTTGGCTTGTAAGTCTCTTAAACCTATTTTAAGTTTCCCCTCCATCTCTTTTACCTTTTCAGTATATTAGTTGGAAAAAAGGAAAAAATTAACCCCATAGTCTAGATTTTGCTAATTGCATCACTGTGAAGACATTAAACAAATTCCTCCGTTAATAGTATTTTCTAGAAATTGATTCTTAGACATACAGGTTTGTCAGGTTAAATTGTTTTCAGTAATCATTCTTGCTGGTAAAGTTGATATTTAGAGATACAGATCAAAATTAGAGTTAAAATGTGTGAATTTGAACAGGTTAATTAACTTGTCTATGTTTCTCCCATCTCTGAAATGAAGATAACACCACCTACCTCTTTGGGTTGTGAAAATTAAATTACTGTCATTATTAGTCAGATTTATGGCAGTTGTGGTCATTGTAAGCAAAAGATTATTATCTATGGCTTGAAATTGGTCCACTGATTTCAAGAAATATATGATAGACCAGTATCCTACTATAAAATGAAAAACTTGTCTTTTTGGTATCCTTAAAGAAGTTCTCCAGCTTCCCTTTTTCAGTTTTAGGCAGAATATGAACTTTGGGGAGTTTTAAATTATTTTATTATTCCCGTCTATGTTTTCTTTTGTCTTTAATCTGCGGTAGTAGTCCACAAATTGATATAGAAGAAACAGAAAACCACATTTTTGAAAAATGTTATGAACTAAAGCAGTTTGTATCAATCTAGGAGTCTATATTAATGCACACTGCCTTTCTTGTTTAGCTTCCTTTGATAAATTTCAAGGAACCCATAGTGTGCTTTTTAAAACTAGCCCTGTCTGGTGTGGCTCAGTGGATTGAGCGCTGGCCTGTGAACCAAAGGGTCACTGGTTCAATTCCCAGTCAGGGCACATGCCTGGGTTGCGGGTCAGGTCCCCAGTTTGGGGCGCATGAGAGGCAACCACACAGTGATGTTTCTCTCCCTCCCTTCCCCTCTCTCTAAAAATAAATAAATAAAATCTTTTTTATTTTTCTGAAACAAAAAACAAGATTAGAGGTTGAAAAAAATGCCATTTGATTTCTGTTAAGAGGTTTGGTCAAAGTTGCTGATCTTGTTTAGTAACTTTATTTCTTATTCTTTTTAATTAGCATTTTGTCTGCCACAGGAAAACAACCCTCATAAGATGACCGATTTTATTGTTAAGCATGTAAATGAGGGTATGTTTTATTAAACTCTGTAAATTTAACATTAGAAGGACAGATGTTGAAGAAAACAATTTAGTAAAGGAAATATTATATATATTTTAACTTTAGTTCCATTTGCTTTTCAGATTAGATTTTTAAGAATTGTAATTCTTATAATTAACCATACCAATCACTTATTCCTCTTTTTTTGAGAAAAAGAAATGAATAAGTAAAAATGTATAGATATTAAGAAATAATGTAAGGATTGCAGTTTTTACTCAGGAATTTCTTCTTTCATAGACATGGCTTATCTTTTCTCTCTTTCATAACATGGTATGAGCCAATACTTATCCCTCTTCCCCATTCCTGTTTACCTCTTTGTTTGTGTCTTATATCTTTAGTTGGCCATTAATTGTTACTACTACAAATAGTTACTTCAATTTGATATTTCCTTTGATTTCATAATACACAAACTAATACTGAAGTGAAATTTATAACCTTACTGCTTTCAGGGACCTGCTTGTGTTATAAAACCATCAATCTTCTATTTTGATATTGATGATCCAAGAACTTATTCTTTTGGAGAAAGTAAGCAAAAGTTAGTGTAGTATCACTAGTCCTCAAAATACATTTTGGTTTCTTTGCCTTAAAGAATGTTATAAGCTTTTACAAGTTTATCTCTAAATCCTTAATCCTCACAATACTGATTTTATAACCTATGTCATAGTGGAACAAGGATTAAAAGCAAGACATTTTACTCAGAGACTATTAAATTGAAAAGGGTAAGTCCAAGTTTGGTGTAACAGATCAAACTTGACCTGATAAATTAGATTCAATAACTTTTTCAACTGCATGAAGTGCCATTATTCCACCTGAAATGCCTGGTCATCAGGTGATACTTCTAGTCAGCTTTGGGATAATTCTGAGTCTATAAAGCTAAATGTATTCATAACAAAAGTTCATCTTAGTATTGTACCTTTCAAGCAGAAAAGCCATTAATCTGTGTCCAAAATAATGCAGATTTAAATTTTAATCCTGCATGATAGTACTGTTTCCAAATTGAACTCTGTTAAAACCATCTTTATCAAGTCAGGAAGATAATATATAAGAAGAATTTGAGACAGATTAGGTACCATAATTCTTTATGGGTTTTTTAAAGTATATTTTATTGATTATGTTGTTACAGTAGTCCCAATTTTTATCCCCTTTGCTCCTCTTTGCCCAGTACCTCCCTTCCCCCAGCAATCCCACCCCCCTTAGTTCATGTCCATGGGTCATGCATATAAGTCCTTTGGCTTCACCTTTTCCTATATTATTCTTAACTCCCCCCTGTCTATTTTGTACCAACCAATTATGCTTCTTAATCCCTGCACCATTTCCTCATTTCTCCCTCTTCCCCTCCCAGCTGATAACTCTCCAAATGATCCCCATACCTGTAATTCTGTTCCGATTCTGGTTTGCTTAGTTGGATTTTGTGTTTATTTTTTAGATTCAGTTGTTGATAGTTGTGAGTTTGTTGTCATTTTCTTTATGTTTTAAAGGTGATATTTTAGACCTAAATAAAAAATTCCTTTGAGTGTTAATAAGAATTGCTTATAAGGACAAGTGTTTTAGGTTAAAGACTAAGTATTTTTCGTTTGTTTCCTGTTCATGAATAATTCATAGGGTGATCTCTTCAGTCACTTACAATTCATTATTTCTCCCTCTTAGAAAGATTGTCGCTAGGAAGTAGAACTTCTGTTTCTACCTACCTTTTTCTAAAGTAAAGAACATGGCACAGTCACATTACTCCAGGTTCAATTTTTTATAATCCTTAATGTGCTATTTAAAAAAATAATAATTTTAAAAGTCTGTGGATGATATATAATAAGCTAACTTACATTCTACTAGAATAAAAATATTTCAATTGGTAAGACATGTACAGCACCTAGAATGGATTCTTTGTTTATTTAACTTTTTTATATCTAATATTGAAAATCAACACAATTTAAAATTATTTTATATTCTATGTTAATGGCCTGGTTTTAGTTCTAAATCTTCTACCCTAAGTTTACTGATTGCTACCTTAATTCAAATTTATAACCCGCTTCTGTTTTAAGGGCCAGTTACTCTAGAGAAGGAAAGTATGAGATATTTCTATTGAAGTAACAAGAGTAATTTTCCTATGACTTTGTGGACCCATTCCTTTAATTATTTCTCATATCTTTATGTTCTAACAATGAAGTTGTTATAAATTGATTTAGCAAAGTAAATGTATACTTAAAAGTATTTTACTTACTTGGGGGCCTTTTGCCCTAATGATTATACATCGCAGAATGGTATCCATCCCCCAAATAATTTCTTCTTTTTACAAAGTTATTCACACTGCTTGAAGATTGATCTTTGGTTCTCTTAATTACTTATCCTGGTTTTCCTCCTACCTCTTTGGCTCTTCCTCAAAGGGCTCTTTTTTTTTTCCATCAAGGAGATGCTTCCCATAAATTCATTTTCAAGTTTCCCTTCTCCTCCATACTTCTACCCCCTGTATTTTCTCTGCAAGTAAGGTTAACTCTTTAATGGCTGTGCCTACCATTTGTAAGTGCTGATGACTTCCAAGTACAAATAGGCGCACACGTGCCTTATTTATTCCTTCCCCTTTCACCTTTCCCAGCTTTGGACTCTGCATTAGCTGCCACCTGTAAGTGACCTGAACATTCCACAAGCAATCTCAACATTTCTAAAATTACGCTCATCATTTTCTTTTACAAAAATGCTCTTCCTCCAGTGTTTTCAACATCAAAAAATGTAAGCTATTAGTTGTTCAAGGAAGAAACTAGTAAATAATTCCTACTTACTTTCTGTTGTCCCCCAAAGTTTTTCAATCATATATCCTATTGATTCAACCTTTGAGTTATATCTCCACATCATATTGTTTCTCTCCCCATAGCAATTTTCATTTAATCACTTTTGTTTTTGTAACAGCATCTTCATTAATTGGCCGTCTAACTAATTCTACCCTTTGCTAATCCTTTTCCTTCATTTCTTCCAGATTAATACTTTTTTAAACACATACTTGTTTATGATTTCCCCTTCAATTTTTCCAAAGGCTGTTTATCGCTTTCAGGATAAAGTCAGGCTTCTTAAAATGTTGTTAAGGTTTTTCTTAATCTGGCCCCTCCCTTTTGTTCACCATTCCCTGGCACTTAGTACCTCACTTTCATCCTTTCTGTTTCTCCCTTCCCTCCTTCACTGCCCCCTGTATTTTTCTTTTCTCTGTCTCTCTCCCCGGCTTTTCCTCCCTCCTCGTACCTTCACTGTCAGTTTGATACCACAGCAGGAAAATAGTCAATACATTCTGAGTTTGCTCTGAACCTTTCCTATTGCTTATCATTTTCTTCCACAAATTGAAATTGTCTGTGTGCATGTTTTCTTTTCTCATAATTTATAAGCATGAGTCAGCATGATCTGTATGTATATTGTACTGTGTGCCCACCTTCAAAAGTCAAATCATCTTCTATCGCCATGTATTTGGACCCCTTTAACCAATGACATTTTTTATATAAGTAGAAAAAAAACACTAAGATTTGTATGGAGCCACAAAAGACTCTGAATAGCCAAAGAAATCCTGAGAAAGAACAAAGCTGGAGACATCATACTTCCTGATTTCAAACTATATTATAAAGCTATACTAATCCAAACACTGTGGTACTAGCATAAAAACAGACATATAGGCTGATAGAACAGAATCAAAGGCTCTTAAATAAACTCATGCATATATGGTCAATTAATTTATGACAAAAGAGTCAATAATACTCCATGGATAAAGAACAGTCTCAATAAATGGTGTTGGGGAAACTGTTCAGCCACATGCAAAAGAACGAAATCGAACCACAGTCTTACACCATACACAAAAGTCAACTCCAAACAGATATTAGATATTCAAAATAGATATTCTATGCAATCAAAGTGGACTAAAGACCTGAAAGTAAGACCTGAAACCAGAAGAGTCCTAGAAGAAAACAGGGGATAAGCTCCTTGACATCATCTTGGCAATGATTTTTTGGATTTGACACCAAAAACAAAGGCAATTAAAGCAAATCAGCACTGGCTGGGTGACTCAGTTGGTTGGAGTATAGTCCTGTACACCAAAAGGTTGCAGGTTCTATCCCCAGTCAGGATGCAAGCAAAAATCAATAAGTGGGACTATATCAAACCAAAAGCTTCAGTACAGCAAAGGAAACCATCTGTAAAATGAAAAGTTACTTACTGAATGGGAGATAAAATATTTACAAATTATGTATCTGATGAGGGTTTAATATCCAAAATATATACAGAACTCAATAACAAAAACAAAAACGAATAATTAAGCCAGTTAAACATGAGTAAAGATGCCTCACTGGTGTGGCTCAGTTGGCTGGGCATTGTCTAACAAAGCAAAAGGTGCTGATTTGATTCCCAGTCAGGGCACATGCCTGGGTTGTGGGAATGGTCCCTAGTCAGGGTGTGTACAAGAAACAACCAACGTTTCTCTCCCTTTTATTCTCCATCCCTTCCTTTCTCTCTAGAAATAAATAAAAATCTCTTTTAAAAATGAGCAAAGGATCTAAATAGATACTTTTCCAAAGAAGATATTCAACTAGCCAACACATATTTTGAAAGGTGCTCAACATCACTAAATCATTAAAAATGTGCAAATGAACACCACAATGAGATACCAGCTCATGCCTGTTACAATGGCTTTCATCAGAAAGACAAGCAGTAACATGTTTTGGCAAGGATATGTGGAGTAAAGGGAACTCTTATACACTGGTGAGGATGTAAATTGGTGCAGTCACTATAAAAAACACTATGGAGGTTCCTCCAAATATTAAAAATAGAACTACCATAGGATCTAGGAAGTCCACTTCCAGATATATATTCAAAGGAGATGAAATTACTACTCCAAAACGGTGTCTGTACCCTTGTGTTCATTGCAACATTATTTATAGTAGCCAAGATATGGAAATAACCAAAGTGTCCATCAGTAAATGAATGGATAAAGAAAATGTGGTAGAAACATCCACTGGAACGTTATTCAGCTATAGAGAGGAGGAAATCCTTCTATTTGACAACATGGATGTCCCTTGAGCATGTTGTGCTAAGTGAAATAAGTCAGAGAAAGACAAATACTGTATGATCTCACTTATATGTGTAACCTAAAAAAACTAAACGCATAGAAAAGAGATCAGATATATGTTTACCAGAAGTATGGAGAATGGGGAAATTGGGTGAAGTTGTACATAAGGTACAAACTTCCAGTTATAAGACTAGTAAGTAGTGCGGATGTAACATACAACATGACTATAATTAGCACTGCTATATAGTAAGAAAGTTGCTAAGAGAATAAATACTAAAAGAGTTCATCACAAGGAAAATAACTTTTTGGTGCTATAGGAGCTGATGGATGTAACCTAAACTTACCGCAGCAGTCATTTCCCATTATGTGTGTGTCTAGTCAACAGGCCGTGTACCTTCAGCTTAGTGTTGTGTGTCAGTTGTGCTTTTTTTAAAACTGAAAATGAAATCCTCTCTAAGAAACTTTAAAATAAAGCTGTCAAAAATCAAAAACAGATGGAGACTCTTAGAAATAGCAAGAGAAAACAAGTTTATTACCCCCACGAGACTCTCAGTGGATTTCTCAGCAGAAACCCTACAGGCCTGGAGACAGTGGAGTGCCACCGTGAGAGTGCTGAAAGAAAGAAATTTGCTAACCAAGAAGCCTTTGCCGCCAAAGTTGTCCTTGAGAAATGAAGGAGAGATAAAGACTTTCTCAGACAAACAGAAGCTGAGGGAATTCATTACCACTAGGCCTACTTTACAAGCAAGTGCTGAAAGGAATTTTACAAGATGAAAGGGTGCTAATTAGTAACATGAAAATACACAATATACTGGTAAAAGGGAAGTACATAATCAAATTCAGAATACTTTAATACTGTATATATGGTGGTGTGTTAACTCTGATATATTAAAATTCTACAATTAAAGAACACGTGTATTAAAAATAACTGTAGCTATAACAATTTGTTAATGAATACACAGTATAAAACTAGGTAAAATGTGACATAAAAAGCCATAAGGGGGGAGGGATCTCCGTGGGGAGGAGACTGGGAGTCCAGAGCACCAAAGCTCAGTACCTTCCGGTGGGGAGTAGCCTTCAAATTATTCTCTGCTGCACAAAAGATATAATAATTAATATTAATGGCTAAAAAATGAAGGAACCAAATCCATAAGGCTGTAAGAGTAAAAGGGTAGTTTTTGTATGTGATAAAAGTTCATTTGTTTTAGCTTAAAATAGACCTATCTGTAAGATGTTTTATTTAATCCTCATTATAATCACAAAGCAAAATCTTACAGTAGAGTCACAAAAGATAAAGAGATAGAACTCAAAGCATACCACTGCACATTACTGACTGGCAAAGAAAGGCAGCAAGAGAGAACGACAGGAATAATAGAACTACAAAACAACCAGAAAAATATGGATAAGATGGTATTAGTAAGTCTTTACTTACACTGATTACTCTAAATATAAATGGATTGAATTCTCTAATCAAAAGATACAGAATGGCCGTATGGATAAAATAATGAAACTCAACAATATGGTGCCTGCAAGAGACTCACTGCAGCTTTAAGGAAACATATAGACTCATTGTTAGGGAATGAAAATAGATATTTCATGCAAGTAGAAACCAAGTGAGAGCAACAGTAGTTATACTTACATCAGACAAAATATGCTTGAGCCAAAAACAGCCAAAAACAGTAACTAGAGACAAAGAGATCAGTATATAATGGTAAAAGGGTCAATTCATCAAGAAGATAAAACAATTGTAATTATACATGGTCCCAACATAGGAGCACCTAAGTGTGTTAAGTAAATACTAACAGACCCGAAGGGGAAAAAATACAAAAGAGTACTGCAAAACCCCACTTTAAACAATTGGTAAATCTTTTAGATCAACAAGAATACATTATACTTGAGCCAAAGTGGAAAGTTTTTTTTTCTTCTTATAAAATAGTGCATTCTAATACATTTAAATTCAGACATTTCACAAATATTTAAAGAGTGAAGTGAAAACCACTTGTAACCCTGCCAAGATCTAATTATTTGTTATATGACTATGCAGACTTCACCTTCTATATCTTCACATAAAGTTTTTTCCACTTAGCAGTAAGTACAGACATCTTCCTAAATCATTCAGTGTTGATCTTTTCATTATTTTCTATGATAATGTAATATTTCACTGAATGATATACATAAATTACTTTTTGTCCCCTTTTATTAAGAATATGGTATTTTCCAGTTCCTGTTATTTTAAGTCTACTGGTGGAATTATCATTTTATTCCACCTCTGTTTTTACTATTCTTTAAAGGAACAAATAAATGTTGGTTTAAAACATTAGAAATTAACAGTTTTATTTTCCTTTGAAGTTCCATTCATTCTACACTACAGGAAATAGATATAAATTATAGGTATAAATTATATCCCAGAAATACATATTATCTACTAGAGAAAATTAGTTATTTAACACTTTTTGTCATTATAACTATGAAATATTTGCTATGTGTCAGGCATTTTTCTAGCATAGACTTCTATAGGCATTGTATTTATATTTTTAACTTGAAATTGTCTTTTTTAACACAATTTTTATTGAGATAAAAAACAACATGAACTTTTCCATTTTAACCATTTTAAAATGTGCAGTTCTATAGTGTCATATATGTTTACATTTATGTAAAACTGATCTCCAGAACTTTCTCATGCTGCATAGAACAACTCTTCTCTTTTCCTTCACCTCCCCCCTGCCTCCTGGTCTACCATTCTACTTTCTGTTTCTGTGAACTTGACTACATTAGATGCCTCATATAAGTGAAATCATGCAGTATTTGTCTTTTTGTGACTGGCTTAAATCAATTCACAAATGGCCATGTTGTGGCATGTGACAGGGTTTATATTTTTGCATAGGCAAGGAATTTGAAGCTTTGATATCAGCCTGACATACTTTAGGTCTGTTGTCAAGTTTGTTTTTGAATCACTGAATGGATATTCAAAACTTTGTTTGAACTTTGCAAAACCATTTTATAAGAATTTCTTCTTATATTTCACAGAATGATAAACAGTTTGGGCCAGTTACTGGTCTGTTTAAGGCACTCATATATGAAAGCCATGAAAAACAGGAAATAATAATATATTATGATAACATAAAAGACATATGAACAGGCTTCAGTGGGAGCCTAAAGAGAGGGAGGAACCCTGGGATTGTGAAGGCAGGCTTCACAGACCCTTTAGCTGTGTCTCTTAATGGAAAAATAGAGAAGACAGCATTGACAGTATTCTTAATAGAGGAAATATAAGATAAAAAGTCACAGGGTTATGAAATATTAAGAAGTATTTGAGGAACTATCAGAAATTTAGTATTGCTGGAGCAAAGAACATTATAAGTGAGTTCTGAAGGATAAAACTGGAAGGGTGTTGGTGTGCTCCCAAAAACAGTGTTTATTCTGTAGGCCAGGACGCAGGGAAGTGACATGATCCTATTCGTGTTTCAGGAACATAATGCTGGCTCTGTTAGGGATGGATTGGAATGGGGAGTGGCTAGAGTAGATGACCAGTAAGGAATCATTGGATGGGTCCAGACAGGAATACTCTCTAAATTTAAGAATTAAGCACACTCATAGAGCTTTAATGAAGTAAGTACCAATATATACATAATCTACCTTTTTACCTGTCACTCATGCTGTCCACAATTATTTCCAGCCCTGGAACTAACCAGTCCTGGCACTAGGCAGCTTTGAAATATTTATTAAGAAAATGTCCCTGTTTTGACAGACAGTAGTAGTAGGAGCACCTGAACATAAAGCAGGCTTGACAGTGCTGTTGTGGGTTTCGGGTTTCTCATATAGGCAGCGTGAGACCAACAAAGCTCTATACAAATAAGCTTCATAAGTACATGACCGTTTTTTTTTTCCCTCCAGAGGGAGTACCATTTGTTACAACCAGTGTTTCAACCTTTTGCCTGTATTACCAAGTTAAAACTATTTCATGGGACATTCATATTATAGCAACTTTGGTATTAATCTTTGTATTTTATAGTTTTGAAAATTTGCTTCTCATTTTTTTGGTATGAAAATATTTGGTCATCATGCTCCTTTTAATTTAAAATATTCCTATAAGCTACATCAGGAATACTGTATTTAACATAATTTGTCCTTGATGCATATTGTCTTGTAATTTAGAGTTAGGTTAGTGTTGATACTGAGTAATTTTTTTGAAAGTTATGTAGTTGTTACCAACTTATGACATTTATCAGTCATTTCGCTATCCTTTCTGCCCTCTCTGAACCTGTCGTGCAGCTTCTTCATTCTCTCCCTTCTAACTAAAGTCTCAGATGCTTTTAGTTCATTCTTTACAATACTAGGAAAGATTAGCAGATCATGTAATTCCTCTTATATGCTTTACATAACCTTTAATAATGCTCCTAATCTACATGCTAATATGCTGAAATAAACTGTATTCTGGGGCTTTTAAGTTATGGATTTCATATGTAAAAACATTTTTATCTTTGTTTAAAAATAACTGTTGAAATAGTTTTATGAGACTGAAAGGGGGGAATATTCAGTTTGGGGGAAGGATAGTTCTGTTGTTTTTTTTTTTTAAGGTGTCTGATCCAGTCCTGTGGTGATTGGTTTTCTTTGCTAATCATAACCTTACTTCCAGTATGCAGTAGATTCTGTCAGCATCTCAGTGGGGGAAATTTTTTTAAAATACACTTTAAGTACAACATTCTCTTTGCTTTGAGTCAAGAGGATGTTGATCTCTCAAGAGGAGAGAAGAAAAGACTCTGGAACTATATGGACGTTTATATTGTGAAATCCCTTTCAAGTACATTTTGGTCATCGTGTTGGAATAAAGCAAACAGTCCTTAGCCAGACGAATCTTGGGAAGTGAAACCTCATATCTATTTAACTTTTAACTAAAGGTTAAAGATATAATTGGAGAGAAATATAAAGCCCAGAGTATAACTGGGTTTCTTCTTTCTATTTTTGTTGTTACAACCTGAGCTCTCTAGGAGAACTAACATTTGTTAAGTGCCTAACATGTCAGGTTCACAGCTGTGACAGAGGTATATTATTTTAAACTGTCTCAAGCTTTACAACTACACTGGGAAGTTCAGGCATTTGTATCACCATTTTATAGATAAGGAAAACGAGGTTCGAAAAGCAACTTGTCTCAGGTCACAGAGTTAGTAAATGACAAAGTTGAAGTCCAAAGCACATGCTTTTTCTTATGCCTCATAGTACACCAAGTCACAGGATTTTAATTAATTAATTATTTATTTATTATTCTATTCTTGATAAGAATTTAAGCAATAGCAAAAAGTAGAAAGAAGAGAGCAAAAAACAAATAAAGCCCAAACATCAACTACTTAGGAAATAGTTATGATCTGTAATAGGTGAGTATTAATTCCTGTTATATTTCTGTGCACACCTACAGGGGGAAAAATAAGGGGAAATTAATTAGATGATAATAACATGTGTTTTCAATAAAAATTATATTTAATTATAACAGAATGAACAAATGGGATTTCAATTGAGTATTTCTTTACTGTTCATAGGAGAAGAATTCCTAAAATATCCTCTGGAGGATAAGAAAAAAGATTAACATTAGGGTTATGTTTTTTAACATGTAATCAGTATTAATTCACCCCATGTTCTAAAAAGTGAAGAAATAACACTTTTTCTCACCAGTATTTAAAGATATATTTTTATTTCAGTTTCACCAAGCTTTATAACATTTACATTTGATTTTATGCCTATAATTCCCAAATTTACGTAGTCTAGGTTCTGCCTTTGAATTTAGTGCTTATTACCTGTCCTTTATCACATTTTTCTCTTTACTGTCCTGAATTTTTTGCTTTGACTTTTCTGTTGTTGTTTATTGAATTTTATCTTTAGTTGGCTTTTTCAGGAAAGATTTATGGACCCTGGGTTTTTATTTTTATTTTTTATTATTTTATTTTTATTTTTTACGTTTATTTTATTGATTATATTGTTACAATAGCTCCAGTTTTTTCCCCTTTGCTCCTCTCTGGCCAGCACCCCCCTTCCCCCAGCAATCCCTCCACCCCCAGTCCATGCTCATGGGTAGTGCATACAAGTTCTCTGGCTTCATCCTTTCCTATATTATTCCTTTTTAAAAAAATAATTAATTTTTCATAACAAAAAATAACAATCCCCCCTTCTCAGACTTAAGACCCTTTATAATCTTATAAAGGACAATGGGCGAAGGTCTCGAGCTCCTCTAGCTGATTCAAGCTGGACATGGTCGTTGTCCTACCTACCCTTGGGTCCAGAAATCCCTAATAAGAGTGGGGATGTGGAGGGGAAGGTGACCTTCCCACATGGGGAAGGATCGTGCAGACTCCAGGTCAGTTGGCTGTCCCCGGACAATGGCATGCTTGGTTTAACAGGCTGGCATCCTTGTTGTATTCTGGGGGCAACAGATGTGGCAACAGGGTTAAAAGACATCATTCAATCCATAACCATGAGCTGACAAAAGGCAGGGATTAATTTTTCAATGTCCCACATTAGGGGAAAAAAGGGCTTCTTTGGAGGAAGGTGTACCAGGCACGTCACACCTGTCCCAAACCCTTTTGCCCACTATAGTTAGTTTGGGCTGAGGGGAATATTTTAGGATTTCCCCCCTCTCAGACCTCTGGGCCCTTTCTGTCGAAGCCTTTAGGGTAGAAAAGAGAAACCAGTTTTAAAGTGAAGCCCACAGACCACCCCATGCTTCACCAACTCAGCCACTTAGTTCAGCCACTGAATTTCTTTTTAAATTTTGTTTTTTGCATGGTTGATAATGTTTATTTTGACACACTTGAAGAATTATTGTATTTTTCGCACTATAAGACACACCTGACCATAAGACACACCTAGGTTTACAGGAGGAAAACAAAAATAATATTCTGCACCAAATGGTGTACTAAAATATTTAATAAAATATAACAGAATAATATCTCAGCCATATGAAGTGTACAGCAATCAACAGTGGTATTAACCATCATTGCTGTCATTAACAAATGAGGAGAGACTTTAAGGTTCAAGTACTCTTCTAGTTTTCTGGGAACCCCAAGAACTCATCATCGCTAGTGTCAGAATTTATGGGGGCCTTTAATAATAGGCATTGAAGGAGTTAAGAGGTATCACTAGTTGCAACAGTCACTGAGAGTATCACTGTCATAGTTACAGGTTCTGGCGAACTACCCCCATGTCTGTTATGGCTAGTGATACCCCTTAATCCCCTCAGTGCCTGTGTTACTACTAGAATAGCGACCCCACCATAGCTCCCTTTATTTACTACAAACTTCAGCATTTATGTCTGCTCACCCAGTTACTGCTGGCCTCACACAGAAATCTGGTGTGCACTGGAAACAGTATGGAGGTAGACAAGACAGCTGTAGTGTCTAATGGAGCCAGTAGCCAGCGGAGAACATGTTACTTCAGTTCCACCCATCTGCCTCTCATGATTGGCAGAGCTTAAGACACTGTGATTGGTGACTGGAGGCGGTTCTACTGACACAGACCCCACCCAGCGTCAGAGACAATTGGAAATTGGCACTGTGCCTCATACCCGTTATTAGCCTCAGCTGATTCAACAGGTCAGCGGCTGTGGCTGGGAGTGTCAGGCGGCTCTTTGCACTCTCCCAGGACCTAGGTGATGGGCAGAGGAAGACGGCAACTGACCACGTGCCCTGAGATTCAGCAGTAAAGTGGGACATTTAAGCGTCCCCAGGGGTTTCGCATGGGCCCACTGCTTCCTCTTCTAACAGCTATTGCTAGCACTGACAGGTCAAGTAATACACATCACGGTCTATGACGCAATATTTGCTCCATAAGATGCACAGACATTTCCCCCCATTTTGGGTGAAAAAAAGTGTCTTAGGGAGCAAAAAATATGGTTCTTAGCTGGTTATGAAATTCTTGGCTGTTTTTCTACTAAATGTAGAGTGCATTAATGTTCCCTGATACCTTTCCTACCTTAACCTTATCTGAAACCTGGTTGCTCCCTCCTCCTAGACACAGTGTAAGGGCTGGGAATTGAATTCAGTCTGCTTTTCTTTACCCTCAGGGATGTGCAGAGAAGGGACTTTGCTCAGCTGGGGCCTTGTACAGTCTATTGGAGGACCTGGGCTCATTTTATTTCTTCTGCAATTTTTATAAATTTTATTTATTCATAATGGGTAGATGTGAGTAGGGGTCAGGTCATTTGCAAAACTCTTTAGAATCCCTAGAAAACAGCATATCCTGGTAGTTTTTCTTGCCTGTAGTGAGGCTTCTATAGATGTCTTTCCCCTGACTTTAACTTCTTGAGCTGTCAGTTCATTCTTTTTTGTTTAGTGAAAAGAAAAATAATTATTTATTTAATAGTTATATAGATTTAGATTATTTGTGGATTTCTGCCGTTAAGTCTTATTTTCTTTAAAACACCCACAAACACATAGTTCTGCCTCCCCCTACCAAACCAGGCTAGTTTTAGAAAAGTCAGAGATACAGTCTTCTTACTTCTTAGACACAGTTTAGCTTTACCGGCAGTTCCCAGTCATTCGATCCTGATTGGGGAGGTTTTGCCTATGTTGTGGTGCCCTCAATGCAGAACCGTGTGGAGTTCCCAGCCTCCTTGTAAACTGTATTGAGTTCTCCCTTTCCTTTCAAAGCCGCATGGTGTTCTCCTCCTTCCTTGAAAACTGCGTGGATCTCCTGTCCTCTTCTCAAAACCACATGGAGAACCTCGCTAAAAATCTCAGTTCATTCTTTTAATCACCTTTTCTCCAAATTTGGGTGGTTACTGGGAATTGTAACAATTTTGTTACCTTATTTCTGACCTTGGTTATTTCAGGGCTTAGAATACAGTTAAGAACTTTTCTATTTCCCACCAGAATATTTCCTTTATTTTCTTATCTTCAGCTAAAGTTGAAATTACCTCCTTTTGTCTTGTTTGGTTTCTGCAGGTGAATATTTTGCAAGCTTTTACTGTGTTTTGTTTATTTCTTCTGAGTATTAGAAAAGAAATTCTGACATCTGCTACCCTTAGGCAAAATAGCTATGTTTAATTTTAGAGACATTCTAAGAGAATACAATATATTGGAACCAGCGTGTTACAAATAGGTTTCAGGTGTGGGCCAAGAGCAGCCTCATCTTTTTATCTCAGTTTCCTGTACAAATATTATTTTTTATCTGTTCCATGGCGTAAAAGGGTTGGAAAACACTGGTCTAAACTTCAGGACCTAAAATCCACGTTTTGCTCTTTTAACAACAGAAAATTTGTTTTGGATTTGGATTTGGATTGCCTAGAATACATTATCTACATTTCTATAGCCCTTTTCTGTTTTAGGGTTAAAAGCTTTGCGTCTTGAGTTAGAATAATTAAAAATATGAGGTGAGAATCATAATTGCAGGTTCTGTAAAATTCTTCTTTTTTTATTTTTATTCTTTTTATTATTAATCTTTTTTTTTTTTTTTTTGGTTTCTCAATTACAGTTGTCCCATTTTTCCCCCATTGCTCCCCCCCTGAGCCCACCCCTTCTCCCACAATCATATCCCTCCCCGTTGTCCATGTCCATGAGTCATTTATACACGTTCCTTGACTAAACCCCTCCCTTACTTATCGCCCTTCTCTCCCCCCCCCCCCATTGACTGCTATTCTGCTCTTTGTTCTATTTAGTTCTTTTGTTTGTGTTGTTCTTTAGTTTCCTGTGTTAGGTGATATCATATGGTATTTTGCTTTCTTTGCCTGGCTTATTTCACTAAGCATAATTCTCTTTAGTTCCATCCATGTTGTTGCAAATGGCAGGAGTTCCTTCTTTCTTTCTGCTACATAGTATTCCATTGTGTAAATGTACCACAGTTTTTTGGTCCACTCATCTACAGATGGGCACTTAGGTTGTTTCCAGCACTTAGCTATTATAAACAGTGCTGCAATGAACATAGCGGTGCATAAGTTCTTTTGAATTGGTGTTTCAAGATTCTTCGGGTATAATCCTAGTAGTGGAATCGCTGGTTCAAAAGGCAGTTCCATTTTTAATTTTTTGAGATAATTCCATACTGTTTTCCATAGTAGCTGTACCAGTCTGCATTCCCACCAACAGTGCAGTAGAGTTCCAGTTTCTCCGCATCCTCGCCAGCACTTGTTGTTTGTTGATTTGTTGATGTTGGCCATTCTGACTGATGTAAAATGGTATCTCATTGTGGTTTTTATTTGCATCTCCCTGATGGCTAATGATGTTGAGCACTTTTTCATGTGTCTATGGACCTTCTGTATGTCCCCTTCGGAGAAGTGTTTGTTCAGGTCCTTTGCCCATTTTTTAATTGGGTTGTTTGTTTTCTTGATGTTGAGTCGTATTAGCTCTTTATATATTTTGGAAATCAGTCCCCTGTCTGTGATGTCATTGGCAAATGTTTTCCCATATGGTTGGTTTCCTTTTCATCTTGCTGATGTTTTCTTTTGCTGAGCAGAAACTTTTTAGTTTGATGTAATCCCATTTGTTTATTTGTTCCTTTATTTCTCTTGCTTTAGGAGATGTATCCGTGAAGAAATTGTTACGTGAGATATCTGAAATTTTCTTGCCTATGTTTTCCTCTAGGACTTCTTTGGTGTCATGGCATACATTTAAGTCTTTGATCCATCTTGAGTTTATTCTCGTGTGTGGTGTAAGTTGGTGGTCTAGTTTCATTTTTTTTTGCAAGTCTCTATCCAGTTCTCCCAGCACCATTTGTTAAAGAGGCTCTTCTCACTCCATTTTATGTTCCTTCCTTCTTTATCAAATATTAGTTGGCCATAGAGGCCTGGGTTTGTTTCTGGACTCTCTATTCTGTTCCACTGATCTATATGTCTGTTCTTATGCCAGTACCAGACTGTTTTGATCACAGTGGCTTTGTAGTATTGTTTGATATCTGGTGTTGTGATTCCTCATGCTGTGTTCTTCTGTCTCAAGATAGCTTTTGCTATTCAGGGTCTTTTTTGGTTCCATATGAATTTATGGAGTATTTGTTCTAGGTCTGTGAAATATGTCATTGGTATTTTAATAGGGATTGCATTGAATCTGTATATTGCTTTGGGTAGTATGGCCATTTTGATGATGTTGATTCTTCCCATCCAAGAACATGTTATTTGCTTCCATTTATTTGTGTCTTCCTTAATTTCTTTCTTCAATGTTATGTAATTTTCAGAGTATAGGTCTTTTATCTCTTTGGTGGTTAAGTTTACTCCTAGGTACTTTATTTTTCTTGTTGCTATAGTAAATGGTATTTTCTTTTTTGTCTCTGTCTCTGATATTTTATTGTTGGTGTATAGAAATGCCTTAGATTTCTGTATATTTACTTTGTACCCTGCTATTTTGCCAAATTAACTTATTATATCAAGTAGTCTTTTAGTGGAGTTTATAGGATTTCCTAGGTATACTATCATGTCATCTGCATAAAATGAATAGTTTTACTTCTACTTTCCCAATTTGGATGCCTTTTATTTCTTTTTCTTGTCTGATTTCTGTGGCTAGGACTTCCAACACTATGTTGAATAGGAGTGGAGAGAGTGGACAACCTTGTCTAGTTCCTGAATTCAGGGGGAATGCTTTTAGTTTTTGTCCATTGAGTATGATGTTGGCCTCAGACTTCTCATATATAGCCTTTATTATGTTAAGGTATGCTCCCTCTATTCCCATTTTGCTGAGTGTTTTCATCATAAATGGGTGTTGTACTTTATCAAATGCTTTTTCTGCATCTATTGATATGATCATGTGATTTTTGTCTTTCATTTTGTTTAGGTGATGTATTATATTTATTGATTTGCGAATATTAAACCATCCTTGCATCCCTGGGATGAATCCCACTTGATCGTGATGTGTGATCTTTTTAATGTATTGCTGGATCCTGTTTGCCAATATTTTATTGAGGATTTTGGAATCTATGTTCATTAGTGATATTGGCCTGTAGTTTTCTTTCTTTGTTGTGTCTTGACCTGGTTTTGGGATTAGGATAATACTGGTTTCATAGAAAGAGTTTGGGATTTTTCTCTCTTCTTGGATTTTTCAGAATAGTTTGAGGAGGACAGGAGTTAGTTCTTCCCTAAATGTTTTGTAGAATTCGCCTGTGAAGCCATCCGGTCCAGGGCTTTTGTGTGCAGGGAGATTTTGGATTACTGTTTTAATTTCCTTCTTTGTTATTGGTCTGTTGAGACTTTCCACTTCCTCTTGATTCAGTTTTGGAAGATTGTATGTTTCTAGAAATTTGTCCATTTGTTCTAGATTGTCAAATTTCTTGCCATACAGTTGTCTGTAGTAATTTCTAGCTATCATTTGTATTTCTGTGGTATCAGGTGTGATTTCTCCTCTTTCATTTCTGATTTTGTTTATTTGGGTCTTCTCTCTTTTTTTCTTGATTAGACTGGCTAGAGGCTTGTCAATTTTGTTTATTTTTTTGAAGAACCAGCTCCTAGTTTTGTTTATCTTTTGGA
This sequence comes from Furipterus horrens, assembly GCF_987537825.1. Taxonomy (NCBI): domain Eukaryota; kingdom Metazoa; phylum Chordata; class Mammalia; order Chiroptera; family Furipteridae; genus Furipterus; species Furipterus horrens. The sequence continues at coordinate 96,233,565 of NW_028327174.1, read as the reverse complement.
TTGTTTGTTTAGTCTCTATGTCATTTAGTTCTGCTCTGAGCTTGATGATTTCCTTTCTTCTACTTGTTGTTCTAGTTCTCGGTAGCTTTATGGTTAGGTTTTTTATTTGAGATTCTTCTATCCTTTTCAGATATACCTGTATTGCTATGAACTTCCCTCTCAGGACTGCTTTTGCTGTGTACCACAGGTTTTGGGCTGTTGTGTGCTCATTATCATTAGTTTCTAGAAACTTCTTGATTTGTTTTTTGATGTTATTGTTAACCCATTCATTATTTAATAGCATGTTATTTATTCATTCTCCATGAGTTTGGGTGTCTTTGATTTTTTTCTCTGAGGTTGATTTTTAGTTTCAAGGCATTGTGGTCTGAAAAGATGCTTGATATGATTTTGATTTTCTTGAATTTGTTGAGGCTTGTTTTGTGTCCTATCATGTGGTCTATCTTTGAAAATGTCCCATGTGCATTTGAAAAGAATGTATATTTTGCTTCTTTGGGGTGGAAAGTTCTATATATATCAGTTAAGTCCATGTGGTTTAGTGTGTTGTTCAATGCCTGTATATCCTTGGTGTTTCTTTGCTTTGATGATCTGTCTATTGTTGATAATGGAGTGTTGAAGTCCCCTACTATGAGTGTGTTGTTGTTGATATCCTTCTTGTGGTCTTCTAGTATTTGCTTTATGTATTTGGGTGCTCCTATGTTGGGTGCATATATGTTTATAAATGTTATATCTTCTTGTTGGATTGTTCCTTTAAGTATTATGAAATGTCCTTCTTTGTCTCTTTTTATTGCCCTCGCTTTGAAATCCGTTTTGTCTGATATGAGGACTGCTACCCCAGCTTTTTTTTCCGGTCCATTTGCTTGGAATGTTTTTTTATATCCCTTTACTTTCAGTCTGTGTACATCTTTTGTTTTGAGGTGTGTTTCTTGTAGACAGCAAATATGTGGGTCCTGTTTTCTTATCCATTCCGTTACCCTATGTCTTTTAATTGGAGCATTTAATCCATTTACATTTAAGGTTATTATTGATATGTGTTTATTCATTTCCCTTTGTGCCTCTGTTCCTCTCCTCTCTTTCTTTTTTTTTTTTTTTTTTTTTCTTCTTTTTTCTTAGAACTCTCCCTTTAGCATCTCTTGCAATGCTGGTTTGCGGGAGATGTATTCTTTTAGTCTTTTGTCTGAGAAACTCCTTATTTCACCTTCTATTTTGAATGAGAGCCTTGCTGGGTAGAGTATTTTTGGTTGTAGGCCTTTGTTTTTCATTGCCTGAAATATTTTTGACCATTCCCTTCTGGCTTGTAATGTTTCTGTTGAGAAATCAGTTGATAGCCTTATCGGAGCTCCCTTGTATGTTATTTGCTGTTTTTCTCTTGCTGCTTTTAGGATTCTCTCTTTGTCTTGGAATGTTGCCATTTTAATTATGATGTGTCTTGGAGTGGGTTTTTTGGGGTTCCTCTTCATTGGAACGCTCTGTGCTTCCTGAACTTGTATAACTTTTTCTCTCATCAGGTTAGGAAAATTTTCTGTCACTATTTCTCCTATCAGTTTTTCAATTCCATGCTCCTTTTCTTCTCCCTCTCTAATTCCAATGATCCTGATATTATCTCTTATCATGCTATCCTGTAATTCCCTTACATCTTGTTCATACTTTTTCAATCTCTTTTCATTTTGTTGTATTGTCCGGGAGTTTTTCTCTACATTATCTTCTAACTCACTAATCCGATCCTCTGCTTCGTTTAGTCTGCTTTTGACTGATTCTACTGTGTTTTTCAGTTCGGAGATTGCATTCTTCAATTCTTCCTGGTTCTTGTTAACAGTTTCTATGTCTTTTTTTATGCTGGTGAAGTTCTCTGCAAGTTCCCTATAATTTTCTTGGAGCTGCTGGTAACTTCCTTGGAGGCTGTCATGGTTGTTTTTAAGGTTGTTGAGTATATTGAGCTTCTTTACCACCATTGTTTTTAATTCTATATCTGACATTTGGGCTATGTCTATTCCATCTACCTTTCTTTCTGAGGATTCCTCTTTTCTTTTCATTGAGGGGTTATTTTTTGCGTCTTACCATGTTGGATTCTTCTTGTTTGTTTTTATTTTTTGGGTGATGGTCTGCTTTGACTTCCCTCCTTTGTGGTGTGAGATTCTTTATCAGAGATCTGGGGGTTTCAGTGGTGCAATCTCTTTGATCTCCCGAGCCTGATGTTCTTGGTTTACCCTTTATGTCGTTTGTTTATGCTGTCTGGTTACATTTCAAATGTTCTTTGGTAGGATCTTCCTTCTGACTAGTTGTTTGAGAGTCACTCTATCCATTTTGTCTTGAGTTCTTTTGTGTAGATGCTGTTAAAAACAAACACACAGCCCAGACAGGAGACCCACACCCTCAAAAATATCCCCCACCCTCTATCCCGCTATCGTCAGCCAACAAGCCAGTATTAATATAAATATAAAGAAATTATAGCTTTTATACTATAAGAAAAATAGATAAGAGTTGTTTTTAGGGAGGAAAAATAAGATTTTTGATAGAGGGGATGATGGATTAATTATAGTTGAGACTATGCAAGCCAGTAGGTAATATTTACATTATATGTTAATAAAAATAGAAGAAAAGGTTGTAAGAATGCAGAATGTAGTAAGAAAGTAGGATTGTATTGGATTGGATTTATATGGTAATTATATTTATTTATTTAGAGTAAAAGGAGGGCTAAACTAGACACACAAACAAACAACGATTAAAAAGGAAGGATGAAAAGGAAAGATTATATAGAACACATTAGAGATATAATGGTTTTTTTTGTTTTTCCCTTCCTTTCCCCCTCCTTCTTTCCCCCCCCCTTTATTTTTAAGGAAGGGAGAAAAAAAAAAAGATTGTTTTTACTCAGTTCAGCCTTAGTGTGTCGTCTTCTTTTTCTGCGTCCACAGCTGGTCTGGTGTGGCAGTTCAGAGGTTCTCGTTTCTTGCAGCAATGGTGTGCGCCCGCGGTTGCCGGCACGGCATGCTTCCTTGCCACCCGCTGGAGCCAGCTGAGGTGTCCTTGCGCGGGCGCCCCTGCACGCGCGGGCGGCCCGAGAGCTTGCCCTGCGATTGGCGCCTATTGTCGCCAGGCCAAGGTGTTTTTGCGCTCAAGTGCCCGTGTCCTTAGTCCCGATGAGCCGAGCTCTGGGAGTTGGTCTCTCGCCTCTTAGGGTGGGGCCGCGGACACTTGTGCTCAGTGGAAGTGAGCGTCTGTGAGTCCCTGCCGCCCGCTGTTCCCGTGCTGCAGCCGCCGCCTTCCCTCACCCGTCTGGTCAGGGATGAGTGGAGCCTGAGCTAGTGGTCTGAGTTCCGGCCTGGGGCCCTGCGCCCATGGGAGCTGTCTAGGGGTGTCTTCGCACGGTCCTCTGAGTGTTCTGTGGGCACTCCCTGTGCCCGTTGGGGCACTGATCTTATGTCCGTTCGGGAGTGTCCGAGGGACGCCTGGACTCACTGCCCCACGCACCTGGGCCAGTGAATGAGGGCACTTCCCTATGCACGCCCCCGCGACCTAAGGGTAGGGTTGGGGAGTGGATGAGTGCGCCTCTGTGCCTGCGCTCCTCAAGAACGGCCTACCACCCCCAAACTTTCCACCCCTCTCCGCAGTCCACTATAGAAAAATATAAAGGAGAATTATGTTCTCACTTGCCTGGCAGCACGCTGCCTCCTGTCCTTCAGCGCCAGTGCCACTTGGTCGAGTCCTGTCTCTGTTTTCAATTACAGTTGTCCCATTTTCCCCCCATTGCTCCCCCAACCCAGCCCACCTCCTCTCCCACAGTCATATCCGTCCCCGTTGTCCATGTCCGTGAGTCATTTATACATGTTCTTTGACTAAACCCTTACCTTACTTATCCCCCTTCTCTCCCTCTGCCCTCCCCCTGATAACTGTTATTCTGTTTCTTGTTCAGTTTAGTTCATTTGTTTGTTTTGTTCCTTAGTCTCCTGTATTAGGTGATATCATATGGTATTTCTCTTTCATTGCCTGGCTTATTTCACTAAGCATAATTCTCTCTAGTTCCATCCATGTTGTCGCAAATGGCAGGAGTTCCTTCTTTCTTTCTGCTACATAGTACTCCATTGTGTAAATGTACCACAATTTTTTTATCCACTCATCGACAGATGGGCACTTAGGCTGTTTCCAGCACTTAGCTATTGTAAACAGAGCTGCTATGAACACAGGGGTGCATAAGTACTTTTGAATTGAGTTTTAAGGATTTTTCGGGTATAATCCTAGCAGTGGAATCACTGATTCAAAAGGCAGTTCCATTTTTAGTTTTTTGAGGTAATACCATACTGTTTTCCATAGTGGCTGCACCAGTCTGCATTCCCACCAGCAGTGCACCAGAGTTCCCTTTTCTCCACATTCTCACCAGCATTTGTTGTTTGTTCATTTGTTGATGATGGCCATTCTGACTGGTGTGAGGTGGCATCTCATTGTGGTTTTTATTTGCATCTCTCTGATAGCTAGTGATGTTGAGCATTCTTTCATGTGTCTATGGACCCTCTGTGTATCCTCCTTAGAGAAGTGTTTGTTCAGGTCTTTTCCCCATTTTTTATAATATTCTTTTGTATGTACGTACCACATTTTTTTTTTTATTTTTATTTTATTTACCTGTTTTTAGAGAGAGGGGAAAGGAGAAAGAGAGGGAGAGAAACATCAGTGTGCGGTTGCCTCTCATGCGCCCCCAACTGGGGACCTGGCATGCAACCTAGTCATGTGCCCTGATTGGGAATCAAACCAGTGACACTTGGTTTGCAGGCCGATACTCAATCCACTGACCCACAACAGCCAGGGCGGTGTTGAGATGTGTTAAGATCTTTATATATTTTGGAGATCAATCCCCTGTCTGAGGTATCATTGGCAAATATGTTTTTCCATATTGCTGGTTTCCTTTTCATCTTGCTAGTGTTTTCTGTTGCTGAGCAGAAACTTTAGTTTGATGTAGTCCCATTTGTTTATTTTTTCCTTTATTTCCCTTTTCTTAGGAGATGTATCCGTGAAAATATTGCTATGTGGGATATCTGAAATTTCCTGCTCATGTTTTCCTCTAGGACTTTTATGGTGTCATGGCATACATTTAAGTCTTTCATCCATCATGAGTTTATTCTAGTGTGTGGTGTAAGTTGGTGGTCTAGTTTCATTTTTTTGCATGTCCCTGTCCAGTTCTCCCAGCACCATTTATTGAAGAGGCTCTTCTCATTCCATTTTATGCCCCTTCCCCCTTTGTTAAATATTAGTTGACCATATAGTTCTGGGTTTATTTCTGGACACTCTATTCTGTTCCATTGATCTATATGTCTGCTCTTATGCCAATACCAGACTGTTTTGATCACAGTGGCTTTGTAGTATAGTTTGATGTCTGGTATTGTGATTCTTCCTGCTATGTTCTTCTGTCTCAAGATTGCTTTGGCTATTTGGGGTCTTTTTTGGTTCCATATAAATTTTTGAAGTATTTGTTCTAGGTCAGTGAAATATGTCATTGGTATTTTAATAGGGATTGCATTGAATCTATAAATTGCTTTGGGGCGTATCGACATTTTAATGATGTTGATTCTTCCCATCCATGAACATGGTATTTGCTTTCATTTATTTGTGTCTTCCTTAATTTCTTTCCTCAGTGTTCTGTAGTTTTCCGAGTACAGGTCTTTTATCTCTTTGGTTAAGTTTGTTCCTAGGTACTTTATTTTTCTTATTGCTATAATGGGATTTTTTTCTAGTTTCTATCTCTGATATTTTATTGTTGATGTACAGAAATGCCTTAGATTTCTGTATATTTACTTTGTACCCTGCTATTTTGCCAAATTCGCTTATACTGTCAAGTAGTTTTTTAGTGGAGTCTGTAGGGTTTTCTGTGTATACTATCATGTCATCTGCAAATAATGACAGTTTTACTTCCTCTTTCCCAATTTGCATGCCTTTTCTTTCTATTTCTTGTCTGATTGCTGTGGCTAGAACTTCCAACACTATGTTGAATAGGAGTGGAGAGAGTGGACATCCTTGTCTTTCTTGTTCCTGATCTGAGGGGGAATGCTTTCAGTTTTTTTCCATTGCGTATGGTGTTGTCTTCAGGTTTCTCGTCGTCGTCGGCAGCCGTCCGTCTCGAGAGACGATGGTGTAGCTTCTTAAGAGTCTATCTGCACCGCCGAGAATGGCTGTGCAGTCCGACTCGGGAGTGACATGGTATCTGTCTCCTCCCGTGTTGAATCAACATCTTGCGATGACGCTGAAGCTACAGAGCCTGGGCAGGGTAATATGGAGGGTCTGCTGTTGCCCATGCAGCAGACCCCCCCTCTCTTCGCAGCTGAAGGGTCCAAGGGAAAGACGGAGTCGATACAGCTTGGGTTCAGGTGCGCCGCAGGAGTTGCCGGTGTTGACTACAACGTCAAACCGCCTTAGGGACTCCGGCTCCGGATTTTCTGTCGGGGTTTACTCCCTTAGCCTTTCCCCTGAAGAGGTATGCCGCAAGGCAGCGGAGGTTTTTTGGAGTCAGAGTTTTCCTTCTCTGATGTACCCTGACTGGAAGATCGAACCAGCGACACTTAGCTCGCAGGCCGACGCTCAATCCACTGAGCTAAACCAGCCAGGGCGGGTTTCTCGTATATAGCCTTAATTATGTTCAGGTATGCTCCCTCTCTTCCCATTTTGTTGAGTGTTTTCATCATAAATGTGTGTTGTGTTTTATCAAGTGCTTTTTCTGCATCTATTGATATGATCATGTGATTTTTGTCTTTCATTTTGTTTAGATGGTGTATTATATTTATTGATTCGCAAGTATTAAACCATCCTTGCATCCCTGAGATGAATCCCACTTGATCGTGGTGTATGATCTTTTTAATGTGTTGCTGGATCCTGTTTGCCACTAATTTGTTGAGGTTTTTAGCATCTGTGTTCATCGGTGATATTGGCCTGTAGTTTTCTTTCTTTGTTGTTTCTTGACCTGGTTTTGGATTTAGGATAATACTGGTTTCATAGAAAGAGTTTGGGATTTTTCCCTCTTCTTGGATTTTTTGGAATAGTTTGAGAAAGGTAGCAGTTAGTTCTTCCCTAAATGTTTTGTAAAATTTGCCCATGAAGCCATCCGATCCAGGGCTTTTGTGCACCGGGAGTTTTTTGATTACTGTTTCAATTTCACTATTTGTTATCTGTCTGTTCAGGCTTTCTCCTTCTTCTTGATTTAGTTTTGGATGATTTTATGTTTCCAGAATTTGTCCATTTCATCTAGGTTGTCAAGTTTCTTGCCATATAATTGTTCATAGTAATTTCTTACAATCCTTTATATTTCTGTGATGTCGGTCATGATATCTCCTTTTTTGTTTCTGATTTTGTTTATTGGGATCCTCTCTCTTTTTTTCTTGATGAGCCTAGCTAAAGGCTTGTTGATTTTGTTTATCTTTTCAAAGAACCATCTTCTACTTTTGTTGATCTTTTGAATTGTTTGTTTAGTCTCTATGTCATTTAGTTCTGCTCTGATCTTAATGATTTCCTTCCCTCTACTCTCTCTAGGCTTTGTTGTTGTTGTTCTAGTTCTTGTAGCTGTAGGGTTAGATTTTTTATTTGGGATTCTTCTATCCTTTTTAGGTAGGCCTGTATTGCTATGAACTGTCATGACTGCTTTTGCTGTGTCCCATAGGTTTTGGGCTGTTGCCTGTTCATTATCATTAGTTTCCAGAAACTTCTTGATTTCTTCCTTGATATCATTGTTAACACATTCATTATTTAATATCATGTTACTCATTCTCCCTGAGTTTGAATGTTTTTGAGTTTTTTCCTTGCGGTTGATTTCTAGTTTCAGGGCATTGTGATCTGAGAAGATGCTTGATATAATTTCAATTTTCTTGAATTTGTTAAGGCTTGTTTTGTGTCCTACCATGTGGTCTATCTTTTATAATATCCCATGTGCATTTGAAAAGAATGTATATTTTACTTCTCTGGGGTGAAAAGTTTTGTATATATCAATTAAGTCCATTTTGTCTAGAGTGTTGTTCAATGCCTCGATATCCTTGGTGTTTCTTTGCTTCGAACATCTGTCCATTATTGACAATGGGGTATTAAAGTCCCCTCCTATGAGTGTGTTGCTGTTGATATATTTTTTTGTAGTCTTCCAATATTTTCCTTATTTATTTTGTTGCACCTATGTTGAACGGTGCATATATGTTTACGAGGGTTATATCTCTTAATGGATTGTTCCCTTAAGTATTATAAAATGTCCTTCTTTTTCTCTTTTTATGGCATTTGCTGTGAAATCCGTTTTGTCTGATATAAGTATGGCTACCCCAGCTTTTTTCATGTCCATTTGCTTGAAATACTTTTTTCCAGCCCTTCACCTTCAGTCTCTGTGGGTCTTTTGTTTTGAGGTTTGTCTCTTGTAGACAGCATATATGTGGGTGATGTTTTCGTATCCAATTTGCTACCCTATGTCTTTTGATTGGACCATTTAATCCATTTACATTTAAGGTAATTATTGACAGGTATTTATTCATTTCCCTTTGTTCTTGTGTACTTCTTCCTCTCTCCTTTTCTTCTTTTTCTTACAGCATTCCCTTTAGCATCTCTTGCAAAGCTGGTTTGGTGGAGATGTATTCTTATAGTCTTCCTTTGTCTGGGAAACTCCTTATTTCATCTTCCATTTCACCTACCTTGCTGGGTAGAGTAGTCTTGGTTGTAGGCCTTTGTTTTTCATTGCTTGAAATATTTTTTGCCATTCCCTTCTGGCTTGTAGTGTTTCTGTTGAGAAATCAGTTGATAGCCTTATCAGAGCTCCCTTGTATGTTATTTGCTGTTTTTCTGTTGCTGCTCTTAGGATTCTCTCTTTGTCTTTGAATATTGCCATTTTAATTATGATGTGCCTTGGAGTGGGCCTTTTTGGGTTCATCTTCATTGGGACCTTCTGTGCTTCCTGGACTTGCATGACTTTTTCTCTCATCAGGTTAGGAAAATTTTCTGTCATTACTTTTTCTATCAGGTTTTCTATCCCTTGCTGCTCCTCTTCTCCTTCTTGTATCCCTATGTTTCTAATATTGTTTAGTCTCATGTTGTCCTGCAGTTCTCTTAAACCCTCTTCATTCTTTTTTAATCTTTTTTCATTTTGTTGTATTGTTTGGGAATTTTTTTCTACGTTGTCCTCTAACTCATTGATCTGATCCTCTGCTTCGTTTAGCCTGCTTTTGATTGATTCTACTGTGTTATTCAGTTCAGAAATTGTATTCTTTATTTCTTTCTGGTTCTTATTAATAGTTTCTATGTCCTTTTTTGTGCTGGTGTAGTTCTCTGTAAGTTCCTTGTAGCTTCCCTGCAAATCTTTGTAGTTTCCTTGGAGTTCCTTGTAATTTCCCTGGAGTTCCTTGTAATTTCCCTGGAGTTTGTCGTAGTTTTCTTTGAGATTGTCAAGTACATTCAGCTTCTTTATCACAATTCTTTTGAATTCCATGTCTCATAGTTGGCTTATGTCTATTTCATCTACCTCTCTTTCTGGGGATTCCTCTTTTCCTTTCATTGAGAGGTTTTTTCTGTGTCTTCCCATGTTGGATTCTTCTTGTTTGTTTTAGTTTATTAGATTTGTATGCTTTGATTTCCCGCCTTTGTCATATGAGATTCTTTATATGAGACCTGGGGATTCAGTGGTGCAGTCTCTTTAATCTCCTGAGCCTGATGTTCTTGGGATGACTGCCCTTTATACCATTTGTTTAAGCTCTCTGGTTGTATCTCAGTTACTCTTTGGCGGATCCTTCCTTCTGGCTAGTTGATTGAGAGTCACTCTGCCCACCTTGTCTTGAGTTCTTTTGTGGAGATGCTGGTAAAACATTAACATACAACCCAGGCAAGAAACCCACACCCTCAAAAATATCCCCCACCCACAATTTCACTATCGGCATCAAATGAGGCAATATTAATATAAATGTAGAGAGGGTAAGACTGTTATACTATAGGAGAAACAAATAAGAGTTGTTTTAAATGAAAGAAAGATGATAGAATAATAATAGTAGCAAGTAGGGTCAAGGCTATGCGAGCCAGTACGTAATATTTACATTGTATGTTAAAAAAGAGAGGGAAGAATGCAGAATAAGTGAGAAAGTAGAATTGTATAATATTAGGTTTTTAAAGCAGTTATATGCTATATGTTTAGTATGAAAGGGAGGCTAAACAAAACAGACAAACAAAAACTAAAGGATAGGAAGGAGAGAAGGTAGGAAACAGATTAAAGAAAGAGTTTTTTAAAAAGATGAGGAAAAAAGGAAGAGAGAAGGAAAAAAAGGGAAGAAAAAAGCAAAAAGAAAAAAGAGTTTTTACTCAGTTCAACCTTTGGGCACAGTCTTCTTTTTCTGGATCCATACTTGGTCAAAATTCTATGGATTTCAAATCTTTTCTGGCTGGCTGGCTGTGAGGAGATCTGGCTCATTTCTGTGGCTGCTTTTCTCTCACTCGTAGGCCTCCTGTAACTTTCTGCTGTGAGCCCCGCTGAGTTGGGTCTCTCCCCACTTGTCCTGCGGCGCCCACAAGGAGACCTCAGGCTTCTCTAGCAACATTGTTCTGTTAGCAAGCCAGTGTGCATGTCCCTAGTTCCCACCCAGCCTTGGGTCCTGGCTTTGCTCCTCCTCCCAAGAAGTCTCTGTGCTCCAAGCCTCAGCACCGGGCTGTGTCTGTCCCTGGCTGGTAGCGTCTCACTGTTCGCCTGTGTGCACTGCTTGCCTGACTGGGGTCCCCACTGAGTCTGCCTTTCCACTGCAGCTCTCCTGTATGGGCCCCTCTCCCTGGCTCAATTCTGCTCCTTTTTGTTTAGTGGTGTCGTGATGCACGCGCCCAGGACACAGGGTTGCTAGCCCAGATTTGCCAACCCAGGGGGTCCCCTCCCAGACTCAGTTCATACACCTTCATACAGTCCGGGCCGCTCGCTGTCCTCCCGCACTCCCAGCTGTTTCAAGGAAACCTTCCCATTGTCTCCCTTCAAGACTCCGCACATTCCAGCCCCTGTGGCAAGCGGCAGTTTCCAAGCAGATCCCGGCTAATGATCTGGTCTGCAGCTGCCCTTTTGGGGTGCAGTTCGGCAGTGACACTGGGCCTGGGGTCCCAGCGACTCTACTTTTGAGGTCATGGGCGAGCCTTCTGTCCTCTTCCACTCCACTCCCACACACTCTTCCCTGTTCGTGCTATATGAAATCTGCACTCACTCACTCCTCTCCGAGTTTGTACCCCAAGCCTTTCCGCGATGGGAACAAGCAGACAACACTGCTACCTAATCCGCCGCCATCTTCGGAATTCCTCTGAGGTTACTTTCTATGCAACTCCCCAAGCTGACTGACAGTCTAGCATCCTGCAGACATTCCTTGTTTTTTTCTTTATTATTTTTTATTTTTAGAGAGAGGAAGAGGTGGAGAGAGACAGAGAGAGATAAATCAATCAGTTTGTTTTTTCACTCATCTATGCATTCATTGATTGATTCTTATATATGCCCTGACCAGGGATCAAACCTACAACCGTGGCATATTGGGATGATGCTCTAACTAACTGAGCTACCCGCCGGGGCCCACAATTCTTGTTTTAAAGTTGTACATTTTAAGTGTTTGTGAAATATGGTTATATCCAAAATTTAACACAAGTCTGTTTAATTCACAGGTGTTTATTGAATACCTATTATAGGTGCTAAGAGAGATATATAGATATATTAAAACATGATCAACGTCAAAAATTAGGGCATATACATAAAGCTACTTGTGTGGCCATACTGTACCATTCAAATATCAACCAGTTCAAGCTGTGCTGTGCAGCTGGCCCTGTAATGTACCACATACAAAGGTAGCACAGAATTTAACAGGGGTAGTAATTGATGACGACGGGCGGCTTCTAGGAGGTCGTGATATCAGAAAAGTATTTTTGAAAGCTGGATAGCAGTTGATAAGATATGGAGAATTGCAAGAAATTCAGTAACATTGAAGTATAAATTAGAATGGATAATGGAAGTGAGGCTTTATGTACCATGCTAAGGAATTTGGCCCTTATTCTTTTTTTTTAATAATTTATTTGCTTGTTTATTTATTTATTTTTAGAGAGAGGGGAAAGGAGAAAGAGAGGAAGAGAAACATCAATGTGTGGTTGCCTCTCGCTCGCACCCCCAACTGGGGACCTGACGTGTAACCTAGTCATGTGCCCTGACTGGGAATTGTACCAGCGACACTTGGTTCGCAGGCCAACACTCAATCCACTGAGCCACAGCAGCCAGGGCTTTGGCCCTTATTCTTTATGTTAGTTATTTGTTCCTAAATGACAACTTACCCCTAACTTAATGGGTTAAAATAATTATTGCCTCAGTTTCTGATAGTCAGGAATTCAGTAACCCCTTAGCTCTGCACTTCAGACCCAAGACTTCTCATGAGGTTGCAGTTAAGGTATCAGCTGGGGCTGCAGTCATCTGAAGCAATATTGTGGTTTCAGGAGCTTTGGCTAGATTGACTCACTCACAGGGCAGTGTGCAGGATACCTCATTTCCTCAGTGAATGGGCTGCTCACAGCATGGCAGCTGACTTCCTGCAGAGCTAGTGATCCAAGAGTGGACGGCACTGAAGACAGAATCCACAGTATCTTTTATAACCTAATCTTGGAAGTGATATATATCACTTCATTCATCTTTCATTGATCATACAGATCAGCACTGGTATAACGTAGAAAGAGACTAGAAAAGGGGGTGAGGATCATTGGGGGCCATGTTGGAGGCTATTAAATATTTTGAGCATACACAGGATTAGGTAAAAGTAGGTTTACAGTTGTCCATATGGAAAATAATGCAATAGTTAATAAATAATACAGGACTAAACTTATGTCGGTCGGCAGCCGTCCGTCTTGAGAGACGATGGTGTAGCTTCTTAAGAGTCTATCTGCACCGCCGAGAATGGCTGTGCAGTCCGACTCGGGAGTGACACGGTATCTGTCTCCTCCCGTGTTGAATCGACATCTTGCGATGACGCTGGAGTGTCCTCTCCAGTGAAGCTGAAGCTACAGAGCCTGGGCAGGGTGATATGGAGGGTCTGCTGTTGCCCATGCAGCAGACCCCCCCTCTCTTCGCAGCTGAAGGGTCCAAGGGAAAGACGGAGTCAATACAGCTTGGCTTCAGGTGCACCGCAGGAGTTGCCGGTGTTGACTACAATGTCAAACCGCCTTAGGGACTCCGGCTCCGGATTTTCTGTCGGGGTTTACTCCCTTAGCCTTTCTCCTGAAGAGGTATGCCGCAAGGCAGCGGAGGTTTTTTGGAATCAGAGTTTTCCTTCTCTGATGTGCCCTGACTGGAAGATCGAACCAGCGACACTTAGCTCGCAGGCCGACGCTCAATCCACTGAGCCAAACCAGCCAGGGCATAAACTTATGTACTCATGAAAGTAAGCCTACTTTTCCTCACCTTGTATGTGCTATGCATGTGTGTATTTTAGATACATGGTTCTGTTGTGGACAATGAATTGCAGAGGATAAAATTAAAGTCATGAAACTAGTAATGTAGAGTTGTTGAGACCTGAAATAAAACAGTGCTATGAGGTTTAAGAGACTTATAAAAAAGGCATAATTTATTGGTTATTGATTGGATGTGGTAGGTTAGGAAGCTGTGGAGTTCAAGATGTCTGTTAGGTGCATGCTGATGTGGTCCTCTGAGATGCAGGACATAAAGAGAACAGTCCAGCAGACAGTTGGCTACCTTCGATCTGGAGCTCAAACAAAAGGGAATGAATAAGAGTATAAAATGAGAAGAGTGGGTGAGATGGAACACTGGGGAATGCAACACGTGGGGCAGGGGAAAGGATCCAGCAAAGGAGACAAAGAAATTATATGAGTTAGATTGTAAACCAAGAAAGTGTGAATTTTACAAAAACCAAGGGAGAATGCAATGTTGAAAAAATAAGGAACTGTAGTTAACCGACAATCATAAAATGTAAAGCTTAGTGAAGCTCTGAAGTATAGTTTGAAAAGCCTAAACTAAAAGCTTTAATTTAGTGAGTTAGCATGGTGACCCTAACCTCAGTGTGAAACGGGATATGAATAATTTTTTCAAGGTAGTATTATTAGGATCTAATGGTTCCCTTCCCATTGCCCACTTCAAAATACACACATGTGCACATGAACATGCATGTGTACTTCCACTCACAAAGCCCACATAACTTTATAAAACAAAATTAGCTGCTTCTTCACCCCTCCCACATCTAACCATAATGGACTATAGCAGGAGTCAGCAAACTTTTTCTATAAGGGACCAGATAGAAAATATCTTAGGTGTCATAGGACTTACAGTTTCTCTTCATAACTACTCAGCTCTGTCATTGTAGTGTGAAAACAACTATAGACAATATTTAAATAAATACATGTGGCTGTGTTTCAATACAACTTTATTTGCAAAAACAGGTAGCACAACTTGGAATATACCCAAAAGAATTGAAAGGAGGGACTCAAACAGATACTTGTACACCAATGTTTATAGCAGCATTATTCACAATAACTAACAGGTGGAAACAACCCAGGTGTTCATCAACAGAGAGGGATGAACAAAATATGATGTATTCATACAACGGAATATTATTCAGCCTTAAAAAGAAATAAAATTTTGACACATGTTATGATAAGCTTATAAGTAAAATAAGCCTGACACAAAAGGAAAAATATTACATGATTCCAATTATCTGAGATACTTACAGTAGGCAAATTCATATAGACAGAAAGTAGAATAGAGGTTACCAGGGACTGGGGGAGTGGGGAACAGAGAGTTTCTGTTTAATAGGTACAGAGTTTCTATTTTAAAATATGAAAAATTGCTAGTAATGGATAATGTTGGTGGTTGTACAACATTGTGGATGTACTTAATGCCATTGAATTGTACACTGTTAAAATGGGAAAGTGGTTAACTTTATGCTATGTATATTTTACCACAATTAAAAATGTATAATAATAATCAAACACAAACTAAAAAAACAAAAATAGGCATCAGGGTAAATTTGGCCCTGTTTATCAGCCCCTAGATGTCGTTAAACCTTAAATGACTTTAATCTTTTCATACAATTTTGAAAAATATCATTTTAGTAAACTAGTGCTCATGTTACACATTAAACATTTATGTTCTCTCTTTATACATGTATCTAAAAGTTTTAGGTTTTACACACTACCAGCTTCATGGTAGAATATGTAATAATAATTGGTCTGGGTGAGAAGTGGACTTGACTGATAAGAGTAGGTTCATCTTTCTGTCTAGCTGTATATTTAACTATAGAAATCACTAATACTGGAAGAGCATCCAAAGCGGTTTTCCTCACACCTGTCAGAATGGCTATCCTCAATTAATCAACAAACAACAAGTGTTGGTGAGGATGTGGAGAACTGGAAAACCTAGTGCACTGTTGGTGGGAATGCAGACTGGTGCAGCCACTGTGGAAAACAGTATGGAGATAACTCAAAATATTAAAAATGGATCTGCCTTTTTACCCAGTGATCCCTCTTCTAGGAATTTATCTGAAGGAACCCAAAACACTTAATTCAAAAGAATATAAGCACCCTTGCGTTCAGTGCAGCATTATTTACAGTTGCCAAGACAGGGAAGCAGCCCCAGTGTCCATCAGTAGATGAGTGGATAAAACAACTAAGGGACATTTACACAATAGAATACTACTCAGCCGTAAAAAAAGAAAGAAAGAAGACGACGAAGAAGAAAATTTTACCCTTTGCTACAGTATGGATGGACCTGGAAAACATGCTAAGTGAAATAAGCCAGTCAGAGAAACACAAGTACTATATGATTTTACTCATATGTGGAATCTAATGAACAAATGGAACTAACAAGGAAAATGGGGACAGATGCATAGACAGAGAACAGATGTCAGCTAGCGGCGGAGGAGCAGGGGTGATTAGGGGGTGGAAGGATTGAACAAAAAGGAAAAGGGACTCATGGACATGGACAACAGTGTTGTGATTGCAGTGGGAAGAAGGTTATAAGGGGACTAAATGGTAATGGAAAAATACAATTAAAATTTTTTTTTTACTTTAGGAAAGGGTTTTCCTTAGATGAAAACCTATCCTTGCTGCAGACATTTGAGAACTGGTTGAAGGTCCTGGACTAGTCCCTGGTGGAGCAAGACAATAGCAGAGCCAACAGGTGTTTCTGTAGGAAGGGGAGCTGAGGCTGGTTTTCCGAATGCCATGGAGAGGGTCACCTGGTGGACAGGTGCACAGCTCTCCTAGCATAGTCATTAAGTAGTGGCCAGGTTTCTGCTGCACAGCTGCAGCTTCTGAGCAAGGCACTCAGAATATAGGATTGATGCCACAGTGGGTGGCTTTAGAAGAAGGGAAACACTGTGAAGAGGACTGTGCCAGGGGCCTCCCTGACACTGGGGTTTTAGACCTTTGTGGGAATGAGGAAACTGGAGAGATCCAGAGAGCCCCCTCTGGGACCAGTTGTGTATGAGAAAACTGGAGGGCAGAATAGCCATAAGACAGTCTGTCCAGATCAGATGTCACCCTAAACACGAGTTCTGCAACAGATGGCAGAGGCCACTGGAAAGGGTACCTTATCAATGCAGCACCTGCGACAGGAGCTTTAAGTGCTATTCAGATGTGGTGAAACATCAGAATGTATATTCTAGGGAGAAGCCCTGTGAATGGTGTGATTGTGAGAAAGCTCTCAGCCACAGCTCACATGTGGTCAGGCACTAGAGAAGTCACACCGGGGAGAGACCATACATTTGTAAGGAGTACGGGAGAACTTTCAGCCAGAGCTCACACCTGAGAAAAGCCTTATGAACGTGCTGCTGAGTATGGCAAGATCTTCAGTCAGAGGTCAGTTGCTATTAAGCACCAGAGAATCCACACTGGACAGAGACTATTAATGTAGGAAATGTGGGAAACCTTCATCCACAGTTACTCTAATGTATAGGAAACTGTTGTGACATTGGTTTATTTAATAGGTAGATGGTTTTGAGGTTTTTGTTTTTTTGTATTTTTTAGACTTGGGGTCAGGATCAATTGAGGATGGTATTTTGTCCTCCAATGTTTACATAGTAATAGAATTGAGACATCTTTGTCAAGACTCACTCTTGGCAGTTTTCAAATGTATGTCTTGAAATATGTCATCAAAATACTAAGATATATTTTACTGCTAGGTACTTTTTCAAAGTGCACTTATCAGTCAATTTAAAGTGCATTGAAATCAAAATTAACACTTTAGAAAAGGATATTGAGATAATGTAGTAATTTCTATGTAAAGAAAGTCTATAAAACCCAAATGTATCTAAATGGCCCTTAAAATGTATTTCCTACAAAATACTAAATAAATTTTGTATTTGGTACCAATTTTCACATTAGCAACAAGAAATATCCTTTTTGCTGCCAGGTTAAGAATTCATGGCTTATCTAGAAATAAATACTTTTTAAAATGCCATTTTCTCATAGATCCCTGTAACTAGTTGATCTTTCCTAGAGTGTGATTCATTGTATAGAATGTTGTCTACAGTGTTTATTTACACTGGATGGCAGGCGGCAAAGTTTTGTGTCATTGCCTAGTGCACAAGACCCCATGACCACTGTAAATGAGCTGCCACTGCCTCCTTCTGGCTTGGACGTCTGTTCTAGGAAGACGCAGATGCAGCAAGTGAACCACAGAGGTCATTAAGAAGAAACACGTTTGCCTCTCTTCTTTCCAGAAGTTTTAATATATATTAAGTAGAGAACTTTTTTAGGAAACTTGTTGGATGGTATGGTCAATGAGGAAGAATCATCTTATTGGGGGGAAAAATGTCTTACAACATAATATGACAAGATTTCCCACTCAGGACTTAAAAAAACCTGTCTCTCTTGAGATATATGACAGATCACATTGTCATCAAAATGTAGTTTGTAGTCCCTGAGAATCCCCATAGTCATGTCTTTCCTCTCTTTTTGACTGACTGGAAAGCTTTGAGCCTTTATATGTTTATGATTTAGTTATTGTAGTTTACCTTGAGCTCCAATCACCAGGCTCACATTTTGAAACACCTTGGGTTGTCTACAGTCCACAATCATTTCAATGACTTGGAAAGGTGGGAAGAAGCTAATGACCTAGACTCCATATTTTCTATTAGCCTCTTTCTTATGTAAAGGAATGTAGTAAGGCACTGCAGCTTTTTATGTTTCTTGTTGGCCACAAAACATAATGATTAATCAAGCGGGCCTTTTTATTAAAGATTTTATTTATTTATTATTTTAGAGAGAGGGAAAGGGAGGGGGAAAGAGGGAGAGAAATACCAGTGTGAGAGAAACATCCATCAGTTGCCTTTGTCTGTGCCCATTCCCAAGTACAAGACCAAACCCACAGCCTAGGCATGTGCCCTACCTGGGAATTGTACTGGCAACCTTTCACTTTGTGGAACAATGCCAACCACAATGCCCAACCATCTGAGCCACACCAGGGAGGGCAATTAAGTAGGGCTTTATTGAATAAAAGTAAATTTGCCTCAGTTGTACCCCAGAGGATCAAGGTATTGGTAACAGTACTATGATCATAATAGAGAATTACAGGTCTTCTTTCTCTCCAGGGTTTCTACAAGAAGAAGCATAAAACAGTATTAGTATGTGACTGGCCTGTGGCATGAAGGCCTCAATAAATCCAAAGTAAGAATTATTCAGATTAGTGGTTTTTGTCTAGCTAAAAACTATTTGGTAGCTTGGCTTAAAAGTACTTCTTTTTGATAACTAGGAATGTGGTTTAGTTTGTTTTAGCACTCTAAGAATTTTATTCAAATTGCTGAGGACATAAAAGATAGATTGGTGATCATACTTAGAGCTTTATGTTAAAAGCCCTTAGGAATTCAGCAAACACATAACCTTTACAACTGATTGTATTTTCAGTTCCCCTAAACAAGAGTATGGAACCGTGGCCAATCATGGTTTCAAGTGCAGATAATATCTACATAAATCACACTGATTGTAGGGTAGGCCTTCAAGCCCAGGGAATGCCCTTGCAACTTCGTACCCAGGATCACTCCTATTCATGCTCCATATTGAGTTTTCTAGAGGTTCGGCGTCTCTTGCTTTTTATTTTAGGCACCAAATGGTGCTGTTCTTGGTTTATGACTTTTAAAGGCTGGGAGAAGGGTTAAGAGTGAAATTTCACAATGGAGAACATTATTTTAAGTTTATTCAATAGTTCTGTTACCATAATAATTCACTCAGAAGGGATGACTTTAGTATTTAGTGTTAAAAGGAACAGGCCCGGGGCAAGTACATGCCAGCACTGAGAAAGAGTGGTGAATTGAGACCTATTGTATTTTTTAAGCGATTTCAGGGCTGTCCAGGTATCCTGATTTAAAAGCTGCTTCTTGAATCAGGAAATTGTATCTTGTTCTGAGGTTTACTGTAATAAAGTACACAGTCCTAGGGGATGGTACTGCTGCTCCATGAATCACTTTACAAGCTGGCTGTCCTGACCCAAGCCACTTGATTTATTCATGCCATACCATAGTAGGAATGGCAAATATGTAAGCCACACATGGTTTCTGGGGTGGGATGGATCTCTACCTGGGAAATTGTCATAAATCCATGAAGTGAGATAGGGCAGAGCAAGCTGCAGCTCATGTCACATTCGAGAGATCTCCTCCTGCATTATAGGAATGTACAGTTATAGAGCTGGTTTTAAGTACAGCATTCTCCTTGGATGTTTTGTGTGCTGTGTTTTAGCCTACCCAGTCTTAGCTTCATTGCTTACAAATCTAAAAAATAGCTCTGAAATATTGTCTAGTCCTGTTGTCCCTAGTATTTTCTCTTGTATTTACATCTTTAAAGTGGAATTGACTTGAATATTTTAGATTGTTACCCGTAGGTTTTTCAAGAACCTTCCCCTACCCCCCTTTGGAAACTACAGCAGTATACCGCTTTAAGCCAATGATCAATCATCCTCTTTTGTATCTAAGCTTATGGTGGTGGTATTTCAATAAGATTAGGATTCTGTCTAATATTTGGAACTTGATTCCCCAGCACTAATAAAGGGATTCTATTAGATTTGCACTTAGGATTTATATGAGTAGCCAAATATTAGGCCAAAATGGACAACGTAATTTTTCATATTTTTTTATTTTTTATCCCCCCTCCATTTGGCAACCATCAGCTTGTTCTGTATATCTATAGGTAGTTCTGTTATGTTTTGTTTATTCATTTGTTTTTTTAGATTCCACATATAAATGAGATCAGATGGTCTTTGTCTTTCTAACTTATTTAATTTAGAATAAAACCCTCAGGTCCATCCATTTTATCACAAATGAAAAAATTTCATGCTATTTTATTGGCAACTAATATTGCATTGTGTATGTGTATTTGTGTGTGTGTGTGTGTCGAGGTCTGTCTGGAAAAAGTTCAGCCATTGTTACTATAACAAGAACAGTTTGTGTGACATCAGTGTAACCTGGCAGCCATGGAGAGTGGGCTGAAATGTGCATGCATGAACGATGACAACTTCACTGTACTAGTCAGTGGGGGCGGTAGATGCCATTGAGTGAGCATGTGTCTTCTGTGACCATTGCATTCAAAATGACTGAGCCAAGTAGAGCAACGAATCTGGATCAAATTTTGCATTAAGCTTGAACATTCCTCTGTGGAAACTATTCAGATGATTCAGAAGGCCACAGCCATGGGCAGGCAACTGGTGATTGGCAGCTTCATCACAACAGTGCACCCACTCATGCATCACGTCTTGTGCAGAGTTCTTTGGCAAACATCAAATCACCCAGGTGACTCAGCCCCACTACAGCCCAGATTTGGTGCCCTGCGACTTCTGGCTTTTCCCCAAACTAAAATCACTTTTGAAAGGGAAGAGAGTTCAGACCATCAATGAGATTCAGGAGAATATGTCCGGGCAGCTGATAGTGATTGGGAGAACTGTGAGGTCCCACAGTACCTACTTTGAAGGGGACTGAGGTATCATTATCCTATGTGCAATGTTTCTTATATCTTGTGTCTTCTTCAATAATTGTCTCTATTTTTCATATTACATGGCTGGATACCTTCTGGACAGACTGTATATATTCACATCATGTTTATCCATTCATCTGTTGATGAACGTGTAGGCTGCTTCTGTGTCTTGTCTGTTCCTAGTAATGCTTCAATGAACATAGGGGTACATGTATCTTTTCAAATTAGTATTATTGTTTTCTTTAGATAAATACCCAGAAGTGTATTTGCTGGATCATATGGTAGCTCTATTTTTAATTTTTTTTGAGGAATATCCATACTGTAATACATAGTGGCTGCACTAATTTACAGTCTCATCAACAGCATACCAGGGTTCCCTTCCCTTCACATCTTCATCAACACTTGTTTGTTGATTTATCAGTGTAGCCATTCTGGCAGCTGTAAAGTAATACCTCGTGCTTTTAATTTGCATTTTCCTGATGAAGAGTGATGTTAAGCATCTTTTGATGTCTTGGCCTTCTGTATGTCCTCTTGAAAGAAATGTCTCTTCAGGTCCTCTGCCCATTGTTTACTTGAATTGAGGTGGGAGGATTTTTGGTATTAAGTTGTATGAGTTCTTTATAAATTTTGGATATTACTCCTTTTTCTGATACACCGTTTGCAAATACCTTCTCTTCAGTAGGTTGTCTTTTTGTTCTGTCTTCTTTGTGCAAAAACTTTTCAGTTGAAAATAGTGTTTGTTTCCTTTGCTCAAAAAGATATACCCAAAGAAGTATTGCCACGAGCAGTGTCAAAGAGTTCATTGACTATGGTTTCTTCTAGGAGTTTTATGGTTTCAGGTCTAACATTTAAGTCTTTCATATACTTTGAGTTTGTTTTTTGTTTTTCGTATATGGTATAAGAAAGTGGTCCATTCAGTTTCATTTTTTTTGTATGCATCAGTCTAGTTTTGCCAGACCACTTAATGAAGAGACTGTCTTTACCCCATTACATATCCTTGCCTTTTGTCATAGGTTAATTGACCATATAAGCAAGGATTTATTTGTGTGCCGTCTATTCTGTTCCATCTGTTTTTATGCCAATACCATACTGTCTTGATTATTGTAGCTTTACAATATAGTTTGATATCAGGAATCTTGATACCTACCACTTTGTTCTTTCTCAAGATAGCTTTGGCTATTTGAGGTCTTTGTGGTGTTGTATAAATTTTATGTTTAGTTCTAATTCTGAATTCAGAATGCCATTGATATTTTGACAGGGATTGCATTGAATCTGTATATTACTTTAGGTAATATGGACGTTTTAACAATATTAATCTTTCCAATCCATGAGTGAGGTATATCCTTCCATTTATTTGTATTATGTTCAGTTTTTCTTCAGTGTCTTATAGTTTTCAGAGTACAGATCTTTCACCTCTTTAGTTTACTTATTGATATTTTATGCTTTTCAATGCAATTGTGAATGGGATCATTTTCTTCATTTCTTCTGATTGTTCATTATTGGTGTATAGAAAAACAACAGATTTCTGTATATTGACTTTTATATCTTGCAGCTTTACTGATGTCATTTATTAGTTCTGATAGTTTTTTTGGTAGAGCCTTTAGTGTCATCTGCAATAGCATGTCATCTGCAAATGGCGAGCATTTACTTACTCCTTCCAAACTGGATGTCTTTTCTTTTTTTATATTGTCTGATTGCTGTGGCTAGGACTTCCAATTTATGTTGAATAGAAGTGGTGATAGAGGACATCCTTGGCTTGTTTTTGACCTCAGAGGAAAGGCTTTCTTTCACCTTTTCACCATTGAGTGTGATATTAGATGGGGGTTGTCACGTAGGGCTTTTATTATGTTGAAATATATTTTGTATATATTCATTTTATTGAGCTTTATCATAAAATCTTGTAGAATTTTGTCAAATGCTTTCTCTGCATCTATTGAGATGATCATATGGTTTTTATATTTAATTTTGTTAATGTGATATGTCATGTTGATTGATTTATAGATGTTGAATCATCCTTGCATTTCTGGGATGAATCTTACTTGGTTGTGGCATACATCATTTTAATGTGTTGTAGAATCTGGTTTGCTTATATTGTGTTCAGAATTTTTGTATCTGTTGGTGGGAATGCAGATTGGTGCAGCCACTGTGGAAAGCAGTATGGAGACACCTCAAAAAATTAAAAATGGATCTGCCTTTTTACCCAGTGATCCCACCTCCAGGAATATATCCAAAGGAACCTGAAACACTAACTTAAAAGAACATAAGCACTCCTGTGTTCATTGCAGCGTTATTTACAGTGGCCAAGATATAGAAGCAGCCCAAGTGTCCATCAGTAGATGAGTGGATAAAACTACTATGGGACATGTACCCAGTGGAATACTACTCAGCCATAAAAAAGAAGAAAATTTTACCCTTGTGACAGTATGGATGGACCTGGAGCACGTTATGCTGAGTGAAATAAGCCAGTCAGAAAAAGACAAATACCATATGATTTTACTTATATGTGGAATCTAATGAACAAACTGAATTAACAAGAAAAATGAGGACAGACTCATAGATGGCGTGCAGGATGACAGCTGGTGGGGGGTAGATTGGGGTAGAGAAATCAAGCAAAAAGGAGAACAGACTCATGGACATGGACAACAATGTGGTGATTGCAAGGGGGGTGATAAGGGGACTAATTAGTAATGCAAAAAATACAATAAATAAAAGAAGAAAAAAGATAGAATATTTTCTTGGGTTTTTTTATTTTCCCTTTCACAAAAGGCTTTCAGTTTCCTTAACTCGCTACAGTAGTAGCAGAGATATGGTGTATTAAGGACTCCTGCTCTGCAGAGATAGCCATAGAACTACCATAGAAAAAATAGCCAAACTCAGCCAATCAGGAGCTGATAATAAGGCCCTTTGGCAGCTATGATACAGTCACAGGTCATTTCATTCTGCCTCATCTGAGTCAAGCAGGTACAATCCCAAATAGTGTAATGTTTTAATCCTTGTTAAATTTCCTATTAGTCTAATTATGAAAGAACGATTGAAGTTCCACATTTTTTGCTTGCATTTTTTATACTAATTTCTCAAGCTTACTTGGTTCTCCAAAATAATCAAGGCAGGAAGTCCAATGTTTGTCAGCTCTTTGTTTAATTGAGATTTTAAGAATATCCTTTACTCATGGTACAGTTTACAGATTGCTTTAAATAAAATATCTAGACATATTTGTTTATCCTAGAAATTTATCAGCAAATCAGCCCATCAGATGTCAGTTCCTATAGGTCACCTGTCTCTGTAAGACTTTTTCAGTGTACTTGGACTTAGGGAAGACCTAAATTAAGCCACAGTGCCTTGGTCAAACCTTTGGCAAATAATTGTTTAACACTAAGGAGAGGGAATAGTGTTTCCAAATACTTTACTCACAATTATGTAAAAGACTGATTTTATCTTAATGTGGCCTAATGAGATAGAAACTAAGGAGGTTAAAAGAGATAGCTTTCAGGATTGATTTTATAAAGTAATTTCTAAGAGTTATTAAAGCTAGTGTACATTGCTTTGTAATAGCTACAGTACCATGTCTTAAACTGTGTTTAAAAATAGGCTGGAGTGGAACTTGACAGGAATGTAACAGAACAAAATCAAGCAATGATTTTCATGGATGGATATGATGTCTGTAAGGTCTTCTGCTGTTCTTAGGATCTGTGGTTCTGGTTTTGCTCTCTCTGATCTTGGAAGACTTAATTTATGGTCCCTTTCCACTTTTTTTTTACTGATGTTTTTTCTCAACACTTTTCAATGTGGCTTTTGCTCCCAGGACTGAAACTGCTTTCCCAAAACAACATTCTAAAAGGGAAATCCAATGGAAATTTTGCATTCTTTGTCTTGACTTGTCTGCAAATGCTTTGAAGTATTTGATCACTTCCTATTTCTTAAAACTTTCTTTCCCTCACTTCCAAAATACCATTCTGTCTTTTCTTCTACCTCTAAGACTATCCCCCCTCAGGTCTTTATAGACTTTTCTTTTACCACTACGGTGTGCTTGCTTCTCCTCTGATCTTGGTGGTCTCATGCACTCCTGATATTTCAGCCACCTTCCATGCCAATCATTGCCATGCCCCCATCTTAGAGCCAGTCTCCAGGCCCCTCAGTACAACGGCCTACTCCATAGGTCCTCTCTCAATTTCTTAAGGTTGTTGTAAGGGTTACATTAATCTGTGTATAGTGCTTAGGAGAGTATGTGGCTCTAGAATAATTGTGCTGGAAATGTTGATCTTGGTGAATTTTTACCCACTTCATTCAAACTTTTATTCATTCTTTTGAGGAACCATTGGCTTATCCTTAAATCACTACTTTCCAAACTGTTTCCTTGGAATACCAGTATATGTCAAGTTGTGAATTGGCGTTCCACCCAGAAAACGAGGAAGTAGTGTTTCATGGTCAAGTAAGTTTGGAAAATGGTTTATAACAGAGTTCGCAAACTTTTTCTGTAAAAAGCCAGACAGTTAATATATTGGGCTTTGTGGCCCATTTAGTCTCTGTCACCCAATTTTCCTGTTGTAGTGCTAAAACAGCCATAGAAAATACATAAACAAATGAGTATGTTTGTGTTTGGTTGAAATGTTAGACACTGACATTTGAATTTCAAATAATTTTCACAAAATAGTATATATATTATGTCACAAAGTATTATTTTTCTTTACTTTTTTAAAACCATTTAAAAATATAAAAGCCATTCTTTGCTGGTGGGAAGTACAGGAATAGGTAGGTGGTGGAACAGATTTGGCCTGTGGGCAGTAGTTTGAGCTTTAAAATCCAGCCTCCTGTGAATGATGTATAACCGTGAAAAGCTCTTATAACTTGTACACCAGTGTGCAGTTAGGCCCAATGTTCCTCCTATTTGACCATAGAAATCTTTTTTTATGGGACATTTGTTAACATTTCTTGCCATACTTCTGTGGAATAACTTTTGAGAAATGCTGACCGAAAGAATAACTGTGCTACAGGTGAAAATTTTGGTTGTGGAACAGACTGGAAATAATAAGAAAAATTATCTTTATTACTGTTGCTTTGATCAGAGAATGGCAGTTTTGAAAGTGAGATTGCTGCTGTAAGGAAGGCAGCAATTAGGCACAGCAGCTGAGTCAGAGACTGGCTGAGTTAAAAGGGAACATGATAAAGTCATTGCTTTACTATTTTTCAACATATTTTCTTACTATATAATAACATTACTTTGCAGAAAAATGTCGTTTTTTTAAAAATCACTTTTATAATTATCTGCATTTCTCATTCTTTTATGCCCACTGTAACCATGACACATATATATATGAAAAATAAGTATAGTAATTATACTTTCTAAATCATGTCTGGCATTTGACAAACAGCTTGAATCTAAGGGAGCATGCAGAGAAGACAGGATCATCCCAGCTGACCATAATAATAATAATTCATTTACCAAATGCAAGCATAGTCACTTGCCCATTTCTACAGAATATACCAACAGATGTTTCATTCCAAACCTGTGTAGGAGTGGAGTTCTTATCATTTTTGCCAGCAGATTGATAGCAAATGAATGGAATTGTTGATATTGATACAGGGAGGTAATAAATTACAGAGATTGTTTTCATCTATTTTGGCTACCATGTGCTTTTGGTGACTGTCAAGATCTCAGCAGCCCCAGTGTTCTGAGTCCTCTCTTAGCACACCCAAGCAGTCATTCCTGTATATCCGTAAAACTTCCGTATGCTTCATATACAGCTTGAAGACTATCTTGGACATTTACTCTTTGGAACAATGCCTACCTTTATTTTTCAAGCAGAGTACCACATCTCCAAACATTAGATGTACAGTATAATGTTGGCTATTTTGTAAGATCAAGACACTTAGCCCTTGATTGTGCTGCAAAGTGGAGAATGAGTGTCATGATACCATTGGCATTCTCCTAGCAAATATCGTAGCGCATGGACTGGGAATGCAGTGCAAGCTAAAGAAAAGGCAAGTAAGGCGCCCCGTTAGCACATTGTGGACAGTTGGTATGGGCATGTTATCCATCTATGACTGGAAAAGGTTATAGAAACAGTGGGACAGTGACAGAGTGCACGAATTAATTGCTTACAGCATTCAATAATTCTTAAAAACAGACATCTAAATAAATGGAGCTATTCTGAAGTTTGAATTCTGAGAAACAATGTAAGAATATATTCTTTTCCTTTGGAAACATAGCCTTCCTAAGAAAAGAAGACACAATAAGTAATACATCCCAGTGATTTTCGGCCTTTTTCATCTCATAGCACACATTAATTACTAAAATTCTGCAGCACACCAAAAAAATTATTTTTTTCCCATCTGACAAAAAATAGGTATAATTTTGATTCATTCATACTAGACAGCTATTGTTGTGTTGGCTCTTATCATTGTTTTTTTATTTGACAATCTAAAAGAAAAGAGCTCAGCGCCCCTACCTAAATAGTCGAGTATTACGTTTTTAAAATTCTTGCAGCACATCGGTTGAAAATCACTGGTATAGCCCAGAAGTGTGATTATAACAATGACAGGTGTACCTTATTTTGAAGGGGCTACATCTTTATAAGTGAGGTTTGTATTCTGAAATTTTTCTGTTCATGTTGTACTATCATACATGAGGCAGAAAGGACATGCTATTGTGAAACAGTAATGACAAAATGAAAGAAAAGGCCTGTATAAATCTTTTTGTACACATTATCCCCAGATGTTACTATCAACCCACCACTTAGCTTCATCTCTCGAAGTT
Organism: Furipterus horrens; assembly: GCF_987537825.1. Lineage (NCBI taxonomy): Eukaryota > Metazoa > Chordata > Mammalia > Chiroptera > Furipteridae > Furipterus > Furipterus horrens. The sequence continues at coordinate 96,205,916 of NW_028327174.1, read as the reverse complement.
CATGCTGAACTGTCCCAATCCCACCCCGCCACCCCCAATCTCCAACACAAATCGGTGGGTTTAAGACATATACACTAGGGATTTTGATAGAATTTGAGTAAATCCCCAACAAAAACTCCCTTGGCTTGCCAGCTGTTGTTAAAGGCAGAGACTTAGAAAGCAGAAGATCCTAAGTTCACATGAGCGTCTTGTGGTGGCCCTTGCCCTGAAGATAGGAGGAAATTTGCCTGTGAATACATTGAGATACTTGCCTAAATTTTTTTTTTCAAATAATCTGTTGGCTAGAACCACACTACAAAAGTCATTTCTGCATGATATTTCTGAGTCAAACAACGGTCAATATTATTAGCATCTGCAATATCAGAAATTTAAAAGTTTAAAATAACCAGTCATTTTCACTATGGGATTGGTAGGTTTTGTAATTACTTATTGAATTAGGAAAAGTAAATACAGATGATAAAACCCCAGTCTTGGCAGGGATGTGGGGAATCAGGAATACCTAATACCTTACTCTTAGTCTTCAAAATTAGTTTTATCTTTCTGTAAAGTACTGGGTCTCAAAATTACATGGAGAGATTCTTCAAAATAAAGATGCTCATCTGCTGAAATTCAAATTCAATAGGTCAGGAGTAAAACACAGCTTTCCATTTTTAATAATTTCTTTTATGTTTGAGAATACTGTTTGTAAAGCAGGTCTGTTTGGGGGGGGCAGGGAGTTTGGTAAGTTATACAACTTGCCACAGCTATTGACCTAATTATTTTTTTAACTTACTGATTTTTTTTTTAGAGACAGAGGAAGGGTGAAAGAGAAAAGAGAGAGAAAAAAAAACAGATTTGCTTTTTTACTTATTTATGCATTCATTGGTTGCTTCTTGTATGTGCCTGGATGGGGGATTGAACCCGCAACTTGGGCGGATTCAGATGACATTCTAACCAACGGAGCTACCCTGCCAGGGCCGACCTAATTACTCTTGAGCACTTCTTGTGTTCCACAGGTGAACCTACTTCCCTTTCGTAGGTATTTCCTTCAGTAGCTACTTTGGATTGATTTTCATGTGCTGAGAATATCCTTATCCATTTTCTCTTTTTATATTATAGTTTTTGTCACAACATAAATCTTCTTATATCATTAAACATAGGGTTTGTCTCTGACTTTTGTTGCCCAAGTGTTTGGGAGTGATTTTCTAAAGGAGAAGGGAGGTGATGGGTCTTTGTTCTGCCATCTGGGAATCAGGAATCTAAAACTGTCATTAGTACTATATTAGAGTTCTAAAAAATGTTTGACCAGGAGGGGAAAAGAAAGATGTAGGAACTTTAGGAGAAAGTAGTATCAGTGGAAGCCTTTTCTTTTCTTTTAAGATGAGTATCTAATTGCAGCATGTTGAGGGCCTGGACAATCAACCAAATAAAACACATGGTCTTTAGATTTATGAGTTTTCTCTGGAAATAGGTGGTCACTTAAGTAGAATTTGGGGATCACTTCTACACTGAACCAGAAATGGAGACAACTCACTCTAATAAACTAGGACTGTACAGAGAATATAGTCTAAGCCTCTTATGAAGATAATATTGTTTTCCATTCTGGTATAATGTTTCCCCAGAAATTGTAGCTCCTTGCATAATATATTGAAGGAGCAATCGGTCTCTACATATTTGGATATCACAAAAGATACATCACTAGAATCTTCAAACATGGAGAATATATATAGGTGCATTTTACATACAATTTGATAGCTGACTAGTTTTATCATTCTAGATTTCTCTTAAAGAAAAGTACTATGTGCCATTATTTTACAAATTAACATGAAGCCTGTAAATTTTTAGTGAATTTATAAAACATGATTATATAAGCATTCAATTTCAAATACCCAGTTGGAGGAAGAGGGGTAAATGAACCTGGGAGGCATCCCTTCATTTATACTTCTTTTATGTCTTCCTTGGTTGGCCAAAAAGTCTATTTAGTTTTTTTCCATAAAGTAAAAGATACATCTTTCATTTTCATCAGTAACTTGATTGATTTGGATATTTTGAGTATGTCGGCTATCTCCTGCTCTTGGCTTCTAGTGGGTAGAGGCCAGGGGTGCTGCTAAACATCTTCCAATGCATAAGACAGGCCCACAGCAAAGAATTAATTGGCCAAAATGTCAGTAGTACCAAGAAACTTTGCAAACCAGTTTTGACACATTCAATCGGTCACAGCACCTTCTCCATACACTGCACAAATCATTTTTTGCATTTCAGTTGTGTTTTTACCTTTATTGAAATAATAAAGCATAATATGCCATAACATTGCAGATTTTCTCCATCTTAAATATTCAAACGGTTGCACAGAAATTCACCAATTTTGTTAAGTATTTTTTAAATGCACACTGATATGACAGCTTTCACAATATAGTCTAACATAATTGTTTCAAGTGAAGTTAAAGACCACTAAGCACTACTAGAACCATCTTATGGGAAAAAAACTAAATGAACTTTTTGGCCAACCGATTCATTTCTCTTAAACACATACATACACACATATTTAGGAGTTTCTTAAATAGTTAACCATCATCATTCCGACATTGATTACATCTATTATTGACTAGTGTTAGAAAGCTAATATGTTTTTCTCAGGGATTCAGGAATTATCAAAAAATTTTGAGCTCCATTTGCTTTGGATATTTACCTCTTATTTCTGAAATTTGCTCAGAAGGGGAAGGAGGACAAAGGAGGTGGTCTTACTGTTTCTTGAAGCTCAAATTCCACAGCAGAATACTTTTAGAGACATCTTGATTCTATTAGAATTTGCAGGTTAAAGGGCAGGTTCAACTGTCCTGGTATTTGAAGCACCAGGAATGAAGTGAACAGACAACTTTAATGACTTAAAGTTGGATTTCTGCTACTACGTACTCATCTTGCAGGTAATATGGCATGTTAGTCATTCAGTTGGGGTTTTCTAATCACTTTGAAAGGTTCAGTGTCTACATTTTCAATTTGGTTTTTAACTGAGGAAAAGACACTAACAGAACAAAATAAGTAATTTGACAGGAGGAGCATTGAAGCATTTATTTATCTATCTATCTATCTATCTATCTATTTATTTATTTATTTTTAGAGAGAGGGAAAGGAGAAAGAGAGGGAGAGAAACACCATTGTGTGGTTGCCTCTCACATGGCCCCAACTGGGGACCTGATGTGCAACCTAGTCATGTGCCCTGACTGGGAATCGAACCAGCAACACTTGGTTCACAGGCCAACGCTAAAACTTTTATTTTGCTCTGGGTTTGTGGCATCCATATATTTTATTTGCTTGTGTTATTCCCTAGGGGCTCATGGGAAATGAAGTCAGAATGTGCTCCACTGACCACTCTTCCTTTTCTGTGGACAGCCTTATAGTTAGTGAATTTTTGAAAGTCAATTGTTAATCCCCATCAAGGTTCATTTTCTTCAAACCATATTAGAATTAGAGTAGGTGAATTCCAGATCTCAAGCAATTGACTCTGATTTCAAAAGGAACTATTTCTGGTATTTTTTATTTTCTTTTTCAAATATTTTATTTATTTATTTTTATAGGAGGGGAAGGGAGAAGGAGAAACATCAATGTGAGAAAGAAACATTGATCAGTTACCTCTCATACATGCTTCAACCAGGGACTGAACCCACAACCCAGGCATGTGTCCTGAGCAGAAATCAAACTGACAGCCTTTCACTTTGCAGGACAGTGCCCAACCAGCTGAACCACACTAGTCAGGACTGTTTTCTTTCTCACAGTTTTCTGTATCTTTCAGTTTTTCTTCAATGAATGCATATTAATTTTATCAAAAAAATATCTTTTTTCAAAGAGAATTATATTGAGTAGGTAGGTAGCTACTAAAATAAGATTTTTCTTTTTTTTTTTTTTGCAGTTTGGTTTTTTTCACTCTGAATTCTTTCCCATCTATATCCTTAACAAAGTTTTTTAGTTTACACACTTTTGAATGCTGTGTTTAAAATTTAACCACATAAGATCAACTATACTGTATGGTCTTTTGTATCAGATGTATTAAGGGAACAACAATTTTTCTTATTCCCCAAAAGTTACATGGCTGTTACTACTTATTAGCTTTTATATTCTTGCCTAACTTTATTTTTTCCAAGTGGTTGTTCTCCCTTACAGAGTCCATTCCAAATTTACCAAAATTATGGACCAAAAGAAAAAAAGAAAGAGAAGAAAAAAAACTTATCTCCATCACTTTCCCAAAACAAAAGAAAAAGCTAATATACCCATAAAAGTTACTGACATCAGCCAGAGTTTACATGACTGTAGCGCTAGCAGTGAAAATGGCACCAGGTGTTAAGACCGTGGTTCAGCGACCGCTGTACATGAGTTCTGGTTAAGAAAGAATTCAGAATCTAGACTCAAACTATAAGAAAAAGTTTATTTAGAAAGTCACAGAGGTAGAAGAAGTGAGCCATAGAAGAAATGGGTTCAGGAAACAAGTTACAGAGGCCAAAGAAAAGGTGCTTGGCACTTAGGAGAAAGAGAGGCAAGGAAAATACACCTGGGGGTAAGGAGTGGGGAAACGCTTGTGTGTTCTCCATAAGGAGAGGACCAGACTAGATCTTTCATAAGGGCTTATAAGGGTGGGGATTTTAGTGGAATTCTCAGGGGAGAATCTCAATAGAATATTCATCAGCTTTCCAGGTGTGTCCTTTCAGGATTGTAGTCTTTACTGATTGGTCAGTGCCAGGGCAGGGCATCATTATTCAATGCAGCTGGTCCTGATGTCAGCCAGGAATCATTGCTTGTCTGGTTTTGCTGCTTTTCTGGGTCTGGAGCTGAAACACAACTGAGGCCCAGCTGATACCCCAAAGGGTTGATGCTTGAGGCAGTGGTCATGCAAGGGCCTGCCTGGGAGTTGAATGAAGTCACTCTTTAGCCCTTTGTTCCTCCTCCAAGGGTGTCTACTGCGTGAGTAGCCACATGCCAGGGGAGGAAGGGTCAGGGGAGGGTCCTAACCACATGACCAGCAATATAAAAGGTCGGGGCCTACTGCATGGCCAGTGATATGCTAGGGGAAGAAAGATCCCCCTGGGGGCAAGGTCCTTGCTTTCCCAATTTCACCCATTGGTAGGCCTCGGGGCTTCCCGCCCTGGTGACCTTCTGTGCCGGGCCCATTGTTCTTGCTCTACTCGTGTCTAGCTGCCCACCGAAAGTGCAATGTGTCATCAAAACATTTTTTTTTAAGATTTTATTTATTTATCTTTATAGAGAGGGGACAGGAGGGAGAAAGGGAGAAAAACATCAATGTGTGGTTGTCTCTTGTGTGTCCCCAACTGGGAACCTGGCCCGCAACCCAGGCATGTGCACTGACTGGGAATTGAACTGGCAACACTTTGATTCACAGGCACTCAGTCCACTGAGCCACACCGGCCAGGGCTGTAATCAAAACATTTTATTCCCTTGACTATATATCGCTCTCTTTAGGCACATACACAAGTAGACATAAATGTGAAGGGTATGCTTTTGAAATGGGAAGGATACTGATATGTTAATCTATTAGGGGATTTTTGGAGGGTGAGAGGCTTAGGTATGGGAAAGTATGATTCTGCATAGTTCATAGTATATTATCAATGCTTAATAAAAGATAAATAGATGTAAAATTTCTTTTTTAAGTATATTTTATTGATTATGTTGTTACAGTAGTCCCTATTTTTTTCCCCTTTGCTCCCCTCTGCCCAGTATCCCCCTTCCCTCCAGCAATCCCAGCCCCCTTAGTTCATGTCCATGGGTTGTGCATATAAGTTCTTTGGCTTCACCCTTTCCTATATTGTTCTTAACTTCCCCCCATTTTGTACCAACTGATTATGCTTCTTAATCCCAGTACCATTTCCCCATTTCTCCCCCATCCCCCTCCCAGCTGATAACCCTCCAAATGATCCCCATACCTATGACTCTGTTCCTATTCTGGTTTGCTAGTTGGATTTTGTTTTTATTTTTTAGATTCAGTTGTTGATAGTAGTGAGTTTGTTGTAATTTTAGTGTTCATAGTTTTGGTTTTCTTTTTCTTAAATAAGTCCCTTTAACATTTCATATAATAATGGCTTGGTGACGATGAACTCTTTTAGCTTCACCTTGTCTGGGAGCACTTCATCTGCCCTTTCATTCTAAATGATAGCTTTGCTGGATAGAATAATCTTGGTTGTAGGTCCTTGCTTTTCATCACTTTGAATGCTTCTTGCCAGTCTCTTCTTGCCTGCAAAGTTTCTTTAGAGAAATCAGCTGATAGTCTTATAGGCATCCCTTTGTAGGTAACTCTCTGCCCTTTCTCTTGCTGCTTTTAAGATTCTCTCTTTATCCTGAACCTTTGGCATTTTAATTATGATGTGTCCTGGTGTGGTCCTTTTTGGGTCTAGCTTCTTTGGGACTCTGTGCTTCCTGGACTTGTATGTCTATTTTCTTCACCAAATTTGGGAAGTTTTCCTTCATTATTTTTTCACATAAGCTTTCAATTTCTTGCTCTTCCTCTTTTCCTTCTGGCACCCCTATGATTTGGATGTTGGCACATTTAAAGTTGTCCCAGAGGTTCCTAAGCCTCCTCATATTTTTCAATTCTTATTTCCTCATTCTATACTGGTTGACTGTTTTTTTTATTCCTTATGTTCCAAATCATTGATTGAACCCCTGTTTCCTTCTCTTCACCATTGGTTTTGTGGGGGATTTTCCTTCATTCCACTTAGCATAGCCTTCACTTCTTCCCTTATGCGTTTGCCGTACTCACGCATATCTGTCAAGCTTGTGAGCATCTTTATCATCAGTGTTTTGAACTCTTCATGTGTTAGGTTGGCTGTCTCCTCATCGCTTAGTTCTCCCACTGGAACCTTGATCCGTTCCCTCTTTTGGGCCATACTTCTCTGTCTCCTCATCTTGACAGGTTCCTGTGTTTGTTTGCCTCTATGTCTTAGGTGGTACTGTCACACCTGTGACATTGTAAGGGGCAGAGCCTTAGGAGTTCATTAGTACAGGGAGACCTGTTTCACCACCTTGTGGTGCTGTTAGGAGGGGAGGGGTCCGAGAGGGAATAGTACCGCTTGCTCAGCACTTGCCCCCTTTCCAGGCACTTCTCCCACTTCCATATGGGACTGGTATCTCTCTAGCTGTTGTCCTGGCCATCGTTCCCAGAGTGGGTGGGTCTGCAGATGTTCTAGGACCATGGGGGCGCCCTTTAAAGAAGCAGAGTCTACTGAGAGATTGGCAGTTTCTTCCTCTGCCCCAAACCCCACTGGTTTTCACAGAGCAAGGAGGCTTTATTTTCCCCAGTGCTGGGACCATGAGCTGCACAGTCTGGTCTGGGGCTGGGGACACTCCCCAGGTGTTCCTCCCGAGTTTTTGTAATGTATGACTGCACTTTCCACTGGCCCACTGCTGCCGCCATTGCCACCACCACACTGCATCCTCTTCTCCTTCGCTCTACCCCTCCTTCCTGTCTGGATGAGTATTTCTTTAAATTTTTGTTTGTTGGACTTCATGCAGCTCAATTTTCTGGAACTTCTGGTTGTCTCTAGTTTTGAAGTAGCTGTATTTCTTAGTTGTGGAGGGAGATGCAGCATGTCTGTCTAGGCCTCTGTCTTGGCCAGAAGTTCATAAAATTTCTATTCGGATTATATATAAAACATAAAAGACTACAAATTATGTAGCTTATTAAGGAGATATTATTCCAGTGGCTCAGCCTCCAGTGCCACAACCTGTATTTAAAATTTTAAAATCTGAATTGTCACCTGTTGCAGTTTGGAAATGTGACATTTTACTGCAGAGATTAACTGTACCACACTTGCTGGCCAAGTATATCATTTGTAAAAGAATTTGGAATTCAGTCAAGAAGCTTCAACAATATAGAATAATTTTTACTATTTTATATTATGATGCTTCCCTTAAGCATAGAATGGAACTGAGATCCCATCACCTTTGCACATGCGTTCAGCAAAGGTGCTTATGGCTCAGTCTGATTAAATAGGATAAACTGTCTTTACTCATCTTTTGTTTGCCTGCTGCTTAATGTGTAATTCTGACAGTCACTGCACAGAAATGCAGCACCCTAATTGAGAAAGCACATTTCTCATTTCAACTGTGGCAGTCGTTGAGCTTCCTGGAAAGGAACAGATGATTACAATCAGCAGGAAACTGCGTTGTGACACCATCTTGAACTCCTTCACCTTTAAGCTCATTTCACCACTTAACATATTTTTTTCAAGTGGTCAGTGGATATATTTAGACTTATCATTATCCTTTTGGTGTTGAGTAAAGCTTCATGAAATATACCATCTGCCATATCTTAGAATTATATAGTGTGTGGTGACAGTGGAAAAGTTATACTGAAGTCATTGAGGATCTTCTTTCCTTCCAACAGCAAAGAATAAACAAATCTTCATTTCCATAATGTAAACTAATCTACATCCTCCATTTATTCAGAGTTCCCCAGATCTACCCATCCAGAACACAGAATATCCTTGTCAGAGTATTCAAAAGATAGTCTTCCAATTTGTGGCTAACTAAACCTCTTCCATATGACTGCTAATGAAGCATAATTGTCTTAACAAAGACAGAAGCAAAGTTAAACTTGGGTAGTGCATTCTCAGATTCAGCATTTCCTTGTGTCAGAAGCCGTGGTCACTTATATAGCTCCTGTAAATCAAATGTCTTCTCACAGATGACTTACATGAAAGATGACCTATTGAATGTGTTTTAGACAATGAGACTAATTGCTCACTACCTTCAATGTGATTATTTTGTAAATTCCTCATATTCACTCCCTACTAAATCCCCTCTTCTTCTCCTTCTGGATATTAACCAAAAAGTAGTTAGCTAAACCACAGGGAATCTGTAAAGTTTAAATTATTGTTTCAAAGCATGCAGATCATTGCCAAATAAAGCCATGACTAAAACTTAATTTGCACTAATGACATAAAAAGAATTATAGACATTCAGAATGCCCCAGAAACAGATGGCTGATTTTCTAAATCCTGTTTACTAACATTTACAATTTGTTATACACTCTATACATAAAAATATTTTCAGTTTCACTTATGCCTTATTTTACATGAAAACAACTGAAATAGATAATCAAAAAATGAGCTAAATGGGTAAAGTATAGAGATGATAAGATTACAGTAGTCCCTCTATATCACGGTTCACTTATTGCGGCCTCACTGTATCACGAGATTTTTTAAAATATATTTAATTATTTATCACGGATTTTTTGCTTTATCGCAGGATTTTGCGGTACTGTATACATATGTTGTTAAAGTTACGTAGGTTTAAGAGTGTAGAATATGTTTAAGAACATAAGTAGTGTTTATAAAAGTATGGAAACGGTTAATAAGGGAGTGGGAAAGGTTAATAAGGGACTGGGAATGGTTTATAAGTGTGTGGGAAAGGTTTATAAAGCCTTAAAATATATATAAATACTAAAATGAATGTAAGGTTCCTATTTTGCAGATTTTCATCTATCACGATGAGAGGGGTCTAGAACGTAATACCTGTGATAAGTGAGGGAATACTGTATTCTTGCTTTAAAAAATTATTAGCTTTGTTTACTTTTCAAATTTAAATATATGTAGGAACTCTATTGAGATGCTTGTATAACCACATGATGAAGATACTTAGAATAAGAAAAACCTGAATGGGATTCCTGGCTGCATCCTTTACTTCAGCTGTGAACATGGGCAAGCTATATAAACTCACTAAGCCTTAGTTTCATCACCCATAAAATGTGTGTAATAACAATAGGAACTTCAAAGAATTGTTTGAGGATTAAGTGAAAGCCTTGGCATTTTCTTTCTTTTGCAGGCAAGAAGCTCTTCTGGCTGCCATTAGTGAAAAAGATGCCAATATAGCTCTTTTGGAGCTTTCATCCTCTAAGAAAAAGACTCAGGAGGAAGTGGCTGCACTAAAGCGGGAGAAGGATCGTCTGGTGCAGCAGCTCAAGCAACAGGTATAATTAAATGCCAGAGGGTTTCTGGGGACCAGCTTTCACACCATTTCCTACCCATGTCCTTGCCAGTTTGTGTTTAAGTGTCTCATATTAGACATCTGATCTTTGTATTTACTTAATTTTCTTTCTTTTTTTTTTTTTTAAGGACTTTTATGTCTTTTGTGGTGGTTGTTGACACTTATTATAGATGTTCCCATTTTTCCCCCTTTGCCCACCTCCACCCAGTCCTGTCCCACCTTCCCTCTGGCCATCGCCACACTGTTGTCTGTGACTATGTGTCATGCATGTACGTTCTTTGACTAATTCCTTCACCTTCTTTCATCCAGTCCCCCCTCCCCTCTGGCAAGCTGTCAGTCTGGTCCATGTGTCCTTGTTTAAATTAATTTATTGGGATGACATTGGTTAATACAATTATATAGGTTGCAAGGGTACAATGCTATGATGCATTATCTGTATATTGAATTGTGTATATACTGTATATTGCATAGTTAATCTTAATAAGCAGAGTTTTCATCTTTACAAATCTCTGGCTATGTCTAGAAAATGCAGAGAATTTTTGGTAAGAGGACTAGTTTAGAAAATGTCACAAGTCTTCTGTGGATGAAATTAGTGTAATTATGATCATTTGAGATGAAAAAGGCTTAATTTTTATAACCAATTAGATTCCTACTATAGAAGGCACTAAGTATATTTTATTTAAATGTTTTTCAGTTATTCAGGGCTGGGTAAGCTCTAAAGGTAAAAGCAAAGTTTTGCCCTTTTCCAAATTTAATGATTTATTAATTTCTGTAAGGCCTTTGATCATGAAAATAAAAGCTAAATTTTGTCCTTTGATGTTTACACGTTGGTGTAAAAATACTTAATGGACAGAATTTATGCACTTAAAAATGGGTAAAATGGGCCCTGGTCGGTATGGCTCAGTTGCTTGGAGCATCGTCCCATTCAAAAAGAAGCAACTGATCGATATTTCTCACATCGATGTTTCTCTCCTCCTTTTTCCCTCCCTTCCCCTCTCTAAAATCAATAGGCATGTTCTTGGGTAAGGATAAAAAATAAAATAGGTAAAATGGTAAAGTTTATGTTATGTATATCTTATCATGATTTAAAAACGGGGGGACGATTCTTCTTTGAAAATAAAGACAAAGATGAATTTTTAAACCTGAGTCCCTTCTGCATCTAAATTTAATGCTCTTTACTGGCCATTCCCATCTTCCAGCATCATCCCCTGCGTTCTCAGTCCCATTTTCTGTGTACTTTGGCTGCCCAGATTTGCTCTTCTGTCTGGAGTAATCAGACTAAGAAAGAGGTTTTCAAGGGAAGGAATTTCTTTTTTTCTATTTTGGGTAATCAGTCATCAATTGATAGCATTTTTGGCATAATATTTAATGTTCACATTAGCAAGAATCCATATTTATACAATTAAGATATTTTCTCTGTAGACTAATGTTAAAACTGCTTAAAAGTAGACTTTATGTTTATTTATGTGTCTGACTTTGGTGAGAAAATACCAAAAGATGTCCTTTTTCCATAGTATAGATGGATGACCAACAGAAACAACCAACCCATTGCTCATTACAAGTGAAAGAAACCTTTTCAATGTCCTAAAATAATGTGTCACAAGAAGAGGACATCATCCAATATTTGGATGCCTGTTACATAAAGCAGAAAGAATGTGCTTATTATAAAAGACATCTGTCCAAAAGTTCAAGACTGAAATTTGGTTTATAAAAGATGATAATGTGAGTGGAGTGCTCATTGCCCTGGACTAAGGGGTGGGGAATGTAGGGAGATGCTGGTCAAAGGGTACAGAGTGTCAGTTACACAGATGAAAAAGTTCTAGAGGTCTGAAGGACAGCACGGTGGCTACAGTTAATATACAGTATTGTATATTTGACATTTACTAGGAGAGTAGATTTTAAGTGGTCTCACCACAAAAAAAATAAAAGGTATTTTAGGTGATGAAAATGTCAGCTTCATTGTGATAATCATTTCACAATGTATACATACAGTATTAAAATACCGCATTGTGCACTTTCAATATATACAACTTGTATTTGTCGATTATACCTCAGTAAAGGGGGGCAGCTGATAATATAAAATATGAGGATATTACTGAGGAAAAGCTTTCACTCGTTTGTGAGTATATATACTTAGCAATATTAGCTCTCTTAAGTAGTAGTTAGGCCTGAAAATACAGACTTATGATATAAGGAGTTCATGGTCCCTCCACCTTAAGAACAAAATAGAATAAAATGTCTAGCAGACTAGAATACTGTATCTCATTCACAGTGGCTTTTGATTACTTGCCTAGTAAGACTGTATGTTTTCATTAGGTGAGAATTAATAACATTAATTAATCCATGAATTTATAATGTTAAAAATGAGTTGCTGAAAAATTCCTAACATCTTACATCTAACTATATGCCTTGAATATTCTGTATTGATGTGACCTGTGTATGGAGAAAAATGATGTAGTTCTTAGGAGTCTTTCCTAACTGTTTTTCTGTCTCCATTCCATGTCAAGTTTCACATATCTGCCCTCTCAGAAACTGTCTGGGAGTATTTCATTTATTTCTCATGACTGAGAAGTATTCCATTATATATGAAACGGGCAAACACGTTGAAAAAGTCCTCAAAAAAATCACTGAAGTCAAACGCAGCCTCTCACAACAACGCAAGCTGGTACACTGGTAAAGATGGGTTCCTAGAACACTCACCTAGTGGGGCAAGGCTGTACTACAAGGGGCCTGCCCTCCGGTAGATAATTCTGGTTTTGGGGGGTCCCTCCTCGTAATTCAGTTTCTTTTATGTCTTTAGAGATGGCAGTACTCTCTCAGGACTAAACATGCTTCACATTATGTCTACTCTGAGCAGTCTGCAAATCACTCCTAAAAGCAACACCTAGCTAGCAGCCAGCCTCCCATAAACTTTGACCTCCCTGAGTATATTGAGACTGTTCAAATTCAGAATGATTACAGAGGAGACTTTGATCCCCTGGATCCTTACCTATGGATGGTGAAGAGATGTTCTAACCCTGCTATCCAGGAAGTAGCCTGTCTGGCCAGTCTGCTTGACCTTTACCTGGGGTTAAGAGAATCATCTGCTTAAGTTCTGAAATCGCTAAACCTTCATCACCTGTGAACATGACATACACAAAATAGTGAGCAGTTACCATCTTTATCTGAGAGCAATCAGTCAGAATAGTTTCAGGGTATTGGTTCAACATTTGTTCTTAAAGAATAGTGACCACCCACTTGAGATTCAGACTGCATTAATTTGAGTGCTTTTCAAAAATGGGTTTTTTTTTGTTTTTTTGTTTTTTTGAAGAAAACAAAATAGAAAATTATTATACTTTTAAAAAACAATCTGGGCTGCTCTGCCTATGGAGTAAACATCTCTATGCAAAAGATTGCTGATTTGATTCCCGGTCTAGGTTCCATCCCTGGTAAGGGCACACAGGAGAGGCAACTGATTAATGTTTCTCTCACATATCAGTGTTTCTTTCTCTCTCTTTCCCATTTTCTTCCCCTCTCTCTGAAAGTAAATAAATTAAATATTTTTTTAACTAATTAATTAAAAATAATCTGAAGTAATCCCCTCTGAAATACTATTTTTTCATGATCGAAGATTACCCTGGAAACTTAGCACTATATGATGGCATTCATATGAACTTTTCAACACTTGAGTTCCATAGGCAAATGCTATACTTTTTCAAGAATTTATTGGAGTGACATTGGTTAATAAAATTATATATGTTTCAGGTATGGAGTTTCATCATACATTAACTCTATATTGTATTGTGTCTTCACCACCCCAAGTCCAGTCTCCTTCAATCATCAGTACTCTGCTTTCTTTAAGAAGATAATGCAAAGTTAGGTCTAAGTAAGATGAAGTAGATAATTTAATTAACTTATAATGAAAAGTCCAAAATTTTGATTGGTTGCTCTTTTAAAAAATCAATAGCTTCTTCTGAATTACATCACATACAATTTTTTAGGCTTTAACCTTTTCTCAAATATTAATTTCTCATAGTCATTATTATGAAAAGTATTGTCAGCATTAAAGCTATGAATCTCTACCTTTTCCTCTAGGATCTCAACTATGCTCATTGATGAGGTATTAAGACATCTCTCGGGAAATCTATGATGATATTGACACCAAAAATTCAGTTTTAAAAAGATTTTTTATAAAATCAGGAAAGCCTCACATCTTTTATTTACATACTTTTGGGTATCTGTAATGTTGAGCATTCTGTCATCCATTTCTAGCAAGATGTCCTGTAAGGAACACATTATTAGTGTGGTTCCACTTCATAGAAGGTAATATCAAGGCATTAATTGCTTATTGTAGTCTAGCTTAGGATACACTCACTCATCTGTAAAGCCACATTTATACATTCAGACTTCCTCATCCCTGTTAGAATGCTGGTTACTGGTAATGACAGTAGTCAGTGCCCTGTCCACATATCTCACTCAGGCTTGTTCTCTTTGCTTCCTTTATTTGGGGTTATTTTACTCCCTTGTTTTTAGTGAGTAGAATGTGTATATAGGTTAATACCTTTCTTATTTTGACATTAGGCCTTTATTCTCACATGGTATATGGCTGACCCTTGGCTCACCTTTAAACACAAATATGGTCATCTGTCTTTTCCTCATAACATTGACTTCTACTGTCTGTTTTGGTAGCCTGATATGCTAAATGAAGTTATGGTTGAAAAGGCACTTTTATCATAACCATTCTGAGCACTTGGAACTTTCCAAATCTTCCTTTGGACTAAGATTTCTCATGCTTATTCATGGCCCAAAGGAGAATAAATTTTTGGAAGTTCATTAAATTCCCTTTGGTTGGTACAAAGGGTTACAAAAACAAAATGTTATTCCATGTTACAACTCCAACTTTGGTACACATGTTTTGTTTTGTTTCTTATCATAGTTTCTATGAAAGAAAATGCAATTTTAATATTCATTCTAAGCAAGCTAAGTTCAAATCATTTTATTTTGTTTGAAATGTCTTTCTCTACCTATCTCATAGTTTTGAGTAAAGAATGTAAATCTATTGTTTTGTGTATAAAAATGTGATTTTCTCTCACTGATGGGGAACTTATTACTTATTAGGAAGAACTTGCTCAACATTGTTCTAAAGAATGAAAGTATGGGTCATATACATTTTTTTTAATACTCAGATTTAGGTTTCAAATCCTTAGCCTCAGGCTCTGACCCACCTGTTTAGGACTACCAAGTTGAAGCTCAGTAAATTATTGGATTCTTACCAACTTATTGTTGTTTCTGAACAAAGCTAAAATAGTGTGAGGATGTTACTTATTATCTAATATGACCCAATTTAATGGAAGTCAGCATTTTGGACTTATCGTTCTCTTTGCCTAAAAGAAAAAAAAGTTATATGAAAAAATCCTTTTAACTAGTCAACAAAATAGACATTTCAGTATGCTACTTGTTCCTCTAAAGCCTTTTCCTTATGAATGAAATTCTTTATGGAAGCTTGTTGCCAACAGAAATGGAGGATCAGCCTTTAAAGCCACATACATAATGTAAAGTCTTAGGTTGCCATTATTCTCTATTATAATGGTGAGCCCGAGAAAGCCATATCTAGTCGGTTTCATTTGCAGTCTTCCATTCCCTTTTCCTTCCCTACTTTCTGAATCAACGGAGGACTAAATATTCTTATGGAGGCAGGAATTTAAGACCCAAATATTTAAGGAATATGAATGTAGAGTCTACTTTGTTGACTGTTTTATTATTACATTTTGACCTTAAGATGACATCCTGAAATAAACTGCATAGTTAAGGTAGTCTATACCTATGATTTCCAGTGGAGACTTCATAGTTTTGACAAATAAACTATCAAAGCGAAGTGCATCACCAAGGATGATTATTTCAGGTCAAGTATTGACTAATTTAGTTAATATGTTGTGTGATACTTTGGCCCAATTTTTTCAATTGCCATTTGTTATAATACATGTAGGGAAGTTTGTAAAAAATACTACATTTAGGCTTTGTTTATGAAGTCCCATAAACGTAAAAGGACCAAGTCAATCTGTCCTTGGGGTGACCTCATCTGTCCATTTTCTCTTCAAATGTAAGAAGGAAGAAGGAACCAGGATACAACTTCAAAGCTCTGACTGGAAGTCTCCTTAACTAGATCACTTAGTTTATTAGATATATTTTTTTACTTTTCACATAACAGCAGGCGATGTTGGCAAAAGTTCTGGCACTACATGACACTGCCCTTTAGGACCCCACTAGCAGCTTCCTCAAAGCCCGCATATCTACTAACAGTCTATTTAAGGCACATTTGGTTTTCAGTAACTGTCCTCAAATCTTTCCAGTTCTTCCAGCTTCTACCCACTACCTAATTCCAAAGCCACTCTCACATTTTACATTTTGTTACAGCAATACCTCATCCCCCGTTACCAAAATCTATTAGTTATCTATTATTGGATAAATATTACCTTAAATTTAGTATCTTAAAACAACAAACACCATCTTACACACTCAGGAACCTGGGAGCAGCTCAGCTAGTTGCTCTGACTCAGGGTCTCTTACAAGTTTGCAGTCAGGCCCGTGTCCAGGTTTACATTCATCTGAACACTTGACTGGGGCTGCAGGAATCACTTCAGAATTCTCTCATGTGGCTCTTGGCCCTACGCCATTTAGGTTTCTCTAGAGGATTACTTAGGACATGGCAGCTGGCTTCTCCCTGAGCATAGGATTCGAGAGAGAGAAAGACAGCCACCAAGATGGAAGCTGCAATGTGCTTTATAATGTAGTTTGAGAAGTGATGTACCATTACACCTGCCTTATTTGACTGATCACATAGACCAGTCCTCCACAGTATGGGAGGAAACAACACAATGGCTGAATAACTGGAGATGGGGATAATTGCAGGCTGGCTTGAAGGTTGGCTACCACAACAAATGAATGAATAAACGTACCGAGGGATATACACGCAGTGGAATACTGCTCGACAGTAAGGAGGAATGAACTCCAAATGCACACAACAACGTGGATGAGATTCAGAAACACTGAACCAAAGAATCCAGACATAGAAAAATGCATACTGTATGATTTCATATTTATATTAAAGTCTAAAACTATTTAAATCTCTTACCTCAGGAAGCAGGTCAGACAACAACACAACTCATTTCATCTCTTTGCTACCTCAGCTCACATAAAGTAGAAAAGGGGCAAGTTCTGTTCTCTTTTGTTCCTCTCTCTTATATCTCCTTTGGTTTTGGGGTCATCTGCTGCTGTTGCAGTACTTTAATTTCTGCTTCTTGGGCCAACGTTGACCCTCTAGAGGCAGAGTAGTAATCAAAAGAACAAGCCTGGTTGCTTTCTTTAATGTTACTTGACGCACAGGAAACTCATCCATTCTGGCCATGCCCAGTGGTGAGACTATACGGTGTGCCTCAGTACATCTCTGTCCATCCTGCCATCTCGCATCAGTTGTGTTTTCTCCTCCTCGGATAAGCACAAGGCACATCACCATGTCTGGTCCCAATCTCCTTTTCTTGTACTCACAGCCAGACTTTATGATTTCATTCTCTTTGAGCCCATCTCACTTAGCTTAGACAAAGGGAACCCTCTGTGCATGAATATATACAAGGTCTGTCTGGGAAAAGTCCAGCCATTGTTAATATAGGGAGAATGGTTTGCACATCGTTGCTGTAACCTGGCAGCCAAGGACAGTGGGCTGGAATGCACATGCGTGAGCAATGACTTCATTGTACTAGTCAGTGGGGGAAGGAGATGCCATTGAATGAGTGTGTGTACTGTGTAGCTGTTGCATTCAAAATGACTGAGCAACTAGAGCAACACATCTGCATCAGTTTTTGTGTTGAGCCTGAACATTCCTCCATGGAAACTATTTGGATGATTCAGAAGGCCACACGTTGTGATGAAGCTGTTGATTGGCAACGCACCTGCTCATGCATCGTGTCTCATGCAGAGTCTTCTGGTGAAACATCAAATCACCCAAGTGACTCAGCCCCCTGTAGCCCAGATTTGGCACCCTGTGACTTGTGGCTTTTCCCAAAACTAAAATCACCTTTGAACAGGAAGAGATTTCAGACCATCAGTGAGATTCAGGGAAATACGCAGGGCAGCTGATGGTGTGAGGTCCCAAGGTGCCTGAAGGGACTGAGGCATCATTGTCCTATGTACAATGTCTCTTGCATCTTATATCTTCTTCAATAATGTCTCTATTTCTCCTAGTACATGGCTGGATACCTTCTGGACATACCTCATACTCTCCATGGCATTGAGCTTTATTCTACCAGTTTTAGCATCATCCTCACACCAGTCTCAATCCAAAAAAGGCATGTGCTGAGGAATTGGACTGAGGGACAGTGCTACTTTTTCTGCCGCCTCTTAGTAAACTTTCTTTACAATGTGGCTTGCTTAGCTTCTTTGTGTCCAACTTTGGCCCCTGGTCACCAATTCTGGAACAACTGGAAGAAACCATTCATTATAGTATTAAAACTAGTTTAAAAGTAACATCTAAACTTGGAGAGAGAACAACAAAACTGTATTTCATTCTATAGAAGAATAGTAATGAGTAAAGCTACAAGGAGCTCCTGAGTTGTTAGTGAACAAAAGGAAAACAAGTAGCAAGTGTTAAAGTACCTTGAATGCCACAGAAGCTGTTTGTGGAAAGTAAAATCTCATAGGCATTTTTCCATTTCACTTAGCAATTTAAGTTCTTGATCATGAGACCAGCCTTTGAGAGCCTTCAAGTATCCATTTGTTCACCACACATTTATATTGCCAGCCAGCTTTTGCTTGACTGAGCGTAGACAGTCCTCAGGAAACATTTATGTAGGCATTGCTGGGGGAGCCCTTTTATGTTGCAGTTGACAGTGCCTACCTTCTCCCGTATTTGCTATAGACACAGATGTCACCCTCTCTGCTGTCATCTGTGACATTGTCTCCTGACAGTGGCTACTATTTTGTGGCCATAGAAGGTGAAAACCTTTTGTCTAGTTACAATATTTAGAAGCTGACAGAGTAAGATCACAATTCAGTCAGTATTTAGTGATTTAACAGCCCTTATTACCTTGGTCAGATTCAAATGTTAATCTCTTTTTAAATTATCCTATCCCCCTGCAAGTCTAGACTTTTATATATTAAATATTCACTATGTGTATTTCTTCCTCTAAACCACTGCGAACATTAAGATCAGCTAGACTTTTCCTGCTGATGGCATCCAGATTTATTTGAAAGGAGTTGGATGTAAAGCATTTTCCATTTACTGTCCTCACCCCTGGAATCGCCTCTACTTCCTCAGCTTAATCTCTACTTTCACCTTCACTTCAGGACTCATCTTTGTAGTTTGGAATTTTCTAGCCATGAAATCAGTTATTTCCCTTATCATTAGCAAAGCAATTCTGTGCTTTCTTTTCATTGACACATTTATCCACCTTTGGGCATAAGTTGAAATGTGAAAGGGGAGGAGGAAAGAAAAAGAGAGAATTCACTTATACTACATTGTTAGTTTTACTTATTCTAAGCCGAAGTATTTTCATTGCTGTGTCTTTTTCTTCAAATATAGGAATTTCCATTCTGTAACTGTCGGTGTCTTGTTTTCTTGTTTGTATGAAGCAGTGTGGTACAGTAGAAATAGCACTAAACTGACTGTCAAAGAGACCTGAGCTCTAGCTGCAACTCCGTTGATAACGGAGTGTGATCTTGAGCAGTGGTATCACCATCAACTAATATACATCGCTTTATAGTTTTACAAAGTACTATTCAAACCCCTTATAGCACCTAACCCTAATGCTATATGAGCCAAGCAGATATAAATAAAGTGAGTGAAGTGTGTTAAGATAATAGGAGAGAGAGAACTATCATCAAGTAGGGTCCACGTGCTTTGTAGAGGCAGCCACCTTTAATTCCAGCTTGTTGTGATTGTGCAAGATGTGAGCCTTGTGTTAGCCAAGCACCCATTTCCCCCCAGAGAATCCAGATTTTTACATATGTATATCCTTTTTAATTGAGATATAACTGACATGTAACATTATGTTAGTTTTAGGACTACAATGATTTGATATATTGTGAAATGATCACAGTAAGTCTAGTTATCATCCATCTTTACACGTAGTTACAAAGTTTTTTCTATGACAAGAACTTAAAAGATTTATTCTCTTAGCAACTTTTAAATATATAATACAGTACTATTACCTATCTCACCATGCTGTACATTATATTCCCATAACTTATTTATCTTATTATAACTTGAAGTTTGTCCTTTTAAACATTCTTTACCTATAAATCTTTTAAATTTAATTTTTATTGTATTTTTTTCATTCCCATTTAGTCCCTTACTCCCAGCAGTCACCACACTGTTGTTCATGTCCATGAGTCCTTTCTCCTTTTTGCTCAATCCCTTTACCCACTAACAACCTCCCCTCACTAGCTGTAAACTGCTCTCCATCTCTGAGTCTGTCTCTGTTTTGCTTGTTAGTTCAGTTTGTTTTTTAGATTCGTCATATGAGTGAAATGATACGGTATTTGTCTTTTTCTGATGGCTCATTTCACTTAGCGTAATGTTCTCCAGGTCTATCCATACTGTTGCAAAGGGTAAAATTTTCTTCTTTTTTATGGCCAAGTGGAATTCCATTGTGTAAATGTCCACTCATCTACTGATGGGCACTTGGGCTGCTTCCATATCTTGGCTATTGTAAATAACGCTGCAGTGAACATAGTGGTGCTTATGTTCTTTCAAATTAGTGTTTTGGGTTCTTTGGGATATACTCCCAAAAGTGGGATCACTGGGTCAAAAGGCAGACACATTTTTAATTTTTTTGAGGTATCTGTATACTACTTTCCAGAGTGGCGGCACCAGTCTGCATTCCCACGAACAGTGCAAAAGGTTCCCCTTTCTCCACATCCTTACCAGCATGTGTTTGTTGATTTATTGATGATAGACATTCTGACAGTGAAATGGTGTCTCATTGTGCTTTTAATTTGAATTTCTCTGATGATTAGTGATGTTGAGCATCTTCTCATATGGCTAATGGCCTCCTGTATGTCCTCCTTGGAGAAGTATCTATTTAGGTCCTCTGTTGATTTTTTGATTGGGTTGTTTGTTTTTTTGATGTTGAGTTTTGTAAGTACTATATAAATTTTGGATATTAACCCCTTATCAGATGTATCAGCGAGTATGTTCTCCCATTCTGTGGGTTGTCTTTTTATTTTGTTGATGATTTCCTTTGTTATGCAAAAAATTTAATTTGATGTAGTCCTATTTGTTTATTTTTTCTTTTGTTTTCCTTGCCTGGGGAGATATATCTGATAAAAAAAAAAACTTCTGGCCCTGGCTTCTGTGGCTCAGTGGATTGAGCGTCGGCCTGTGAACCAAGTGTCGCTGGTTCGATTCCCAGTCAGGGCACATGACTAGATTGCACGCTAGATCCCCACTTGGGGGCGTTTGAGAGGCAACCACACATTGATGTTTCTCTTCCTCTCTTTCTCCTTTCCCTTCTCTCTAAAAACAGATAAAGTAAAATTAAAATAAAAAATAAAATAACCTTGTTAAAAAAAAAAAAAAAAAAGCCAAGATTTGGGCGTTAGATGTGCTTATAAAAAAAAAAAAAAAACTTCTACAAGCATTGTCTGATTTTGCTGCCTCTGTTTTCTTCTAGGAATTTTATGGTTTCAGGTCTAACATTTAAATCTTTCTTCCATTTTGAATTTATTCTTGCATGTGGTGTAAGAAGGTGATCTAGTTTCATTTTTCTGCTCATATCTGTCCAATTTTTCCAGCACTATTTATTGAATAAACTATCTTTAGTCCATTGTATTTGCTTGCTTCCTCTGTTGAATATTAATTGATTATAAAGGTGTGGGTTTATTTCTGGGCTCTCTATTCTGTTCCATTGATCTATGTTTCTCTTTTTATGCCAGTACCAAGCTGTTTTGATTACTATGGCTTTATAGTATAGTTTGATATTAGGTACTGTGATTCCTCCAACTTTCTTCTTCTTTCTTAGGATCACTGTTACTATGCAGGGCCTTTTGCGGTTCCATATAAATTTTTGAAATATTTGTCCTAGTTCTGTAAAATACATCATTAGAATCTTGATAGGAATTACAGTGAATGTATAGATTGCTTTGGGTAGTATGGACATTTTAATGATGTTAATTCTTCCTATCCATGAACACAGTATGTCCTTCCACGTATTTGTATCTTCTTCAATTTCTTTCTTCAGTGTCTTATAGTTTCCCAAGCACAGGTCTTTTATATCCTTGGTTAGGTTTATTCCTGGTTAGTTTATTCATCTGAAGCAATTGTGAATGGGATTTTTTATTTATTTCCCTTTCTGTTAGTTCATTGTTGGCATAACAAAATGCAACTGATTTCTGGATATTAATTTTGTATCCTGCTATTCTGCTGAATTCCTTTGTCAGATCTAGTAGTTTCTTGGTTAAATCTTTAGGGTTCTCTATGTACAGTATCAAGTCATCTGCAAATAAAGAGAGTTTTACTTGTTTCTTTCCCATTTGGATGTCTTTTATTTCTTCTTCTTGTCTGATTGCTATGGCTAGGACTTCCAGTACTATGGTGAATAAGAGAGGAGAAAGCAGACATCCCTGTATTTGTTCCAGTCTTAAGGAGAATGCTTGTAATTTTTGCCCATTGAGTATGATACTATCAGTGGGTTTGTCATATATGCCCTTTATTTTGTTTAGGTATGTTCCCTCTCTTCCCACTTAGCTGAGAGTTTTGATCATAAATGGCTGCTGAATTTTATCAAAAGATTTTTCTGCATCTATTGATATGATCATGTGGTTTTTATCCTTCATTTTGTTTATGTGGTGAATCATTTGTTGATTTGCAAATGTGATACCAACCTTCCATTCCCAGAATAAATCTCGCTTGATCATAATGTATGATTTTTTTGATGCATTGCTGTATTCAGTTTGCTGATGTTTTCATGAGGATTTTAGCGTTCATCAGGGATATTGGCCTATAATTTTCTTTCTTTGTAATGTCTTTATTTGGTTTTGGAATTAGGATAATGCTGGCTTCATAAAATGAGTTTGGGAACCTTTTCTCTTTAATTTTATGAAATAGTTTGAGATGGACAGGTGTTAGTTCTTCTTAGAATATTTGATAAAGTTCACTTATGAAGCTCTCTGGTCCAGGGCTTTTGTTTGTTGGAAATTTTTAAATTACTGCTTTGATTTAATTAGGTATAATCTCTCTATTCAGATTCACTGATTCTTCCTGGTTTATTTTTGGAAGATTGTATGTTTCTAAGAATTTTTCCAATTCGTAGAGATTGTCCAGTTTGTTGGCGTATAATTATTCATAATATTTTCTTACAGTCGTTTGTATTTTTTTGGTGTCAGTTGTTATTTCTCTTCTTTCATTTCTTTTATTTTTCCTTTTTTGTGTATATTTTATTAATTAAACTATTACAGTTGTCCCAGTTTTTCCTTCTTTGCTGCCCTCGGCTCTGTAACCCCCTTTCCTCCAGCATTCCCCCCCTTACTTCATGTCAGTGGGTCATGAATATAAGTTTTTTGGCTTCTCCATTTCGAAAACTATCCCATTGTCTTATTTTGTACCTACCAATTATGCTTCTTAATTCCCGAACATTTTCCCCAATTCTACCCTCCCCCCTCCCAGCTAATAACCCTCCAAATGATCTCCAGCTCTATGATTCTCTTCCTGTTCTGTTTGTTTGCTTTGTTTGTTTGTTTCTATATTCAGTTGTTGATAGTTGCAAATTTGTTGCCATTTTAATGTTCATAGTTTTGCTCTTCATTTTCTTCAATAAATCCCTGTAACATTTCATGCAGTAATGGCTTGGTGATGATGAACTTCTTTAGCTTGACCTTGTCTGGGAAGCACTTTATCTGCCCTTCCATTCTAAGTGATAGCTTTGCTGGATAGAGTAATCTTGGTTGTAAGTCCTTGCTTTTCATCACTTTGAACACTTCTTGCCAGTGACTTCTTGCCTGCAAAGTTTCTTTAGAGAAATCAGCTGATAGTCTTATGGGGACTCCTTTGTAGGTAACTCTGCTTTTCTCCTGCTGCTTTTAAGATTCTCTCTTTATCTTGAACCTTTGGCATTTTAATTATGATGTGTCTTGGTATGGTCCTCTTTGGGTCCAACTTGTTTGGGACTCTGTGCTTCCTAAACTTGGTATCTATTTCTTTTGCCAAATATGGGAAGTTTTCCTTCACTGTTTTTTCAAATAAATTTTCAATTTCTTGCTCTTCCTTTTCCTTCTGACATGCCTATGATTAGTATGTGGTACTTTTAAAGTTGTCCCAGAGGTTTTTAAGCCAATCCTTGTTTTTGTGTTTGTTTTTGTTTTTTTCATTCTTCTTTCTTCTTTCTGTTTTGGGTGAATGTTTATTTCTTTCTTATGTTCCAAATTGTTGATTTGAATCCCGGCTTCCTTCCCTTTACTCTTGGTACCTTGTGGATTTTTCTTTATTTCACTTAGTGCAGCCTTCATTTCTTCCCTTATATATTTGCTATACTCAGTGAGTTCTGTGAACATGCTGATCACCAGTGTTCTGAACTCTATGTGTAATAGGTTGGCTATCTCCATTTCATCTAGTTCTTTTTCTGGGGGTTTTTTCTGTTCTTTCATTTACGTCATATTTCTTTGTCTCCTCAATTTGGCAGCTTCCTTGTGTTTCTGTGTATTAGGTAGAGCTGCTTTGACTCCCTGTCTTAGTGTACTTGTTGAGTTTTATGGGGTAGAGACTTAGGTATTTGCCCGGACAGGGCAACCTGCTTCGTGGCTTTGAGGCTGTGAATGGGGAGAGGGTTTGGAAAGTGGATAGTGCCGCTGCCTGGCTTCTGGAGATTTGCCCGGCACTCACCCTGTTTCCAGTCACCTCACCCATTTTCCTGATGTGACTGGCACCCTGCTATGTGTTGCCCTTGTGGTGATTCCCAGAGTGGGTGGGTTTTTGTATATTTTAATTCTGTGTGGGCCCTTTAGATGGACTCTCCTGAGAAACCGGCCATATCTTCCACCATCCCAACCTCTACTGGTTTTTACATCCAGAAGTTATGAGGCCTTATCTTCCCAGTGCTGCAACCCTGGGCTGTGCAGTCTGGCCTGGGGCTGGGATTGCTCACTCCAAGGTATCCCTCCGAATTTTTATCTACCATACCTGAATATGGGACAACCCTTTATGCTGCTGCCTCTTAGCACCACACTGTGTCCTCTTTGCCCCAATTCCATGTCTGCACACCTCCTACCCCTCTGGATGACTATGGCTTCTTTAAATCGTTGGTTGTCAGACTTCCATACAGTTAGATTTTCTGGCAGTTCTGGGTGTTTTTCGTTTCAGGTTAGTTGTAATTCTTGTAGTTGCATGAGGAGGCAAAGCATGTCTACCTGTGCCTTCATCTTGACCACAAGTTATTTATGATTTTATTTATTTGAATCCTTTCTCTTTTTTTTTCTTCATGAGTCTTGTTAAAGGTTTGTCAATGTTGTTTATCTTTTCAAAACCCATCTCTTGGATTTATTGATCTTTTGTATCGTTTTGTTTTTGTTTTTTACTCTATCTCCTTTATTTCTGCTCTAATCTTTATTGTTTCTGTCCTTCTACTCAGTTTGGGCTTTTTTGTTGTTCTTTTTCAAGTTCCTGTAAGTGTGAAGTTAAATCACTTATTTTAGCTTTTTCTTGTTTTATTTTTTGTTTTGTTTTTTGTTTTTTGGTTTTTGAGATAGACCTATAATTCTCCAAATTTCCCTCTTAGGATTGCTTCCCCAGTATCCCACAGATTTTGGATTGTTGTATCCTCATTTTCATTAGTTTCAAGGTACCTTTTGATTTCTTCCTTCATTATGTTGTTCACCCATTCATTGTTTAATAACATGTTGTGTAGCTTCTATGTCTTTGTGTGTTTTTTAGTGTTTTTCTTGTGACTGGTTTCTAGTTTCTTAGCATCGTGGTCAGAGAAGATGCTTGATACAATTTCAGTCATCTTAAATTTATTGAGACTTGTTTTGTGTCCTAACATATGGTCTAATCCTAGAAAACATTCAGTGTGCACTTGAAAGGTAGGTATATTCTGCTGCTTTGGGGTGAAATGCTCTGAAGATATCAATTAAATCCGTTTGATTTAGTGTGTCACTTAAGACTACTGTCTCCTTGTTGATTTATGCCTGGTAGATCAATTCATTGAAATCAGTGGGGGGTGTTAAAATCTTCAACTATGACTGTATTTCTGTCAATCTCTTCTTCTATGTCAATCAAGATTTGCTTTACATATCTAGGTGCTCCTGTGTTGGGTGCGTAAATGTTTACTAGGGTTATGTCCTCTTGTTGGATTGTTTCCTTTATCATTATGTGGTGTCCTTCTTTGTCTCTTACTATGGTCTTGGTTTTAAAGTCTTATTTTGTCAGCTGTAAGTATTGCTACCCCAACATTTTTATTCTTTTCCATTTGCAAGAAATACATTTTTGCAAGCCTTTACTTTTAGTCTGTGTGTGTTTCAGTCTGAGATGGCTCTCTTGGAGGTTGCATATTTATATAGGTCTTGTTTTTTTATCCATTCAGCTACACTGTGTCTTTTGATTAGAGCATTTAAGACATTTACATTTAAGGTGATTATTGATAGATAGGTATATAGTGCCATTTTATTGTTAGATTGCTTTCCTCTGTGGCTTTTTTTTTTTTTTCCCCTTTTCTTCCTCTTCTTTTTCTTAAAGCGAGTCCTTTAACATTTGTTTCAGTACTGGTTTGGTGTCAACAAACTCCTTTAGCTTTTTCTTGTCTGGGAAGCTCCTTATTTTTCCTTCAGTTTTAAATGATAGCCTTGCTGGGTAAGGTAGTCTTAGTTGTAAGTCCTTGCATTTCATCAGCTTAAATATTTCATGTCACTCCCTTCCGACCTGAAATGTTCCTGTTGAGTAATCAGATGCCAGTCTAATTGGTGCTCCCTTGTGGGTAACTACCTGCTTTTCTCTTGTGGCTTCTAGCATTCTCTCCTTGTCTTAAGCCTTGTCATTTTAATTATGATGTGCCTTGGTGTAGGCCTTTTTGGGTCCAACTTGTTTGGGACTCTGAGTTTCCTGGACTTGAGTCTCTTTTTCCTTCATTGGATTAGGGAGATTTTTGGTGATTATTTATTCATATAGGTTCTTGATCTCTTTCTCACTCTGATGTGGATGATGTTGTGCTTCATGTTGTCCAAAATGTTTCTTAAGCTTCCCTCATTTTTAAAATTCTTTTTTCTTTTTGCTGCTCTGCCTGGGTGTTTTTTCTACCTTGTCTTCCAAAACACTGGTTCTCTCCTCTGCTTCATCTAACCACTGTTTATTTCTTCCAGTGTATTACTTTTTCAGATATTGCAGTCTTTGTTTCTGACTGGTCCTTTTTATGGTTTCTGTACCTTTTTTCATGTTGTTGAATATCCTTGTAATCATTACTCTAAACTCTCTACCTGATAATTTTCTTGCTTTCATTTCATGTAATTCTTCTGGAAAACTCACTTGGGGTCTGTTTCTTTGTCTTCCCATTTGGCTGCTTTGTATTTTCTGCCTTGGTTTTTTAAACTAAGCAGCCATTAAAGTGATCAGTTGTTATTCTAATCAAGCTATAATCAGCAACCCGGCCTAAGCATCATAGAGTGGGGCGGAGTAATTCCTATGGGCGGGGGTATTGCTTCCCCTCAAGCTGATGCCATTCAGAGAGGAGTTCTCTGCCTGAGAGTAATGGCTCCTACAGTAGAAGTAATGACTCAGTACAAGGATCCTGGAAGCTGTTCCTTCAGCTTTTCTCCCCAGAGCCACCAACCCCAGACTCTCCTCAAGCATCTCTAGTTCGCTCTGCCCTCCCTTTGCCAGCACCCAGGGTAAGTGACTGCAAATGAAATTTTGTACTTTGGCCCTTTAAGAGGCTCTGTGCATCTCCCTGGCAGACAGAAACCCTGCTGCTTTTCACAGCTGAGTGTTGTCTGGGTTCCTCTGGTTCTGGTGCTGTAGGCTGGGGAGCCAGGCTTGGGGTTTAGATGCCACATTCCTCAAGGGGAACCCTCTGGCCGTTGAAATATTCCTCTAGCACTTTAGCTGCTGCCTGTGGGAACCCAGCCAGCTCTCTTGGATCTCCTCCACACCCTACCTGTCAACGTTATGGTGAGGTGGTTTCTTCTGTCTGTCCTTCGTTTAAGGCTTCTCTCCAGCTAGTGTTCAGTTCTTTATTCTGGATGATTTCTCTACAATTTAGTTGTAATTCCAAATTGGTCCTGGGAGTAGGTTAGCGTAGCTTCCCCTTACTGCTCTGCCATCCTGGATCCTCTAAATCTCTTGATATGAGTGTTAGCAACTAACTTTTCTTTTTTTATATAAACCAGGCCACAAGCTGCTTAACTTACCCTCTCTGGGTTTTATATTCCTCGTTGATAATATTGGATGGATAGGGAATATGTATTTTGAGGTCTAAAGTTATTTTTCAGGTTTTGACAAATCAGTATATTTATCTATAACTATCTGCTAATCACTGACATTAGGAATAGTTCTAAAAGAAGCAATTATAAAGCATATAAAAACACATATGTAAGGATTGTTTAAATCTGTCTATAGAAATTTGCTTAGTATATGAAAGTATTTTCATTTTAAAGTTGCAAAAAGGATTCTGGTTACTCACTATCCCCTTTAACCTTTTTTGTATCCTACAAAGAAATAGATTATATTTTAATGAGTTCTGCTTGCTTGGAGTTAAGTGAAGTCCAGAGGTTGGGAGATGTGGGGAAATCTGGATTTCTCCCAGTCTTCATAAATCCATCTCTCCCATTTTTTTGTCATCAATTCCAGATGTAGGAAAGTTCTTCACAAAAATTTGATAAGACTCTTTCTTCCCTTCTTTTCTAGCATCAAATCTAACTTGCTTTTCCTGTTGTCAGACTGCTGCCTTTTATAATGCCACAGGGAATTTATAAATCTTTTGAGTTTCCTGATCCCTCTTGAATTGTCTCAATGCAAACAAATCAACCTAGGTTTCCTTCCCCTATGCTTATGCCTTTCCTATTTCTGCTTTATTTCTTTTTTTTTTTTTTAATTTATTGGTGTGACATTGATTAATAAAACGATACAGGTTTCAAGTGCACAACTCTGTAACACATCATCTGCATACTGCATTGTGCACTCACCACCCATAGTCAAGTCTCTTTCTGCTACCATGTATCCCCTCTTTATCCTCTACTGCTCCCTCTCACCCCCACCCCTTTCTCTCTGGCACTAACCATACTATTGTCTGTGTCTGGGGTGGTTTTTTCCTGATTTTTCTATATCTTTCAGGTGCCATGATTTATAACTGTTTTCTGTGCTCATTGACCTTGGACTGAGGGTTCCATTAAGCATAAATATAGAAAGATTGGTTTCAGGGTGGTTCTCCTTTCCCCCACTAAACTTCTCTTGGTGGGAATTAGTCAGACAAATATATTCCACAGAACACATTCCTATTGCTTCTTTTGGTCTTTTTTGAACTAATGTGGATACTTATTAAAAGTGATATGAAACTAAATTATATTTGCATTCAAGGCTAAGAGGAACAATATTAAATACAGTAGCTATTATTGAGTGTCCCTTATATGGCTAATTTACATAATCAAATTGAATCATCTGTACTACTACACGACTTTCTAGAAAACAGTATATCCCTGATGCCATTAGTCATCTCCCAGATAATAATATGTAACATTAATTGAGCTAAGCCTTGTTTTGAGTGCTTTACTTGAATTAAGTCATTTAATCTTTACAGTAATCCTTTGAAGTACAGTTATCCTCATTTTACAGAGGACATTCTGAGAGAGTAATTTGCCCAGTCACATTGCTTGTAAGTGACCAAACAATTCATATCACTTCAGTGTTGACACTGCTAATCACTACACCAGAATGTGTTGCCATCATTGTGTGCTTTGATTAGAGATTTTAGTAGCTTTCAACCATATTATTAATGATCTCATAATTTTCTTATGATAAATAGTACTTTGATCAACCCTTATTTAAAATACATTGAAAATATATAAATTACCATAAAGGACTACTCTTAATTTTTTTAAATTAATTCATAATGTTGACAGGTTAAAATCTATTTCCCATCTTATATCAAACTATAGCTTCTCATTTCAGCAGTTATCTTAAAAATTGTTTACTGGATTAATGAATATCTGTGAGTCAGAGAGTTCTGATTCAGAACTTACAGAATATCTGAAATCAGATAAGCTGATTATTAAGCAGCCAAATTTGAAAACCTCTGTGTTAGTAACCCTAAATTATCATCACTAATAATTCTGGCATTGAAGTACTATTACTGTCATACACACACACATACAAACATACATAGACAGATATATGGAAATCTGACCTCAAAATATGACATAACATTTATTAAGATAGTTTTTGGACTCCAGAAATTTTTTCTTTTAAAACCAATAAATTTGCATTCTCAGAAATAACTCATAAAGATTAAAAACTGAAAAGTTGTTGTTGAAAAGCTCTTAGAAAATAGTGACAGTTGAAGAAGGAACATCTGTTATACCTGAGGTTCAAGAGTTTTTCCACCAGTAGTTTAAAAGTTTTATAAAATATAAGACTTCAATTCACAACGTAATTGTTGAGCTTTACTACTAAAACAGTATTTGTGGTATTTGGTTTTCAAGATTAAAAAATGCTTAAAATAAAGTTTATGTCTTTGCCAGTCATGTTCCTGAACAGAGCATTTTGAATTAGATACGAAGTATTTCCTGGTTTTGTATAAAGTTGCAAGCTACTAATGGTCAAATTTAAAACTATGGGCTCTCCTGAAAACAATTTTGAATGTGCTCTTTCCAGGCCACCTTAGCTTTTAACTAGCCAATTCATTAGAAATATAAAAGGACTAAATTGATAGTACCGTTTAAATGCATATGTGTTCTTCACAAGTGTACCCAAATTGCAGTCATAAAACCAATACCAAACTGTTATTAAGACTCACATCAAACACATGTAGAAGCCTAGTTGAAATCTTCATTGGCCTGAATCCAGTGAAAGTACACAATCTTCACAGCATGTTCACTAGGAGTAGATTCCATCTTGAGAAATCACTTTCTTTGCTAATCTGTAAGAAGCAACTCCTCATCTATTAGTTTTATTATGAGATTGCAACAATTCAGTCACATCTTCGGGCTCCACTTTTAATTCTAGTTCTTTTGCTATTTCCACTGCATCTGTAGTTACTTTCTCTACTGAAGTCTTAGATCCTGCAAAGTCATACATGAGAGTTAGAATCTGGTTTTTCTAAACTCCTGTTAATGTTGATATTTCTACCTCTTCCTATGAATCATGAGTATTCTTAATGGCATCTAGATTGGTAAATCCTTTCCAGAAGGTTTTCAATTTACTTTGCCCACATCCATCAGAAGGAGTCACTATCTATGGCAGCTGTAGCCTTACAAAATGTTATTTCTTAAATAATGAGACTTGAAAGTTAAAATTACTCTTTGATCCATGGGCTGCAGAACAGATGTTGTGTTAACAGGCATGAAGACATAAATCTCATTGTACATCTCTATCCAAGCTCTTGGGTGACCAAGTGCATTGCCAGTGAGCAGTAATATTTTGAAGGGAATCTTTTCTTTTTTCTTTTTCTTTTCTGAATAGTAGGTCTCAACCTACTGCTTAAAATATTCGGTAAGCCATGTTGTAAACAGATATGCTATCATCCAGGGTTTGTGGTTCCATTTATAGAGCACAGGCAGAGTAGATTCAGCATAACTTTTAAGGGCTCTAGGATTTTTAGAATGGTAAATGAGCATCATTGGCTTCAACTTAAAATCACCAGCTGTGTTAGCCCCTTATAAGAGAGTCAGCCTGTCCTTTGAAACTTTGAAGCCATGGAAGTCCTAGATGTAATCTTCTTCTAATATAAGACTATTTCATCTACATTGAAAATCAGTCATTTGCTTTAGCCATCTTCATTAATTATCCTAACTATATTTCTGGATAATTTGCTACAGCTCCTAGTTTAGCACCTGCTGCTCCACCTTGTACTTCTACGTCATGGAATGGCTTCTTTCTTAAACCTCATGAACCAAGCTCTGCTAGCTTTAAACCTTTCCTCTGTCAGCTTTCTCACCTCACTCAGCCTTTATGGAACTGAAGAGTGTTAGGACCTTGCTCTGGATTTGGCTTTGGCTTAAGGGAATGTTGTGGCTGGTTTGATCTTCTATCCACACCACTAAAAGTTTCTCCATATCAGAAATAAAGCTATTTTGCTTTCTTATCATTTGTGTATTCACTAGAGTAGCACTTTTAATTTCCTTCAAGAACTTTCCCGTCACATTCACTACTTAGCTTACTAGCACAAGGGGCCTGGCTTTTGGTCTGTCAAAGCTTTGACGTGCCTTCCTCACTAAACATAATTATCCCTAGCTTTTTTATTTAAAGTGAGAGCTATGTGATTCTTCCTTTCATTTGAACACTTAGAGGCCATAGTAGAGTTATTAATTGGCCTAATTTCAGTATTGTTGAGTCTCAGGGTCTAGGGAAGCCCAAGGAGAGGTAGAGGTGGGGGAGCTGCCAGTTGGTGGAGCAATCAGAACACACACAACATTTATTAAGTTCACTGTGTTATATGAGCACAGTTCATGGCACTGCAAAACAGTTACAGTAGTAAAATCACTGATCACAGATCACCATAACAAATATAATAATAATGAAAAAGTTTGAAATATTGTGAGACTTACCAAAATGTGTCACAGAGACATGAAGTGGGCAAACACTGTTGAAAAAATGGCACTGATAGATTCATTCAACACAGGGTTGTCATAAACCTT
This sequence comes from Furipterus horrens, assembly GCF_987537825.1. NCBI lineage: Eukaryota > Metazoa > Chordata > Mammalia > Chiroptera > Furipteridae > Furipterus > Furipterus horrens. The sequence continues at coordinate 96,173,147 of NW_028327174.1, read as the reverse complement.
CAATTGGTAAGAAATGCAATATCTTAAAGCACAATAAACTGAAGTATAATAAAATGAGGTATGCTTATAAACATTTACATGCCTGCTGACCATCAAAATATATGAAGCAAAACCTGACAGAATTGAAGGGAGAAAGAAACAGGTCTACAATAATACTTGAAGAGTTCAAAACCCCACTAACAATAATGGATAAAACAACCAGACACATGATGACAAGTAAGAAAATAGAGGATTTAAACAACACAGTGAATCAAATAGATTTAATAGATACATACAGAACACTCTGCCCAACAACAGTATACACATTCTTCCCTTGTACATATGAGACATTGTCTAGGATAGACCATATGTTAGACCAGAAATTAAGTCTCAATAGATTATAAAAGATATATGTTATACAAAGTGCATGTCTTTTAACACAACAAGATAAACTTAGTAACATAAGTAAAACTGGGTAATTTACAAAATAGTGGGAATTAAATAATACACATTTAAACACCTAATAGATCAAAGAAAAATCACAAGAGGAATTATAAAATACTTAGGAATGAAGGAAAATAAAGACATATCAGGACTCTGGGACACAGTGAAAGTAGTGCTAAGGAGGAAATTTGCAGCTATAAATGCTTACATTAAAAAACAAAAAAGATCTCAAATCAGCAACCTAACTTTACAACTTATGGAAGCAAAAGAACAACAAACTAACCCAAAACCAGCAGAAGAAAAGAAATAATAAAGATTAGAGATAAACAAAATAGTAGAAAAACAGTAAAGAAAACTAATGAAACCAAAAGTTAGTTCTTTGTAAAAGTCAATAAATTGATAAACCTTTAGCTAGATGGACTAAGAAAAAGAAAAATCTCAAATTACTAAAATCAGAAATGAAAGTGGGGACATTACTACCGATTCTACAGATTAAAAGGATTTTAAGAGAGTACTATAAACAATTGAACACCAAAAAAAGAAAACTGAATAACCTAGATAAAATGGGTAAATTCCTAGAAACACAAAACCTACCAGGACTAACTTACAAAGTAGAAAATCTGAGTAGACCTGTAATAACTAGTAAAGAGACTGAATGAACAATAAAAAAAATCTCCCAACAAAGAAAAGCCCTGGATCTGAGAGCATCATTCTTGAATTCTACCAAGTATTTAAAGAACTAACACCTGTCTTTCTCAGACTTTTTCAAAAAAAATTGAAGACAAGGGAATACTTCCTGTGATGCCAGCATTACACTGATATCAAAGCCATACAAAGACATTATCAGAAAAGAAAACTATAGACCAGTATCCCTTATGAATATTGTTGCAAAAATCCTCAGTAAAATATTAGCATACAAAATTTAGCAGCGTAGTAAAAGGATTATTATACACTGTGCCCAAGGAATTTATTCCTGGAATACAAGGATAGTTCAACATGCAAAAACTAATCAATGTAATACCCAACATCTACAGAATGAAGGGAAGAAAACACGATCATCTCAATTGATGAATAAAAAGTATTTGGCAAAATTCAGCATCCTTTCTTGATTAAAAAAAAAACACTCAACAAAATACAAATAGAAGCAAACTACCTCCACATAATAAGAGCCATATACAAAAAAACCACAGTAAACATCATACAAGGTATGTCTGGGGAAAGTCCAGCTATTGTTAATATAATGAGAATGATTTGTGTGACATCAGTGTAACATGGCAGCCAAGGAGAGTAGACTGGAATGTGCATGTGTGAACAATGACAACTTCACTGTTACTAGTCAGTGGGTGTGGTATATGCTATTGAGTGAGCATGTGATGTGTACTGTGTGGCCATTATATTCAAAATGGCTGAGTAAGAAGAGCGATGAATCTGCATCAGATTTTGTGTAAGCTTGAACATTCCTCCGCAAAAACTATTTGGATGATTCAGAAGGCTTTCAGGGATGATGCAATGAGTGCAACACAAATAAAAATGGCACAAGTGCTTCAAAGATGGTTGAGAATCAGTTGAAAGTGATCCATGTACTTGAAGGCCTGCAATAAGCAGGACACCTGAGAATGTTGAATGTATATGGGCTGCAATCAGCAAAGATCAGTGACTGACAGTGCAGGAACTAGAAGCTGATCTGGGGATTCCAAAAACTACTCTGTCCGAGATTTTGACACAGGATCTGGACATGAAACATGTCATGGCAAAATTTGTTTCGTGGCTTCCGCTACCAGAGCAGAAGGAACATTGTGCTGCAGTTGCTAATGACTTGATTCAAATCACTACCAATGAACCAAATTTCCTCAAGGTCATAACCAGAGGTGAATTGTGGGTCTATGGCTACAATCTGGAAATGAAGGCCCAGTTGTCCCAATAGAAGTTGCCTGGTTCTTCACAAGAGAATGTGGCAAAGTTGCACCAAGATCAAGCCCACGTTAACTGTGTTCTTTGATTGGGAAGGTGTTGTCCATCATGAGTACACTCCTCCAGGCTGAACAATTAATAACGAGTACTACTTCAGTGTTCAGTTAAGAGATGCAATACAATGAAAACAGCCACAGCTATGGGCATCTGGTGATCAGCAGCTGCATCAAGTCTCCTAAAGTTTTTGGTGAACATCAAATCACCCAAGTGATTCAGCCCCTCTACAGCCCAGATTTGGCTCCCTACAACTTTTGGCTTTTCCTAAAACTAAAATTGCCTTTGAAAGGGAAGAGATATCAGACTGTCAATGAGATTCAGGAAAATATGATGGGGCAGCTGATGGCAATTCCAACATAGAATTTTGCAGAGTGGGAGAACTGTGTGATGTCTCAAAATGCCTACTTTGAAGAGGACTGGGGCATCATTATCCTATGTTCAATGTATCTTGTCTCTTCTTCAGTAAATGTCTATTTTTCATAGTACATGGCTGGATACTCCTTGGACAGACTTAATGGTGAAAGACTGAAATGAAAGCTTTCCCTCACAGATCAGGAACAAGACAAGAGTGCTGCTTTCACCACTTCTATTCAACATAGGCAAGAAAAAGAAATGAAAGACATCTAAACTGGAATGGAAGAAGTAAAATAATCTGTGATTCTAGATGATATCTTTTAACATGTAACCGCCCTAAAGCTCCACACAAGAAGCTACTAGAACTAATAAATGATTTCAGCAAAGTAGCAGGGTGCAAAGACAAAATACAAAACTCAGTCGCATTTTTCTACCAAACTAAATTATCTGAATAGGAAATTACAAAAACAACTCCACTTACAATAGCATCAAAAAGAATAAAATAGGACTTCCAGCTAAGGTGGAGGTGTAAATAAACACACTGCGTCTCCCACACAAATAAGAAGGAGTTTACAACCACTACAAAACTAAAAAAGCAAGAAAATCCAGAAAATAGAAACTACAGGGAAGTTCAGCAAAGAAACAAAGAAGAAATATTCAGCCAGAAAGGTAGGACAACTCTACTAAGACACAGGCAAATACAGAAAGCTGTCAAGATGAGGAGACAGAGAAGTACAGCCCAAAAAGGAGGTCAGATCAAGGTTCCAGTGGGAGAACTAAGTGATGAGGAACTAGCAAACCTAACAGATGAGGAAATAGTGGACCTAACAGATGCACTGTTTAAAGCACTGGTGATAAAAATGTTCAATGACCTGACAGAAAAGGTTAAACAGGACAGAGAAGAAATGAAGACTATACTAAGTGAAATGAAGGAAAATCCACACAAATCTAGCAGTGAAGCAAAGGAAACCAGGGCTTAAATCAAAGAATTGGGACATAAGGAAGAAATAAACAGTCAACCAGTACAGAAGGAGGAAACAAGAATTTTTAAAAATGAAGAGAGGCTTAGAAACCTCTGGGATAGCTTTAAACATGTCAGCATCCAAATCATAGGGGTGCCAGAAGGAGAAGAGAAAGAGCAAGAAATTGAAAAACTATGTGAAAAAATAATGAAGGAAAGCTTCCCTAATTTGGGGAAGGAAATGGACATTCAGGTCCAGGAAGCACAGAGTCCCAAAGAAGCTAGACCCAGGGAGGACCACACCAAGATACATCATAATCAAAATGCCAAAGGTTAATGATAAAGAAAGAATCTTAAAAGCAGCAAGAGAGAAGAGAATTACCTACAAAGGAGTACCTATACAACTGTCAGCTGATTTCTCAAAAGAAATTTTGCAGGCAAGAAGGGACTGGAAAGAAATATTCAAAGTGATGAGAGGCAAAAACCTACAACCACGATTACTCTATCCAGCGAAGCTGTCATTCAGAACAGAAGGGCAGAGAAAGTGCTTCCAGGACAAAGTAAAACTGAAGGAGTTCATCAGATCCAAACCACTGTTATATGAAATGTTAAAGGGACTTGTTTAGGAGAAAGATGATCAAAACTATGAACATTAAAATGAAAACTGTATCACAACAACCAACAACAAACAGAAGCTAGGGAATTGAAACAAAGGCAAACTAATCAGACAACCAGTAGGAACAGAATCATAGGTATGGGATACATGTGGAGGGGTGTCAGCTGGGTTGGGGGAGGAGGAAAGAGGAGGGAAATGGTGCAGGAATTAAGAAGCATAGTTGGAGGGTGCAGAATAAACGGGGATGTAGAGAAGAGCTTATATGCACGACCCAGGACATGGACTAGGGTGGGGGACAAGGGGAGGGAGGGGGGTCACTGGGTAGAGGGGAGCAAAGGGAAAAGAAATTGGGATAGCTGTAACAGCATAATCAATAAAACATACAAAAAAGAAAAGAATAAAATGAACAAATACTTGAACTATGAAAACTACAGAACTCAGCTGAAAGAAATTAAACAAGTCATAAGTAGATGGAAGCAGAAGGACAAATAGCATATGACTTCACTCATATGTAGAATCTAATGAACAAACTGAACTAACAAGCAAAATAGAGACAGACTCATAGAGAACAGGCTGACAGCTCTTTGGGGAAGAGGGAATTGGGGAGTAGAGGGATCAAGCAGAAAAAAGAAAAAGGACCCATGGACATGGGCAACAGGGTGGTAATTGTGGGGTGAGGGAATGGGTGGGAATGAAAGGGAGTATAAGGGGATAAATGGTAATGGGAAAAATACAATAAAAATATAAGTAAATGGAAGCACATCCCATATTCATGGATTTGTTAAATGTTGGTACTACCCAAAGTAATCTACAGAGTCAATGTAATTCCAGTTAAACCCCAATGGTGCTTTTGCAGGGGAAAAAATCCATCCCAGGTTTTTTTGTTTTTGTTTTGTTTTTTGTTTTTTGTTTTCATTTTTAATTTATTTCTTTATTTTAGTGGAATACAGTTGATTTCTGAGAAAGTGAGCACAGGAGGTTAAAAGTTTTTTAGACCATTTTTTTCTGTCATTTAAAAAAATTTTGATTGTTATTTTATTACAGTCATCACAATATTTCCCCTTTGCCCTCCTCTGCCCAGCTCACCCCCTGCTCCCACAGTCAATTCCCATACTGCTATAAAATGCACCCTAAAATTCATATGGAATGTCAGGGTACCCCAAATAGCCCAAACAGTCTTGAAAAAGAACATATCTGAACAACTTAGCCTCTCTAATTTCAAAAGGTACTACAAAGGTACAATCATCAAAACAGCGTGTTGTTGGCATAAAGACAGACATATAAACAAAAGGATTAGAATGAAGAGTCCAGAAATAGGCCCTTGCATATATGGTCAAATGATTTTGACAACGGTTGCAAGATCATTCAATGGGAAAGGACTGTTCTTTCAACAAATGGTACTGGGAAAACTGGCTATTCCCATGCAAAAGAATAAAATTGGACCTTTCTTAACACAACAGCCAAAAATCAACTCAAAATGGATCAAGGACCTAAGTGTAATATCTAAAATATAAAACTCTTAGAAGAAAACATAGTATTAAAGCTTCACAATATTGGATATGGCAGTAATTTCTTGGATATGACACCAAAGTCACAGGTAACAAATATCTATATATTTTTAGGGCAGTATAATCTCCAGTGACATAAATTAAGAATTTTAAGGGACTTCCGGCCAAGGTGGAGGCTTTGACAGACATGCTCAGTCTCCCTCTACAACTAGAGAGGAATACAACTACCTCAAAGCAAAAGATAACTAGAAATTCCAGAAAATAAAACTACACAGAAGCCCAACGTACAAAGTTATAAACCAGCGGCGCTCGTCGAGTAGGTAAGAGGAGCGAAGGTGGGCAGTGCTGTTTGTGGTGGCACCAGGGACAGCGGCAAGGAGAGCAATCCCGGCTGCAGTCGAACCCCAGCAGCTCGCGACCCCAACGCTGGGAAAAGCAGCCACCAGGACGGATCTCGGTCTCCTAGCAGAATAACTGCAGGAATCCATCTTGGACCCCCGCCCCCACACAAAGCGCCACAGCGCTGTGAAATAGGTTGCGGATCGCCACCAGTCGCTGGGCAGTGACGACAAAGGGCTGCAGCGCAGCGAAAAAGATTGCGGATCGCCACCGGTCGCTGGGTTGTGACGAGTAAACAGGCACTGCTCCCTATAGCCGGCCCAAGAAAGCAAAACGCATCTGTCAAAATGAGGCAGACAACTATAGAAATCCCGGTGGCGCAGCTCATCAGGCAACAGATGAAGAATCTGACAGATGAACAGATAAGAAACCTGTCAGAGGCTCAGTTCACGGCCATTGTTATCAGGCGGCTTACAGAATTAACAAAAGATCTGGAAAAAGATGAGAAAGAATTGAAAAACACTTGTACTGAAAAGAACAAAACCACATACGAGACAGATGGTGAGAAAATAAAATCCAGAGTTCAAATCAACAAACCAGAACAGAAGGAACAAACAGTCAACCAGTGCAGAGAGAGGAAACAGGAAGCAAGGAAAATGAGGAGAGGATCAGAAACCTCTGGGACAGTTATAAGAGATCGAACATAAGAATAATAGGATTGCCAGAGGGCGAAGAAGAACTAGAAATTGAAAAATTAAGTAAAAATATAATAAAGCAGAGCTTCCCAAACTTGGGGAAGGAAATAGACTTACAGGTCCAGGAAGCACAGAGAGTTCCAGAAAAACTGGACCCAGGGAGAACCACTCCAAGACACATTATAATCAAAATGTCAAAAGTTAAAGATAAAGAGAGAATCTTAAAAGCAGCAAGAGAGAAGAAAAGAATCATGTACAAAGGGGTCCCAATTAGACTATCAGCTGACTTCTCAAGGGAGACCCTGCAGGCAAGAAGGGACTGGCAAGAAATATTCAAAGTAATGAAAATCCAGAACCTACAACCATGAATACTCTATCCAGCGAAATTGTCATTCAGAATAGAAGGGCAGAGAAAGTGCCTCCAGGACAAAATAAAACTGAGTTCATTAGATCCAAACCACTATTATATGAGATGTTAAAGGGAGTGGTTTAGAAAAAGAAGGATCAAAACTATGAACACTAAAATGAAAACTGCATCACAAGAGCCAACAACAGAAGCTAGGGAATCGAAACAAAGGCAAACTAAGTAGGCAACGAGAGTGGAAAAAGAATTATAGGTATGGGGAACATATTGGGGGGAGGTCAGCAGGGAGGGGTAAGGGGGTAAGGGAGGGAGATGGTACAGGAATTAAGAAGCACAGTAGGAGGGAATGGAGTAGACAGGAAGAGGCTGAGAAGAACTATATGCACAACCAATGGACATGGACTTAAAGGGGGGGACAACTGGAGGGAGGGGTGCCACCGGGTGGAGGGGAGCAGAGGGAAGGGAAATTGGGACAACTGTAACAGCATAATCAATAAAACATATTAAAAAATAAAATAAAATAATTTTTAAAAATCAATAATACAATAAGTAACAACTCTATTAATATTGATTAATAAATCAATGTGTTGATAAAATTAATAATTGTTATTATCATTAATCAAAATGGAAAGGAGCTGCATTTGTGACAAAGAAGGAGTTTTTTAAACCTGAAAACAGAAAGGAAAGTCACACGTACCTACCTGAACATACTTAGAAAGTCCAGGTATTGTCATTTCTCCAGGAAGTAGAAGTTTAATTACTACCAAAATAGAACTAGTTAGACCTGAGTTTTGGTCAATTAGATGAATCCAGTTGTGGATTAACCATGGTCAAATTGCTGCAGAAACTGAGACTGAGATAGGTTTTCCTGACCTAGAAGTTTTCTAGAAGCTGCTGATATGAGATGAGGTCTCCGCTCAGATACACATGGCCCCACTTCCTAAGCTCCTCTTGATTCACTGCACCTGTCCTAGGATTGAATGGGAAGGAGATGAAAGAAGGCTGGATGGTGGAGAGAGTACCCACATGGTGGGAAGGGAGAAACTAAAGCACCTTATGACTTCCTGGCCCTACACGGAACAGCTTTGATAGCCAGTCAGCTGTTTCTCAAGTACTTAACCCTACTGGCAAGGAGAATGTTTTCAGTCCTGCTGTACCTTTAAATATAGTTGTCTTTTTTTCATTCAGTTTGAGATTTTCCTGGTTTGGGGTATGATGAGTAGTAGTTTTTTTTTGTTTGTTTGTTTGTTTTTTTACTGAAGCGTAGACATTTGGGGTATTGTATTATGCAACTCTGGATCTTATTTAAACTTTCTATTTTAACTGGTTTTCTTCGGCACACTTCAGCAAGGAAAGAGAAAGATGCTGCCTCATCACTGCCCAGTGGAGGTTGAAGTCGAGGTTTCCCACTTGGCCTCTGTTGACACCCAAGGAGTGGGCTCCCTGTTACAGCTAGGCAGAGGTGTGAGTTCATATTCACACCACATCTGCACTGGTGTATCCTTGCCTGGGAGGGGCAGGAATCTGCCATAGGCACCACAGGGCGGAGTGTGAGGGCGGCCTCCATACTGCTGTGTAGTAGTGGGAGGCCTGACTCTCCGTGGCCTCCTCTGACTGCTCCCAGGGGTGACCCACCCCTCCATCCACCCTGGCTCCGCTGGCACTGGAGGGGAGGCTTTGTTACTGCCAACTGGGTCTGACAGCCCTGTCTCCCGCCTTGGCCTCCTCTGAGAGCCTTCGCTGCAGACAGGGGAAGTGACAGTAGAAGTCTTAGCTTACCTTTGCTTCCATGGTTGGCAGTGGGGCACAGTTTTTTCTGTGGCTCTTGGAGTAGAGTGATTATTACCTAAAATTCTGCTCCCTTGCTGGGCTGCCCCTTTCCTTTCTAGACTTCTTTGGCTGGAGAACACAGGCTTTTGTTGTCTGTGGCTTGTCATGTCCAGGGTGCCAGTTTCAGCAGCTCCAGATCTGCATATAAGAGGCAAAAGGAAATCCAGGAAACACCATTTGTGTCATTCTTTGGGTCCCAATGTCCCTAAACAAGCTGCCATCTTCTCTCTACCTTCCCTATGTCTGTGCGTGGGTGGGTTTATGGTGGGGTGTAGCATTATATGTATAATGTTTAAACTTTTAAATGGTTCTTAATGGATATCTGTTTCTTATTAGAATCTACCTATGCCTGGTGCTGCTTCTTTATTTCTAGAAATCAAAGTTTCTCAAATACTTGAGTTTATCAAGTGATAAATGAGGTGTTTCAACAAGCATAAAAAATATGAAATCATTAAAGATGCTCTTCTATAACTTAAACTTTTTCTTAGGCCCAATTTTAATGAACATCAGCTTTCTTTTTCCCCTCTACACAGAAGACTAAAAGCTAATTAACTCAATTTCACACAAAAAAGAAGTAACTTGGAGAATAGAGAAGACACCAAGAGTACACTGGTCATTGTATGTCAATTTTAACAATTTAACCACATATAAAAGTCTATGCGAGCTCATACGTACAGAAACATCCTTTTTTAAGGAAGAAAGGTGGTATTGCAGAGTGTGGCCTTACGTCAGTTACTATTAGTATGAATAGTTTCCAGTAAGAATCTAAATGCTTTCCTATCCCCTGGATTTATTTAATAATACTTCCGTGTGCATGCAACTGAATGTGCAATTTATAGTTAACTTATATTTTGAGTTGGTGCCATTCTTTCCTTTTCCATACATGGACCACAATTTTATAAAAAGAAAAGATAAAATTCCCTCAAAACTTCTTTAAGAATGTTGATTTTTGTTATCTAAAGTGCTTTTTTTTTCTGTGTATGTTTAAAGTGCTTAGCATTCTTAAAGATCACCCCTCTGCCTGCTTAGCTTTTCCTCTAACAGGAGAAAAATATTTTAATAAAAAGCATTCAGTAATTTAAACCTAATTTCTGTATATTTACTAAGGAAAGTTCTTTTATTTGAAGGGAGAATATTAAACATTTCTGTTTAGCACCAAATTATTGGATTGGATACAAGTCCTTTATCATATATATGATTTGTAAATATTTCCTTCCATTTTGTGGGTTGTCTTTTGCTTTCTTAATGGTATAGTTTGCAGCATAAAGTTTTTAATTTTGATGTAGTCTAATTTACTTGGCTTTTTCTTCTACCACTTATACACTTTTGATGTCATATCTCCAAATCCTTGCCTAACTCAAGGTCATGAAAGTTTATTCCTTTGTTTTCTTATAAGTTTTATAGTTTTAGCTCTTACATTTAGGTCTATGATCCATTTTGAGTTCATTCTAGAGAATGTGAGAGAGAAACATCAATTGGTTGCCTCCTGCACGCACCCTGATTCGGGACCAAACTTGTAACCCGGTCATGTGCCCTCACCAGGAATTGGACCTGTGACCTTTCAGTCTGCAGGCCGATGCCCAATCAACTAAGCCATACTGGCAAGGGCAATTCTTTCATATGTTGCAAGATAGAGGGCTAACATCATTTTTATGCCTGTGGGTATCCATTTGTTCCCAGCACCATTTATTGAAAAGTGTTCTTTTTCCGTTACATTGTCTTGGTACCCCTGTAATGTTTGTTTCTGGACTTGCAGTTCCATTCCATTGGTGTATTTTTCTATCGCTATGCCAATATCACACTGTCTTGGTAATGGAAAAATGCAATAAAAATTAATTTAAAAGTTTTTTAAAAAGAGATTGTTCTTTCAGCATGCCCTAAGTTCAGTATCAGACAATGAATTACTTTATGTTAAAGAGGTTTATATTTTTGAAAATTATTACATAATAGGAATTATTTAAAATGTTTCTGAAGCATTCACATATTTACTTATTTGTACCCTTTTATATGTACCTTTTTATATAATATTTGAAGGAAATGAAACTGTATTTCTTAACAAATATTACACAGTTGAAAAAATAAGATAAAATCATAGGAAAATAAGAGTAACTTTATACAAGTTATATAATTTATCACACCTGACTAGTCCCCTTGAAACCTAAGTCAGTTTAAAATTTTTTTTACCAGTAGATACAGAACCTAGTTGTTTTTAGAGATAAGTTTCACCATAAAATAGCAAATAATTTCTAACTTATAATAATTGTTACAAAAATACAATAAAAGAAAGTTCTCTGACTCATTTCATGAGTTTAGCATAACTTTAATGCTAAAACTGGAGACAATATAAAAAAATCTGAGGCTCATATTGTCTACAGATGAAGATGCAAAAATTGTAAATGAAATATTAGCAATTTCAGCAATATGTAGAAGTACACTATTACTAAGTACAGTCTATCTTAATTTAGAGATGGTTTAACATTTAGAATTAAAGTGAGGGAGAAAAGTAGGATAATGTAATCTCAATAAATTACAAAAAAAAAAAAAAAAAAAAAGCCTTGAGAAAATGAGGCTGTAATGGGAGGATGTAGCCAGATAGGAAAGGGTCTTGATATGTTGTTCATTGTGGTGGCTGCCTGCTGTCAGTGGATTTTTTTAAGGAAGGATAGTGTCGAGATCAAATTTTCTACTGGAAGATAACTGTAATAACAATTTAGAGAAGTAATAAAATAGTAAACCAGTGGTAATGCAGGTGAAACAGTGCAGTTACTTATAAGGGAAATACAAGAGTGGGCAAAAGTAGGTTAATAATAATACAAGAATAAACTTTGTACTCACAACTGTAACCCTACTTTTTTTTTTTTTTTTCAGATTTAATGTGTTTTATTGATTAAATTATTACATTTGTGCCAATTTCCCTTCCCTCTGCTCCCCTCCACCCGGTGGCCCCCCTCCCTCCAGTTGTCCCCCCCTTTTAGATTATGTCCATTAGTTGTGCATACAGTTCCTCCCAACCTCTCTCCGTCTATTCCATTCCCTCCTACCTTGATCCCCAATTCCTATATCATCTCCCTCCCTTTCCCCATTCCCCCTCCCTGTTGACCTCCCCCCGATATGCTTCCCGTACCCACAGTTCCTCTTCCCCTCTCGTTGCCTATTTAGTTTGCCTTTGTTTCATCTCCCTAGCTTCTGTTTTTTTTTTTAAACCAGTCCCTTTAACATCTCATATAACAGTGGTTTGGATCTAATGAACTCTTTCAGTTTTATTTTGTCCTGGAAACACTTTCTCTGTCCTTCTATTCTGAATGACAATTTCGCTGGATAGAGTATTCGTGGTTGTAGGTTTTGGATTTTCATTACTTTGAATATTTCTTGCCAGTCCCTTCTTGCCTGTAGGGTTTCCCTTGAGAAGTCAGCTGATAGTCTAATTGGGACCCCTTTGTACATAATTCTTTTCTTCTCTCTTGCTGCTTTTAAGATTCTCTCTTTATCTTTAATTTTTGACATTTTGATTATAATGTGTCTTGGAGTGGTTCTCCCTGGGTCCAGTCTCTTGGGAACTCTCCTTGCTTCCTGGACCTGCAGGTCTATTCCCTTCCCCAAGTCTGGGAAGTTCTCCTTTATTATATTTTCACTCAGTTTTTCAAGTTCTAGTTCATCTTCCTCATTCTCTGGCAAACCAATGATTCTTATGTTGGGCCTTTTATAGCTGTCCCAGAGGTTTCTGATCCTTTCATTGTTGCTTCCCATTTCCTCTCGCTGCATTGGTTGACTGCTTGTTCCTTCTCCATATTCCAGTTTGTTGAAATGAACTCTGGATTTTATTTCCTTTCCTTCTGTCTCGTATGCTGTTTTGTTCCTTTCGTTATGAAAGTTTTTCGCTTCTTTCATATCTTTTTCCTGCTCTTTTGTGAATTCTGTAAGCCACCTGATAACAGTGGCCCAGAACTGAGCCTCTGACAGGTTTCTTATCTGTTCATCTGTCAGGTTCTCTATCTGCTGTCTGGTGAGCTGTGTCACCGGGATTTCTATAGTTGTGTGCCTCATTTTGACAGATGCGTTTTGTTTTCTTGGGCCGGCTGTCGGGGGCAGTGCCTGTGTACGCGTCACAAATCAGCGACCGGCCGGCGCCTGCCTGTCCGCGACCTATTTCGCAGCCCTGTGGTGCTTTCTTTGGGGGCGGGGGTCCAAGATGGATTCACACAGTTATTCAGCTAGGAGACCGGGATCCGTCCTCCCGCCCCCCTGGGCCTCACTGTTCAAGGCGATGCGGCGGCCGCTCTCCCCAGCGCCGGGGTCGCGCATCGCCAGGGGCTTGGCTGCCGGGACTCCTCGCCGCCCTGCCGCCCCGCCGCTCCGGGTGCGACCGCAAACAGCGCTGCCCTCTTTAACTCTTACCTGCCCAAATGGCACCGCTGGTTTATAACTTCATATGTTGGACTTCCGTGTAGTTTTATTTTCTGGAATTTCTAGTTATCCTTTGTTTTGAAGTAGTTGTATTCCTCTATAGTTGTAGAGGGAGACCTAGCGTGTCCGTCTAAGCCTCCATCTTGGCCGGAAGTCTCTGTAACCCTACTTTGTTCACCCTGTATTTGGAAATAGACTCAGTAGGACTCTGAGGCTTAATAGGGTGTAGACATTAATGGAAAAGGAGAAGTCCAAGAATGATTCTGAGATTTTTAGATTGAGCAACTCAGTGAAAAATGACTACGTTTATGGAGTTAAGAAATACCAGGTGGACCCTACTTCATTTCTAGCCCTAAACCTCATGGTAACCTTAACCCTAACTCTAAATCTAACCCTGTACCTAATTTCTCCATTGCCCTAACCCTAAACTTAACAGTAACCTAACCTAACCTTAACCCTAACATTAACCTTCACCCTACACCTAACCACAACACTAGCCCTAACCAAAAACCTGATACCTAACTTCAAACCTGTGAACCTGTGCCTACTTCAACCTTAACCCTAACTGTAAACCTGTACCTACCTCAGCCTTAACCCCATCCTTAATCCTAACCCTGTACCTAAAAACAAACAAATAAAAATACCCAAACAGATAGAGACTTATACCTGGAATGGGAAGAAGACCTGGGGAAGGAAAAGGGTGCTCACAGTGCTCCCTGTGTGGTTATTATTTGACATATGCTGTCCTCTGTGTATGTCTTCATTACGAAGATGTGACACTGATATAAAGAAACAAGTGAAGGAAATAATAGAACAGTTTGGAAGAATGCCTTCTTATTCATAAGGAGCCTCACAAACTACCTCTATCATATTCCTGTTCGTCACAGTATAATAATTTTAACAGTGATTTAATCTGATGTCACTCTAGGTCTCTATTGAAGGATTAAGAAATCTTTTATAGACAGTAAACAGAGCCTACAACTATAATTCTTAGATGTTTTACCAATAATGAAAATATAATGTGCGCTTATGTCATTATTTCCATAAGCTTCAGAAATGCTACAATACAAATGCTACATTTGAATATATTTGACCTTTCCATATCAAATAGAAATGATTTTTTCTAACAGCTATATACATTTTTAATACCATCATTGTTCATTGTTTTTTATTTAAATCAATTAAAAGTCCACTAGACATATGGATGTTCTTAGATTTGCACTCCCCTTTTTTTCTGTGAAACCAGGTGTGTATCTTAAGGACCTGGACTTTATAACAACTCCAGCTGTATGACCAAACAAATTTAGGTTCTTTACATTAGGGAAAAACTGTTATTTGGAGGAATGGTGATATATAACATAATTATATTTAGTTTTAACAATTTGTTGGTTTCTCATATGTACAAGATTATTCTTTATAGCACTGTTTGTTAATAGCAATATATTAGAATTAACCTAAATGTACATCAGCAAAGAGAATGAGGCAGCCATTTATTTACTGATATGGAAGATGGTTCAAGATGTAGTTAGGTGGAAAAATAGCACAAAATAGTGAATAGAGTATGCTACCATTTATTGGCAGGAAAAGTGTATGTGTGCATGTGTATGCATTAGGAATACATGCAAGAAAGCGGTAACTGTGGTAAGCCGCTTATAGAGGAACTGTCAGGATTAGGA
This sequence comes from Furipterus horrens, assembly GCF_987537825.1. Taxonomy (NCBI): domain Eukaryota; kingdom Metazoa; phylum Chordata; class Mammalia; order Chiroptera; family Furipteridae; genus Furipterus; species Furipterus horrens. The sequence goes on along the minus strand of NW_028327174.1, from coordinate 96,158,009 downwards.
AGTAGACTTACTTTTACTGTTATAAACTCTTACACTATGTAAATGTTCAAAAATGCTCAAAGTAATAAAAACGTTTTTAAAAATAGCATAGCAATTGTGGGGAAAATTGGTCAGCTTTGGGTTGCTCCCGCTGAGATTCTTTATAATGTGGTCATAGAAAGTGTTTGCAGGATAATAAGTTTCATGATTTCATCAGTAAACTAAAAGTACTAATCAGGACCAAAATTAAACTATCAAGCTGATTTATTTAAAAATCAAAACAAAATCAGTAGAAGACACACTTTCCTATTATAGATGTTCCACCCCAGCTGAGATGACGAGGTGAGATGTAAAGGTAACCTCACCGTGACAGCTGCGGGGCTCGATTCAGCCCAGTTATTTCTTCTAATCCTGGTGCTGTCCCCTTCCTGCTGCGCTGCTTCTCCGCTTTTCCTGAGCTCCTCCCAAGGCTTCCATTGTCTAACCAATGGAAGAGGAACTTCCCACGCTAGAAAGGAAGTCTTCCGTCAATATGTATAAAGTAACAAACACAAGAAACAACTCAAGAATAGCTACTGGCTAAGTTTTATTGTTGCAATTTTGTTAAATTTATAACTAACACAATCTAACTCACCTCACTAAAACTGATAAGGATATGCTTTTTCTCATTTTGTATTTCATATACCAATATAACAAATTAAAGTTTAATTAAAATTCACTATAAGAAAGTTATTTTCAAGGTTTAACAAATCTATGTGGATATAATCTTAGTACTTGCTTAAATAATATCATAATTGGGATTAATTAAAATTAGTAAGGTTAAATGTATTTATGACGTGTTTTCTAAAATATCTCAGAGTATTCCTAAGTAAATTTCTTTTTCTAAATTTTTTATTGTATTTTTGTCATTACCATGCAGTCTCCCTGTGCTCCCCTCCCTGCCACAATCACCGCACTGTTGTCCCTGTCCACGAGCCCTTTCTCCTGTTTGCTCACCCCCCACCCCCTAACCTCCCCCTGCCTTAGCTGTCAGCCTGTTCTCTGAGACTGCCCCCATTTTCCTTGTTAGTTCAGTTGTTCACTAGATTCCACATATGACTGAAATCATATATTTGTCTTTCTCTGACTAGCTGATTTCACTTAGCATAATGTTCTCTTAAGTCCATCCATGCTGTTGCAAAGGGTAAAATTTTCTTCCTTTCTATGGCCGAGTAGAATTCCATTGTGTAAATGTCCCATAGTTGTTTTATCCACTCATCTATTCATGTGTACTTGGGCTGCTTCCATATCTTGGCGATTGTAAATAACGCTGCAGTGAACATAGGGATGCTTATGTTCTTTCAAATTAGTGTTTTGGGTTCCTTTGAATATATTCCCAGAAGTAGGATCACTGGGTCAGAAGGCAGATCCATTTTTAGTTTTTTTTTGAGATATCTCCACACTGCTTTCCACAGTGGCACAAATCTGCATTCCTACCATATAATTATTTCTAAAACTTATTTAGCAAAGTTAATAGCACTATCACAAACCAAAAAGCAAAGATTAATGAACAACTAGATAGCTCTGATCAGAATTCAAACCTTTTCTTTTAATACTAACGTACTGTTTTTTAGCTTAATTAAGAATTTTTCTGTGAAATACAGTTTCTGTAACACCTTGTTCGGGCATCAACATCTTAGCCTTAGAAGAAAAGGTGAACAGAATAAACAATGAACTCCTCTTCTTTGGAAGGATTTGTACACCTATATACATAGATATGCATTTACAGCTAAAGAAGTGTATTTCAGCAAGTTCTTCCTTTTCTTTTTTTAATATTTATTTTTTTATGTCATTGGAACAGATTCAGCTCTCTGCACATGTACATGGCATGGTTCAAGAGAGAAAATATTTGGATATAAAATACCTTTCATGTCAGTAAAGCATGAAGGACTTATTTCTTTTGCTTGTTTTGTTGGCCTTATCTTAAAAAGAGCATAATACAAGAGCTTCTTAAGAGCACAGAGTCATTTCTGTAATCTGTATAATACCTAATGCTCTGTGAGTCATCAGATATTTAGTGTTCAACCCTGATGACGATGCAGAGAACAAGCTTCACACACCATTTCTGAACACTAGGCCTGGGAACACTGAACTTTGATAATCTTTGTGTCTTTTCAAAATGGAGATGTTCTTATGATTATTTCTTCATTCTCTTACATGAGCGGTCTTTCATCTTATCTGTCTCATATGAACAGTTCCTTTGGGAGGCTTTCACACTCATTCCTGAGAAATAACTTGAAATGTATTCTGCCTTGAAGGGGAATTTGTGTGCTTTATTAGTTCTTAAGTTTTTTTGACTTACCAAAGTTATCAGGTATTAAAGATTAAGTGCATTATGTTCTAGGAAAATAACTAGACAAGTACACTGTCACTGTACATTCTTATCAAAGTTGACATGGAAAAGTTCCCTAACCAGATGAATGACATGCAGATGTTTTGCTTACTTTCTGGTTACAGTACTTTGCCCTTTCTTTTCTCATTCCTCCTTTTCCAAGAGCTACTTTGTAGAAGACTTTCCATATGTCACCCAATACGTAAGAAAACTTATCCTGCATATTTTCAAGGTCACTGTAAGTTATCTTAGACAAATTTGTTATCGCAGATAATTTTTGATACATATTTTCTTTGCTTTCACTTTATAGTAGAGGGAGGAATATATGAAGAACTAAATGCTTAACACTATGAGACTCATTAAACATCCATTCAATTGAATCATGTACAACCAGTTTAAATTAGATTGTGGAATAATATTTAGTGACAATCAATATATATTGCTGTTTGATTTTATGTATGGTGTATCCTACATTTTCTGAATTGCTTGCACTGCAAAGTGAATTTTCTAAAATGTTATATGAGTGCATATATATAAGATTTTTATATATAAATGTTATATATATATAAAATGTTAATTGTAATTTATAAAATATATGAGGGGGGGGCAAATAAAAAACCACAATTCCCCTGCTAGGTGAGTGTCTTAGGAACCCATCTGTATCAGTGTACCAGCTGGTGATGTGAGAGGCTGCATTCGGCTTCAGTGAATTTTTTTTTTGGAAGACTCAATGCGTTTGCCCATTTCATGATGGGTGATTTATGAATGTACTTGCCCACACTGTGCTGTTTTCAGCAGTTTTTGACCAAAATGGCATAACCCTTTTGCCCTACCCTCCCTATCCACTCAATCTTGCCCCAAGCAACTTTTTTGTCTGTTTGTTTCCTCGGGTAAAAAAAGTCCTCAAAGGGAAATATTTTGCCAATGTGGAAGAGATGAAACAAAAAATGGCAGAAGCACTTAAAGGCATCAAAATCAACAAGTTCAAAAACTTTTGAGCAGTGAAAAAAAGTGTCTTGATAGATGTATTGCATCAGATGGAGAGTACTTTGAAGGTGACTGAAGTTTAAACACATTAATATGTAATTTTTTATAAATGAATTCCAGGACTTTTTGGGGTCCTCCATATATATATATTTTATGTACTCAGGGCTTAAGTTTACCAATCACATAGAAATCACCAATTCAGGCCTCCTTTTTGGTAAACATTGAGAAGAGAAAGTAATGGTAATAATTCTCTTCTAGTCTATGGTTGAAGAAGAGGATTTCAGAATCTTGACTTATTTTCACAACCTCAATTATTTGTTTATGGTTTGAAGAAAAGATATTGAATGTTATATATGTAGCTTCTGTCTAATTGTAACCAAGTACAAGTCCAGCTGCCTGCCACTTCAAAAGCCAATACTCAAGAGGCATGCTTTGATGTAATGCAGCGTGGTTTATTCAGGTGCTGGCAACCTGGAAGATGGGGTACTCTTGTCTCAAAGCCCATCTCCCTGGGAAGATGGGAGACTCATATCTCAAAGCCCATCTCCAGACTTCATTAGAGGCAGAGTTTTTCATAAGGACAGAAAGGGAAACAGAACAAAGAGATCAAGGGAAGGGGTTGAAAATTTCTCTATGTCGAGACCAGCACAGTGCCTACCAATAAGGCAAGTGATGCTCCAGTGTGCATCATCCTGATTTAGTCATCCTGGCTTCACATCATCCTGGCTTTAAGTTTGGCTGTCAGCAAATCTCCCAGAGCTCAGATGCCTAAAGGTTAGAGTTTGTATACTGTATTTTGAAGTTAGTTCCTAGAATTCTTATACCAACATGCTGTCCATCTGTAAGCTACATGTTAGAGTCAGTACTTACAGAAACAACGTCAAAAGAATGGTAGGGTGGGTTACAGTTGCGCACTGCTACAGTTCCCCACTGTTACCTGATCACATTACTGGACTTTATTGTAATAGTTTTTCAATTGATTGTCTAAGATTTTCTAGGTATATAAGCATTTCATTTATGTATAATAATTTTTCCCTAATATTTATTGTCTGTATGTTATATAACTTCCCCCCAAATGGAATAGTTTGTTTAAAAGCATTAGTAGCTCTTACAGTAGCCTGGAAAGATGAGTTTGTATATTATCATGAAGTGAAAAAATAGTTAAAGAGTCTTATCCTATGTATAATATAATCCAGTCTTTATTTTTTAAAAATAAAAACAAGCACTGCTTAAAGTACTTATTTTGATAATATCATCCTCCCCCCCTAAATTTCTGTACCAATTAGGTGACTATCTTAGTTTGCTCAGGCTGCCACAACAAAATACCACACAGTTGGTGGCTTATACAACAGAACTTTATTTTTTCACCATTCTGGAGGCTGGGAAGTCCAAGATCATGGTGCCAGCTGATTCATTTCCTGATGAGAGCTCTCTTCCCGGCTTGGAGAAGCCGCCTTCTTGCTATGTCCTCACATGGCAGAGAGAAAAAGGAGGGGGGATATCTCTCCTCTTCTTACAAGGCCACAGTCCTATCCTATTAGGAACTGCCCCCCCCCCCAGTGATGTCATTTAACCTTAAATACCTCCTAAAGACTATCTCTATATACAGTCCCATTGGGGGACAGGGCTCCAAAATGAATTTTGGGGTGATACAATTCACTCCATAACTGTACCTAAACTTTTTTCCCCCCAGTATCCTCAGAAATCCTGTTTATTTTATTTCAGACAGGATTAGTTTTATCCTTTCTTATGACATTCTTAAGGCACTTGTTGCTTAATAGTGTCAAAGAATTTTAACCTAAATTTAACCTTATGAATCATTTGCTCTTAGACGCAAAATCGAATGAAGCTAATGGCGGACAACTATGAGGATGACCACTTCAAATCTTCCCATTCCAATCAAAGCAATCATAAACCCTCCCCAGACCAGGTAAGTCTGCTGTTGCATGTTTTATTAACAACCATATGCTTTTATTTTGATGTATTTTGTACTGTCATGCTACAGATTCTTGAGTATAAGTTAGAAAAATAAAAATAATCAGTTTCTGAAAATTCCTTCACATAGTTTAAAACACAAATTCAGTTTCAGTACAGGAAGCTGGTGGGTTATTCTGAATGTTTTAAGGAGAGATATTCAAAGGCTTTGAGGACAATAAAGAATCGTTGAATTGGGTTGAGAAAAAATCTTAATCTTTTCAGAGACACATACTAATTTCTAACTGTCCTGCTTTTCTTAGTAAAGAAATATTGCCTTATTAGAAACATAAGAGTTTTGTGAGCTCAGTGAGGCAGAACTCAGTGTAAAGGCAACTATTCTGTAACGGCAGATTTTAAAGTCTCTGCTCTTCCACCTTTTAAACATGAAAATTAAAACATAGTTTCTTTACTCCATTTCCTTGGTGGATCCCTCCAGTATATGTCATTCTCCAGGAAAATTGTTGCCTTCAACCTCTCCTCAATGCAAAAGAGGCAATGATGAGTCTGAAGGGAACCATATACAACTGTAGTTTTTTGAAAGAAGGAAACTCTCCCAAGATCTTGAAAATGATGGATGGGAGAGAGTGGTGAACAGATTACCTCATATCCCATTGCCAAAAATCAGATTTCAACATCTCCATCACACTCAATCTTAAAATGTATAGCTGAGGGGGAGAAATAATAGTTAAATAATTACATCCATATGATCAAAAAGTCAAGGGAAACTCCCCCACTAAACATCTCCACTAAATGATAGCCATAGTGTTGGGAGAAGAACTATTACAGACGAAAACAGCAATAATATCCAAATTGCAATTTTTTTTCTAACATTCAGAAGGTATAGCCATAGTATGATGACCTTTACTGAAGCAGTTGAGGCAAGCCTTATATTTTTGGTAAGCCAGTCTTTAATGTATGCAAGATAGAGATCTATCTGCGTGGGGTCAGCAGTCTTTTTTCTTCCAAGAAGTCATTTAGCTTTCTCCACTTGCTTCTAGATCCCCGGGATTAAATTTATGCCCATGTTTACAATATGAGTATTAGACCTTTTCCTTGAAACAGGTTTTGATAATAAATACAAGAAGTTGGATGCCTGGTATTAGTGGGAGGTAAACAGAAGTGGAGAAAGATTAAAGAAAAAGCAAGTAATGAAGAAAGGTCTCCAACTTGATCATTTTGCCCAGCTAAGCCCTGGGATAGAGAAAGCATCTTGGAAAGGTAGGAAGCATAGAACTGTAATGACAAACTAATTACTAATTTTGGTAAGTTTAGGGAATTAGAATCTAATATAAAAAGAGTCAAGAAATTAGAGACCATTTTCTCCTACTACTTATGCTTATGTCTTTGTTTTAAATACTAACCAACTCTTTTTCATTCCCATGCTGCTCTGGGGCACTGTTCCCTTTGTCATCTCCCTCCCCGTAGGATGAGGAGGAGGGTATATGGGCATAGCCAATCAGATGATCTTAGTTCAGCCATTTTGTTCAGAACGGTGAGAAACAGCTTTCCTTAACTATAGAAATGTTTTTTTGTTTGTTTGCTTTTTTTTTTTTTTTTTTTACACAATCATTCTCACATGTTGTTTTTCTGTAATTCATAAAATCTTTTGGTATGCTGTCTGGTGTCTCGTTTTCACATGATTCCTGTGTCTTGCTGTGCTTCTGACATAGTGGGGTTTGGATTTTGTGGCTTTTTTTTCTCATTGTGTGTTAATAGTCACTTTTATAATTTTTAAATATATTTTGGGAGAACTTCCAGGGCATATAATTAAATTTCTCCTGTTGTGATTTTATAAATAAAGTATCATTATCTACTGTGATTTTACAGTTTCCTGGTAAGATTTATAGAGACTTGTATCAAATTGACCAAGTACTCTGCCAGTAGATTTGGGCTGTACTTTTTATGGTAATTAAATATAAATACGTAGTCTTTTCTTTTTTTTTTTTTAAAGCAACCTGCACTGTGAACTAAAACCTTTGTTTCTATTTATAGAAGAATGCTCTGAATTCTCAGGGTCAGAAATTCTTAGAGTGCCTACTAAGGATATCCCCTAGGGCTTCGACATCACTCTCAAACTGTCCTCAAAAATGAAGAGGATTAAATAAAGGCTTTTTACAAAGTCAGTCTAAAGAGCTCTTTCCCTGTCTATTATGGATTGCTGCTCTGTTAAACAGTTGCCAGGACACTGTCTAATTCTCCTTTCTGGGCCAAATGGCTGGAAAACATAGTCCACCTTTGGCAATATCATCCTTTGATCAGATGCCCTGGAGGTTTGACTAAGGAAATCCTTTTCTTAGAAAAAAATAATAATTATGATTAATAAGTTCACACATATTGGTACCCTTGCACTCCCTGGATTCTCACTCTTTTCAAGTCAGTTCTCCTTGAAAAGTCTGTGTTTTGGTGTTATACTTCTTAAAATGATGGGACTTGTGTAGACCTTGCACTAGCAAACACAGCCAAGAAGGATGATGAGGTAAGTTGTAGAAGGGGTATATACTGTGAAGATGGGAAGCTTTCCAAATGACTTTATTCTGATGGTGTGAAAGAAGGTGAAATACACAGTACCAATCAGAAAGTTCTCTGGGTCAGAGTGTTGCATGCCAGACAGAGCTAAAGCTGAGAGCATCGGTGTGCTAATTCTCTTTACTCGTTTTGCATCCTTTAGTGATAGGTATTTGTCGTCATGAAGCATGTGGGGCCAAGCAGTGGCTGAATGTAGTTCACCAGGCTCCTCTTGTAAATGAACCTGCCTGGTCTAGTTTAGCAGAACATATAAACTTCGCAGCATGCCTTAGCATGAAGCACCTCCCCCACATGCATAAACATGAACAGGATTACATTTTAGTTGCACATGGTCCATCTCGGTGAGCATACAGTATGCTCTTGAAGGGAATGGTATTCTTTAGTTATTGCCTAGTGTTCTATAAATATCAGTAAGGTCCAGATGCTTGATAGAGTTTTAGCTCTCCCATCACTTTACTAAAAAAACATTTTGTGATTGGGGTGGAGGGGTCCAGCCTGTTAATTGCTGAGAAAGGAGTGATAAATCTTCAAGTATAGTTGAAATTTTTCTGCTTATTTTGAATTCTGTCAATTTTTGTGTGTGTGTGTGTGTGTGTGTATTTTTAAGCTCTGTTATTTGCATACCCATTTACAATTATTTGTGTACTCCTGATAAACTGACCTCCTCTTTGTTATGAAGTATCCGTCTATTTCTGGGAATATTATTTGTCTGGAGATCTACTTTATTAGTCTTACATCACAAGGAGCAGTATAAAATGACAGTAAAGGTCACTTTAAGTGTTCTCTGGCAAGTAATAGGCATTCAATGAATACTTACTGAATATTGACTTTCTAGTATTTTAGGAGTGGCAAATTGCCAGATAATATGATTGTTTCCTTTATATATAAAAATATGTGTTTCTTTTCAATACTCTTATTTTAGAAGTCTCATAGAGGATGATATGCTATGGGTAAAAAAATACTTTAGGAAATTAGTTACCTCCCAGATTAACTGTACATGTCCTAGCCTTCTCATATTTAATATTGAAGGAACAACAAGAACAACCTTACAATGACATAGTGAGTAGGCACTCTAGGTTAGATATGAAGAAAAAATACTAATCTGATTGTGCATACAATGTAAGGTGGTTTTAATAGAGAAGTAATAGAAGAATTAAAGTAGGTCATAAAGGACAACTTTATAAATGCATGTCTTTAATTAACTTTGGCTACATTTAAACTAATCTCCTGATATTTATTTAAACTAAAGTTCTTTCTCTACAAAGCACCACCCCATGCCCCCATTTTATTCAGAGATAACTGACATAACATTGTATTAGCTTTAAGTATACAATGTAATTTTTGATATATTGTATATATTGCCAAATGATTGCCACAATAAGTTAACATCCATCACCTCACATAGTGACAATTTTTTCTTATGATAAGAACTTTCAAGATCTACTCTGTAAGCAACTTTCAAATATATAATACAGTATTGTTCACTGTAGTTATATCTCCAGGACTCAATTTACCTTATAACTGGGAATTTGCACCTTTTGTCCCCTTCACCCCTCTCAACAGCCTCTGACTTTGGCAACCATCAATCTGTTCTCCGTATCTGTGAATTCAGTTTTTTCGATTCCACATATAAATGAGATCATTCAGTATTAGTCTTTCTCTGTCTCACTTACTTCACTAGGCTTAATACCCTCAAGGTTTCTCCATGCTGTCACAAATGGCAGAATTCACTTCATTTTTATGGCTATTAATATTCCATTGTATATAAATACATTTTCTTACCTGTTTATCCATCAGTGGATGTGTAAGTTGTTTTTATGTCTTGGCTATTATAAATAATGCTGTAGTGAACATAGAAATGCAGATATCTTTTTGAGATAGTGATTTTATTTCCTTTCAATATATACCTAAAAGTGGAATTACTGGATCATTTGGTAGTTCTATATTTAATTTTTGGACTAATCTTCTTCTATAGTGGCTGCATCGGTTTACATTTCTATGAATAGTGCACAGAGGTTCCCTTTTCTTCATCCTCAGCAACACTATCTCTTTTCTTTTTGATAATAACCATTACCAACACCCTTTTACAGTATAAAGTATGACAATTCTGTTATGCTCTCCTTTTTATTATTATTCAGTTTATTTAAGTTAAAGACAAGAACAGTTCATCCACTTCTTCCACCTGCCATTCCTGCCTCTGACAACCACCAATCTGTTCTCTTTATCTATGAGTTTGTTTTTTGTTGTTGTTGTTACTTTTGGGAGGATTTTTTGTTTGTTTGGGTTCTTTTTTTAATCCTTACTTGAGGACATGCTTATTGATTGTAGAGAGAGGGGAAGAGGGGAAGGAAGAGAGGGAAAGAAACATCGATGTGAGAGAGAAACATCGATTGATTGCCTCTCATACACACCCAGAATGGGGATCGAACCCACAACCTTTGCTTAAAAAAAATTTTTACTTATTTATTTGTTTTGTTTTGTTTATTTATTTATTCATTTTTAGAGAGAGGGGAAAGGAGAAAGAGAGGGAGAGAAACATCACTGTGTGGTTGCCTCTCACTCGTGCCCCTAACTGGGGACCTGACGTGCAACCTAGTCATATGCCCTAACTGGGAATCGAACCAGCGACAGTTGGCTCGCAGGCCGACGCTCCCACAGCCTTTTTGGTGTATGGGACGATTCTGAGCCAGCAAGCCAGGGCTCAGAGATCATATGGTATTTGTCTTTCTCTCTCTGACTTATTTAGCTTAGCATAATGTCCTCAAGGTCCATTTATGTTGTCACAAATAGCAATATTTCATTTTTTATGACTGAATAATATTCCATTATATGTATCAGAATTTCTTTAGCCATTCATCCATCAAATGGACACTTAGGTTGTTTCCATGGCTATTTTAAATAATGCTGCAATGAACATGTGGGTGCATATATCTTTTTGATTTTGTGTTTTCATTTTCTGCAGATAAATACAAGTGGAATTCCTGGATCGTAGGGTAGTTCTAATTTTTTTTAAGGAACCTCTATACTGATTTCTATAGGGACTGCCCCAGTGTACATTTCCACCAACAGTGGAATTTTCTCCACATCCTCTCCAGCATTTATTTCTTGTCTTCTTGATAATAACCATTCTTACAGGTATAAGGCGATACCTCATTGTGGTTTTGATTTGCATTTGCCTGATAATTAGTAATATAGAGCATATTTTCATATGCCTATTGGCCATCTGATGTCTTCTGTGGAAAAATGTCTATTCAGATCTTCTGCCTATTTTTAAATCAGGGAGTTTGGTTTTTTGGCCTGTTGAACTGTATGGTTTTTTAATGTATTTTGGATATAAACCCTTATCATATATATGATTTGAAAATATTTTCTCCCATTTGGTAGGTTACATTTTCATTTTGTTGATGGTTTCCTTTGCTGTGCAAAAGCTTTTTAGCTTAACGTAGACCTGTTAGTTTTTGCTTTTGTTGCCTTTGTTTTTAATGTCAAGTTCAAAAATTTTTTGCCAAAAACTATGTCAAAGAGCTTACCACCCATGTTTTTTTTTTCTAGGAATTTTAAGATTTCATGTCTTACATTCAAGTCTTTAATCCATTTTAAATTAATTTTTTGTGTATGGCATAAGATAGTGGTCCAGTTTCATTCTTTTGCATGTGGCCGTCCAGTTTTTCCAACACCATTTATTGAAGAGACTTTTCTTTCCACATCCTATATTCTTGGCTTCTTTGTCATAAATTAATTGCCCACATACATGTCTGTTTATTTCTGGCCTCCCTATTCTGTTTCTCTTTGTGTCTGCTTTTATGCCAGTACCATATTGTTTTACTTACTAAAGCTTTATAATATATTGGGTTGGCCAAGAAGTTCATTTGGTTTTCTCCTTAAGATGTCTCTAGTAGTGCTTAGTTGTCTTTAACTTCATTCAAAACAATTTTGTTAGATTGTATTGTGAGAGCTGTCACATCAGTGTGCACTTAAAAACAACTTATCAAAATTGGTGAATTTTTGTGTAGCCATTTTAATATTGAAAATGAAAAAATATTCAATATTTTTAGCATATTATGCTTTATATTTTCAAGAAAGGTAAAAACGCAACTGGAACAAAAGATTTATGCAGTGTATGAAGAAGGTGCTGTGACTGATCAAACATGTCAAATGTAGTTTGCCAAAAAAAAAAAAAAGTGGTTTATGAAGTTTTGTACTGGAGATTTCTTGCTGAACAATGCCCTATGATTGGGTAGACCAGTTGAAGTTGACAGTGATCAAGTGGAGACATTAATTGAGAAAATCAATGTTATACCATGCGGGAGATAGCCAACATACTCAAAATAACCAAATCAATAAAATTATTGGTGAAAATGAAAAATATGTGTTTTATTAAACAGAAAAACTAAATGGACTTTTTGGCCAACCCAATAGTTTAAAATCAGTGAGTGTGATGCCGCTGGATCAGTTCTTTTTCAAGATTGCTTTGGCTATTTGGGGTCTTTTATGGCTCCATACAAATTGTAGGGGGGGGTTCTTTGTTCTATTTCTGTGAAAAATGCCATTAGAATTTTGATAGGGATGGCATTTGATCTGTAGATTGCTCTAGGTAGTATGGACATTTTAACAATTTAATTTTTTCAGTCTGTGAACATAAAATATCTTTGTATTTTATGTGTTTTTCAATTTCTTTTATTAATGACTTGGTTAAATGTTTTTCTAGGTATTTTATTCCTTTCTGTGTAATTTTAAATGGAATTATTTTCTTAATTTGTTTCTGATAGTTCATTATTAGTGTACAGAAATGCAACAGATTTTTGTGTATTGATTTTGTATTCTGCAACATTATTGAATTTGCTTATTCTAACAGTTTTTTGATGGAGTCTTTCAGGTTTTTTATATATATTATGTCAGCTGCAAATATAACATTTTTACTTCTTCCTTTCCGATTTGGATGCCTTTTATTTATTTTTCTTGCCTAATTGCTCTTACTAGGCTAGTATTATGTTGAATAAAAGTGGCAAGAATGGGCATCCTTGTCTTGTTCTTGATCTTAGCTGGAAAAACATTCAGCTTTCCACAGTTGTTAGCTGTGGGCTTGTCACATATGGCCTTTAGTATGTTAAGGTTATGCCCTCTATACCGACTTTGTTGAGAGATTTTATCATAAATGGATGTTGAATTTTGTCAATTTTTTTTCTACATATATGGAGATGCTCATATATAGTTTTATCCTTTTTTTTTATAATGTGGTATATCACACTGATTGATTTGCAGGTGTTAAACCATCTTTGCATCCCTGGAGTAAATTATTCTTGATCATGGTGTATGATCCTTTTACTGTATTGTTGAATATGGTTTGCTAATATTTTGGTGACAAATTTTGCATGTATGTTTATCAAGGATATTGGCCTGTAATTTTCTTGTATGGTTTTTGTATCAGGGTAATGCTCGCCTTGTCAAATGATTTGGAAGCATTCCCTTCTCACCTGTTTTTTGTGAGAGTTTGAGAACGATTGGTATTACTTCTTCTCTGAGTGTTTGGTAAAAATCCATCAGTGATACCTTCCAGATCTGAACTTTTGTTTGTTTGGAAGTTTTTTGATTACTGATTTAACCTCCTTACGTACTTGTAATTGGTCTGTTCAGATTTTCTATTTCATCATGATTCAGTCTTAATAGGTGGTATCATTCCAGGAATTTACCCATTTCTTCTAAGTTGTTCAGTTTGTTGGCATATAATTGTTCATAGTAGTCTGTCGTGTGTTTTTGTATTTCTGTGGTATCAGTTGTAAAGTCTCTTTCATTTCTTATTTCTTTTATTTATTTCAGTTCTCTCTCTCTCTTTCTCTTGGTGAATCTAGCTAAAGGTCTGTCAGTTTTCAAATAACCAGCTTTTAATTGCACTGTTTTTTTCTATTATCTCTTTAGTTTCTACTTCATTTATTTCTGCTCTAATATTTGTTATTTCCTTCCTTCTACTAAATTCTGACTTTTTTTCCCCTAGTTTCTTGAGTTAGGGTGTTTGAGATCTTTCTTATTTCTCGAGGTAGGCATTTATTGCTATAAACTTCTCTTTAGAACTGCTTTTGCTGCATCACATAATTTTGGTAGGATACATTTCCATTTTCATTTGTCTCAAGGTATTTTTTGATTTAGCCATTACCCGTTTTTTGTTGTTGCTGTTGTTGTTTTTTGAGCATAGAATACAATAATTCTATTATCTTATTTTTTTTAACTAGTTTATTTATATGAGAGTTTGAAAAGAGTAGTTGCGGGCTTCTGGCCAGGATGGAGGCGTAGGTAGACATGCTTTGCCTCCTTGCACACCATAGAAAGAATTACAACCAGATCTCAAAAACAAATAATGACCAGAACTGTCAAAATACCAAGCTATATGGAAGTCCGAGAACCAGGGATTTAAAGAAGCCACATTCATCTAGACAGGTAGGAGGGGCGGAGTCACAGAGATGGAGACAGAATGAAGAGGTGGAATGGCTCAGACAAGCAGTGGCAACAGAACAGACAGCCCCATAATTACCTGTGGTGGTTAAAAATAAGGAACAATACCCTAGGAACAAGCAATCCCAGCTCCAGGCCAGACCATACAGCCCAGGGTTCCAGCACCAGGATGATAAACTCCCACTACCTGTGGCTGTAAAAAATAGTGGAGTTAGGGGCATCAGAAGAAACTTCTGGATGTTTGCCGCTTAAAGGGCCCACGTGATCTTAGAACATATACAAACCCCAGGGCAGCAACTGGAAGGGCATCAATCACATACAGGAAGTAGGTGAAGTTACTAGAAATGGGGTGAGTGCCTGGAAAATCACCAGAAGCCAGGAAGTGGCATTGTCCCCTCTCCAAGCCCCTCCACCACCACAAACAAAGCCCCAGAGGAGTGAAGTGGGTTGCCTTGCCCTGGTAATTACCTAAGGCTACCACCCCACACAATTTACAGGTATCTTTACTTTATCGGCCACATTACTAAGACAAGCAGTAAAGGCAGCTCTACCTAATACACAGAAACAAATACAGGGATGCTGCCTAATTGAGAAGGCAAAGAAATATGGCTCAAATGAAAGAACAGAACATCGTCGTCGGCAGCCGTCCGTCTCGAGAGACGATGGCGTAGCTTCTTGAGAGTCTATCTGCACCGCCGAGAATGGCTGTGCAGTCCGATTCGGGAGTGACAATCCCTGCCGCACTTGGTACAGGTGAAGGCAGATGGCCGTTGTTGCTGCTGTTGACACTGCTTCCGCCTCGATCTTTTCTGGGCCGCCTCCTCGTTGCGCGCAGCCTCCGCGCGTGACGTACCTTGCCTGACCGCGAGCCTCCAGGCTAGGCGGTCGTCTGCTTGAACTTCCCATGTGTTGAGATTGATGGAGCATTGTGTCATGTCCTTTTTGCAGATGTCTTTGAACCGCAGTTTTGGGCGCCCTGTCATCCTCTTGCCTTCTGCTAGCTCGCCGTAGAGGAGGTCTTTGGGGATACGGCCTGCATCCATTCTTTTGACATGGCCGAGCCACCTGAGGCGTCTCTCGCTAAGAACTGCATGCAAACTGCTCATATTGGCTCGCTTCAGCACCTTGGTGTTGGGGACCTTATCCTGCCAGGCGACATGCAGGACGCGTCGCAGGCACCTCATGTGGAAGCTGTTGAGTTTCCTTTCGTGCCTTGCGTAGGTGGTCCACGTCTCGCTGCCATAGAGGAGAGTGCTGAGTACGCAGGCTTGGTAGATGCGCAGTCTGGTTTTCTCAGTGAGGCTGGAATTGTTCCACGCTCGCCGGTTCAGTCTGGCCATAACTGTGGCTGCCCTGGCGATTCTCCGGTTGACCTCCAAGTCGACTGACAGAGAGCTCGAGATGGTGGACCCGAGGTAAGTGAAGTCGTTGACAACCTCCAGGGTGTATCCGTCGATGGTGATGCATGGGGGAGTCCCCGTGCCTTGAGCCATAACATTCGTCTTCGTCAGGCTGATGGCTAGTCCAAACTCCTTGCATGCGTGGGAAAGGCAAGTGACTAGCTGCTGGAGTCCCTCTTCGGAGTGTGATGTCAAAGCTGCGTCGTCGGCGAAGAGCATCTCACGGATGAGCACCTCTTTGACTTTGGTCTTGGCTCGTAGACGGGCCAGGTTGTAGAGCTTGCCATCGGATCTGGTGTGAATGAAGACACCAAAGAACAGAACAAAACCCCAGAAAAAAAGAACTGAGCAAAACAGGGATAGCCAACCTATCAGATGCAGAGTTAAAAACATTGGTGATAAAGATGCTCAGAGAACTCATAGAGTACAGAAAAAACATAAAGTGAAATAAAGAAAAATATACAGGAAACCATCAGTTAAGGGAAGGAAGTGGTAATTCAAATCAATGATATGTAACAAAAGGAAGAAATAAACATTCAACCAGAACAAAAAGAAGAAACAAGAATGCAGAAAAATGAGGAGAGGTTTAGGAACCTCTAGGACAACTTTAAATGTCGTCGTCGGCAGCCATCCGTCTCGAGAGACGATGGTGTAGCTTCTTAAGAGTCTATCTGCACCGCCGAGAATGGTTGTGCAGTCTGACTCGGGAGTGACACGGTATCTGTCTCCTCCCGTGTTGAATCGACATCTTGCGATGACGCTGGAGTGTCCTCTCCAGTGAAGCTGAAGCTACAGAGCCTGGGCAGGGTGATATGGAGGGTCTGCTGTTGCCCATGCAGCAGACCCCCCCCTCTCTTCGCAGCTGAAGGGTCCAAGGGAAAGACGGAGTCGATACAGCTTGGGTTCAGGTGCGCCGCAGGAGTTGCCGGTGTTGACTACAACGTCAAACCGCCTTAGGGACTCCGGCTCCGGATTTTCTGTCGGGGTTTACTCCCTTAGCCTTTCCCCTGAAGAGGTATGCCGCAAGGCAGCGGAGGTTTTTTGGAATCAGAGTTTTCCTTCTCTGATGTGCCCTGACTGGAAGATCGAACCAGCGACACTTAGCTTTAACTTTAAATGTACCAACATCCAAATCATAGGCATGCCAGAAGGAGAAGAGGAAGAGCAAGAAATTGAAAACTTATGTGAAAAAATAATGAAAGAAAACTTCCCTAATATGGTGAAGGAGATAGACATACAAGTCCAGGAAGCACAGAGTCCCAAACAAGTTGGACCCAAAGAGGACCACACTAAGACACATCATAATTAAAATGCCAAAGATTAAAGATAAAGAGAGAATCTTAAAGGCAGCAGGAGAAAAGAAGAGAGTTACCTACAAAGGAGTTCCCATAAGACTATCAGCTGGTTTATCAAAAGAAACTTTGCTGGCAAGAAGCATTCAAAATGATAAAAAGCAAGGACCTACAACCAAGACTACTCTATCCAGCAAAGCTATCGTTTAGAATGGAAGGGCAGATAAAATGCTTCCCAGACAAGGTAAAGCTAAAGGAGTTCATCCTCACTGAGCAGTTATTACATGAAATGTTAAAGGGACTTATTTAAGAAAAAGAAGATGATCAAAATTATGAACATTAAAATAGCAACAAGTTTGCAACTATCAACAACTGAATCTAAAAACACAAACTTAAGCAAATAACCACGACAGGAACAGAATTATAGATATGAAGATCATCTGAAGGGTTATAAACTAGAATGGGGAAGGGGGTCAAATTGGGAAAGGTTGCAGGAATTAAGAAGCATAATTGGGCCCTGACTGGTGTGGCTCAGTGGGTTGAGTGCTGGCCTGCAAACCGAAGGGTTGCAGGTTCGATTCCCAGTGAGGGCACATGCCTGGGTTGCAGGCCAGATCCCCAGTTGGGGGCGCTCAATAGGCAACCACACATTGATGTTTCTCCCCCTTGCTTCCCTCCTCTCTAAAAATAAATAAGATCTTTAAATTTAAAAAAGCAAAATAAATAAGTAAAATTGTTATTATTTAAAAAGAAGCATAATTGGTAGGTATAAAATAGACAGGGGGGTGTCAGAAGTAGTATAGGAAAGGGAGAAGCCAAGAACTGACACACACAACCCATGGACATGAACTAAGGGGGTGTTGCTGGAGAGAAGGAGGGTACTGAGCAGAGTGGGACAGAGAGGGGAAAATTGGGACAACTGTAACAGCATAATCAATAAAATATACTTTAAAAAGTGAAAAGAATAGTTGTTTCTGGTTCTAAAGATTTTTAAAGCAGTTAGAAACCATCTGCCTGGCTATCTTAGGGGGGAAAACAGGAGAGGCCCTAAAGGAGGCTCACTGTATGTTCCCCTTTTCCTCAGAAATAAACAAGCTAAAACTGGTATAATTTTGGTAAGGCATTTGTTTTAGATTGTATTTAATAGTTGGGAGTGAGAGTACTTTTTTGTCATCTTGGAAGCAAGGACTCAAGAGCTCCATTTTTGTTTATAAAAACATTTTTCTGCTTTAGAAGCATTATAACTGATGTGATTGCTTCAAGATAGCTGCCTTTGCCCTCCCCATGGCCCGCTAGGACATTTATGTCCCCAAGAGACAGAACACTGTGGTACTCCAAGTAAATTTACATACTTTATTTCCAACTAGGATTTCTTTGGTAACTGGTCACCAGCCTAGAAGTACCTCAAACCCTCTTCACCTACTCTTTGTTTTAAATGTACAGTCTGTGTGTGCATGTGTGTGTGTGTGTGAGTGCACGCAAGTGTGTGTGTGTGATATGTGACTATAGGGCCTATATTTGAAACTCAAGAAGGAAACAGCTGCATTCCAAAACAGATAAATATGCAGGTCCAAAAAAATGAACGTTTTTTTTAACTGCCACATCAACCAGTACTGCCTGAGCAACAATATAGATACCACTCCAGTGTATCGCAGCCTGGGAGTTTATCCACAAATGCTGTCATATCTCATTACCTTTAAGAAGCACTCCATAGTGGCAGGTGACTTTTTCCTCTGACCTGAGAGTGAGTTCCAGGCAATAGAAAGAAGCAGAAGCCACCACCTCTGCACTGTGTTCTAAGGGATTCTTGACAGGCTTAGTGATTACATGAGCTCTGGAGGAGACCTCTTAGGCCACCCAACGAAGCTGTAAGTAATTTGTGGGAGAGACCTTTCTCTTAATGCATTTTTAAGATAACTTTTATAGTGTACCACAGGAACACCCTACATTTTTGTAGTTTCTGCTGAATGATTTAAGGTAACATTGTCCTGTGACTCACTTGATTTATTTTAGACTGAAAATTATAGTGTTTTAAACATCTCTAGACCGTATGCTCTCAAATCCATGAGTTTTTTTCTTAATGATAATGAGCATTTGTCATATGAGGAAGAACTATTCCTCTTGTTTGCAGTATTATTTATGATTTAGCATTCTTCCTGGACAATAAAATGTTCTTGTGCTTAATACAAAAAAAAAAAAATTCTTCACAACTTGATTGTTTTTCACAGTCATCTGAAAATATGGGGATCCCACAGAGCTCAATACGTATTTATTGAATAAAAAACTGATGAGTTTTACCCTAAGGAAAAGTTTTATGCATTTTATTTAAACTTCTGTGCATTAGTAGTAGCTATTTTTAATCTGTTAATTTCCTCTATATCCTAACAAGGTTTCCTATAATCTGACACCATGCATGTTTATCAGTTTTCCAGACTGATCTTAGCTCTAGTCAATATCCAGTGCACCTTCTAGAATATATCATTACCCACAGCCCTCAGTTAACACATGATAGAACCCTTTTTTAAAACCAGTTTTGGAAGACAGGCTTAACACTTGCCTATTATATCACATTTTCATTTTCTAGAGTTATGTTCTGGAGTATATGATTTGACTCACATTTTATCTGAGCTATTAAACAATAGTCTTGTTACAATAGGGTTCTACAGTATTCCTTTCATTAACTTGTCCTCAGCTCCTCACTAATTTGTTATTTTCTATATTCTTTGTCTTATGATTACTATCTGTTTTGGGTTAAAAGAATATTTTCTTGGACATAAAAATGCATCATCAACCAAAACAAAGGAGCTGTTCTCCCTTTATGGGTCTTTCTCCTCCTTTCTGGTCCTGGGATGATGAGGCTGAAGTTTCCAGCTAGCTCTGGCAGCCAGCATTTCTGGGATAAATTAAATGAGCACACTTGATTGAGGTGTAGCTGGACTGTATCACTGTCTTCCTATTATCCTAGGGGATCAAAGCAGAGCACAAATAAAGGCTTAGTCTTTAAAATATTTAAAACAGATGGCTGATTCTCTTTGGTGAAAATTCAGGTTTTAAGGCAAACAACATGTTAGCAAGATTTCATTTCTTTTCATTGAAAGATAGTCAACACTGAATGTATACCATCCTTTCTTCATCAATCGCAAGACTAGAATCACAGATTTCTGCATCAGGAGGAATTTGGCAAACCTAGAAAGCTCTTAGACTATCTGGGTTTGGTTTCTTTTCCTGTAAATATAAAGTAAGCTATTCAAATTTTGCTTTGGGCATTTTGGTATTAAATGAAAACATCTTAAAAGTTTACATTCTCATAGTCATTTTGTTGGTGAGTCACTATTTAAAATCTAGTATTCATATAATTATATCTTCCATAAATTAAATCAGGATGTTTATCCCTAAATTTATGTTTTAACAAACTGAAAAGCACATTTTCCACACTCCTTATCATTGACATCTGGTGTGAAGTTTTTATTGTTTGGTTTAAAACTGACTGAAATGAGAAATTTAACCAAAAATAGTATTTATTGGGGTCTATCTCAAGACCCCAAAACAAATACTAAACAACATATTTTTCCCCAACTGAAACCACTATAAAAGATGCAATAGAAAAGCCCAGTTCTCCACAAGAGACTCAGGGGTTCACAGAGGAGGTGACATGTGACCTGCCTAGCAGCAGTAGGAACAGTAGGCGTTTGCCAAGCAGATCCAGTTTTAGACTGGCATTTACAAAGATCCAGAAGCATAAGCAGCATAACAAATTTGATGTAATCTTGGTAATTCACTATGAATAGTGGATAATTATCTATTTCTGCATAACACATTATGCCAAAACTTGGCAGTATAAAGCAATAAAACTTTGTTTTCTCAGTGGTTTCTGTGGGTCAGGAATTCAGGAGCAGCTTAGCAACTAACTAATCCTTAGTTCTTGGAGTCTCTTATGGAGCTATAGTCAAGATGTCCGGTGGGACCACGGCTATCCAGTTCTGAGGCTGGAGCATCCAGTTCTAAGATGCTCACCCACAGTTCGTGCTGGCTGTTGGCAATGAACTGCCGTTTCTTACCTTATGGTCCTCTCCACAAGGCTGCTGGAATGCTGTCGTGACATGATGGCTGCTGTCACCCAAAATCAGTGATTCAAGAGAAGAGAACAAGGAGGAAGCCCTAATATCTTTTATGACCTAGAATCAGAAGTTATTTACCGTCACTTCTACCATATTCTGTTCCTTAGAAGTGAGTCTCTAAGACCATCCCACATTTAATGGGGCAGAGTGTCTTAGGCTCTACTTTTTGAAGGGAGGAAGGTCAAAGAATTTTTGGATGTAGTTTAAAACCACCAAAAAGTGAGGGTTGGGGGCAGCAAGCCATGAGGCTGGTGCAGCCAGCAGCCAGTATCCATGGAGACCTTAGTATACCATTGCTGTCTGGAGAGGGTGGATGAAAAGTGGCAAATAGTGGAAACAAGGCCAGTTAGGAGCTACTTACTTAGTTCTGGAGAATAATGCTGTGGACCCAAATGGGTACAATAATAGAAGGGTTCAAGAAATGGAAATATATTTATTATCAGGAAGCTTTGGTTCTTCTACAAATGTCCGGAATTGTTTTTAGTCTTCTTTGTTTTAGAAAATAGAGAACACAATCTGGAAGCCCACTTACAGTTCAGAAAGTTCACTTGCCCACAGGAACTACGCAGATAAAAAGCAATGAAATAAAGCCTGCATGTTCTATAACGAGTCAAGGTGAAAGCAGCAAGCTGTGATGCAAGGGCACTGAGTAACTTTTGTACTAACTGTATTTACACGTCAGGTTACCTTTCAGGCCTTAAATGTTTCATTTAGAAAGTGGGGCAAGGAGAAGAGGGTAAGTGACCTAGATGACCTCAAACATTTTTTATGATCTGTAATCAAAATGAGTACAGGATGCTATTTTAATCCAATCAGTGTTTTATACTTCTTTAACTTTGAGAATGTGTGACTCAATGGAAATATTTGACCTATTTACAAACATTTAAATCAGGTTATTCCAATGTCAAGGACTATTTCCAATGTCAGGACTATTTACTGGAGCTAAAACTAAGTTAATTCAATTAATTTCTTTTATTAGTTTTCCATTCATGCAGTTGAAAGTGTCTAATTTTTTAAATATTCTTATTTTATTAAGCCATTTTAATATCAGTTATTTTCCATATGTAAAATTTTATGAAGATTTTATTAGGGTTTTTGTGTATATGAAATTTTGTTAATTATGGCTTTCTGCAACTGTGAATTTTCTTTTTATGCCTATTACTGAATCCAGTTTTCTGTTTAGCTAGTTTTATTTTGTATTAATATTGCTACTATGCAAGTAATATTTATTATGAATTGAATTTTTATAAAACAGTAATTATTTTAACTAATCTGTGAGAAAATTAAAAGAATTTCCTCTCTAATATTATAGTTACCCTGTTAGGAATTAGTCTGTTGTAGGAATTGGCAAACATTTTTGTAAAAGTCCAGATAGTAAATATTTTATACTTTGCGAATACACACTTTGTCAAAATTATTCAGCTCTCAGGGCTGGGTTTGGTCCATGGACTCTAACTTACCAGCCTTTGGTCTGTTGTATTGCTTATATAATTCTTTGCCCTTCTCATCACTTCCCATGCCATTATCTAACCATCCACAGCTGTTGAAAATGAAGCTAAGGGCAAAGATAGGGTTAAGATGTCCTCAGGATCTGTCAGCTAACTTGAATTGTACAGAAGGTTGAGCATTATTATTATTCCCATTTTATAGATGGTGAAACAGATTTTTGAAAATAACAATAATAATTATAAAAGTAGCTTAGTATGTAGTGGACGTACAGGTTACTACAATTCCATAAAATGTACTGTCCCAAAAGTAACTAGTCGTCAGTCTGATAGCTAGAATGTTGCAGAGCCTGGAGTTAAGCCAGTCTGTCCAGAACCCATGCTCTTAACTCCTGCACTGCACTGCTCTGTACTTCTGCCCTGCCTCACGGTCATAAAGACAGTGCAAAGATTTTACAGCACGTAATGTAATACAGGTCTGTCTCTGCTGAGGGCAACCTCTGGGTAAAAAAGTCGTTTTCATCACAGTGTCTGAAACTGGATGCCCAGTAATTAACATGATTACCAGCATAGGGCCCTGTGCTGCTGGCTGCAGTGTTGGAGTGGTCAGGACCATGGCCACAGCCAGTCCTGCTGCCTTCCCTGGCACTAAAGGATAGTGATGTGTGTCTGCTGGAACTGTGGCACTGTAAGGTATGAAATGCCACAGCAGCTTTTGCCAGAGAAATGTTCAAATAGATGAAATTCTTAGCTAAGGTATGAGATGCAGAGTCTTACCTAAATTAATTTAATTCCATGGCTAACTAACAGAAAACTTGCATGGGGAAGTGACTAACATGAGAACACATAAGGCAGGCAGGCAGGCAAACAACTGTGCTTTCCTAGAAGGCACAAGTTGGAATTACTCCAAGAGGCATGAAGATGCGGGAGTTCCAGTTCAAAAGAGCCTGGCCTCTGCCAAGCAGACCACACTGTGTGTGAGTGTTTCTGTGTGCGCACACACGTGTTTTAAGTAACATGTGAACCTGATGCTTCATTCTCAAGCACAGAGTATATGATCATTGAGATGGGCATGGTAATGAAATCTTCAGGTGTATTGAATGTGCAGCACTGAACTCCCAACCTAATATGAGACACACATGTCAGCCTTAGGATAACTTCTCAATGTTCTTTGAATAGGTACATTTGGGAAATGATCTGTTGATGGTTTATTAGATAGACGAATAACAAGTGTATCCAACCAAACAGCATGAGATCTTAGTCGTCGTCGGCAGCCATCCATCTCGAGAGACGATGGTGTAGCTTCTTAAGAGTCTATCTGCACCGCCGAGAATGGTTGTGCAGTCCGACTCGGGAGTGACACGGTATCTGTCTCCTCCCGTGTTAAATCGACATCTTGCGATGACGCTGGAGTGTCCTCTCCAGTGAAGCTGAAGCTACAGAGCCTAGGCAGGGTGATATGGAGGGTCTGCTGTTGCCCATGCAGCAGACCCCCCCTCTCTTCACAGCTGAAGGGTCCAAGGGAAAGACGGAGTCAATACAGCTTGGGTTCAGGTGCGCCGCAGGAGTTGCCGGTGTTGACTACAACGTCAAACCGCCTTAGGGACTCCGGCTCCGGATTTTCTGTCGGGGTTTACTCCCTTAGCCTTTCCCCTGAAGAGGTATGCCGCAAGGCAGCGGAGGTTTTTTGGAATCAGAGTTTTCCTTCTCTGATGTGCTCTGACTGGAAGATCGAACCAGCGACACTTAGCTCGCAGGCCGACGCTCAATCCACTGAGCCAAACCAGCCAGGGTGTGAGATCTTAGTACTTAGCTGAATAAGATGCACCCTGTGATGATCCAAGAAAGGCTGTCTATTTCTTGTCAGCAGTAGCATCTCATGCATAAGAGGATTATAGCAGCTAAAACCCACAAGACTACTAAATGGGGAAGAATCCCCCCCAAACTGTGTGGTGCATCTATCTGAGCATATCAGTTAAAGCATAGAGAGAGCTCTTCTTTCTGTTAGTCACAGGCAAAGTCTAGGATGCCAAAAGTAGACTCCCTGAACAGAGGCCACAGAAAAGTACTAAATGAACAGATTAGCGTGGTTAAGAAAAGGTGTTTCTTCATTCTCTTGTCCCTTCTTTGCTTGATCTCTATAGAGTTTCTGTATCGCTTTCATTCTGTTTCCTATTTTGTAAACACTGGTAGTATGTATTAGGTGCACTGATTCTATCAGAAACATGGTCTATATCCTTTGTATTTCCTCACTAAAACTGCTACAAAATTTGGATGTGAGTGCCTGTGTATGATAGATTTGTCCTAAAACATAGGGCTAGAACCTGCTTTATAAAACAATTATAAGGACTCTGTACAAACGTTTTTCCTTTCACTATCAAGACACGTCACCACTACACTAGGAGCCTCCTTACTCTTTGGTAGATCTTGCAGCTTTGCAGGCTTTGGGTTCCTGGGAACTTGCTCCCTCAGGCCACCTGCACCTTATTTTCCCACTTGCTACTGCTCTCTCAGGAGCTGTCAGTTTTGCCAAAATGCCAGGCTTTGCTCTCTCTGACCATTCTGCCTCTCCTGTTCCAGTGTGACTGCTCCGTTGTGCCACTGCACTTCAGAAGTGGTCATCGGTCAGCATGTGAGGGGCCCTAGGTTAGATCGAGGGTGTCAGGGCACATGGGTCCTTCTTCCGAAGACTGGGTTATATGTACACAGAAAGGCTTGGCATGGCCCTGGTTATTTAATCCTGAATTCTCCTGGCTGTTAATTTACAACATTTAATATCAGTCACAACTTGTAGAACTTCTGGTATTTCTGTGAAGAGCCTGTTTTTGTCACAGTCAATTTTATATCCTCAAATAATAGAGCTTTGCTTAGGTATCAATGACTAGGAATATGGAAATGGTGATGTCTGTTAGAATGTGTGTTATGGCGGGGGAGGGGTTCGGTGACTGCATGGGAGGTTTATCCTCAAATAAAGGAAATGGGTATAAAAAAACCTTCCTAATTTTTGTTTTCCTCCAATCTTTTTTTCTACCCAAAGCCTGGATTACTCCCAAGGTAAAAAGGCTGATGTCTGGAAATTGTTAATCTGTGGGATTTGTGCATGGCATATAAAAATTGCAGAAAGAATCTGCTTTTTAAATATGATTTCCTGATTGATTGTGGCAGACATAAATCCAGGAAGGACTACTCAGTCAGAGTAGCCAAGATCTCTCTCAGAGTCTTAGATATATGACATTTTTTTGGTACATACGTGTGTGTGTGTGTCTGTGTGTGTGTGTGTGTCTGTGTGTGTGTGTGTATGTGTGGTGAAAATAAAGATCTTTCACATGAGTAGGTCAGGAAGAGAGAGAAGAGGTAGAGAGGAAAGGAAAAGAAAAATAGTGTGTGGAGACAAAGCAAAGCTGTGGTAGGTAGGGTGGACACCCATGCCTTGCCTGGAATTAGCCGCCAGCTCGCCGAGAACCTAGCATTTTGTGAGTTCATAGTAACTAGGGGAAGATGTTAAAGAGACACCCTTTGTGCCTCCTGTCCTGAAATGGTTTCAGTTCTTGAAGTGCTCTTTTGTGCTCTCAGTTCTGTAGAGTCCTAAGCTGTTCTAAAGTTGAAAATATTGGCTAAGGATGCTCTGCTCAGGTCCTTCCTCCCATCTTGCCCTTGCATTCTCTTACCACTGCAACCATATGCATGTGCATTTTTATACACGCCCAATTATAAGTGTTTCTGACCTCTCAGTTTGTTTCCTATTTCTGACTTTAGCATTAAGAGATCAAATTCCTATATGTAACTTGTCTTTCTCTGAATAGCACAGGTACCTGTTTCTGATATTTATACACAGCTACACATACATTTATATTTCTCCTGCGTTCCATGTGATAGGTGAACTCTCCTTCCATCCCACGGATAACATCTTGGGCCATGTTCTTGTTAAGCACTGTTTAATGAGGAGCCATGTCTATCAAAGGCTTCAGACACAGAATGAGACTCAGTGGCCACAGAAGTAGACTTCTAAATATCTGCAGTTTGTTGTGTTTGATTTGACACTGAAGTTGAAATGATATGACTAATGGCACATTGCCCTTGTTTACTCTCCAACTCTTCTGTGTATACACAGAGCATGCAAACACACACCTTAACCTGACCTTGCTTAGGTACCCATGACTAGGAGTATGGAAATGGTGATGTCTGTTAGAATGTGTGTTATGGGCGAGGGGGAGGTTAATTCGGTGACTGTATGGGAGGTTTTGTTTTCAAATAAAGGAAGTGGGTAGAAGAGTCTCCTCCAGAGACTGGCTTCTGTTTGGGAGCTCTTGTACAGACAAGCTGTCAAATATTCTTTTAAATATATTTTACTGAATATGCTATTACAGTTATTCCATTTTTTCCCCTTTGTCGCCCTCTGCTTGACACCCCCTTTCCCTCCAACAATCTCTGCTCCTTAGTTCATGTCCATGGGTCATGCATATAAGTTCTTTGGCTTCTCCATTTCCTATACTGTTTCTGATATCCTCCTGTCTATTTTTTACCTACCAATTATGCTTCTTAATCCCTGTACCTTTTCCCCATTCCCCCCCTTTCCCCTCCCAGCTGACAACCCTCCAGACGATCTCCATACCTGTGATGCTTTTCCTGTTCTAGTTGTTTGCTTAGTTTGTGTTTTTAGATTCAATTGTTGATAGTTGCAAATTTGTTGCCATTTTAATATTCATAGTTTTGATCTTCTTTTTCTTAAATAAGTCCCTTTAACATTTCATATAGTAATGATTTGGTGAAGATGAACTCCTTTAGCTTGACCTTGTCTGGGAAGCACTTTATCCACCCTTGCATTCTAAATGATAGCTTTGCTGGATAGAGTAATCATGGTTGTGGGTCCTTGCTTTTCATCACTTTGAATGCTTCTTGCCAGCCCCTTCTTGCCTGCAAAGTTTCTTTTGATAAATCAGCTGATAGTCTTATGGGAACTCCTTTGTAGGTAACTCTTTTCTTTTCTCTTGCTGCTTTTAAGATTTTCTCTATCTTGAACCTATGGCGTTTTAATTTTGATGTGTCTTGGTGTGGTCCTCTTTGGGTCTAGCTTGTTTGGGACTCTGTGCTTCCTGGATTTGTATGTCTATTTCCTTTGCCGATTAGGTAAGTTCTCTTTCATTATTTTCTCACATAAGTTTTCAGTTTCTTGCTCTTCCTCTTTTTCTTCTGGCACCCCTATGATTTGAATGTTGGTACATTTAAAGTTGTCCTAGAGGTTTCCAAGCCTGTCCTCATTTTTTGAATTCTTTTTTCTTCCTGCTGTTCTGATTGAATGCTTTTTCCTTCCTTTTGTTCCAGATCGTTGATTTGAATCTTGGCTTCCTTCCCTTCACTGTTGGTTCCCTGTATGTTTTCCTTTTTTGCACTTCGCGTGACCTTCAGTTCTCCCTTTTTTTTTTTTTTTTTGCCGTACTCTGTGAGTTCTCTGAGCATCTTTATCATTGGTGTTTTGAACTCTTCATCTGATAGGTTGGATATTTCCATTTTATTTAATTCTGTCTTGGGATTTTGTTCTGTTCTTTCATTTGGACCATATTTCTTTGTCCCATCAATTCAGCAGCCTCTCTGTATTTGTTTCTGTGCATTAGGTAAAGCTGTTTTGACTCTCTGTCTTTAAAAAAGCACCTATAAATTGTGTGGGGTGAAGCCATAGGTAATTGCCAGGGTGGGGCAACCCGCTTCACTGCTTTGTGGCTTATGTAGAGAGAGGGCTCAGAGAGGGTACAATGCCACTGCCTGGCTTCTGGAAGTTTTTCCACCATTTGCCCTGTTTTCAGTCATGTCACCACCCACTTACCGCATGTGACTGGTGCCCTTCCAGCTGTTGCCCTGGTGGTAAATCCTAGAGTGGGTGGGTTTGCGTACATTCTAAATTCCTGTGGGTCCTTTAATTGAACTCTTCTGAAAATTCAGCAGTTTCTTCCACCACCCCAACCCTCACTGTTTTTTACAGCCAGAAGTTATGGGAATTTATCTTCCTGGTGCTGGAACCTTGGACTGTGTGGTCTGGCCTGGGGCTGGGATCACTCACTCCCAAGGTATCCCTCCTCATTTTTATTGACCTCACGTGGATGTGGGACCACCATTCCACTGTTGCCGCTGCCACTGCTGCCTCTCTGAGCTACACCACATCTCCACGCCTCTCTGCCTGTCTCCGAGCCTCTGCGCCTCCTAGCTGTCTCAATAAATGTGGCCTCTTTAAATCCTTGGTTGTCAGACTTCCATACAGCTTGATTTTCTGACAGTTCTGGTTGTTATTTGTTTTTGAGATATACTTGTAATTCTCTCTGTGGTTGCATGAGGAGGCAAAGTGTGTCTACCTATGCCTCCATCTTGACCGAGCTATCAAATCTCATAGTTACTGGAAAATCACACTTGGCTCTTTTCTTCTATCTATTCCTGTACACTGTGAGAAGGAGCCAAAAGATGTATTCCCTGTAATTTAGATTCACATCCTTTGTTATGTTATGTTTTGTTTTTTGAGATACTGTCAAGGTTAGGAGGTTCCTTTTTTTTCCTCTGGGCAGCTCCACTTGGCCTTCCCCTGCACATCCAGCGCAATTGGTACATTGCATTAAAAGAAGAAAATGAAATGCTGGAATAAAGTTGTTATTGTGTTTTGCCCAGCAGGCAACAAACACACTGCTGTTCTTCAGCTCCATTTGTAGTAAAGCCAAGAAGTACTGTGGTGCTTGAGTGCAGCAAGCCATTATCACAGGGCTGCTTTAGGCATCAGACCTCAGTGGATCAGAGTGGAGCATCAGTTATCAATTTCAGCACTTGAGTGTGTGCACAGGCATGCAAGGGGTAGAAGGCATTAGTTTTGCCTGTGGCCAACTGCCTACCAAGTGTTTCCTTTTAAATTCAGCTTCAGCCTTCATTTGACTTGAGAACCTCTCTTCTCCCTCTTTTGCCTTTTTTCTCAATGCCTAGACTGTCTCCCCTATAATTTCTTACTCATAAGTATATAGCCCTGGAACTTTACAGTGGGAAAGTCATTCCACTACTTTATTTTATTTTTATTTTATATTTTATACACACACTAATATGTAACTCCTATATTGTTCACTAAAATACAATAAATGTTTTGTTGTGGGATGCTAAGCCTCAAGCCAAGAACTGAATTGAGGATACTTTCCTCTCTTTATTTGTTCTTAAGAACAAGGAAGAAGAATTTTAAAACACACACATACTCCTAGCAATTCTGAATCTAGTAGGGTGGGTAGCTTTCTTGATTCTGGTTATCTCACTGTCTTTCATCTGATCAGCCCTTCAGGGTGTATAATAAGTGTGCCCTTGATTGGTTTGCTTGTACGTAATATCTTCTGTGCCTCATAATATATTCTCTCCACTTAATGCCCATTTAACCGCACTGTCTTCATCTGGACATACTGTGTGCCCCCTTGTTGGTTAATGATCTTATTTTCTTGTACCTTACAATTTCCCAAGTATTAAAGCACGTACTTGAAATAGCTACGGCCTTAATATCCTCCGTGAACACATGAATAGATGGGCTCAGCAGGAAATTTCCTTCCCTCATTTGTGGGCAGTCCCCACTACACACACCGTTCTGTTTGAGTAGTGTTTACTGTACTGCATAAGATAGGATAGGTTTTCGCTGAAAGAAGAATAAGTAGACAAAATGCAGTTAGCAGCTCTATAGTTTAGGTTTCAAGATTTATTTTATTCTTTTTTTTTCTGGTTTTTATTTTCTACTTTATTTTTTGTTGTTTATTCTATTACAGTTGTCCCCGTTTTTCCCCCATTTGCACTCCTCCACGTAGCCCACCCCTCTCTCCCACAGTCAGTTCCCTCTCCATTGTCCATGTCCATCAGTCATTCATGCATGTTCTTTGACTAATCCCTTCCCATTCCTTCTACCATTGCCCCCCCTTCTCCCCTCCTACAGCTATCAGTCTGTTTCATGTTTCCATGTCCCTGGTTCTATTTTCCATGTTAGCTTATTTTGCTCATTAAATTCCAGTTATAAGTGAGGTCATATGGTGTTTGTCTTTCACCAACTGGCTTATTTCACATAACATAATAATCTCCAGTTCCATACATGCTGTCACAAAAGGTAGACTTCTTTCTTTCTGCTGCATAGTATTCCATTGTGTAAATGAACCCCAGTTTTTATATTTTTAAAGGTTTTATGTATTTACTTTTAGAGAGCAGGGAAGGGAGGGAGAAGTGAGGGAGAGAAACATCAGTGTGCAAGATACATGCCTCTAACTGGGGACCTGACCTGCAACCCAGGCATGTACCTTGACTGGGAATCAAACTGATGACCTTTTGGTTCACAGGCCAGCACTCAATCCACTGAGCCACACCAGCCAGGGCATAAATGTACCACAGTTTTTTAATCCACTCATCTACTGATGGGTACTTGGGCTGTTTCCAGCACTTGGCTACTGTAAATAGCACTGCTATGAATATAGGGTTCAGAGAAGGAAAACTCTGATTCCAAAAAACCTCCGCTGCCTTGCGGCATACCTCTTCAGGGGAAAGGCTAGGGGAGTAAACCCCGACAGAAAATCCGGAGCCGGAGTCCCTAAGGCGGTTTGACGTTGTAGTCAACACCGGCAACTCCTGCGGCGCACCTGAAGCCAAGCTGTATCGACTCCGTCTTTCCCTTGGACCCTTCAGCTGCGAAGAGAGGGGGGGTCTGCTGCATGGGCAACAGCAGACCCTCCATATCACCCTGCCCAGGCTCTGTAGCTTCAGCTTCACTGGAGAGGACACTCCA
This sequence comes from Furipterus horrens, assembly GCF_987537825.1. Taxonomy (NCBI): domain Eukaryota; kingdom Metazoa; phylum Chordata; class Mammalia; order Chiroptera; family Furipteridae; genus Furipterus; species Furipterus horrens. The sequence continues at coordinate 96,126,697 of NW_028327174.1, read as the reverse complement.
GCGTCATCGCAAGATGTCGATTCAACACGGGAGGAGACAGATACCGTGTCACTCCCGAGTCGGACTGCACAGCCATTCTCGGCGGTGCAGATAGACTCTTAAGAAGCTACACCATCGTCTCTCGAGACGGACGGCTGCCGACGAACGACGACGACGAATATAGGGTTCCATAAGTTCTTCTGAATTGGTGTTTCAGGATTCTTAGGGTATATTCCCAACAATGGAGTTGCTGGGTCATAAGGCAGTTCCATTTTTAAGTTTTTGAGGAAATTCCATACTGTTTTCCATAGTGGCTGCACTAGTCTGCATTCCCACCAGCAATGCACTAAGATTGCCGTTTCTCCACACCCTCTCCAGCACTTGTTGTTTGTTTATTTGTTGATGTTGGCCATTCTGACTGGTGTGAGGTGGTATTTCATTGTGGTTTTTATTTGCATCTCTGATGGCTAGTGATGTTGGGCATTTTTCCATACGCTTATGGACCCTCTGTATGTCCTCCTTGGAGAAGTATCTGTTCAGGTCCTTTGACTTTTTAAATTGGGAATGTTTTATTCTGTTTTGCTGGAGTGGTAATGTATGCTTCAAGAAAAATCGACAACATATTTCTGAGCTGTATAAGAGAAGGTTATCCCCTGTTAATTTTTAAATGATTCCCACTTTTTAAAAATATTTCAGAACCTGTAGTCTTTTGTAATTTTCATAAACACACCTACACTGTAACAAACCATAAAGCTTTGGTTGTTACTCTCAGAACAAGATATTTCTACTTGTGGTAAGATTTCTAATTAACATCTATTTCTCTTAGTGACCTTGTTAAACAAACAAACAAAAATTTTCATGGCAGAAAGTTTTCTAAAAGAATGTGTTTATTGAGCCACATGCTAGCCAGAAAAGGACAGGTCCTGGGAATGCAGTCTAAACCATCAGCAGCAGGGCTGGATGGAGAAGGCAGCATGTCCTCTGTCCTGGCGTTCATGGGCTCTTTTATACATTATGTTTGGGGGAAAGAAGATATAAGTTTTCAAAGAAAGAATTTGCATTGGTTACAAATAAGGAAATGGGAAAAGGTGAAGAGGGACAGTTGTTAGCTGCACAGTCCATAAGGAAGAATATTTACTGTTGATTGGTGCTGGGCAAGTTCTGCAAGTTCATGCATAAGCAGGATGTGGTGGTGTCTGGTGGTAGGTTACTTCTTTTTAGATGGCCCGTTGGTATTTAACACATTCAAAAGGATGGAGCACCCCTATATTTACTGCATTATTTTTCACAATACTCAAACTATGAAAGCAACCCAAGTGCCCATCAATCGACGAGTGGATAAAAAAGCTATGGTACGTATATACAATGGGGAAAAAAAAAATGAAATTCTACCACTTGTGACAGCATGGGTGGACCTAGAGGGTATTATGCTAAGTGAAATAAGTCAGTCAGAGAAAGATAAATACCATATGACTTCACTCATATGTGGAATGTGCAGAACATGATAAGTGAATAAACAAAATTGAAACAGACTCATAGATACAGAGAGAGAACTGGTTGCCACAGGGGAGGGGGCTGGAAAGTTGTGGGGCACTGGGTAAAAGAGGCAGAGGGACTAAGCAGTCCCAGGGAACTACAAAACAGTCACAGGGAAGTAAGTCAAACATGGTAAATATAGTCAATAATGTTGTGATAATTATGTGTGGTGCCAGTTGGGGTACTGGAAATATCAAGGGGAACAAAGTGTAAGATATATGATTGTCTAAGCACTAAGCTGTACACCCCAAACCAACACATAATTGTAAAAAATAGATGTTCCCTTGGAAGTTGATTCAAAGCTCCAAGGAATAGAATTAAGGAACATGAGCCCTATATTGTCAGTTGGCCCACAGCTATTAATGGGAACTACTCATCTCTTTTTCTCACTCTTCCACCTGCTGTAATTTAATTTAGGACATCTCAGAATTTTTCTCTTGTGAACCTAGAGGTCCCTGGACCTGAACTCCTAGTGGTAATTGAGCATTTACTATTCCTCTCATTTACCCAGTGTTAAAGAAAAAAATTTTATTACTTATGTGTTAAAGAACAGTAAGTCAGACTTTCTTTATTCAGGACCATTGTGGTAGGTATAGGGACCACTGCAAGAAGGTTTTTAGTGGGGCAGAGAAAATGTGCTCAACTCTGAATACAACAAGGAAAAGTGAGAATTTGTAGCCAAGGAACATGGTGGAGGTTAGTGGATGGACACTAAGTGGAAACATCAGGGATAAGGAAGGAGTTTGACTAAACAGACCTCACAGGAGTCTTGCTGAAGACAGGCCAGAGTGATCAGGCAGCACCTGGGAGAGGGTGGCAGATAAAGAACCTGGTCAGATATTGAGTTTCATCAGATATCAAGGATGGGATATTCTGGGTTTTTTTTTTAATTTTACTAAAGTTATTGGGATGACATTGGTGAATGTCATCTGTCACCATACACTTGACCCCCTTTACCCTTCCTACCTCCACTTTCTCTCTGGTAACCACTATACTACTATCTGTGTCTGTGACTTCGTTTATTCATTTGTTGCTTTCAGTTTTATATTCTACAAATGAGTGAAATCATATGGCTCTTGACTTTTTCCTTCTGACTTATTTTGCTTAGCATGATATTCTTGACATCCATCCATGTGGTCACAAATGGCAGTATTTCATCTATTCTTAGAGCTGAGTCATATTCCATTGTATATATGTACCGTATCTTCTTAGCCAGTCATCCATCAGAGGACACTTTGATTGTTTTCTTGTGTCGGCCACCATTAATAATGCTGCAATGAACATAGAGGTATATATATCTTTACAAACAAATGTTTTCAAACTTTTCAAGTAGGCAGCCAGGAGAGGGATTGCTGTGTTATATGGTAACTCTATTCTTAACTTTTTGAGGAATCTCCATACTGTTTTCCATAGTGACTGTACCAGTTTGCATTCCTACCAGCAGTGTGTGAGAGTAAGGATGAGAGATTCTTGATAAACCAACTTAGCAGAATTCTTGTTACAATTAGTGTAGAGATGAACACAAAAGCCTAAAATTTGATCAAAGAGAGAATCTTTGCCAACAGTGTATAGATGAAGGGAATCAGAAAGTAAATGGATCCTAAGTGATTTCCTGGTCCAAATATTTTATTAACTAAACAGGGAATAATAGTAAGTCACCTGTAAGGGATGCTGAGGAAAGGATCCTGTTTAGTATAGAACTAATATTCTAAGTACTTAGTAAATACTTATAGTATAAGTAACATCATTCTGGAATTTTTGCTTTTTTCATTTTTATTTCTGTTTTGGAAGATAAATGTAAGATAGTCACACTCTATAAAATTTGTTTGGGGAGTCAAATAGATACACATGAAAAAATTGTTCTGAAATGGGGATTAGGATTTGGAGCTGTGAAGTGTCTTGCCTTTAACTTTAGGTTGTCTTTTAATTTTTCTAAAACTTTAGGTTTTTTTTTTTTTTACCTGTTCCTAAAAGAAACACAACTGTGTTATAATAGAAATTTTTTTCCACAACTACAGCTCTCTTGTCAAGCCCTCAAACTCACTCTAAAGCTACTGAAATTAACCAGTCTCAATGTTAATAAAAAGATTTTTTTAATGGAGATATATATAGGTGTATCTTAAAACCTATTCCAAGTTTTGACTTCTTTACATGTTATTATGAGGGTATAGACTAGGTAGGCTTATTTTTGTTCAATGTATCTCTTGGAAGGGAAGTATAAAATAAGGGCTATTCTCAAATGTATTTTTTTGCTATTAGAATTAAGAGTGAGTAAGGAGCATAACACCAAAAACACTTAGGAATCCATTAATATCTTTCTGTTTGTGCTTTAAATGGGAAAGCTGATTAGAAGGTTGGATCTCAGAGACCATTAAGAATAAAGAAGTTGTTGAATTTTGTAACTTTATATATGAAGACCAAGTCAGACTAAGCCTCAAATCAAGGCAGAGAGATTGTTCATTTAGCAATTTAAGCATTTGCTTCAAGTGACCTTCAAAATTAAAGTTAAAACAAAGATAAGTCATGAATTTATACATTTTAAATCTTGTATTCACTCAACATTTATTTCATGATTTTTTAAAATGTAAATTAGGGCCACATCTGATTTCTAATATTCCCATGAGCTAAAACTGGATATAGCACGGCACAATGGCATTCACTACATGTTGGTTAAATGAATTATATAAATTTTTAGTTTGAATGTGTGTGATTTGATTTGCAGTGTATCTGATCAGTGTAGTTAAAATCTTATAAAGTTATACTATATTTTTTCTAAGAACTCTGTTCTTTCACAAAATAGCTGTATTTAAGTGAGAACATACACAAAGCTCCAAACCTTTGTGAAAAGACTTAACACTGTCCTTCATCTTTCTCATCCCAACGTATGTTACGGACCAAGAAGGATAAACTTATTTATTAAGGGGAAAACGACTTTGAGACTGGACTGATGAATTTTATTTTCTTGCCTCCTTTTTCACTTTTTAGAGTTTAGCTTTCCACTGTGGCTTCTGGACAAGAATACTATTAAGAGAATAATGTCTCTGGGAAGTTAATATGTTAGTTGTTCTGGGACTTTCTTGATGTACCTACGTTGGAGGACAGAAGTGTAATGGCAGCCCAATGGGAAGTCAGAGCTACCACTGGCAGTTATACAGTTAATATGTGGACAGTTGAGCTTGCCTCTGAAGACTTCAAAGAAAGAAGAACAAAAAGATTTTGTAGCCAATTAAGGGCAGTAAGCTAACCACAGAAGAATCGTAGAAAATATAAAAATAATTTGCCAGGAATACAGTAAATGATCGGTAAATGTTAGCTTTTTTAAAAAGTAGCATCTTTCAAACAATAAAATGTCAGCAACCCAAGGGCAAATACCTCAAATCCCAAATAATATTCAGCACCTATTTGTCCAGTCTTTGTGATGCAGATATTCCATTCCTCTCAAAGTGAGTTCCTAGAATGTGTTGCTACCTACTAACCCATACTTAGGGAAGTGACACAGAAACAGTAGAGTGGGAAGAGAAAAGCAGGCTGAATAATTAACTCATTAGGAGCCTTTGGCACTGCACATTCCATCCTGGTATTCAGAAGCCAAATGTTCTAAGAAAGTATATTCAGATCTCATAGATGAATGGGTTATGTAAATGGAGTACTTAGAATTTCCATTTAAATCTATATCAGACAATACCAGTAGCAACTCATTTATCTTCAAAAGCCATTAGCCAACCAAACCTTACTTAAGAGAAAAGAAGATTAAAATAAACACTTTGGCAAGATCACTGACCCCTGTCAACATGTCATCAAATACTGGCCTTTAAAGCCACTTTGAGGATCTAATACATAAGCAAATAAATCCTTGCCAAAAAAAAAAAAAAAAAAGGCTCAGTACATTAACCGATAATCTCTCATCTCTTTTTATAATTTAAATTATTTTCCTTAACAACTTTATAAATGGATTGGGGGACTATGGCTGTTTTGGCATTATATTTGATACAAGCAGAGTTTATGTTTACAAGTTCACTTTTTCTCTTTTTAGCTCTGCAAAGCTATAGAACTAATGTGGCCTGACCACATTTCTGATTGTTTTTGGTAGGACTCCTTGCCAATGTACTGAAGTTGTATGTGGACAAAAGACATAACTTACGGATTCTGTAAGGCATCCTCTTTCTCCTTGGCTAGCATCCCTCTTCCCTCTTGAGATTAGGCAGTGGCATTTCTACCTTGTGGGAAATGCAGTTTCTTTTCTGAGTGGCCTACCCAAGTTAGATTGAGGGTGAGGAAAGAGATAAGGGCATTTCCCACATGGTTGACATGGTTAAATATGGCCTGACAAACTGACTTTTTTAAGGATATATTTGGGAACTATGATAGTTGGGCACTTTCGTATACTCTCACATAGTAAGCTCTATAGGTTTTTCATTTTGTTTTATAAAAAGCAATTCTCTTTGGCATGGAAAGAACGGACAGACATCTTGGCCATTGCATAGGATGGGATTTTATCCTAGGGAAAAAAATTCCAAATTCCATCATTTTTTAACTTTTTAATTGGACTTTGAGAAATTACAGTGCAAAACTATATCTTGTTTCTAAATAATTAGCACTACAGCATGAAAAGCATTTAAATCATCTTGAAATTCATCTGACTAAAAACAGGGACCTAAAATGACAATTTTTTCATCCTCAGACATAGAGTAGCAAGCTTGTGTCTTTCCATTTCACTGTGAGAAATTTGACCTTTTGATTATTACCATTTCTCACATTGTCCCCTTCCCTCACTGGTCATTCTATTTTACAGCAGTTTTCCAACTCAAACAGTAATTATGTAAACCATCTCTTTCTGCCTTGCAGCCCAGATGTGATGGGAGCTACACACACACACACACACACACACACACACACACACACACACACAATGGGAATCAGTTGCACAAACCCAGTAGATATCCAAAAAGTAATTTTTTAATTATTTTTTTATCAATGTGCCTATGAAAATGATAGAGACGTTCCCCCCACCCCCCAAAAAAAGGAAATTAAAATAGGGCTGCATTGCTTGGAGGCATGAGAGATGTGGTAGTAGAAAGCCATGACTAAACAGTTTAGTTATTGAAGTGCAAAGTGTACATTCATTTAAAAGAATATTGCCTTTAAAGATTACACTCTAGAATTCTTTCTGAATTTCCCACAGTGCATGCATTTATTTTCAGAACTAAACGAGTTGTTTTGTTTTGTTTTGCTTTGCTTTAAGAGAGAGCTTAATGTTGTTTGCTCAATTTCCCACTCTCCAGATCCTTGGTTTTATTGAACCAGTCTCTTCCTTCAGTCATTGGCAGTGTTGATATGCCTGTCATAGCATAGATAAGAAATGGCAGCACAGAACTGGTGCCATGAGCCTGCTCATTGTGGGTCTCTGATAGAGCCCAACAGCCTTTCACACCAGCACCTAAGTGTTTAACCTTTGTCCTTATTGAGTTGTGTGTATGTGAGAGAGAGATAAGAATAAAAAATAATGCTAAATTAATTCACTTTCTCTGGTTTGTCTAGTCAGTCTCTTAACTTCTATATTGTATTATACCAAATAGGCCTAAACTCTGAACTCTGATCTCTTTAGTAAGCTAAAGATTGTTTTAGCCACTAAGTTCTGGCTCTTCTCTCTTTTAATTATGTCATGGAAATAGGATTAGAAATAAACAAAGAATGGTATATTTATAAAACAACCATTAAAAATCATGATTTCCAGTAATAATGTGACATTGTGAATAGTACTCACAATATAACATTAAATTAATAAACAGTATATCAAACAAATGTGAAGTCTGATACTATTAGAAGTTGATTACCATAAGTTATTTAAAAACTTGGAAGAAAATTACTAAAATGTTTCAGGTGGTATCCTTTTTTTGTTGTCCTACTTGTTTGTTTATTTTGTTTTTTAGATTCAATTGTTGATAGATATTTATTGCCATTTTATTGTTCATATTTTAAATCTTTTTTTCTTCTTCTTCTTCTAGAAGACTCTTTAACATTTCACATAATACTGGCTTGGTGGTGATGAACTCCTATAGCTTTTTCTTGTCTGGGAAGCTCTTTATATGTCCTTCAATTCTAAATGATAGCTTTGCTAGATAGAGTAATCTAGGTTGTTGGGTCCTTGCTTTTCATCACTTTGAATACTTCTTGTCAATCCCTTCTGCAAAGTTTCTGTTGAGAAATCAGCTGACAGTCTTATGGGAGCTCCCTTATAGGTAACTACCTTCTTTTTTCTTGATGCTTTTAAGATTCTCTCTCTGTCTTTGACCTTTTGTATTTTAATTATGATGTGACTTGGTGTGGGCCTCTTAGGTTCATCATGTTTCGGATTCTGGACTTCCTGGACTTGTATGTCTGTTTCCTTCATGAGGTTAGGAAAGTTTTCTGTCATTGTTTTTTCACATTCCTTACTCTCTCTCTTCTCCTTCCAGTATCCCATCATGCATTGAAGTACACTTGAAGTTGTCTTAGAGGCTCCTTACACTATCCTCATTTTTTTGGATTCTTTTTTCTTTTTGCTATTCTGATTGGGTGTTTTCTGCTTCCTTATATTTCAAATCGCTGATTTCATTCTCAGCTTCAACTGCTCTACTTTTGATTTCCTGTAAATTATTTTTCATTTCAGTTAGTGTGTCCTTCATTTCCGATGGGTCCTTTTTTATACTGTTGAAGTTCTAAGTTAATTGAGCGTCCATATAACCAGTGTTTTGAACTCTGCACCTAGTAGATTGCTTGTCTCCATTTTGTTTAGTTCTTTTTCTGGAGTTCTCTTCTTTAAATTGGAGCATGTTTCTTGGTCTCCTCGTTTTGACAGCCTCCCTGTGTTTATTTCTATGTATTAGGTAGAATTTCTGTCTCCCAGGCCTGGTTAGAGTTGCCTAATGTGTAGTAGGTGTTCTATAGGGTTCAGTGGCCCAGCCTCCTAATCACCCAAGCTGGGTCCTTGCTGTACACCCCAGTGTGAGCCGTGTGCACAGTCCTGTTGTAGTTGAGTCTTGATTGCTGTTGGCATGTCAGTAAGAGAGATTTGTTCCCAGGCCAATCAGCTGCAAGCACTGGCTGTGAACACTGACCTCTGACCTCTGGCTGTGGAAGATCACCTCTACAGGGGCCCACCTCACGGAACAGAACTTACTTCATCAGGACTCTTGAGTGTGCCCCTTGTGGAAGTGGTTGGGTCATGGTATTTTGGCATGGTCTGAAGCTATTCACTGGGTGCACTGGCTCAGCCACCACCTGTGTTCTGCTCAGGGCAGACCTGAGCTATAAAGCAATCTGCAGATGGTTGCTACCTGTGCTGGGCTTGCAGGTGCCCAGGCGAGGCCAAGCTGTGAACCAAGGCCAGCTGCTGCTAGTGTCAGGCCTGAGTCCACTTAGCAAGAGGTACAGGGCATGCTGAGGCCAGATGCTGCTTGTTTGAGAGATTTTAGGAAAATCTGAAGCATGAGCCAAGACAGACCAATTGTATGAAAAAAATGACTGCAAACAGCTTGGGTGGGCCTGAAAGTTGGGTGGGATGGGGCCTCAGGGAATCACCAGAGCAGGGAAAACAGTGTGAGCCACATTGATGGAATCTCAGATATGGCACCTACCTGCCAGCTCTGTTAGGGGTGGGGGGTTTCAGAAAAGGAGCAGTGGCTTCTGCCAGCATTCTATCTGGCAGAAAGCTGCTCCCCGCCCCAGCTCTTGCTCTGGTGCCAGACAATTTAGTTCCTTCTTATATGTCTTTGGTGCCTTTCAAGCTGTTACTTTATGGCTGAAGCTCAGGAGTGAGTCCAAGTAAGTTTGTGCACAGGCCCTTTAAGAGGAACTGCCTGGGACTCCAGAAGCCATCTCTCTCCCTCAGCATCAATCCTCACTGGTTTTTACAGCTAGAACTTACAGGAGTTTTTCTTCCTGGCACCTGGTGTGGGGCTGGTACCCCTTGCTCCTCAGGCAGGACCACCACAGCCAAAATCTTTCTCCCAGTTTGTATCCACCGTATGTGAGTGTGGGACCAGCACATTCCCCCTCTCCACCCCTCCTCCCAGTCCCAATGTGACTGCTTCTTTAATTCTCTAATTGTAGGACTTCCATTAAGCCAGATATCAGGCAGTTCTGAATGATGGCTGTTCTATAGTTTAGTTGTAATTTTGATGTGGTTGTGCAAGGAGGCAAGTACCCCGTTTATCTACACCACCATCTTGACCAAAAGTTTTCAGGTGATATTCTTGATGAAATATCTATAGGCTATTTTATCATTTCTCTTATAGTTTGTAGAGTAAAATATGTATTGATTTCATAATTTAAAATTATAAAACATTATTTTTTTAAAACTTTTAGAAAGGAAAGAAGCAGGAGCAGTCCTTTGCGGCCGGGGAGAAATCAGTGTTACCGTTGAAAGTAATACCAGGCCTTGTTTCTGTTGACTTGAGTATTATTGAGCTCTCTCTTCATTAGGTGGCTCAGAGGTGTAATGTTGATGAAAAATGCCAGCCCGGTGACACGGAACAGGTGCAGACCTCTGCCTTGCAAGCCCTGGGAACATTTTGAGAATTGCCAGCATTTTGGCTGTGTTTTGCAGCTTGCACAGCTGCTGTGTATCAAACAGATGCTGCTCTAACATTTCAGTTCTGAGATGTGAGATCTGACCCAACTGTTCCTAAACACCCCAGTCTTTGACCAGCTACCAAGTACCTGACCAGAGTATTGTCATGAGAGCTGTTAAATGAAATTCTGGGACAGAAGTCATCTGTCATTTAATGTGCTTCCAAAGGTAGTCAAAGCAATAGTTGTTCATCCAGAGCAAAGGGAATATAATATTTCAAAAAAATAGAAAAGGACCGTTATTCAGGAAAAATATAGAACCCACGTTACAACTGAGAGAACTTCAGAGTCCTTGGCTATGAGTCAGGTATTTGGTGTTACTTAAGGATTTATCAATCACTGTTTTAAAAGAGTATCAGATAGCCTCTGTGAAATGAATGAGGGGAGCTTAAGCCAGGATGAGGCAAGTTAGTAATGAGTTCACTCATCACATATCTTGGCCAAGGAAAACATGCACCTTCTCCAGAGACAGAATTTTTCTTCCATTCTAGGAAGTGGAGGAACAAATGAAGTATATGTTGTTCAGTCTTTCACTAGCAGTATTTTGTTACCTACTGGTAAATAAATGGGAAGAGAAATTGTGAGGTAACTGGAATCTTTATCAGGAATGTCATCCCTGTAAAAACATTAGTCCCATGATTAATCCCCTGCCAAAGTATGAAGCTCTTGGTCTCATATTGACACAATAAGCCAACATCCCAACCCATCTCCCCGAATAGTGGTTGGGTGTGACACTGTAAATGTGCAGGTATGTGGAACTGCTTCTTTTTATAATCCTGAAGATGTCAATAGTGATTAGAAGAACTTTAGTCTTTAGTCAGTTTTCTTTGACTTGGGAGGCATAAAGATACTTGAACTTCTCATTTCAGATTGACCTTGACTTTTCTCATTTTTTTTCACCTCAGATCATCCAGCCCCTCTTAGAACTTGACCAAAACAGAAGCAAATTAAAATTGTATATTGGACACCTGACAGCCCTCTGCCATGACCGAGACCCCCTGATCCTTCGTGGGCTCACTGCACCAGCTTCCTATAACTTGGACGATGACCAGGCAACTTGGGAGAATGAGCTGCAGAAGATGACCCAAGAACAGGTGAGTTACTTGAACTATGATACGACCCTATTAAAATTCATCTGCTACTTAAGTTGTTGCAATAGGAGCTACCTTGGGGAACTTAGTGCTCATATTCAAGACTCTTAGCAGTGGTTAGTTCTTAACAGATATTAGGAACTACCATTTGAAAGAAGTGTTACTTTATTCTTTCCTCAGTATAACTTGCTCAAGTTATCAAAAAGGACTAGTTTAGATGGAGGAGGGTTAAGGACAGTCTGTTCATATGCCATATATTATTTCATAGAAGTGATGGCCACTGATAATTACAGCCACTGAAGGAAAGTCTGAGTTAAGGATACTTGGATAAGGAATTTCTGGCAGGTCAATAACACATATCTTTACTTGTCCGTAGGGAACTATGGGTTACAACATACTAAGTTTTTAAGGAAAAAAACCATTAGATGAATTAGTTTATGTTACCATTCCCATCCTGTATTTTCTGATCACTGTTGCCTGTGAAATTCCATTGATGCACTTTTTTCATATAGTGATTTTTTTTTTTTTTTAGTTTATAAATAAATTAGAAGGTTAGTCTGGAGACAAAAACCATGAATAAAAGAAAGAGAAAACAGGATGAGGATAGGGATAGAGAGCAGATATGCAAAGTAAAAGAAAGAAAAATTGAATAAACACTTAGAAAAAGAAAGAACAATTTTTAAAACATTAATTTGAAGCTCCTTTTGTTTCTAGTTTAAGTGTTGTAAATTTACTAAAACTCTTCATCAGATTTTTGAAGCTATACACTGTTTTTCAGCCACATACTTCCTATTTGTTAAACATTATTTGTTACTTATAATACATGAAGGAAAATTGTGTTTAATATGAAACTTCTCATAGTGCGATGTTAAAGAAATCAGTGACAACTCACAGGTCGAGAAACGCAAACTGTAATCTAAGAGCTGTACTTCCTTCCCCGTGGAGTGTGTATTGCCTAATAAGAGGCGTATTTAGCAGCCTAATTAGTTACCCACCTTATTTATTTGATGTGAAAAGATAAGGCTTACCTCTGAGATTTATCATGTTGCTGTGGAAATTTTAATTTCTTCTTGAAAGAGGAAAAGTATAAAGGACAGAATTAAATTGAATCCTAATAGCTCCTTTATATATTAATAACCATGTAGTGAGAATGCAACTGAAAGCCCACTGGAAACAGAGAGCATGATGGGTTAATTTTAGAGATTTTTTACTTCAAAATTTTGCATAAAGACAGTGCTTCTTAAAGCACTAATATAGTGATGTATCAAAGTTTAAATGCCAATAAGTTATTTGTTTGTAAACAGCTTGTCTTTGAAATGGAAAAAAGTATTTTTTTGCCCGGTCCTGTTTTTCAGTATGTCTGAATGGATGTAACTCAGCTTTCCAAGGGGGGGAAATTATCTTCAGGGTGAGACCAAGATAGGAAATTTCAAACTAAGAATTTTTCAGAAAGTTTTGAATGAATGAAACCAGGAATTCATTAATAGACTTACCGTTGCACATTCTGTTATACTCAAGCTACTGTGATTCTCAAAACAATTTTGCTTACATGCATGAATTGTGTTAATATTGTCATGTTTCCCCTTGACTGAGTATATGCTTCAATTACTGAAGTTACTGCTTGAGATTTATGGAGTAGTATCTCCAGCAGTATTTCCTGGGAAACAGGTGACTTAGGTCATCTGTAATGGAATACAGCAACTACACCACCTTCTGTAAGCTTCTCCATGGCTGCTAAAGATTGTTAGAGAAACCAGCCAATATATTGTCTCCTTACCCCAAGTAAGAATTTAAGGGAATAACTAGGTTATTGAGAAAAATGACCTCTAATAATACAAAATGATTTGCCATCAAAGTATTGTGATCAAGGTTTGACTTTAGGTTTTGAAGCCCAAGAAACATAGGATATGAATCACTGCCAGATATGCATAGTAGTTTATTTTGTGTGTATGTTCTGTTTATATTTTTCTTCTGGAGACGTAGAGCCTTCTGTGACTGACATTTGTGTTATTGAACCCTGTATGTCCAGTGCATTTCACTGTTACCCTGCTCCCTCAAGTGGCATCCTCACAAGGACAAGAGCCTTGTCTCTCCTTTTCAGTGCTGTATCCTCTGTACCAAGAACAATGCCTGTGATATAATATCTGCTCGATAAATATTTATTGAATGAATAAGAGAGAGAGGAAGATAGGATAAAGTTCATATCCCTTATACCACACAAGGCCTTCTTCCATTTGGTCTAATGATTAAATGCATATCCTTTAAGCATTTGTCTGGTTTTAAGAGGTTCACATCTAGTAAGAAATTTTGCCTCAGGATGAATCATACTTTGATTCTCACTCCTACTTGATTTAGATGATATTTAGATGAGATTTGGGATTTAGTGTTGATGCTGGAATGGGTTAAGACTTTTGGCCTTTGGGGATGGGGGTGAATGTGTTTTGCATGCAAGAAGGACATGAGTTTGGAGGCTCCAGAGTGTGGGATATTACTAACTGACTTGTGACCCCCCAAATTCCTATGTTGAAGCCTTAAGTTCTAGAATGCGGCTATATTTGGAGAGACCCTGCAAATGAGACTGATAGGGTGGGCCCTAATCCAGTCTGACTGGTGACCCTATAAGAAAAGAAGATTAGGATATATATCAGACACCAGGGGAATGTGCTCATAGAGAAAAACAAAAACAAAAAACATGAGGACACAGCAAGAAGGCAATCACCTATAAGCCAAGTAGAAACTCAGAAGAAACCAACCCTACCAACACCTGAATCTTGAATTTCTAACTTCCAGAACTGTGAGAAAAATAAATTTCTGTCATTAAGTAATCTAGTCTATGGTATCTTGTTATGGCAGCCCTATTAAACTAATTACTTTCTTTTTTCTTTTTTTTCTTTTTGTTCAATCCTTTTAACCCCCCTCCAACCGCCCATATACCTTCATTTTGAAAAATACTCTTCTCTAGGTATAGAATTCTAGGTTGACAGTTTGTCTTTGTTTTTTAATACTTTAAAGATGCAATTCCATTTTCTTCTGGTTTTCATTGTTTTCTGTTAATAAGTCTGCTATATTCTCTTTTTTAAAAAATATTTTATTGTTTATGCTATTACAGTTGTTCCGATGTTTTTCCTTTGCCCCTCTCTACCCAACCCGCCTCCCCATTCCCCAGTCAATCCACACAGCGCTGTCCATGTCCATGGGTCATGCATGTATGTTCTTTGACTAGTTCCTTCACCTTCTTCCAACCAGTCACCACCTCCCCCACCCCTCATACAGCTGTCAGTCTGTCCCATGTTTGTATGCCTCTGATTCTGTTTTGCTTGTTAGTTTATTTTGTTCATTAGATTCCACTTATAAGTGAGATCATATGGTATTTGCCTTTCACTGACTGGCTTATTTCACTTAGCATAATAGTCTCCAGTTCCATCCATGCTGTCACAGAAAGGTAAGAATTCCTTCTTTTTTACTCTGTGTAGTATTCTATTGTGTAAATGTACCACCGCTTTTTTATTTCCTCATCTACTGGTGGGAACTTAGGCTGTTTCCAACACTTGGCTATTGTAAATAACGCTGCTATAAACATAGTGGTGCATATATTCTTCTGAATTGATGTTTTAGGATTCTTAGGATATATTCCCAGAAGTGGAATTGCTGGGTCAAAAGGCAGTTCCATTTCTAATATTTTGAGGAAATTCCATACTGTTTCCCACAGTGGTTGCACTTGTCTGCATTTTCACCAACAGTGTACTAGATAGAGTTCCCTTTTCTCTACACCCTGGCCAGTACTTGTTTGTTGACTTATTAATGATAGCCATTTTGTCAGGTGTGAGTTGATATCTCATTGTGGTTTTAATTTGTATCTTTCTGATGGCTAATGATGTTGAGCATTCTTTCATATATTTACGCCCATCTGTATGTTATCCTTGGAGAAGTGTCTATTCAGATTCTTTGCCCATTTTTTTAAAGTATATTTTATTGATTATGTTGTTAACAGTAGTCCCAATTTTTTCTCTTTGCTCCCCTCTGCCCAGTACCCCCTTCCCTTCAGCAGTCCCAGCCCCCTTAGTTCATGTCCATGGGTCATGCATATAAGTTATTTGGCTTTACCCTTTCCTATATTATTCTTAACTTCCCCCTGTCTATTTTGTACCAACCAATTATGCTTCTTTTTTTAAAAATATGCTTTATTGATTATGCTGTTACAGTTGTCCCAATTTCTTTTCCCTTTGTTCCACTCCACCCAGTGACCCCCCTCCCTCCAGTGGTCCCCCACCGCCTTAGTCCATGCCCATTGGTTGTGCATATAGTTCTTCTCAACATCTTCCTGTCTACCCCACTCCCTCCTACTATGCTTCTTCATTCCTGTACCATCTCCCTCCCTTTCCCCCTTCCCCCTCCATGCTGACCTCCCCCCACTATGTTCCCCATACCTATAATTCTTTTCCCACACTCGTTGCCTACTTAGTTTGCCTTTGTTTCGGTTCCCTAGCTTCTGTTGTTGGTTGTTGTGATACAGTTTTCATTTTAATGTTCATAGTTTAGATCCTCTTTATCCTAAACCAGTCCCTTTAACATTTCATATAACAGTGGTTTAGATCTGATGAACTCCTTCAGTTTTACTTTGTCCTGGAAGCACTTTCTCTGCCCTTCTGTTATGAATGACAGTTTCGCTGGATAGAGTAATTGTGGTTGTAGGGTTTTGCTTTTCATTACTTTGAATATTTCTTGCCAGTCCCTTCTTACCTGCAGAGTCTTTTTTGAGAAATCAGCTGATAGTCTTATTGGGACCCCTTTGTACATAATTCTCTTCTTCTCTCTTGCTGCTTTTAAGATTCTCTCTTTATCCTTAATTTTTGACATTTTGATTATAATGTGTCTTGGTGGGTTCTCCCTGGGTCCAGTTCATTTGAAACTCTCTGTGCTTCCTGGACGTGTAAGCCTGTATCCTTCCCCAAGTTCGGGAAGTTCTGCTTCATTGTTTTTTCACATAATTTTTCAATTTCTAGTTCTTCTTCTTCACCTTCTGGCAACTCTATGGTTCGGGTGTTGGCCCGCTTATAGCTGTCCCATAGGTTTCTGAGCCTCTCCTCATTTTCCAAGATGGCTTCCTGCCGTTCACTCTCCACTGAGAGACTGGGAGCCTCCTCCTCTGTCCCCACCCGCTCTGGGCCTCACAGTCCAAGGCAATGGGGGTCTGCCTTCTCTGGCGTTGAAATCACAAGCTGACGGGTCTGGTCTACAGCCGGGAGTGTTCCCCAGGTGCTTCTCACCTCCCCTTAAATACGGGTGTCTGTGCTTACCGCCATCCCGCCACCATCACCACTGCTGCCGCCGCCGCCAGCACAGCTTGACGTCTCCTTCCCAGCTTCGCCCCTTCTACGCTTCCAGATGAGCACTACTTCTTTATAACTTCATACGTTGGACTTCCATTTATTTCCTGGAACTTCTGGTTATTTCTGGTTTTGCAGTAGTTGTATTCCTTCTTAGTTGTGGAAGGAGGCAGAGTGTGTCAGTCTAGGCCTCCATCTTGGCTGGAAGTCTGCCCATTTTTTAATTGAATTGTTTGTCTTCCTACTGTTGAGTCATGTTAGGTCTTTATATATTTCAAAGATTAAGCCCTTGCCAGATGCATCATTGGCAAGTATGTTCTCCCAAACAGTAAGTTCTCTTTTCATTTTGATGATGGTTTCTTTGGCTGTGCAGAAGCTTTTTAATTTGATGTAGTCCCATTTGTTTATTTTTTCCTTTTTCCCCTTGCCCTAGGGGATATATTGCTATGTAAGAGGTATTAAATTTTAGTCCCTTTGTTTTCCTCCAGGATGGATTTTTATGGTATCGCAACTTATATTTAAGTCTCTTATCCATTTTGAGTTTGTCCTGGTATGTGGTGTAAGTTGGTGGTCTAGTTTCGTTTTTTTTTCCAAGTACTATTCCAGTTCTCCCAACACCATTTATTGAAAAGACTGTCTTTACTTCATTGTATGCTCTTGCCTCCTTTGTCAAATATTAATTGACCATAAAGATGTGGGTTTATTTCCAGGCTCTCTGTTCTTTTTCAGTGATCTATGTGTCTGTTCTTATGCCAGTACCAGACCATTTCAGTTACAGTGGTCTTGTAGTATAGTTTGATATCAGATATTATGATCCCTCCAATTTTGTTCTTCTTTATGAAGATTGCTGAGGCTATTCGCAGTCTTTTTGGGTTCCATATAAATTTTTGAAATATTCTACATCTGTGAAAAAATACCATTGGTATTTTAATAGGCATTCTGTTGAATCTACAGATTATTTTGGGTAGTATGGACATTTTAATGATGTTAATTCTTCCAGTCCATGAACATGATATATGCTTCCACTTATTTCTATCCTCCTCAATTTCTTTCTTCAGTATACTGTAGTTTTCTGAGTACAGGTCTTTTACCTCCTTGGTTAAATTTATTCCTAAATATACTTATTTTTATTTTTATTATTATTATTATTATTTGAAGTAGTGAATTGGATTCTTTTCTTAGTTTCTCTTCTTGATAGTTCATTATTGGTGTATAAAAAATGCCATCGATTTCTGAGTATTGATTTTGTATCCTGATACTTTGCTAAATTTATATATTGGGTCTAGTAGTTTTTTGGTGGAGCCTATAGGGTTTTCTATGTACAATATTATATCATCTGTGAATAATGACCATTTTACTTCCTCCTTTCTAATTTGGATGCCTTTTATTTCTTCTTCTTGCCTGATCACTGTGGCTAGGACTTCCAGTACAGTGTTAAATAAGAGTGGTGAAAGCAGAGATCCTCTCTTGTTACTGATCTTAAGGGAAACACTTTTAATTTTTGCCCATGGAATATAATGATGGCTATGGTTTTTCATATATGGCCTTTATTATGTTGAGGTATGATCCAACTCCCACTTTGCTGAGAGTTCTTATCATAAAGTGTGCTGTATGTTATCAAATGCTTTTTCTGCATCTATTGACATGATCATGTGATTTTTATCTTTTATTCTGTTTATGTGATGTATCACATTTATTGATTTGCAAATATTGCACCAACCTTGCATCCCCAGGATAAATCCCACTTGATCATGGTGTATGCTCTTTTTAATATAATGATATATTACTAAATCCGGTTTCCTAATATGTTGTTGAGGATTTTACCATCTATAGTTTCCTATCTCTGTTGTGTGTTTACCTAGTTTTGGAATAAGTGTAATACTGGCCCTCTAAAAAGAGCTTGGAAATTTTTTCCTCTTCTTGGATTCTTGGACTTTTTAAAATAGTTTGAGAAGAAAAGGTTTTAGTTCTTCTTTGAATGATTGGTAATATTCACCTGTAAAATCATCTGGTCCAGGACTTTTGTTTGGTGGGAGTTTTTTATTACTGCTTCAATTTCATTAGTTGTTATTGACCTATTCAGATTTTCTGCTTCTTTCTGATTCAGTTTTGGAAGATTGTTTGTGTCTAGTAAAAGGTATCCATTTTTCCCAGATTGTCCATTTAATTGGCATATAGTGGTTCATAGTATTTTCTAAAAATACTTTGTATTTCTGTGGTATCAGTTCTTACTTCCCCTTTCATTTCTGATTTTATTTATTTGGGTCGGTCCTCTTTTTTTATTGATAAATCTGGTTAAAAGTTTGTCTGTTTTGTTTATCTCTTCCTAGAACCAACTCCTGGATTCATTGATCTTTTGATTTTTTTTTTTTTTTTAGATCTCTGTCATTTATTTCCACTCTGACCTTGATTATTTCCTTCCTTCTACTCACTCTGGGCTTTGTTGTTGTTCCTCTAGTTCTCCTGGTGTTGGGTTAGATTATTTATTTGAGATTTTTCTGTCTTCTTGAGGCAGGCCTGTAATGCTATGAACTTTTCTCTCAGAACTGCCTTCACTGTGCTCCATAGGTTTTGGGTTGTTGTATGTTCATTATCATTTGTTTCCAGGTACTTTTTATTTCTTCCTTGATCTCATTGATGACCCATTCATTATCTAATAACATGTTATTTAGCCTCCATGTATTTGAATGTTTTTTTTTTTTGAGTGTTTTTATTTCATGCCATTGTAATCCAAGAAAACGCTTGATATGATTTCAATTTTCTTACATTTGTAAAGACCTATTTTATGACCTATCATGTGATCTGTCTTTGAGAATAATACATGTGCACTTGAGAAGAATGTGTATTCTGCTGCTTTGGGGTAAAATGTTCTGTAAATATCAATTAAATCTACTCCATCTACTGTGTCATTTAAGGTTGCAGTTTCCTTGTTGATTTTTCGTCTGGAAGATCATTCCATTGGTGACAGTGGGGTGTTAAAATCTGCTACAATAACTGTATTGCTGTCAATCTCTTGCATAAAGTCCACCAAGATTTTCTTTATATATTGGGTACATATATGTTTACAAGAGTCATATCCTTTTATTTGATTGATTTCTTTGGTATTATGTAGTGACCATCTTTATCTCTTGTTATGGCCTTTGTTTTGAAGTCTGTTTTGTCACACGTAAGTATTGCTACCCTAGCTTTTTGTCATTTCTATTTGCTTGAAATATTTTTTCCATCTCTTCACTTTGAGCCTGTGTAAATCTTTTGTTCTGAGTTGGGTCTCTCATGGACAGCATATATATGGGTCACGTTATCTTATCCATTCCGCTAACCTATGTCTTTTTATTAAAGTACCATATTTTTCACACTATAAGATGCACCTGACCATAAGATGCACATAGGTTTTGAGGAGGAAAACAAGAAAAAAAATATTCTGAATCAAATGATGTACTAAAATATTAAATAAAATATAACAGAATAGTATTTCAACCACGTAAAGTTAACAGCAGTCAGTAGTGGTATTAAGAACCATCACCATTGTCATTAACAAATGAGGAGAAACTTTAAGGTTCAAGTACTCTTCTAGTTTTCTGGGAAGCCCAAGAACTCATCATCACTAGTGTCAGAATTTATGAAGCTCAGTTGCTCACAATCACTGATATCACTTTCTTCACTCTGTTCATACTGGCCAAATGCCCTGAGATTCAGCAGTAAAGTGAGACATTTAAGCGTCCCCAGAGGGTTTGCATGGGCCCACCGCTTCCTCTTCTAACAGCTGTCACCACTGCTGACAGGTCAGGTAATACACATCACAGTCTATGACACAATATTTGCTCCATAAGATGCACAGACATTTTCTCCCCACTTTTGGGGGAAAAAAATACGTCTTATGGAGCGAAAAATATGGTATATTTTATTGATTATGCTATTACATTTGTCCCAGTTTTCCCCCTTTTTCCCCTTTCACCTGGTACCCATCTTGCCTTCAGCAATTGCCCCCCTTAGGTCATGTCCATAGGTCATGCATATAAGTTCTTTGGCTTCCCCATTTCCTATGCTATTTTAACATCTCCCTATCTCTTTTGTACCTGCCAATTATGCTTCTTAATCCCTGCACCCTTCCCCCGTTCTCCCTCTTCCTCCTTCCCACTAATAGACCTCCAAGTGATCTCCGTATCTATGATTCTATTCCTGTTTTAGTTTGCTTAGTTTGTTTTTGTTTTTCAGATTTAATTGTTGAAAGTTGTGAGTTTGTTGCCATTTTAGTGTTCATTGTTTTGATCTTCTGTTTTTCTTAAATAAATCTCTTTAACATTTCATATAGTAATGATTTGGTGATGATGAACTCCTTTAGCTTTACCTTGTCTATGAAGCACTTTATCTGCCCTTCCATTCTTAATGATAGCTTTGCAGGATAGAGTAATCTTGGTTATGGGTCCTTGCTTTTCATCACTTTGAATATTTCTTGCCAGTCCCTTCTTGCCTGCAAAGTTTCTTTTGATAAATCAGCTTATAGTCTTATGGGAACTCCTTTGTATATAACTCTCTTCTTTTGTCTTGCTGCTTTCCTTTATATTTTCCCTTTATATTTAAGCTTTAGTATTTTAATTATGATGTGCCTTGGTGTGGTCCTCTTTGGGTCCACATTGTTTGGGACTCTCTGTGCTTATTTCCTGCACCAAATTAGCAGTGTTTTCTTTCATTATTTTTTCAGATAAGTTTTTGATTCCTTCCCTTCCTCGTCTTTTTCTGGCATCCTATGATTTGGATGTTGGCACTTTTAGAGATGTCCTCGAGTCTTCTTATTCCTTCCTCGTTTTTTTGTTCTCTTCTGTTTTTTTAAATTCTTGTTTCTTCATTCTGTTCTGGTTGAATATTTAATTTCTTCCTTTATATTCCAAATTGTTGATTTAAACCCCAGCTTCCTTCCCTTCACTTGGTTCCCTATAGATTTTTCTTTATTTCACTCAGTATAACATTCACTTCTTCCTTTATGTTGTTGCTGTACTCAGTGAGTTTTTTGAGCACCCTGACCACCAATGTTTTGAACTCTGATACAATAGGTTGGCTATCTCCGTTTCATTTAGTTTTTTTTCTGGGGTTTTGTTCTGTTCTTTCATTGGGCCATATTTTGGCAGCCTCCCTGCGTTTGTTTCTGTGTATTAGGTAGAGATACTCTGAGTCCCTGTCTTAGTGCATTCGTCTGGACAAACATGGCTTCTTTAAATCCTTGGTTGTTGGACTTCCATACAGTTTGATTTTCTTTCAGTTCTGGGTGTTTTCTGTTTTGAAGTTAGTTGTGATCCTTCTTATGGTTGCTTAAGGAGGTGAAGCATGTTTACCTATACCTCCATCTTGACCGGAAGTCAACCTATGTCTTTTGATTGGAGCATTTAATTCATTTACATCTAAGGTTATTATTGATAGGTACATTACATCGCCATTTTATTCCTTTTCCCTATGTTTCTCTCTATATTTCTTCTTCTTCTTAAATCAGCCCCTTTAACATCTCTTGCAATGCTGGTTAATGAACTCCTTTAGCTTTTTTTTTTGCCTGGGAAGCTCTTTATTTTGCCTTCAATAGTAAGTGATAGCCTTGCTGAATAGAGTAGTCTTGTTTACAGATCCTTGAATGTCAGCTAATAAATGTAGAAGGAATGATGGAATTAGAGAATCACTATTTGGCATCCATCATAGTAATAACTGGTTTGGGCAGTGAATGTGAAAGCCAGTGGGTAAAAGTTTGTCGACAGATAGGATATTTCCATGGTTTGAAAGTATCTGTTCACGAAAAACTTATATTACTTAACTATTTAGCACAAAATTCTTTGAGTTAATTTGCATTGGTAAAACCTGGGAGATACCATCTAAACCAAGTGACCAATGTTCACATCACATCACCAGTAATAGGACAAATCAACACTGTGTGCTTCCAGATAATATGCATTAAGAAGAACACAGGTGGGTATTTCTGCAAAGCAATAGGTAACCTTAATTTAAGAATTAGGGAACATATATACAAAGAGAGTTACATAGATATAGATACAGACTAGATAGATAGATAGATTTGTATACATACACACACATATCTATGTATCAAAAGAGAGAAATTAATGATAAGGCAAAGATAGTAAAATGTTAGCAATTTGGATAAAGGGTATGAGAGTTTTTTGTATTATTCTTACAACTTTTCTATAAGTTTGAAATTTGAAAACCAAAAGTTATTAAAAATTAAATTAGCAAGTCTGAGGTTCAGATTTTCATCCTCTTCCAAAAATGGAGATACTTAAGAATATTGAGCATACTTATCAAAATGCATCAGATTGTACACTTAAAGAGCTGTGCATTTTGCTGTATGTCAGTGATAGTTTAATTTAAAACAAAAATGGAAAAAAATCATACCCCACTACCAGTCTCCTCTTGAACTTTTTGAAGCAGTTCAACAGATGGGCAGATTCTGCTAAAAAAGCTAAAACTGGAATCTCTCCCTAGAGTACAAATTCTTTTTTTCCACCATGAATGCCAGCCTCCCATCAGGGGCCGACCGCACTGGAATGAACTTGTATCAGCTGGCCTCCTCTGTGGGTCATGGGGCTTTGGATTCCAGCTCCCTTTCCCAGCACTCAGTCCCATTTTTAATTTTCAGGGAAGTATTGTTTCAAAACTTGGCTCAGACCTTGTCCTCTCCTTGGATTCCTTCCATTTGTTTTCTCGATTTTGATCAATCACTCTTTGGCTTGTACCCCTCTCTTTTCAAGGTGGTGAACCAGACAGAGGGTGTGAGTGCTGGGGCAGAACTGCGCACAGAACCTGAAAGTCATCTCTCTCACTCAGGGAACGCATCAATCATGAGTCACAACATGACATTCCATTCTTCTCTCCTGAATGCATTTGTACAGATTGTTGTGCCGCACAAGTGAGCCAAATGGACATATGAGCTGTTGGGGGGCAAGGGACAAGGGGAGCAGGGAGAGAAAATAAGAAAGAAAGAAAACAGAAGAATGGTTCTTTGTGGGGCAACAAACTTTGTTCTGGTTCCCAGCCTGAATGTTTCTGATCTGGTTTTCTTCTTTTTGTGGTGTTTGAACTTGTTTCTTTAGCTCTGATGTTGAACTCTTGTCAAAAAACTAAGAGCAACAGAGTGTGAGAGGTTGAGAGGGGCAAGACCAGCAATCCAGCAGAAAGAACTGCAGAGCCATGAAGATAAATGTGTGTCTGTATCAGGCCTGGGCGAGAGAGAGAGAGAGAGAGAGAGAGAGAGAGAGAGAGAGAGAGAGAGAGAGAGAGAGAGAGAGAGAGGTCACACTAACATATATACAAGAAAAACCCTGTGGAATAACCTTACTTTTTTCTCTCCTCTCTGCTCTCACACAGTCTGGCACTTTCTCCTTCCTCAGAAGGCTGCCATTAACCCTTTAATGCAAAGAGCAGAGTATCTTGCCAGTTGCATGTTGAAAATCTGTCAAAGAAAAAGTTTATTCAAATAAAAAAGGAGGAAGATACAGAAGAGCTGGGCAGACACCACAAGTGAGAACAGGGGCTTTCAGGGTGCCAAGTTGGGCCCTAAGAAACAAAGCTGCTACCGTAATTCTTGATAACAATCCCCTAAAATTAAGAATTGGGTAAAGGAAGAGGAAATGAGGATTTGAAAATAGAGGAGATAAGGAACTCTTCTACATACTCAAAATTGCACAGATATTAAGCATTAATTGCAATTAACTCCCAATGTGAGAGCAGCCTGTGGTGTACACATAAAAGGGTACACTTAAATACGGGCAAGACTACATGCTCTGTGCTAAATGTAGAATAATCTTCTTTGTGGAGTGAGAAAGAGTATTAAGAGATCCAACTAGACCAAACCATTTTTTATACAAAAGATCTCTCCAACCACTTTCCTCCTTAACTTGTCTCAGAGAAGGGGAGTTCTGCTGTTTCTATTTTGTCTACAGGCCTTCCCTGAACTTCTTGACTGTGGCAGCTCTTGATCCTCATGACTGCTGTCTACACCTGACTTGCTGGGACTAAATAAGATTGAACATAAAACACCCACTCTGAATTCAGGTCTCATGTGCCCTTGGCTTTGCAGCAATGACTGCAAGAACCTTTTTTTGTTCTTACTTTTAGTAGCTTGGTCTTTCACTGGACTCTTTAGAGTTCTAAAATATGAATGTAGAATGTTTTTTAATTACAAAGCTTTGCATTTATAGAGAGCTTAATTATTTTTTCCTGCCCTTTTTGCATGTAATTCTTTGTGTTTAAAGTACTCCTATGGGAGAAGCAGGTTAACACTCTTGATTCCCTGGAGCTCCCAGAAGCAGTTATTTACCATCTTGGAATTTTAATGAGTCTTGACAATTACTACAATTCAGTACATTAAACATGGGTCTGTCCTCTCCAATGTCAATTTCCAAAGATAATTTGCTCCCCCATCTAAGCAAAGAAGAAAATGAAGTCTTAGGAATGTCAACAAAACATGACCAGAGTCAGAACTGCAAACTTAAAGCCAGTGGAGCTTATAAACCTTGGAATTGACCATTTTTCAAGTCTAGTCAGAACATTTGAAATAAATTGTCCTTAGTTTTCTTCCAAGCTATATAATTCTTTACAAAAGGTTTGGGTGGGATTATCTAGAAATAGAAATAACTTAAATATAGGCAGGATTTACTATGTTGCATGCAGGTGCCTCTCAACCATATTTTTGCCCCAGCACCCCTTAAGAGCCCAAAGCTCCTGTAGTAATAACAGTGGCTATGTGCAGTAGTAAGTCTCTCAGGAAACCTGTGTAAACTTTTAAAAAAGCAAAAGGTATATGACCACACCCCACTCCCAGTGAGGCAGGAATGACTTCCCAGGTGTAAAATCAAAAGAGTATCGTGAAGTATAAGCAGTCTTCAGTGTATATATACAAAGGCAGCACTGCCATTCCCACCTGATTCCATTGTGCACCATAACTTAGAGCCCTGCTGCCCCCGGAGAGCTGGGAAGAATACTGCCACCGTTGCCCTTCCTGTATTATTAAGTAGTCTGAAGAGTCCCTGCTACCTGAATGACCCAGCCCTCCACATTAGCCACTAGCTGCTTTCTAACTGTTGTTGCTATTACTTATCCTGAGCCTCTAAGAGAATCTCCTGCACTTCTTATAAGTCCTGCTGCAGGGCTGCTGCCGTAGAAATGAGGTTTTCTCCAGAACTCCTTCCAGTGCTTTGAAGGAAAGATGGAACCAGGAGGACAGACTCACTTGCCACTGGAGCAAGTGAAGATGTATTTTTGATGTCTGGAGTTCGAATTCAGAAGGTATCTTCCACTAGATAAAATGTTATGAATGGTAGTAAGGTTCTATGACAATACTGTATTTGTTTTCAAAGCTGATAACAAAGGACCACAGGCTGGATGGTTTAAACAACACAAATTTATCTTCTCACAGTACTGAAAATTAGAAGTCCAAGATCAAGGTTTCTCCTGAGGCCTCTCTCCCTGGCTTACACATGGCCACCTTCTTGCCATGTCCCCATGTGACCTTTCCTCTGTGCACATGTATCCCTGGTGTCTCTTTTGTGGCCACATTTCCTCTTCTTCACAAGGACACCAGTGAGATTGGAATAGAACCCACTCCAACAGCCTCATCTTAATAATCTCCTTAAATTACCTCTCCGAATATATATATATTCACATTCTGAGGTTATGGGAGTTAGCACGTCAACCTACAAGTTGGGGGAAGGGGCATGATTCAACCCATAACTAACATTATGGGTGAAGAGTCTCATGGGGCCTACTTGGGAACCTAACTACTACTTAGGTAATTGTTCCAAGGTTTCAAACAACTGACTTCCAAACAAACTCTGGAAACTACCTTCCAAATAAATCCCGGGGCCCTGCCGATTAAAAGGTCGGGGACAGGATGGGAGAACCGACTGTAGAATCTGTTACTCACACCCACTAATTACAGCTTACTCCCTTAGGGGAGATGTGGGGCCTGCTGGTGACCTCAGTCCCAAATACTATGTGAAAAGAACTTAGTTACTAGACCTTTCTTAAAGAGCTGTGTAATAGAGACATAGTGTTTAGTGAATGAGTGAAATGAGGGGTTTTTTAGAGGTCAGATTGGGGTTTTCTTCTGCGCTGTCGAAATGTTGTCATGCTGCTTTGTCTACCTCTTTTATACAAAAGACCACCTCGGCACACAGAAAATGCCCCTTCCTGGCCTGTGCTGTCCTGGTGAAAAGAGCCTTTCATTTGGACACTGCAGGTAACAGGTCTTGCTGTGAATCGTGGTGTTGCTGAGTACTCCGAAAAGATCAGGTTTTGATGCCATTTTTCATGCAGTTCTTGTTAAAGGTAAATAGTGGTTTTAATGGAGGAATCAAACTAAAAAAAATCTTACCCTTTTCTAATGTAAAGTCTAAGCCAAATTTCAAATACTAATACTTTATTGCCAGTTTAACAAGAAGCATGCTGTGGTAGTGGTTTAAAAGAAGTATGAGATGTTTGATAAAGCTCCTGCCTATGTGCCTGAAATTTCAGTGGTTCAAATTATTCCTTTGAATCAAGCATCTTTTTAAGGCAATGCCTTTTAAAATTAGGTACAGCACCTGAACACTAGAATGATAAGCTCAGTGAGTGACTAGGAAGAGTTCTAAAAGGGACAAAATTGCCAAATTAAAAACCAACTTAATCGCTTCCTCATTGTCCCCCAGGCCTGGTGATAAAGCTCATTATTACCCTTAGGGTTCTCTGACTCGGTTGTTGGACAGGTTGAGAGTCTGTGGAAAATCACATCAGCTTTTGCAAGTTTTTAGCCTGTGAGTGTGGGGATCACTGGAAAGCGCCACATGCAGCTGTTGCTGGGGCTGTTCATTTAGATTGACCTCCTTGATGTGTGCAGTGGGCTGACCCAGGATGTCTCCATCTGGTCTTGCCCAGGTAGAGCTTGCTTTCTCACTTGGCTGCTTCTGAGGTTGAGCCTGCTCCCTCTCCAGCTGCTTCCTCAGGAAGAAAACTAGAGAGAAAGGATGGTGATCTTCCTCCTCTTCAGGAAGCTAGAGGAAACCTCCCAGGTGTACTAGCTTGGGACTGGACTTTCCTTCTCATATTTGGCTGTTCTTTCCATATGCAAATAAGCTGTATGAGACCTTTGAGCCCTGAAATACTATGGCTTTGCCCATACTTTCTGGGGGAACTTTGCTCACAAGTGTAGTGAGCACTCATGCCACGTCATCATCTTATGCTTGCCGTTCACCGCATGGTCCTCAGTGGATGGTCATGTGTACCCAGGGCATCACTCAGAACAGTCTACATGACCCCAGAGTCTCGGTCAGTAAGGACGCCCCTTTCATGGTCCTCCTGAATTACTGGGCCAGGAGCTTGTACCACACTAAAGAGTCATCTCATCATCTCCCCAGGGAGTCAGGAGACACCACCCAGGGACTGAACCAGGTTGGTACTAACAGAAGAATTTAGGAAATTTCAATTATACAGTACAGTGGTATCACTGCAGTCCCAGTCAGCTTGTTCTTTGAGTGGCATGCTCCATCATAGTTCCATTGGTGTTCCGGAACATTTTTACATGAGAGATGGCTCTTGGCTCTTGAAATTTCATGTGTAGGGGCCAGTCAGACCAAGAGCCATAGTTACCTGTGGAAGCCTTTGCAGTCTTCCTGTCACACTCGCCCTAGAATCAGACACTATGTGCTGGAAACAGCAGACGGTAGTCCGGAACATGCACTGCGCACCTGCCACTGTGGTGGAGGAAACTTCCTCTCACTTCCTGCTTGGCCAGAGAGATTAGCTGGACATGGATTAGGCTTTCTGCTGCTTTAGCACTTAAATTTCAGCTGTAACAGAGCCTTGTTCTTACCACCCTGACAGTTTCAGCATTAGATTTCCTTTTACTTGTTTGGTTTGGGGTTTTTTGTTTTGTTTTTTTTTTCATCCTCTCCCTTTTGACACTTTTCATTTCTGAGAGCCAAACCAAATACACTGGGCAGGCAGGCTAGCCTGTGTCTGTGATTCCCAGAGCCCTGCGCTGTTCTGATCCCTTTGGCAAAGAGGGAAAGTTTGTCTCCATTCTGTTCATGACAGGCCCTTAATTTGAATGTCTCTATTCACTTCAGTTACTAGCTTTGTAAGAGATATTACCAAATCAACTTAGACAATCATATTAAAATTCTGCCTAGCTGGGAACTCTGGTTCTTTGTTTTTAACACTCTGCACTTTGTCAAGCCTCAAGTCCTACCTCAGCACATCTGGACTGAGAAAGCCTAGTAGATGCCATTCCATCCATCCCTTTGCCTCAGGACTGTGCTTTATCTTAGTGCATCACCCAGATGGGTAACTGGCTTGTTTTCGTTTGTGTGTTTGTTTGTTTGTTTGTTTTCCAGCTATATTGAGGTATAACTGAGAAAATTTAAGATGTTTAAAGTATATGATGTGATGATTTATTATACATATTCTTTGTGAGAAGATTCCCATCATTGAGTTAATTAACACATTCATCATCTAACATACTTACCTTTTTTTTTAAGTCACGTCTCTTAGCCAATTTCAATTATACAATACAGAGGTATCACTGCAGTCCCAGTTGGCTTGTTCTCTGAGTGGCGTGCTCCATCACAGTTCCACCAGTGTTCCAAAAACATTTTTACATGAGAGGTGGCTCTTGACTCTGGAAATTTAATATTTGGGGGCCAATCAGGCCAACATAAGTCTCGTATTGGGTTTGGGGAGGTAAGATGTCTGTTCTCATTTTTATCTCCTGTAGCCCTGTCTTCTGTTTTCCTACCATACTCCTTCTCAGTCCACACCCTTCCCTCACTTGTTTAGAGAAGGTCTAATACTTATATCAAGATACAATCTTTCAGGAAAGATGGTAACCTAGAAGGTTATTATAGGCACAGACAATCACATAGGAAAAACTCAAATTATCTCAGTCACGGAAGAATGCTCTAGGCAGGGAAGCAACCAGCATTTTAGAAGTGTCTAGACATACACATAGGTTAGAAATGAAGGCATTAGTACGTTAGTGACACCTGCAAATACATAATAGAATCATCAGAAAGCAAAAGTTTGTGCTGGTTTATGTACAGATACCTGTCTAAAACTGGATTGTTAACACCCCTTGTACATGCCTGATTCCAGCTCCTGCTATATATAAGGAGATTAATTTGGAGTGACAGGCATTAGCAGCATGTGTTTTGCTCCTGTAGATTGCCACTGACCCCAGGTCGTTTGTCTACTTTTACCTGCATTACTTGACCTTTAAGTTGTTGGTTTTCACAAAATGATGCCTGACTCTAACCTTCAAAGGAATGATAAGCTACAGTGAGAGATATGACAACTCTAAGAGGTCTGGTAGTTAGCTAGCAAGACCAGATTTCTTGTAAAACTTCCCTGTGAGGCAGGGGAGACCTACTCTTTTTCTTTACTGAGAACTTGTATATCTGTAGGCCTTTGAGTTTGATTCCCTAACCACTCACTGGGTGGGCTTGAAGGATAAACCTAAGTTTCCTGAGGCAAATGCTTCTGTCAGTTTGAACTCTAGTAGCCACTTTACCTCTATAAGCCTCAGTTGTCTTACTTGTATGGTCAGAGAATTGAACTGGTAGATCTGTTAGTGCCCTTCTAGGTATATGAGTTTGAATTTCAGAACTGGCCTGCTTTTAAGTTTGATATTTTGTGGAGGATGGGGTTAATGTAGAAAACGAAGTTATGTGCTTTGTATTATTAGTACAGACTCACTAAAAATCTTAACTGTTTTATTTCCTTCAGGACTAGGAACTTGCCGCTATCACAGTGTAGAATTTTCAGTGTCATAGGTGGAAAGCAGAGAAGCTCTTGATTTTGTCTTTGTTTTGTTTTTAACTTTTGAAAACTAAAGGTAAAAATACATACTTTTTAATATAACATTAAAAAGTTTAGCTACCCTGGACCTCTGGCCAAGATGGAGGCCTAGACATACACACTGAATCTCCCTCCACAACTAAGAAGGAATACAACTACCTCAAAACGAGAGACAATCAGAGTTCCAGAAATCTGAGTTGCATGGAGTCCAACAAACAAAGATATAAAGAAACACTTATCTAGACAAGTAGGAGGGGTGGAGCCGGGGCAGAGAGGACATGGTGTGGTGGCAGCAGGAGCAGCAGCAGTCGCAGGCGGGCGGAAAGCGCAGTCACACGTTTTAAAAAGTAGAAAGGGAACCTGGGGAGCATTCCCAGCACCAGACCAGACCATGCAGCTCACAGTCCCAGCAGCAGGGAAAATCAAGGCTCATGCTTCTGGTTGTGTAAACCAGAGGGGATTGGGGAGGAGGAAGAAACTGCCAGTCTCTCAGCAGAGTCTGCTTGTTTGAAGGGCCCTCCACAGTCCTAGAACGTTTGCAGACCCACCCACTCTGGGAATGACGGCCAGGGCAACAGTTAGAGAGATGTCAGTCCCATACGGATGTGGGAGAAGTGCCTGGAAAATGGATGAGCACTAAGCAAGTGGCATTGTTCCCTCTCAGACCCCTCCCCCACACACAGTGCCACCATGTGGTGAAACAGGTTGCCCTGTACTGAAAAATACCTAAGGCTCTGCCCCTTAAAATGTAACAGGAGTGACAGCTCTACCTAGACACAGAGGCAAACAAACAGGAGCTGTCAAGATGAGGAGACAGAGAAGTATGGCCCAAAAGAGGGAACAGATCAAGGTTCCAGTGGGAGAACTAAGTGACGAGGAGATAGCCAACCTAACAAACAAGGAGACAGCGAACCTACCAGACTCAGAGTTCCAAACACTAGTGATAAAGATGCTCACAGGCTTGACAGATTCGCTTAAGTACGGGAAACACATAAGGGAAGAAGTGAAGGCTCTGCTAAATGAAACAAAGGAAAATCCACACAAAACCAATAGGGAAGGGAAGGAAACTGGGATTCAAATCAATGATTTGGAGCATAAGGAAGAAAAAAATAGTCAACCAGTACAGAATGAGGAAACAAGAATTGAAAAAAATGAGGAGAGGCTTAGGAACCTCTGGGACAACTTTAAACATGCCAACATCCGAACCATAGGGGTGCCAGGAGGAAAGGAGGAAGAGCAAGAAATTGAAAACGTATGTGAGAAGATAATGAAGGAAAACTTCCCAAATTTGGCAAAGGAAACAGACATACAAGTCCAGGAAGCGTAGAGAGTCCCAAACAAGCTAGACCCAAGGAGGACCACTCCAAGACATATCATAATTAAAATGCCAAAGGTTCAAGATAAAGAGAGAATCTTAAAAGCAGCAAGGGAAAAGCAGAGTTACCTACAAAGGGGTGCCTATCAGACCATCAGCTGATTTATCAAAAGAAACTTTGCAGGCAAGAAGGGACTGGCAGGAAGTATTCAGTGTGATGAAAAGCAAGGACTTACAACCAAGGTTACTCTACCCAGCAAAGCTCTCATTTAGAATGGAAGGGCAGAGAAGTGCTTCCCAGACAAGGTAAAGCTAAAGGAGCTCATCATCACCAAGCTATTATTATATAAAATGTCAAAGGGACTTAAGAAAAAGAAGGTCCAAATTATGAAAATTAAAATGACAACAAACTCACAACTATCAACAACTGAATCTAAAAAATAAAAACAAAATCCAACTAAGCAAACCAGAATAGGAACAGAGTCATAGGTTTGGGAATCGTGGAGGGTTATCAGTTGGGAGGAGGAAGAGGGAGAAATGGGGAAATGGTGCGGGGACTAAGAAGCATAATTGGCCAGTACAAAATAGACAGGGGGAAGTTAAGAATAATATAGGAAAGGGTGAAGCCAAAGAACTTATATGCATGACCCATGGACATGAACTAAGCGAGGGTGGAATTGCTGGAGGGAAGAGGGGTACTGGGCAGAGGGGAGCAAAGGGAATAAAAATTGGGACTACTGTAACAACATAATAAAATATACTTAAAAAAAGAAGTTTAGCTACCCTAAGGCATATGGCAAGCATTCATTCAATAAATATTTAGGGAGCTACATATACTACATGCCTGTCATGAAGTGCTATAATACTAGAAAGTAATTATATGACTCTCGTTCTTTACGAAGCTGAAGCACTTGTGGTTCCCTCCTACCTTGATGTTTCCGTCATGAGGGAAGGAAAGGAGGAAGTTTCTATATCATCAGTGAATCGCAAAGAGCTTACTGTGGAATATCACACTGTGCAGTGAAACTTTGTGGCTCATGTATATACAGGCTCCTTGGTGGAATGGAGCTATTTTATTTTTATTATGACATTTTGCTCAGTATTAGTTACAGAAAAGCAGCAACATCTTATTTACTTTTGGCTTAAGGGACAACAGCCTTTCCTTCTTGTAAAAGCAAATTCTGATATTGCCTGGCAAAGGAGTCCATTACAAAGTAGGGGCAAGAGAAGGGGCAGATTCAAGAGCAACCTCATGATCATTACCACTTCCAGCTGCACTGCACAGAGCCCAGGGCCAGGGTGCAGCTACTTCCGGCTCCACAGGACAAGCAACTCGGGTGGAGATTTAGGAAGCTGGGAGATTCAAGCCACAAGCTCAGATTTGAAATATCTGTCTCAATCTGTGGGAAATAATCATTGGACAGATTCTTCATGAGTAATGTTTGGGGGGAAAAAGTAACGTTTGTTCTCCCTGGTACTTAATGTTAGAAGGATTCTACAAAGTAAACAAGTGACCAAAATACCTGTAGAAAAGTAAATGACTGGACAGGAAATATCTACTCTGACCACCTAAATTTTATTACTTGCTGCTTTAGTCAACAGGTATTATGGCAAAATACATTTCCATTTATTCTAGTTATTCAAAAATCTAAACTCGGAAGTCATTTCATCTTCATATCTCCTAAGCAGATATAGTTAATCACCTGCTGAATTGGGCTGGGGGCGGTAGCCCAGATATGGACAGGATAGAAGGACCATTTCAGTGTGACCCATCATCTCTAAAGGCTCTGATCATCAGGCCAGTTTACAACTCAGACTTGCTGGCCTGTGCATCCTGGGACCAGCTGTGAAAAACTTCAAGTTCAGATTCTTGTCTGCTTAAACCAAACTAATTATCTCTGTAATTTCCTGCCCACCACCAAACCATCTTCAGAAGGGCATTAATCTGAGTCTCTGCCAGCCACAACTGAGTTTGTTTGGCAGCCTCTCATAACCATCCATTCTTCATACCCATCTATTCACCTCATGTTTTATGAATGTGAATAGAGAGTTGTTTACCTTGAAATAAGGCTGTATTCTCTCTTTTAAGATTTTCAGATTTTTTGGTTTTCTGTTAGCCTTCCCTTGTGCCCTCACTCAGCTATAGAGAGGTAGAGTGCCTATTCTAAAGTCAGTCCTGCACTGAACAGTAAATGCTCTGGGCAGTTTCCCTGATTCAGGCAGCCCATCCCTCAGCTATACTCCGTTCCTCCATCCAGCCAGACTGTGTTCCTTATCATTCTTCACACCATCAGCTCTGTTCCCTGGCCGTTATCCTAACACTGAAAGCAGGAAGGGAGCTCTAGTGGTTTCCCTTACAGTCAGCCTTTCACCGCATTGCTTTCTGGGGGTGTGAGGTTGTATAACCTCATCTCTGAAATACCTCACTTTCCTTCTGAGCCTTCTTCTGTCTGCTTCTCCCCTGAACAGTGGTGGAGGCTCAAGCATTTTCTTTTCTTCTGCAACACTCACTTCAAATATGCGTTGCTTTGAGCAACTCAATTCAGATTGAGTTGCTGTTGCATTTGTGATTCTTGGCTCAAGGCCCTCTAGAAATCATATTACTACTCTGAGTTCAGGGAGGGCTGGAATAGCTACTAAGAACAGAATACGTTATAACAACATTCAGCAGACAAAGCCAGAAAATTCCTGCCAGAGGCCACCTCAGTATCCTGTTCTTGTCCTGTATTCCGTCTTTTGAAAACTTTAAACAAAGTGAGGTGCTACAGTGTATATTTTATGTGCCCTGCTATAAGTTCTGCATCATCAGAAAGTCTTGATTTGTACATGCTTCAATTTTTATCTTAAAAAGCTGTTTCCCCCCAGGATTAGCATTTGTTCCTTTAGTTTACTCACCAGTCGTTTTTTAAATGTTTGCTATGTGTTGGGTATTTTGCTAACCAGCATTGGTGTGTAAAAAAGAATTCATCAAGAAGTTTGCAGAAGAGTTGGGAAATTAACATATAGCCAGCTCTTGAAACAAGGAACAAAATTAATATGTTAGCGATATTCACCTCTGAATAGAAAAGGCTTCACAGAGAAAAGGGGCAGTGAGCTCAGCCATGAAGGATGAATAAGACAGGGAAGAGAGATGTGTAGGAGGTAAGACTGTCCACATTCTAGGATGAGAGAACTGCATCGAAGTAAAAGCAAAGACCGGGGAATGGTAAGGATATACCAGGAGATGAAATTGGAAAAGGATGATACGGCTGCCAGATTGTGGCTGCCATGCCAGAGAAATTTGGACTCCATTTCGTAAGTAGGAAACCATTTAAAATATTGGAAGAAGAGGAGGAAACCTAATCCAACCTGTTTTAGAAAGGTTGCTCTTACAAACCATGATTGAAGTGGTTATGAAGCTATTGCAGTCAGCAAAAGATGTTAGTATATGAGAGTTTGTATTTATGGTTGTGACCAGAAGATGATCAGCAGTAAAGAACCTGAACCAAAAAAAATATAGCCTGAAACAGGCAGTAACCAGAATCTCACAGAAGAATTATGTTTTAGAGGAATATTTAATCACATGAAAAACTATTTGTAGTAATTATTAAGTGAAAAGAATAATTTATTAAATAGTATAAACAGTATGATTTAATGTCTAAGTGCAACATTCACAAAGAAATGTTTATCAGGCATTTGAAAAGTGTGCGTCCTGACACTCAGGAGAGAAGGCAAGTAGCATTATAATTATATTAACATACCTTGATAACCTCTCTGCCCAGCACCCCCTCTCCCTCAGGCCACTCTCACACCACTGTTCATGTTCATGGGTCATGTGTATAAGTTCTTTGGCTACTCCACTTCCCATGCTGTACTTTTTAACCCCGTGGCTATTCTGTAACTACCTACTTGTACTTCTTCATACCCTCACCTCTTCACCCATTCCCCCACACGCCCCTCCCATTCAGCAATCATCGAAACCCTCTCCGTATCCATGATTCTGTCTCTGTTCTTCCTGTTTTAGTTTGTTTTTTGAAATTCAGTTGTTGATAAATATGTATTTACAGTATTGCCATTGTTCATAGGTTTGATCTTCTTTTTCTTAAATAAGTCTCTTTAATATTTCATATAATAATACTTTGGTGATGATGAACTCCTTTAGTTTTTTCTTGTCTGGGAAGCTCTTTATCTGCCCTTCGACTCTAAATTTTATCTTTCCTGGATAGAACAATCTTGGCTCTAGGTTCCTGCTATTCATGACTTTGAATATTTCTTGTCAGTCCCTTCTAGCCTGCAAAGTTTCTTTTGAGAAATCAGCTAACAGCCTTATGGGAACTTCCCTGTAGGTAACTAAGTGCTTTTCTCTTGCTGCTTTTAAGATTCTCTTTATCTTTAGCTTTTGGCATTTTAATTATGATGTGTCTTGGAGTGGGCCTCTTTGCATGCGTCTTGTTTGGGACTCTGTGCTTCTTGGACTTGCATGTCTATTTCCTTCACCAAATTAAGGAAGTTTTTTTCATTGTTTTTTCAAATAGATTTTTAATTTCTTTCTCTTGTTCTTCTGGCACCCCTATGATCTAAATGTTGGAACACTTGAAGTTGTCCCTCGTTTTTGGGGTTTTTTGTTTTTCTTTTTTCTTCTTCTTGTTCTGATTGGTTATTTTTTTGCTTCCGTGTGATCCACATCATTGGTTTGATTCTCAGATCCATTCACTCTACTGTTGTTTCCCTGTAAATTGTTCTTTATTTCAGTAGTGTATCTTTTGTCCCTGACTGGATCTTTTTTATGTTGTTGAGGTTCTCACTAAGTTCCTTGAGCATCCTTATAACTAGTGTTTTGAACTCTATATCTGATAGATTGCTCATCTCCATTTTGTTTAGTTCTTTTTCTGAAGTTTTGATCTGTTCTTTCATTTGGGCCATGTTTCT
This sequence comes from Furipterus horrens, assembly GCF_987537825.1. Lineage (NCBI taxonomy): Eukaryota > Metazoa > Chordata > Mammalia > Chiroptera > Furipteridae > Furipterus > Furipterus horrens. The sequence continues at coordinate 96,090,107 of NW_028327174.1, read as the reverse complement.
TTGTCTCCACATTTTGGCAGCCTCCCTGTGTTTGTCAGTATGTATTAGGTAGAGCTGCTATGGCATAATGTAGTGGGTGTCCTGTAGGGTCTAGGGGCACAGGTTGCGCAATCACCCAAGGTCGGTACTTAAGGTATGCCCTTTGTGTAGGCTGAGTATACCCTCCTCTTGTAGTTGAGCCATGATTGCTGCAAGGACTGGCTGTGACCACTGACCACCAACCTCCACCCTCTGTGGAGGATCAGCTGTGCAGGGGCAGGGTGGTGGTGCTCTGACATGGTCTGTAGCTGTCCACTGGGTACACAGGGTCTGGCATTTCCCAGGTAGTTCAAGCCAAAGTAGCCCTGCCTGTGAACTGTCCAGGGCTACCCTGCATGAGCTGTTAAGCAATCTGAAATGGCTGCTACTTGTGCTGGGCTTGGAGATTCCCAGGTGAAGCCAAACTGGGAATGTAGGCTGGCTACCGCTAGTGCCAGGCCTGGGTCACTTAGCAAGAGGTACAGGGCCTGGGGGCTCACTGAGGCTGGCTGTTACTTGTATGATAGGATTTAGGAAGTTTTGAAGCATTAGCCAAGACCAGCCATTCATATGGAAAAGCCACAGTTAATAGCTTGGGTGGGCTAGTAAGTTGGGTGGGACAGAGTCTCATGAATCTTCAGAGCAGGGCAAACAGTGTAAGCTAGGTTAATGGAGTCTCAGATATGGCACCAGCCTGCAAGCTCTGTGGTCTGTGGGGATGGCTTCAAAAAGGGACAGTGGCCTCTGCCCACTTTTTTGTCTGATAGTAAGCTGTCCCCTAGCTCTTGCCTTGATGCCAGACACTTCAATTCCTCCCTGTATACCACTAGTGCCTTTCAAGCTGCTACCCCCAGTGCTGGAGCTCAGAGCAAGTGAATCTGAGTAAGTCCATGTGTGGGTTCTTTAAGGAGAACTACTTGGGGCTCCAGAACTCTTTTCCACCAACTCAATCCCCGCTGGTTTGGCAGCCAGAATTTATAAGGACTTACCTTCCTGGCACTGGAACCCTGAGCTGGAGGGCCTGGTGTGGGGCTGGGAGGCCTTGCTCCTCAGATACCCCTTCCAAATTTTCATCCACCACACTTGGATGTGGGACTAGCCCATTCCACATCTCTGCCCCTCCTACCAGTCTCTCATTGGAGGTGGTTTAATTCGTAGTTGTCATCCTTCCATTCAACTCGATTTCTGATGGTTCTGAGTGATGGTTCTATATTTTAGTTGTGATTTTGATGTGGTTGTGCAAGGAGGCAAGCTGTGTTTACCTGTGCTGCCATCTTGACAGGAAGTCAACTGACTTTTAATACCACAGATTAGTTTTGTTTATTTTTAAACTTTATATACCTGGAATCATACAGTGTGAACTCTTTTGTGTCTAGCTTCTTCCACCAACATCACGTTTATGAAATGCATCTATTAGATTACATGTAGATATGGTTCATTCATTCTCATTACTGTATGGTATTTAATTGTATGACTATAACACAATTTATCATTTAGTTATTGATGGACATTTGGATTATTCCCAGGTGTGGGCTGTTTTTCTGAATTCTTTTTCTTTCATTGGTCTATATTATCTTTTTGTGCCAAGTGAAAGCCTATATTAACTGTAGCTTTATGGTAATATTTTTCTTCAGACAATTCATGTTCTTCTTATAACTTTGTTCTTCAAGATTGTTTTGGCTATCCTTGGCTCTTTGCATTTCCACTTAATACATAAGTTTGAATCATGTTGTCAATTTATACATACACACATACATATCTGGCAGAGTTTTTATTTGGATTGCATTGATTGAATCTATAGATTATTTTGGACAAAATTAACACTTTGAGCAATATAATATTGAGTCTTCCAATCCATGATCATGTTGCATCCCTCTATTTAAAATATGTTTTTTAAAATTTAAGTATAGGTGGTATACAGTCTTATATTAATTATATTAGTTTCAGGTGTACAGTACAGTAATTCAACATTTCTATACCTTACAATGTGACCACTAATTCTAATAATCATTTGTCACCATGTAAACTTATCACAATATTATTGACTATATTTCTCTTTCCCTTTTACCCACCCCTCACCCACACCCTCCCTCTGATAATCATCCCTTTGGTCTCTGTTTCTATGTGTCTGCTTTTGTTTTGTTTGTTTGTGGAATATTATACAGCAATAAAAAAGAATGCAATCTTGCCATTTGAAACAACATGAATGGATCTAGAGGGTTTCATAGTAAGTGAAATAAGTCAGACAGAAAGACAAACATCATATGGTTTGATTTATTAATATATGTGAAATCTAAGGTATTTTTTATTTCTCTAATGTTTTATAGTTTTCAATGTAGAGGTCTTAGTTTAGTAGCCATTTGAGAGAGCAATTTCAGTGAAATGACAAAAATTAAAAGCTGTTAAGGTGGGAAACGAGAAATAGCACCTGTAGACTATTCTCTTGAAATGCTTGGTGGTGAAAGAAAGAAAAATTGGTCCTCGCTTGTGAGAGATACAGATGAAAAGGCTCTTTTCAGAATGAAAGAGCCCTTGGCAGACCTGGGGAAGGAGCAGGAGGGGTTGGGGATAAACCGGAAACACAGAGTTAGTTGAAGGGACAAGCCATGGAAGGGTTACTCAAGTTGGCCTGTTGAGGGAGGAACATTGTAACAGAATCCACAGGCTGCCCCAATTGAAACAGAACCCACAGGCTGTTCAGTTATTAGGGGCCCGATTGCCCACTGCCAGAAGCATAACTCTCAATACCAGAATTTGGTGAAAAGAAAAAGAATTGTTTATTTAATAGTTATATAGATTTAGATTATTTACGGATTTCTGCTGTTAAGTCTTATTTTCTTTAAAGCACCCACAAATACATAGTTCTGCCTCCCCCTACCAAACCAGGCTAGGTTTTGAAACCTCAAGAGATACAGTCTTCCTACTTCCCAGACACAGTTCAGTTTTACCAGCAGCTCCCAATCATTTGAGTCTGATTGGCGAGGTTTTGCCTTTGTTGTGGTGCTCTCCAGCTCTTAATGCAGAACCACGTGGAGTTTCTAGCTTCCTTGTAAACCGCATGGAGTTCTCCCTTTCCTTTCAAAGCTACATGGTGTTCTCCTCTCCTTACAAACCGCGTGAATCGCCTCTCCTTTCTCAAAGCCGCATAGAGTTCTTCTCCTTCCTGCAAACCACGTGGATCTCCTCTCCTCTTCTCAAAATCACATGGAGATCCTAGCTAAACTGTCTGCCACCTATTTTTAAACCCCTGACTGCATCCTCTGATACAGTGGGTGTGGTAACCAGTTTTGACCATTCACAGAACCTTGCGCAGGCTCTGTATGCTCTTTCTGCACCATTCCACGGTCAAAACTGCTCCCATCTTCTTGGGGCCTTGGAAGAACCAAAGTCATTTGCATAACTGAGACACTAAGCTACCAGCCATAGTCATGCAAAGGCATCTTAAAAGCTGTTCCCTTTTCCCCATCCCCCAACCCGTAGGCTCTGGGGATTTTTAGAGACCCCCACTCTGTAACAAGATGTTTCATGGCTTCATTCTCTGGGACAGTTTCCTCAATCCCTGGTTGCTTCTACAGTAAGTGGCCCTGAGTCATAAATAGTGTTGTGCCCTTTGCCACTCTTAGCACCAGACCCCCCAAGCAGGAAGTTTGCAACAGCCAAACTTGGTGCCCTCGTGGTCATTCTAATCCACATTTTCAAATCCCTATTTCTTTTAGCACAGTATATTATTTTGCATTTTCTTTAATGGAGGTACATATCTGTACATTTATTATTCCAATAGTCCCTTCCTCCAGAGAATCGTAGTTAAATTAAGGTTTAGTGGAAAGGGGCTTTTCCATTAAATCTTGAGGTGACCAAGAGGCTTGAGGAAGCTTTTATAGTACAGCAGTCCCTTTCTATATCGCGGTTCACTTATCACGACCTCACTGTATCGTGGGATTTTTTTTAAATATTTAATTATTTATTAAGGATTTTTTGCTATATCGTGGGATCTTTGCGGTAATGTATACATATTTATATGTGTCGTATTTATGATTTTAATGAGTTTTGCCTAAAATTTTTCAAAAAATATAAATGATTCTAACATTAGAAGAATATTAAATTGAAATAAAATAGTGCACACTGTTTACAATATGTATTTTTTTTGCGGACGAACACATACATCACACTGAAAACGAGATGTACACTTGAGCTCGTTTGCCTACGTGAGATTGTACACGGCACACGATTGGCTGGTTGATGGAAGGCGACCAACCAGAGCACTGTCTTGTGTATCCTGGGCGCTGATTGGCTCAGTAACCGTAGCATCAGTCTGTCTGCTCTCCCGCACTGTGCGCATACGTTCAGCATCTCGCCTTGTCCGCTCACTCCTACCTCCGATCGCTGTGCGTAGTTTTGCTCTGCGGTGTTTTGTGAAATTTTCCTTAAAGACTGAATTTATTGCAAGCCCTACGATGCCACCCAAACGTTCTGCATCTTCTAAGGATTTTGGCAGTGAACCCAAGTGCCAGAGGAAGATGTTTACCATAAAAGAGAAGGTGAAACTTCTCGACATGTTGAAGGAAGAGAGAACCTATGCGTCTGTTGGCCACCATTATGGGATCAATGAGTCTACGGTTCGCTGTATAAAGAAGGACGAGAAGAATATCAGGTCTACGGCATCAGTGACTTTCAACAGAACAGCAAAGTGGGTGGTTACTTCCTGCAATAAGATCATTGTGAAGATGGAGTCTGCATTAGCTGTGTGGATAAACGATTGCAGAAAAAAGAATATCTCGCTGGATACAGACACCATCCAGATGAAGGCCAAGCAACTGTATGATCGTTTAGCAGCAAAAAGGGATGATCACGACAGTGATGATAGTGAAGAAGAGGACGACAACGCCGCCGCCGAAGCAGGACCTTCAAATATTTCTCCAACCAGACCAACCCCATTCAATGTCAGCAAGGGCTGGTTTGACAAATTTCAGAAACACTTTGGACTCAAATAAGGGAGTGGGAAAGGTTAATAAGGGACTGGGAACGGTTTATAAGTGTGTGGGAAGGGTTTATAAAGCTTTAAAATATATATAAATACTAAAATAAATGTAAGGTTCCTACTTCACAGATTTTCACCTATCACAGGGAGTCTAGAACGTAATACCCGCGATAAGTGAGGGATCACTGTAGATCTCTTTTTATATATATATATCTATCTTTTTTTTTATTGTTGTTCTATTACAGTTGTCCCAGTTTTTCCCCCATTGCTTTCCAGTGCCCACTCCCCAGAAGAAACTAAGGTGCTGAGGTGTGAGGTTTAATGCACAAGTTACAGAAGGAGTGCGCAGGATTCATGGGAACAAATTTGTTTTGCAATTCAGTGGAAAGTATTTTACTTTGGAAGTGATTTTAAGTTTGTTGTTGTTTGTATTTAGATGCAAAGCTTTCAGTAGGTACACAGAAAATTGTTCATATCTAGAGAAGGGATTGTGTAAACTTGTGTGCTACACATATAGTTATGGTGCTTTTAAGAAAGTAAAGAAGACAGTATTTTTCACTGTAGTTACTTGCAGTAATGGAATTTGCCTACCAAAATTAGAGAGCAGAGAGTAGGAAATGAAGATCTTGTTGGATTCCTGGGTCTTACATATACTAAGTTTGAATTTGTAGCTTTAACAAGGAAGGGAAAGGGGGGGAGAGAAGAATTTAATTTGTTGCAGCTAGGACATAATAAGCATTTTCATTAAATCCCAAACATTACATGTTTGTACTTTGGGGAAATTCTTTGCTGGTGTTAAGCAGAAAGGGGCATTTCTTTGGGGAGGAGGTGAGAGATGGATAGGCAGGCATGGAGGGATGTGTTGGGCAGTGGGCAAGGGGGAGAGGGAACAAGAATATCTTGAGTGGGATCTGGTAGATTAAGTTTCAGAAGCTGGAATACACCCTTCCCAATTTATCCATAGGAACTGCTGCATATGGAAACTATACAAACAAAAACTTCCTTTTTTACATGTGATGCACATGCTAACGAAATACTTTAAAATAACAAAGTACTAATGCGTTTCAAGATTTGTTTTCACACCTGTGCTGTGTTAAGTTTTTAGTTTGGTTACTTCACACTGTCTTTCTTTCCTAAGTGGTCTAAAGGTTTTAACAACGCCTTCCTGTATTCCTTTGACTTCTGAACGACTGAAGCTTTGCATTTCAAAGTCATAATAAAAGCCCTCATTTTAAAAGTAATTCCTGTTTCTCAAGAAAGGTTGATCTTTGAGATCTTTTTTTTTTTTTTAAGACAGGAAATTTTAGCATATAATGGATCGAGTGCCAATGAAATCTCTCCGCGCTCAGCCCTGCCCACATTTGATACTGCTTTCAGATAAAATGCAAACCCTGCATACTCCCTGGGGAGTGGAGGAGGGTCTAGCAGTTGTAAAGCAACTGCAGTTAATGAAGGAGCACTTCCTTCTGTAAACTTTTTGATTTTTCTGATCCCCCCCCCTTTTTTTTAAACACCTTTTCCTAGGCAAACCATTCATTAGACCTTGGAAAAGGTGTAGCCTTATAGTCTACCTCTGATTTTTCTGTCCCCCTAATCTTTTTCCAGCACTTCAGTTATACCTCCTCCTTCGGTACTAATTATTCTGCACACTTCTTGTTTATACCCCTCTGACGTTTGTAGGTAATTTTGTAGGTAATAATCACATTCCCTCCCCTCCAGTGTTCAGTTAGTCAGGTCTGCTATTTAGTTCTTCTAATCCTGCTTCATAAAAGGATCCTTTCAGCTTCTTAGTCATGCCTGCCACTTTCCTTTGAACTTATTCCAGTTTGTCTCCATTTTTCTGGTAATGAGGTGCCTGAAATGGAACACAGTTCCTAGGTGTGGCTTCACAGCAGCCACGCAAGGGACTGGGAGTGGAGGGTCCTCTGAGGGATGGTGCCCAGGCCTGGCCAACGCAGGGCCTTTGTCACCCTCAGAGAGCTGTCATGGCTCCTGTGGAGACCAAGTAATTCCCATATTCCTGGGCTTTAGTAAGCAGCCCAGTGCATTTCCTCCTTCATGCCTTATTAGCTTGTACTCCTTTTTCATTTGGAATGAGCCTTTTTTCTGTCCTTTAATATGAGCTGCCACATTCATTCTCCACCTCCTTTTTGCTCAAACAGAAGGCAGTAGCACTGTATACCTCTCTGATTTATTACTGTGTCGTGCATGGAGTACTCAGTCAGTAATATTTTACAGTTTTATTGAGAGAGAATTCACATACCATACAATACACCGTTTAAAGTATATAATTTAATAGGTTTAATATGTTCTCTGAATTATGCAACCATCACCACAATCAATTTTCAAACATTTTCATCATTTCAGAAAGAAATCTATACATATTAGCAGTCACTCCTGATCACCCCCTCTCACTCCAGCCCTAGGCAACCACTAATCTACTTTCTATCTCTGGATTTGCCTAGTCTGGACATTTTATAAAAATGGAATCATACAATATGTGGTCTTTTGTGACTGGTTTATTTTACCTAATGTGTTTCTGGTTCATGTTATAGCAGGTATCAGAATTCCACTCCTTTTCATTGGCAAATCAATCAATACTTTTTGAGTGAATATTTTATACAGTTCTGTGTGTTCCTTCTCAATGTCTTAGAATATAAGAATCACACATTTAAAAAATGCATGTAGCTTTGAATATTTATATTACATACTTTTATTTATATTTCTTATCATAAAATTGATGTTGCTTCTAGTATTAAATAATACAGAGGTATACAGAGTAAAACTGAAAGTCCTTCCATCCATTAAACTAGCCACTCAATAGTTTTGTGTTTTTGCTTTCATACTTTTTTTTATATATATGTCCAAGCATAAAGGTCTCCCTCACCTCTTTTTTAACACTAACTTTGTTAACAAATTTTTGCTCTACAAATTGCCTTTGTAAATGTACTTATGCATATATTCTTGAACTTCTTACTGATATTTCTATAGAATATACTCTTAAAAGTGTAATTCTTTGATCAAAGGGTACATACAATTAAATTTGATAGGTAAGACCATATGTGTACCAATCTATATTCCCATCAACAGAGGTATAAAGAGTACCCACTTCCCCAAATCCTTACCAGCACTCATTTTTAACAGTCTTTGAAACTTTTGCCAATGTGATAAGGGGGAAAAATAACCTATCTTGTTTAACTTGTATTTCTTTATTAATGAAATCACGTATTTTTATGTGCTTATTAACCATTTGTATTTCTTCTGAGTTTTTTGTTCATATTCTCTCGCCATTTTTTTATAGTACCACTTTTATAATATATTGATATTAATCCTTTGTCATTTTGTTCTTTGTCTTATTTATTTTTATAAGTGTTTCCTAAGGCTTCACTTTTATTTTAATTTGAGTTATATCTCTTCTATCTCCATATAATCATTTTAAATTTCTATATAGTCACATTTGCCCTTTTTGTTCCTTTATATATTTCTTTAAACACATTGCCCTCTGTCTTAATCATTTCAAGCTGCTATAGCAAAATACCATAAACATTGTGGCTCATCAACAACAGAAATTTTCTTTCTCACTGTTCTGGAGTCTGAAAGTCCGAGATTATGATGCCAACCAGCATGGCAGGTCCTGGTGAGGACCTTCTTGCCAGGTTACAGATTGCCTGCTTCTCCCCGTATCCTCACACGGTGGGAAAAGCTATCTAGCTCTGAGCTCTTCTTACACGGGCAGTGTTCTCATTCATGAAAGTTTTACTCTCATGACCGAATTGTCTCCCAAAGGTTGCACCTCAAAATGCCATCACACTGAGATTAGAATTTCAACATATATATTGGGAGAGTGGGGATACAAGCATTCAGTCTATTGCAAAATATAAAATAAAAAGCATTTACCTATCCCCCAGCCCAAGATTATAAAAAAATGCTCCTAAATTTGTTTCTGTAATAACTTTTTACTGAGATATAATTGGCATATAACATCATCATATTAGTTTCAGGTATACAACATAATGATTTGATATTTGTATATATTGCAAAATGATTGTCATCATAGGTCAAGTTACCATCCATCACCACCCACAATTACACATTCTTTTTTCTTGTGATGAGGACTTTTGAAATCTAATGTGTTAACATATTTCAAATATACAACACAGTATTATTAACTGTAGTCACCATGCTATATATTACATTCCCTGGACTTATTTCTTTTATAACTAGAAATTGTACCTTTTGACTGCCTTTACCCTTTGCCCAAACGCAGTCACCCCCCACCTCTGGAAATCAACAATCTGTTCTATGATTTTAGTTTTTTTTTTTTCATTGTTGGTTTTTTTTTAGATTCCACATATAAGTGAGATCACATGGTATTTATCTTTCCCTGTCTGGCTTATTTCGCTTAGAATAATGCCTTTAAGTTTTATCTATATTGTTGCAAATGGCGGAATTTCCTTCTTTTTTAGGCTTGAATAGTATTTCATCATGTGTTTGTGTAAGTGTGTGTGTTATGTATATTACATTTTCTTTATCCATTCACCCATCAGTGCACACTCAGGTTGCTCTCATCCCTCAGTGAATGTAAATAATGCTGCAGGAAACATGGGGGTGTATTTATCTTTTTCAGTTAGTGTTTTCATTTTCTTTGGATAAATATCCAGTAGAATTGATGGATCATGCTGTAGTTCTATTTTTAATTTTCTGAGAAACCTTCATACTGTTTTCCATAGGTGCTGCACCAGTTCACATTCCCACCAACAGAGCATGAGTGTTCCCTGTTCTCCACATCTTCAGCAACACTTATTATTTCTTGTCTTTTTGATGATAGCCATTCTAACAGGTGTGAGGTGATACCTTATTGTGGTTTTCATTGCATTTCTCTGATGATTAGTGATGGTGAGCCCCTTCTATTGGCCATTTTTATGTCTTCTTTGGAAGTATGTCTACTCACATCCTGTGCCCATTTTTTAATCAGGTTGGTTTGGGAGTGGGGAGGAGTTCCTATTGAGTTGTATGAGTTCTTTATGTTTTTTTTTTAATATAAAGGTATCAGTATTTCATTTGCAGATATTTTCTCCCATCCAGTAGGTTGCCCTTTTGAGGGTTTCCTTTGCCCTGCAAAAAGCTTTTTAGTTTGATGTACTCCCATTTGTTTATTTTTGCTTTTGTTACCTTTGCTTTTAGCGTCAAATCTAAAAATCACCAAGATCAATGTCAAGGAGCTTACTGTTTATGTCTTCTTCTATAAGTTTTTAGATTTCAGGTATTACAGTCAAGTCTTTAATTCATTTTGAGTTAATTTTTATGTATGGTGTTAGGTAGTGGTCCAGTTTCATTCTTTTGCATGTGGTTGTCCACTTTTCCTAATACCCTTTATTGAAGAGATAGGCCGTCCCTTCCCAACTGCGTATCTTTGACTCCTTTGTCATAACTTAATTGACCATATATGTGTGTGCTTTTTTCTGGGCTCTCTATTCTGGTTCATTAATCTATGTGTCCACTTTTATGCCAATATCATACTATTATAATTCCTATAGCTTTGTAATATAGTTTGAAATCAGGGAGCCTGATACCCCCAGCTTTGTTTCCCTTTCTCAAGATTTCTTTGGTTATTTGAGGTTTTTTATGGTTTCATACAAATTTTAGGATTGTTCTATTTTTGTGAAAAATGCTGTTAGAATTTTTATAGGGATTGCATTGAATCTGCAGGTTGCTCTGGTTAGTATGGACATTTTAATGATATTAATTATTTCAATCTGTGAGCATGGAATCTCTTCATTTATTCATGTTTTCAACTTATTTCATCAACATCTTAGAGTTTTTAGTGTACGGGTCTTTCACCTCCTTGGCTGAATTTATTCATAGGTATTTTATTCCTTTTGCTATAATTATAAATGGGATTACTTTCTTAATATCTCTTTCTGAGTTCTTTATTTGTATATAGAAACACAACAGATTCTTGTATATTGCTTTTGTTTAATAGATTTAACAGTTTTTTGATGGAGTCTCTAGGGTTTACTATATATTATATGTCATCTACAAATATTGTCAGTTTTACTTCTCTTTCTATTTGGATACCTTTTATTTTTTTTTTCTTGTCTAATTGCTCTGGCTAGAAGTTCTAACACTATGTTGAATAAGAGTGGCAAAGTGGCATCATTGTCTTGTTCCTGATATTAAAAGAAGGCTTTCTTTTCAGTTTTTCACCATTGAGTATGATACTAGCTTTGGGCTTGTCATATACGGCCTTTATTACGTTGAGGTACATTCTCTATACCCACTCCATGAGAGTTTTTATCATAAATGAATCGTGAATTTGGTCAAGTGTTTTTTCTGCATTTATTGATATCATATATTTTTATCCTTTACTTTTCTAATGTGGTATATCACATGTATTGATTTGTAGATGTTGAACTACCTTTGCATCCCTGAAATAAATCATGATGTATAATCCTTTTAATGAATTGTTGAATTTGGTTTACTCATATTCTGTTGAGAGATTTTTGCATTAGTGTTTATCATGGATATTGCCCTGCAATTTTCTTTTCATATGGTATCCTGGTTTATTTTTGGTATCAGGGTAATGCTGGCCTTGTAAGATAAGATTAGAAGTTTACCCCCCATTTATGTTTTTTGGAAGAGTTTGAGAAGGATTAGTGTTAATTCTTCTTTGAATGTGGGGTAGAATTCACCTGTGAAGCCATCTATCTGGTCCTGAGGTTTGTTTGTTGGGAGGTGGTTGATTACTGATTCAGTCTCTTTAGTGTTTAGTTTGTTCAGATTTTCTGTTTCTTCATGATGTAGTCTTGGTATGCTTTATGTTTCTAGGAATTTATGCATTTCTTCTAGGTTTTCCAATTTGTTGGCATACAGTTGTTCCTAGTAGTCTCTTATGATTCTTTGTATTTCTGTTCTATCAGTTAGTTGTAATATCTCCTCTTTCATTTCTGATTTTACTTGAGTTTTCTCTCTCTTTTTTTCTTGGTAAGTCTAGCTAAAGGTTTGCCTGTTTTGTTTATCTTTTCAAAAACAGCTCTTAGTTTCATTGATCTTTTCCATTATCTTTTTAGTCTCTATGCCAGTTATTTCCATTTTGATCTTTGTTATTTCCTTCCTTCTACCAACTTTGTTCTTCATTTTGTAATTTCTTTTTTCTTTTCTTTTTTTAAGTATATTTTATTGATTATATTGTTACAATAGTTCCAATTTTTTCCCCTTTGCTCCCCTCTGCCCAGCACCCCTCCTGCCCCAGGAATCCCCACCCCCCAGTCCATGCCCATGGGTCGTACGTACAAGTTCCCTGGCTTCACCCTTTCCTATATTGTTCTTTTTTTTTAATAAATAATTAATTTTTTAACAATAAAAAATAACAATTCCCCCCCCCCCAGACTTAAGACCCTTTATAATCTTATAAAGGACAATGGGTGAAGGTCTCAAGCTCCTCTAGATGCTTCAAGCTGGACGTGGTCGTCGTCCTACCTACCCTTGGGTCCAGAAATCCCTAATAAGAGTGGGGGTGTGGAGGGGAGGGTGGCCTTTCCACATGGGGAAGGATCGTGCAGACTCCAGGTCAGTTGGCTGTCCCCGGACAACGGCGTGCTTGGTTTAACAGGCTGGCATCCTTGTTGTATTCTGGGGGCAACACATTTGGCAACAGGGTTAAAAGACATCATTCAATCCATAACCACTAGATGACAAAAGGCAGGGATTAATTTTTCAATGTCCCACATTAGGGAAAAAAGGGGCCTCTTTGGAAAAAGGTGTGCCAGGTACATCTCACCTGTCCAAAACCCTTTTGCCCATTATACTTAGTTTGGGCTGAGGGAAATATTTTAGGTTTTACCCCTCTCAGACCTCTGGGCCCTTTCTGTCCAAGCCATTAGGATAGAAAAGAGAAACCAGTTTTAAAGTGAAGCCCACAGACCACCCCATTCTTCAAAAAATATGGAACAGTTCACGAATTTGTGTGTCATCCTTGCGCAGGGACCATGCTAATCTTCTCTGTATTGTTCCAATTTTAGTATATGTGCTGCTGGAGCGAGCACCATTTTGTAGTTTCTTGAGATGTGAAGTTATGTTGTTTATTTGAATTTTTTTTTTTCTTAATGTAGGCATTTATCTCTATGACCTTCCCTCTTAGAACTGGTTTTGCTGCATCCTATAAATTTTGGTGTATTATACAATATTTCAATTTTCATTTGTCTCAGGGTACTTTATTTCTTTTTTGATTTCTTCTTTGACCACTTGTATGCTGTTTAACCTCCCCTATTTGTGCATATTTCAGTTTATTTCTTCTAATTGATTTCTAGTTTCATACCATTGTGATCAGAATAGATGCTTGATGATATTTATGTTTTCTTAAATTTATTAACACTTGTTTTGTGTTATAACATATGATCTGTCCTGGAGAGTATTCCATATGCACTTGAGAAGGATATGTATTCACACTGTAATTTTTAAATTTAGATCTTCAGCCAGTTTGAGGTTTATGTTTATGTACGGTATGAGCAGGAATCTAAATACAGCTAGGTCCACACAGCTTAAAGTAGTCATTGATTTCTAATGCCTTCTGATCATATTCTAAATCCCATTGATCAAATTTTATCAATATAATACTTCTAACTAATTAACTTTTATGGTATGTTTTATAGCCTGATGGAGCAAGTCCCCATATCATTTTTCCTTCTTTGAAATATTTTTTGCCTCTTCTTCAGCTTCTGGCCCCAGTCTGTCTCTTCAGCTTCGTTTCCTATCATTCTCCACCCAGTCCCCTTACCTTAGGCTCCAACCATTTTGAATGTCTCACTCTTCCCGAGATCTGTGCCATGCCCTTCCATAGCTCCGTGTGTCTGCACTTGTTTTATCTGCTGAAAGCCTCTTCTGTCTTTGATCTTCCAGACAAACTCCTATTCTGCTCTCAAGATCCAAATCATATGCCGCCTTTGGTAACATCTTCTTGGATTCCTCCAGGATGAGAGCATCCTTCTTACGTCTTCACTGTAGCATACGTTCATGCCTTGGTTACAGCCCTTACCATGCTGGGTTGTAATCATCAGTTTATATGTTTGTCTCTTTTATTAACCTGAATAGATCTTGAAGGCACGAACTAAAGACAGGCCCTTAATAAATGCTGGTTTAATACTTGAAGGAATGTCTAAGAGAGTGTTTAAAACAATAAGAAGTTAGAAATATACTTAGTCCTAAACAAACAGAAGAATACCTCATGTCTAAATTAACAGGCCTGAGGTAGGGTAGTCTAATGCACAGAATCAAAGTGGTACACAGAAATAGGGGGAGTCTTTTAAATCATCATTTTTCCTAGGTCAAGGACCATTATGCAAGATGAAGATCCTATCTGGGTTCATCCGTGCAGCTGTGTGGTCTTGTGGCACAGTGGAGAGAGCACGGCCCCCGGAACGAGAGGACTGGGATGGGAGTCCCAGCTCTGCGCATGACTGTATCCCTTTTACACTTTCCTGGTTGTTCACTTAGGGGCAGGAAGACCTCACATAGAAAGTGTCTCTTTTGTCATTCCCTTTTCTTTAGCTTTGCTCGGGTATAATTGACAAAAGTGTGATGTATTTAAAGTGTACAACATGATGACTTGATATACATGCACATTGTGAAAGGATTCCTACTAGCAAGTTAACACATTCATCATCTCACAGTTCCTTTTTTTCTTAATGATAATACTTAAAGTATACTCTCTCAGCACATTGCAGTTATATAGTACAGCATAGTCAGACCATATTCACCTTATATCTGAAAGTTTGTGCCCTTTCAGCAGCCTCTCCCCGTTTTCCCCACTTCCCAGCCCCCTGGCAACTACCAATCTACTCTGATTTTATGAGTTTGACTCTTCCCTTTTTTTTTTTTGTTTCCAGATTTTACATATTTAGTGATATCTTGCAGCATTTGTCTTTCTCTGCCTGGCTTACTTCACTTAGCATAATGCCCTCCAGGTTCATCCATGTTGTTGCAAATGTCATTTCTTTATTGATAAATAATTATTCTTAACTCAGTGCAAATAGGATTGACCTGAAATCTATCTCTCCTTTCCCTTTCAGCTTCAAAAGGAGTTAGAAAAGGTTGAGCGGGACAATGCAGAGCTGCAGGAGTTTGCCAATGCCATTCTCCAGCAGATAGCAGACCACTGCCCCGACATCCTGGAGCAGGTGGTCAATGCATTGGAAGAGTCATCCTGACCCTGCTTCGTGAGAGTGGTGAGCCCAGCAGCCCAGCAGAGTGAACCCAGGAGCCAAGAAAGAAGAACCGCAAGGCACAGGCACCCAGAAACTTCTTGGCACCATTCAAACACTACAAGCTCTGTCCTCCCTTGGTTAGTCCTTCAAGTGTGACTCCAGCACCTTTCTACGTCTGCCTTTCTACTTGGGATGTTTTCTCTACACTTAACTTTGTTTGATGTCCTGGGTAGATAGGTGGCCAAGTCTCCATGAAGAACTGCCATCTAGTCATCAACAGTGAAGAACTCTGGAAGCTGGTGGCTCTGCCCTCACGAGGGACATGAGGAGGGAGCCTCTCAGCTTCAGTCCTCGATGTGAGAACTAAATCTGGAATCTGCTGGGGTTCAGCTTCCCCATGGACAAGAGAGCTGAGTGTCCTAATATCACAACAGGTGCTTTCTCCTAACAGGCTGTTAAAAATCTCAGAAAGATATTATTAGAAAAAGAGGGGAAAGAGAGAACAGGGACAAAGAGAAAACCAACTCTTCTTTTCACTGCCTCTGTGTTTACTTCTCATCTGCAATGTTCCATGCAGGGGGGCTGCCAGCGGGCCTCCCTGTGGCTCCATGATCACTAGTGCCCAGCCCCGTCTGTCTCACTTAGCCACGCTCTTCTCAGCCGGGTGACAAGAGGACGGTGCAGACAGTTCTCCCTTAGTCCCTCTTGTGTAATACCATTGGCCTTTTACTTAGTTTGGCAGATCATGCGTCTCTAATGGAAAGAGAAGCGGGGTTTGACATGAGGACTGTCATCCCCAGCTCTGCTTCTGTCGAGCATTCCTCAGGGCCAGGCTGGCTTCACCTGAGCTTCTCTCTCGTCAGCCCCCTGAGTCCCCAGAAAATGCCTCTGCCTTCCCAGCACTGTGCTCGAAGCTCTTGCAGCCCAGCAGTCACTGCACTGGACGACCCACCTTCTGCCCTTACAGCCTTACTCACGACTCGCACTCCTAGAACCTTGTCCTCGCTCATTGCCCGGAAACTCCTTCTAGCACAAATGAATGTTTCTCATCCCACACACATTCCTTCCTCCATCCTTTCATTCAAAGGATCATGAAATGCCTACTGTTAGGTACTCACCCTTGAAAAACAGTGAGGGAGAGGTGTAAAGGATTCTGCGAGACATATCTGCTAAGTCAAAGCAGTAAAAGGCACACCCTTACCATCCCCCATCTTAATAGAGGTATCTTTTTCCAGAGAAATCTTTCACAAACAGCATTTCTCATTTCTCACTATAATGGAATTGCTGAGTTTGGGGGCTGGGGGCTGAGTCACCTACTTGCCTGCAGGATCCCATTTGGTGATGCAGGATTTTTGTTTACTGTTGTTACCCTGAGAGAGTATACTGTTCAGGGGCCTGTGACAGTGGGCAGTGTTTCTGTAACGTACCTTTGTGCTCCTCGTGGGACTTGGCCAGCTCCGTGTCACAGATCAGAAAATTAACCCCAAAGTCGCAAACCCACGTAACGTCTTGGCATTTTGAAGGGCAGTTTTTCTAAGCATGGACAGTGGCGGTTAAAAATAATCAGGCACCAAGGAACAGACCACTTAACCAAAATCTAGGCCTCTGATCACCTCTGCGGCCAGACACCCACCAGACACTCACATCCTCTGACAAGAGTTGCTGGGCTAAGTGTCCTTGTCTTGCATTTTCTCCTTTGCCCTTTCCCAGTTACTCACCCAAAGAATCTGATGCTCCCCGTAAAGTCATCACAGCCATCAGTTCAGTACCTTCCCACCAGCAAGCCTTGACTGCCTCATTAACTTATATGGTCAGCTCTCCAGCCGCCCTGACTCCCTGCTATAAAACAATCTCTCCCTGTGAGAAGCTGTAGAGTGTTCCTTATCAAAGGTTTAAATGGCCTCTGCTCGTAAACTTACCAAGATGCTCCCTGATAGCAAGGCTGGCCAGAGTGGGGGTGCAGGGGTTAGATATTACGTGGTGGTCATTTGTGGTCAATTACCTCAATTCCATTTATTTATTGCACTGCCTGTAAATCATGTAGATAGCCCCCAGTATTTTATGGCTGGATTATTAGAATCTCACTTTAAATACCGTAACGCAAAGAACTGGGGTATGATAGCACCCTTCACGGGCCTGGCAGTGGCTGGCTCTTGTCTGGCTGGCCTGGGCTCAGTCAGGTCTCCCTCTGGGTCGCACTAATTCGGCCTTTACCATCAAATAGAGTACCTACTGCTCTTGCCCACGTGTTGCGTGACTCACTGCACCTTCCTCCTTCCCCTTCTCATTTCAACCCTTCCTATTGTTCTCCCTCTAAAACCTTATGGAGTCCCCTGGACAAGTGCTGATGAGAAGAAAATTTCTGGGGAAGACATCAACTCTCGGGTCTCTATGAACCATAGCAGGGAATCTCATTCATTCTTCCTAGTATGTGGGGACTGTTCGATCCTAGATGAAAATAGGCTCTGGCTAAAGCTTAATGGTGAATATGCCCTGCGTTTATATTAGAGGGCCAAAGTCAATAGAGTTTCTAGCATTTAGAGTATCTTACTGAGTTTTTAGCTCGTTCACTGAGCCAGCATTTATTCAATGCACAATTCCCATCACACAAGGACTTGTTTTGTGACCTTCTTGTTGTATTCAGTTTCACAAGGTCACTCCTGTCAAAGGTCTGGAGCCTTGAAAACTCACTGCAGGTTGCCTGTGCAGTTCACTAAACTCATTTGTTCCATTGGCAAGTCTAGTTTCCCCTTAACACCTAAAGATCTGTACTCCAAATGAAGATCATCCTAAAGGGGACAAGAAGAAGAGTGGGTGAAATCCAACCTTGAGCGCATGACTAAAGAAAGACCATGTGACTGTCATCTGTTCATATACCTCTACCCCAGGTACTCATTGAGCTCTTGATGAAGCATCTGAATTGAAATTTACAAGGATACCATTTGAAATAGAAAAGACTTTAAATGGGTTTTAACACATTAAGAAATATGAGTGGGAATCCCAAAATTCATCTCAATTCTAACCTTTGACCTTCTATAAAGAAGATCTAAGTTCTTTTTTCTCTTTCTTACACTTGGGCTTTAAAAATACTAATAAGGCAGACTGGACCCAAGATCACCTTTGGTGTCAATAATGGCACTTTCTGTCAATGAAAGTGGTTTTCCATGAGGAGCTCGTTAGCTCACCCATCCTCAGAATGAGAGAGAGAGAAAAGGAAGAGACGTCATCACAGAGTTTTAGTCACCTGGGAAACAGACCCTTCCCCTGTCGATGGCCAAGACTGGCATTTGGATTTGCTGCTAGAGAGCCCCCCTGACCCCAGAGCCATCCTGCCCTCCTGTTTGACCCAGTTGCTTAAGTATAAGCCCATTGGCTACCCCCAGGGTCTTTGAGGAAAGAGCAAATCAAGGAATATCTCACACATAGAATGTGACCCTCACATGACACTAAGTCTTGGTGGGCCCTGTGTCTGCCTCCCCAGCCTCGCCTCCCCACCTGCAAAAGTTCAGGACCGTGGGAAAGGAGATGAGAAGAGGGAAGGTGCAGGCAGCTCACCGCCCTTTGCAGAGCCTGCAAGGCCGCCTATCCATCCATCACTGCCAGTCCCTGGGTTTCTCAGGACAGTGACTTGGACCATTTAAAGAAATGTTTTAAAAGAATCTAGAGTTTTCCCCCATGTGAATTAAGGGAATACTTGGGCAAGAAAGAAAAAAAAAAAAATACAAGGAAATCCTTCTGAACAAAATGGCTGTCTTTACTTACTCTTTTTAAACAAAAACTGTTTCCAAACTTTTTAGTGTCAAAACTGTAACCAAATGTCTGCTGACTTTTTCCCAATGTATTAGCGAGTGCTGTGACCCTAATGTAGGTATTTCTCTTCCTGACTGTTGGAGGAGAGGCGGCTTTCGGGACTGACCTGGGGGCAAACGGATTATGTCCCACGCTGCCTCTCTTCTGTTTCTCTGCTTGTCGATATTGTCTGTGTGATTCAGAGAATTTGGGCAGTTACATTGTGTCCATTGTTGAGATTATTAAGATATTAAAAAGTAGTTGTAGAACTGAAAAATTAAAGAGCTGTGTTTAAAAAAATGCAAACCAATATCATATTAAAGGAATTCAAGCTATGGGGCAGCCCAGCCTCTCCCCTTCTCCCAAGTTGGCTCAAGTGGCCACTGGGCTGGCTGCTTGGGAAGCATGAGGACCACAGTCCAGGTGGGCGACCTCCTGGCTGGACACCAGCTGCTGAGAAAAGGAATGGGGATCTGGGACTCAGAGTCCCAGTTGTGCCAGCATTTCCTGTACCTCCTCAGGACCTCTGAGTAGAGATTTCAGTTTGTGACCCCATAGCCACTGTCACCCCCACATTGGCCCCAGCTCAGTGTGCCTAATACTGTGTGGTGACCTGAGCTGACGCTGAAGCCCCACCCCTGGCAGCAGCCCTGCGGAGGCCACAGAACCTCCTTCCTGCCCATTTGGTGCTATATCATCCAGTGACCATCCAGTATGGACCACGCACTGGCCAGCCAGAGTCTGTAGTCTCGGGAATGAATTACACTCAGATCTCAGTTCCTTTTGGCTTCAGTCCTAGATTCTTCCCCTTTAAGATTTTTAGCCCCCAGCTCTTCCGGGCTCAGGCTGTCTCTCTTGGCCCCTGAGGTGCCATGTTCAGAAAAGGATGTGAACCCTGCCGAAGCCAGAGGACAGGGCCCTGGGCCTTGTTTCCACACCACACCAGTATTGTATCATCCTCCAGTGCAGCTAGGCCCTCCTGCGGGCAGCACACCAGCTGTTCTGGCCAGCCTACCCCTGCAGGACTGGCCCCGGACCTGCCCGCACACCAGGATGTCCAGGGGGGAAACTTGGGGCCTCCCAGGGACTCCCACCCCTCTGCTTTGGAAAAGAAGTGCTGCACTTTAGCGAGGGGCACTGGGCACTGACTCCTCGTAGCTTGAGTTCCTTTTGATGACAGTAGCAGCCGCAATGGTGGTGTCTGTGAGGCAAATGCACCCGCTGCCTTCCCGTGTGTGTGTGTGTGTGTGTGTGTGTGTGTGTGTGTGTGTGTGTGTGGCATGGCCGGAGTCATGTTACTGACAGGATAATGACACTACAAAGAAATTGTGTTATAGTCAACTTTGCCTTGATAATTATTGTAAACACTTTGTTCATTTTTTCTTTTTTATTCACAAACTAAATCCATCGGGAAATTATGAATTTAAAAATTGTGTGCTGTGTTTTTCTTTTGAGTCTCATCCAGTCTGATTGTTCAAATGAGATATGTCCTCAAATGCTAGAAAAGCAGGGACAGACCAGCGACCCCCAAGAGCTCAACTCCAGTGGTCAGCACTGAGAACCAGGGGTTCCAGTCCCTAAGGGGGGCAGAGGAGTTGACGGCACACTCCGCCGTGACAGGCCTGGCTGGGTGATCTCAGGAAGAAGAGGAAGCCTCCTTTAAGTTCCCACCTCAACTCGGGATTGGCAGCCCCCTTAACTACCTCTGAAAGTCAACTTCCACCTCCCTCTTTCCTTCCTTACACCCTAGACCCTGATTTCTGATCACTGTGCTCCAGAGCTTAGAGCAAGCGCCTGCCCACTGAGGGGTCATGCTCAGATAGAGCAGTGGGGAGGGTTGCAGCTGAGAGGGTTTTATTCAGAACTGGGATTTGAGCTTCACTGGGTGTACTCATGTCCTGATGTTTCAACTGCGATGTGTGAGCTGTATCAGTCAACAGAAGTGCGGGTACCAACAGTGAAAGGGAGCCAAGAGGACCTGTGCTTCAAAAATTCCCAACCTTGGTATTTGTCTTGGGCCTGGTGCTCAGTAGGAACTTATTCCGGGCCCTGGCCTGGTAGCTAAGCTTATAGCATCAATCCAACACGCCAAGTTTGTGGGTTCCATCCCCCATCAGGGCACATACAAGAATCAACCAAATGAATGCATAAATAAGTGGGACAGCAAGTCGATGTCTCATCCTCTCTTAAAAAAAAAATAACATTTTCCTTAAATTTATTCTGGGGAATTTCTTTCATGAGAATTTGTTTCCTGCCCAGATTCACTTATGTGTCAACCCGAAAAAAGCACCAACCTGCTTGCTGCACTCCCTTCCCTCCCTGGTAAATTCTGTTGCCCACTGTGCATTAGCATTTAGCTAGAGCATCAGAGTCCCTAGCAGGCTCTCCAGGTGAGTGCCAGGCTCCACCCTACCTCACCTTCTACAGCCAGAGTCCACCAGTAGGGGGGCATCTGCAAGACAGGGCCATTCTCAGGACTGAGACCTGGTACTGCTCATCATCTCTTCACAAGGCAGGATCCATTTTACCAGCAGAACATGCTATACTCCACACTACAAAATAATCACAGTCACACACAGACGTGTCCACAGAAAGCTGTCAGAGTCCCCTGGTCAGCTGTTCGCAGGGTTTTCCATTAATCTTTTCCACTGTTTATTTATTCACTCTGTGGTCTACCAGCACTCAACTGCAGACAAATGGATGCAGAAACCATGAGGTTCAAGGAAAATGTGAGAGGAGAACTTGACGTTGAGAATTCCATTCATTAATGTGATTCTTTTTCTCTGAATTGGGAAAAAGACGTTATTTGATTTTTGAGGTGGAATATCTCAAGCTAGCTCAAAGTGGGTTAAGAATTAGTTTGAACCCTGGCTGGTGTGTGTCAGTGGGTTGAGAGCCAGCCTACAAACCAAAGGGTTGCATGTTCGATTCCCAGTCAGGACACATGCCTGGGTTGCAGGGCAGGTCTCCAGTGCAAGAGACAGCTAGCTGATACATGTTTCTCTTGCACATCTCTCACACAAGGATGTTTCTCCCTCTCTTTTTCCATCCCTTCCCCTCTCTCTAAAAATAAATAAAATCTTTTTAAAAAAAATTAGTTTGACCCTGGGGTGAGGGAGCAATCTGAGGAAACTGGTTTGAGATCCATGAGCTTTTCCAGACATCCTGGGAAGAGCCCTGGGCTCACACCCTGGAGCCCTTGGCTGCCCTTGACCTCTCAGCCTCTCTTTAACCTTTCCCTCTGTAAAATGATGCCGCATCACAGCTCACAAGCCACAAGCCATAGGATAATATAGAACTATGTTTTTCCTTTTTGGAAGTTCTTTTAAGAGTATAAAGCATAGAATTGCAATTTGCTTTAAAATTATCCGATATGTGTGTTTGGGAGGGAGCAAGGAGCAGGAAACAAAAAGGCTGACCATGAATCAATAATGATTGATGGTGGTCACTGGATACACGGGGTTCATTATACTATTCTCTATTTCTGTGTGTGTTTGAAGTTTTCCTAAGTTACTTATTCACATCCTTCAATTGTACTTGCTCAGTCATCACACATAAACCTTTCCCTCCTCCCAGTCCCAGATCTGAGTACCCCACATTCACAAACTGCCACCACAGCATTCTCAGTAGTCATACCCCTGTGTTTTAGGGAGTGGGCATACAAATAATAGCTGCATGTGTCAAGTTCAGTACTCAACATTGCTCATGTCTTACCTTCATGGCAATTGTAGAAGATCGGTCCTGTTATCCCCATCTTATGGGTGAGGCACAAGAGGCTGAACACCTTTCCCAAGGTCACACAGCTTGGAAGTGGTAGGGCTGGAATTAAGTCCCACCTATCTGCAAAGCATGTGCTCTTCAAGCCACCGCTGCAGCCACTTCTCTCAGGGAGCTTACATCCAGTGGAGGAAACTCATCCTGATAAAATGTGGTGTGGGAGACAGAAGAACAGGCCATGCCCATCACAGGCCTTCAAGTTTGACCCTTAAAGATGAACTGAGTTTTTCCAGCAAAGAAGTTCAAGGATGAAGGGACAGAAAAGACAGCCTGAGCAAAGACAGGGAGGTAGGAAAGGACATGGGATGTTGGGATAGCAAGCAGTCCAGTGTTGGTGCATCAAATACTGCGTGGCTTTGGAGCATGAAGGAGATGACGTAACTTTGAAGGAGGGTGGATGGGCCCATATTGTGAGAGGTCTCTATGGCTTTGGACAGGAGGGCAGCGTGGGAGAGAGACATTACCCACACTGCCAATGACCAACCCCAGCCACCACACAAGGCTAGTAAAAAATAAAAATAAATTAGTTAAATAATAGTGCCAGGGCATGGCAGCCCTGGAAAGCCCCCCACCTTGCTGCTCCTGAGGGCTGCTGGCCTGGAGCTGTCAAGGGAAGTTGCCGGACATCACACAGCCAGGAAGTGATGGATCTGGGCTTCAACCCTGGGTGGATCTATTCCAAACTTTCCTTCCACTAGCTCACAACACCATCAAAGGCTAAAAGCCAGGCCGGAAGCTGATGTGTGATCTGGGACACCGGGGAGACTTCTGCCAGCCTTGGAGGGTTTGCAGCATCAAGGCCAGGTGGTGGCTGGGGGTCTCAGAGGAGAGAGGGAAAGAATGAGCCTGGCTGGTTCAGTGGCATAGATGTGAGTCACACCAGGGGTTTGTGCTCTGTTAAGCTCTGGGCACCATTTATCCCCCAGGAATCCGAAGATGAAGCACTGTGAATGTTCTCGCCTTTTCCGGGTCCTTGGTAGGAAAAGAATGAGGCTTGAAGATTTGGTAATTCCACGTCAGCCCTCCCATCCACAGAGACCGTTTCTTTGCTATTTTGTCTGGGGAAGAAGTTACTCTTCCATAAACGGTGGTTCACAAGGTGACAGGGATGTTCACAGCCTCTTGATGATCTTCCTGCAAAACCAACATTCTGTTTTCCTTCCAACTGCTCCATGACAGAGCACTGACATCCTTCTTTCCCTTCCTGAATCAACACTTTCCCCCCTTCCATGCGCAGTCCCCTCAGCCTTGCTCGTGAGCATGAAGAACTGAGCCAGGTTCCATTTAAGAGGGAGAATTGGACATGTGAGGAAAAACTCCATCAAATGTCTGCAGAGTTTCCATGCCAAAAAACCGTCTCTGGCCTCTGACGGGATTCACACTCGAGAGGTAATTCCAGTTTGGTTCATCTTCAACTTGAATTTTTTTTTTTTGTTATGATTCTGTTCTTAAAGGTTGTCAGAAATGAGGCTTCAGAGGGCATCTGGTTGCAATCTGAACTTGGACTTGTGTGCAATTTTTAATGGGTTGGTGTCCCTGGGCTCCTCCCTGTGCGTCTGTGCTGAGAACACACCCAGGCACGAGAACTGCCCTGGGATGGCGCCCCTCCTACAGCAGCAGGGCCACGCTGAGGTATGCAGTAAACCCAAGGGGACAAGGCAGCACCTTGCAAATGCAGGGCAGACTCCAGGGTGAATAGGGGACTGGAGGGTTTTCTGCATCCAGTTTTTGTTATAAGTATTGATGTTAGCACAACCCTGCAACTTTTAGGAGTCATCTGACTCTTTAGAGAAGAAGAAAATTCTAGAAGCCAGTCAGCCTTTCTCATCAGCTGGCTCATCACTGGATGTCCCCACATTGCTATCTCCCCACAGGACACTCCACCTTGTGGGGCTGTGAGGTCTTAGGGTGCCTGTCTCCAGGCTCCAATGGCTCCTTGCCCAGCGACAGCCAGTCTCTGTGAGGGCTGCAGGGGTGTTGGGGAACAGGATGCTTATCCTGCTGAATGGGCAGAGAACCAGCTTCTCCATTTCAGGGCAATGTAGGGCTTGGGCTGTGGCAACCTTGGCCTTGAACCTGAAGGCATGTGGGCCAGGACTTGAAAGACCTGGTATTTAGTGAAGGGAACCGCGATGGTGCCAGGAAGCTTCAGGCCCCAGGGGGCACCTGGGGGCACCTGCAGCTGTCTGTCCCAGTGTGTGTGGGTCAGCTCTCGCTGGGCAGCGCCCACTGTTTGCGGGCTAGGATTGTCCCTGTGGCCTGTGAGGGAATCCACATATTGTTTTTCCCAAAGCCTTGAAAATGGGACCATCCCTTTCACTGCACTCTGACCAGTGCCTCTCCAAGGACTACTCCCTGCAGTTGGACATCCTGCCTGAACATAGGCATTGTCTACATGCAGGAAAATGGAGGCCCAGAGGGGAAGTCTCCTGTGGTGGAATGGCTGCCTCTTCTCTCGGCCCCTTTCCCAGGCTCCCTTCAGGCCCTCCTGGCGCAGGCTGGGAGCTTTGTCTCCAGGCCTGAGCTGCAGTCCCTTCCCCCAGGGGAGCCAGGTGCCAGCACTCATATTGCTTCTGCTTTAGGAGGAAAGAAACTCAGATGCCAATGTGTCTGCCTCATCAGCTTGGGCCATGTTACCCTCCTGCAGGGATGGGCTCTTGAATGTGGGCTTTGTCTGCCCTGCCTGTTAGTCACTGTGACAAAAGAGACCCAGGGAGCCTGGAGAACGATGGGGATACTTGAGCCAGGATGTCACATGGTGGAGTTCAGGCCACAGCGCACAAACCCACCCTGGTTCCAATACCCCGGAGCCCTTCTACAAAGACTAAAACTTGCAAAAGTCACCCAAGGTGTCCCCATTCAACCCCAGAAGTGAGAGGACACTTTGATCTCCATTTCCTCCCCCCAGTCCCCGTGGTCTGCTCTTCTTCTGCCTGTCTCCTGAGGGCGGGGAACGTATCTGTTACTCCTGGGTCCTCTGCATGCCAGTGGCACATACTCATGCCCATGGTGCGACTCACGCAGTGGTTCAAACTGAATTGCTCCCTGGTCGGCTTCCCACGAGCTTGGTATTCCAGGAAACTGCACAGCTGGCCCAGTTTCAGCCTGTGTCACTGGAACTGTATCTGTCCTTAATGTATTCGCACAGACATCTGTTATGAACCAAACCTCCCCTGTGGGCAGGACAGGTCAGAGCAAGCCTGCTCTGGACAACGTGATGTCACGGGTCCCTCCGACTGCCTCTCCAGTGCAAACAACTGCAAAGGAATCAGGTAGAGCTTGACCTGAGAGCCTCAGGCTCCTGTTTGATGATATACCAGGACCTGTACACCTCTTCTCTGTGCCGAACTCCGCTGGGCTCCTGTGGTGTCCTTGAACTCTTATTTCCTCCCAGTGGCTCCTTCCTTACCTCATTGACCTTAGTGAGTTAGTGACAATGCTGAATGTAAGGCAGATATTTGTTCCTCAGAGGAAAAGCTTCATGCAGAAGGGCTCATTTGATGTTTTGGGGACTTGCCAGGGACTGAAATGCAGCCAGTGCTTTTAAAGGTTCCTCCTTTCCTTCTGAGTGTGTGTGCGTGTGTGTGTGAGCGCGCGCACATACAGCCACACAACCTAACTCTGTGTTAATACACATGCACACAGGCTTTGGCCAAGTGGGAGGGTCCCCATGTTATAAAGGAAATGAGTAAACAACTTCAACATTTTTGTTTTCCTCTGAGACTTGCAAAGAAGGTGTTAAGAGCACAAGATTTAAATCATAAAATTTATTAAAAGCCGAACAGCCCAATGTGTAACTCTTGCCAACTTGGACAGTCTTTGGGGTAAAGCTACGCTGAGCTAATCCAGAAGGAATCAAGCGGTGGAAGACACAGGTAGGAGGGGCCACACCGGCCAGTGAAGGGCGGGGCGGGGTGGGGAGAGAGGGGCCCCATGGGCCCTCCCCGCCCCTGATCTCTGACTCAGCCCCTAACCAGTGAAGCCCAGGTAAGGCCTTTAAATTACTGATTCTTTTTTCTACCTTTCTTCATACTATTTTCTTAACAATCAGAGCCTCATTTTTGCCTAAAGGACTCACGGCAAGGTAGGGCAGCGTCTGCTCTGGCAAGTCCCAGAACTGGCCTGAATTGCCCACTGAGTAGGACTTGGGAACAAGCAGAAGAGGAAGCCCCAGTCGCTCACCCGCCAGGCTCCTCTCCATCTCCCTTGAGGATGACCCTCTCCTCCAAAGACTAGTTGCTTCCTTACTGGGGGGCAGGGACCACGCTTAGCATCTCACAAGGCACAGAAATATGAATAAGATCCCTGCTTGGCAAGGAGTTCTGAATCCAGATGAGGAATCAGAACAAAAACCGTGAGTCAACAGTGAGCCACGTAATTCAGGCTGGGGTGAGAAGGTAGGGAACCAGCCAGAAGAGCTTTCCCAGTGCAGAGGGGACCACGCTTCCCTCCCACCCACAGTCAGCTCCAGACCGTCTGTGGAGCTCAGGCACTTCATTCACACCTGACCCGGCTCTGTCCTTGATCTGTTTCTCCTCCTGAGGATATTTCTGCACCACTAGGGTCTCTTGTGATTTTTATGTCATTGAACTTGCAACTGCCTCATCTGCGCTCTCTCACACGAGCTTGCCAAGGACAGGAGCCGGTCTCTGCAGGGCCCTGCAGCACCTGGGACAGGCGGCATTCCACCCGTACCTGCCATAAGCCCTTCATCCCTGAGCTGGCCTTTCTGAGCTCTTTGACCCAAGGGACCCGCTGAGGACATCAAGACGACGATGGTGCCAGGAGGAGAGCAGGGAGCCTCAGGTCACAGGCATGGCGCCATGCTGGTGTCTTTCTGGCTAGTTAGACTGCAATGGCTGAACAAATTCAGGAGACCCACTGGTCTTTCCTGTCTTAGCAAAAGTATTGGTTTTATTATAAGGTGTTAAAAATCAGCCCTGGCAGGGTGGCTCAGTTGGTCAGAGCATTGTTCTGATGCCCCGGGGTTTCGAGTTCAATCCCTGGTCAGGGCACATGCAGGAATCTACCAGTGGGTGTATGGATATAGGTGGAGCAACAAAATTGGTATCTCTCTCTCTCTCCCTCCCTCCCTCCCTAAAATTGATTAATTAGTTAATTAATTTTAAAAATAAGGTGTTAAAAATCATCAGCACAACTCGGGACTGGCTACAACATTCCTACAGTCTCCTCAGTGTAACCTCCTGGGAGTATGAAGGACCTTTACCCAAAATTGCTGAGACCTTCAAAGCTCGGAGACATGGAAGTGGGTCTGGCCAGACTTCATCTAATCCCCTTGGAATAATTTTCCATGTATGTGTGTTTGTAGGAGTGTCTGTAAATAGCGATTAAATATTCTTGACAGGATATGTGTCTGCAAACCAGGGCTTCTATTAAATGTAATGACTTCCTTCTGAAGCTTCTTTGAATTCTCCCTCCTAAGAAAGAGAGGGGAGGCTGGGGTGCAAGCCCTGCGGTGAAGCAAGGACCCGGAGGTGGCTCACAGGCTGCAGGAACTGCTCACATTTGCCTGTACAGCCAGCAGTTGCCATTTGACCAAAGCAAGCCACTGGGCCCCCTGGGGACAGCTCCTCCGACCCCACACCTGTCAAGCCCTTCCCAGCAGCTGCCCTTACTTTCTTTCTCTTGCACTCTCCCCACACCTTGCTTAAGAAGACCCTGCCACAAAAATGTTTTCTTTTCTTCATATGTAGCGATCAGATTAAGATGGGACCAGGACCCGTGCCGGCCTGCAGGCCGGAGCTGCTCAGGCAGGTGCCCGCCAGCGTCGGCGTCAAGGCCCGATCTGTTCCCGGCAGGGCTGGGGAGGAACAGGTCTGGGTCTCCGGGACACAAAACCCCAGCTGTAGGGCTGAGCCAGGCCGGGGGGCAGTGTCCTGACCCAAACTTTATTTATGTTCTGTCTCTCAGCAGCTTTGCTCGGGAGGCCTTTGAGGTTTGCTGACCTGTGTTGGTCTCCAGGTTTGCGTCAGTCCCTGCTGCCTGTGGGCAGCTGTCGTTAGCAGAGCAAGCCCAGGCGCCAGCCCCCACCGCCCCGCCCCCCGCCCCCCACCAGCCGGCTGCTCTTTCTTCACTGCGCACCCCCTTCGAACACAGACGGCTCCTGGTTCGTCACAGCAGCCCACGGTTTGTTGTCATTTTTTCACAGTGGCCCTCTTTGAGTTTTAAAAATGAGAATTAGAAGGGAGTTATTTATATGAATACTTCAACAGGAGGTTATTTATATGAGAACATACAGAATCCTTGATCATCCAGCTGCCGAGTTAAAGGGAAGGAAAGAGCTCTTTATTAGGTGCTTATGATGCATCAGACACTGAGCTAGCCCTTTACATATGTTACTGGGGAGCACTGTCCATGTTTCATACAGATGTTGAATGAGCCCACAGCCCACATCTGTTTTATCATCAGTGTATCCCTGTGCTTAGAAAAGTGGCTGGAGCATTCTTAGGTGTTCAATAAAATGTGATCCATAAATGAATGGGAAGGGAACGGAGGCTCTCAGCAGGATGTCACTGACGTGGTCACACAGCCAGCCACGTGGAAGCCCAGGCCTGCCTGGCCCCAGCCTGGCTCCTCCTCCACTGTCTTCCCCAAATATCCATATCGTCTCTGGATGTAGCTTGTAGGGCTCTGTCAAAGGCTACCCTCAAATGGTGTGGTACCTCCTTAAAAACCTAAACATAGAACTACCATGTGATCTGCAATTCCTCCTTTGTGTATTACCCACAGAATTGAAGGAAAGGTTTCAAAAAGATTTTCATACATCCTTACTAATAGCAGCATTATTCATAGTAGCCAAAAGGTGGAAGGAACCCAAGTGTCTACTGATGGATGAATGGATAAAACAAAATATACATATGGTAGAATATTATTCAGCCTTAAAGAGTAAGGAGGTTCTGGCCCAGACTACAACATGAAAGAAACTTGGGGACGTTCTACTGAGTGATTCAGCCAGACGCAAAAAGCCAAATACTGTATGCTTCCTCTTACAGGAGGTGCAGAGGGCAGGCAAATTCATACAAACAGGTAGCAGAATGGAGGGGCTGGGGGACTGGGAGGTGAAGGTGGTGGTTAACAAGGACAGTTTCAATTTGGGGTGATGAAAGTTTTGGAGATGGTGGTGGTGATGGTTGCACAACATTATGAATGTACTTAATGCCATTGAATTATATATTTAAAAATAGTTAAAATGGTAACTTTTATCTTATATAAATTTTATCACAATAGGAATTAATTTAAAAATAACAAATACAGACAAAATGTAGAATAGAGCTTTTTGGGGGTGATGAAATAGTTTATATGTAGATTGCCATGGTGGTAACACAATGCTGTGAATGCATTTAGTGTCACTGCATTGTATATTTTCAAATAATTAAAATTATAAATATTATGTTAGGTATTTTTTCCACAACTAAAAATTGTTCTTTAATTTGAAGGCTGCTCCCACACCACATCCTTGCAGTCTTGGGCAGTGCTTTGATCATTGTCGCTCCTTAGTCTAGAACCTTTCAGAGGCTGCTTTCAGCCAAAGATAGAGTCTGAGCGCCTCTGCCTGGCCCTGAGGCCTGTCCACCGGCCTGGCTGCTGCCTCCAGGGCCTCCCCCAACCCCCCAGCCCCCAGCTTTTCTAGACCTCCCTGCTCCTTTGCTCAGCCTCAGCTCAGGTTAGGGCTCCTGTCTCCTTGCCCGCCTGCACCCCTTCCCTCCCTGTTGCCCCAAGCTGTCTAGCCACCCTCTTGGCCTCCTTCCATCTGCTCCAGAAGTACACCTGAGGGCATCTTCTATTTTCCAAACTGGAATAGGGCATAGGATGTCGAGCAAACTACCCTTAGGTAGATTTGTTTGGTTTAGAGCAGACACCTCCTGAGAAATTCATTTTCTATTAGAAGTAAAGAAAGGCTGCTTTCTATTAAGGGCATCCTGAGAGAGCAGTGGAGGTGCCCTAACTTCCCCCTCTTACTCTCTAAGGCAGCCAGGTCTATTTTTGAACAAATTTTTATGTTAGAAAACTTTTCCTTATAGATTCATAGATGATTGGAACTGGAAAGTGCCTTTTAAAAAACCCTATCCTGTCTCTTTATTTTAAACAGAATGAGGGCTGGAAATACCAGGCCATGTGGTGAAGATCTCACAGCCCCAGGTCCCTGCTCCCCTACCCACAGCCCCCTCCAGGATGGCACATGGGCCTCTGAGCTGGGACAACCTGGGTCCCGCTGCACCAGACACCAGTGAAGACCTTCCCCCTACAGCCAGTTCTCTCCTGCCCTGGCCCTGACCAGCATCCCCACAGCTAGGGGAACCTGTCTGCCCAGAGGCAGTAAAGAACATGTCTTCCCCAAGGTCAACCCAAGGGTTAGTCAACTAGAAGCCAGACACAGGCTGGGCCTAGATCCCATCCCCCATCACTTTCTACCTCAACAAGAATCAATCTGTTCTCTCAGAGATGGCAAAGATCAATACTATTTACTCCACCTAGAAATGGATACACCATTGGGACCTCTTAAGGAAACCATATCTCATTTTATCTAATAAGCTGTTGTCATCTAGTTGGAGATGGCAGATGTCTGTGATGCGGCTTCCAGATTAATGTTCACTTGGATTCTAAAGTTGCCACAGCTACATGTGCACATGTGAATCTTTGGGGTCTGGTAGACTCCCTATTTTGGAACCTAGAACTGTATCTGCTGCCTACCTTTGTACCAAATTCAATCACTCTGACAAAGAAGCTAATATTGGTCAACTTCATGCACAGCCTCTGGAATGGCTTGAGGAAAAGCCCAGATAACTTTCAAAAATGACTTTTCAAACCAACTATAAGGCATATGGAATAGACTTTCAAATGAGCTATCATGGGATCTTAAAAATAAGAAGACAAACTATTTACGCTTTTAAATTTTAACTTGATGCCTGAAGAGATTGTCAGGGGTTTTCCCTGATGTTTTGGCATTAACACGGGCTGACTGCCTGAACTGAAGGACTGGCACTCATGTCCACAGCATTGCCCACCCCCATCCTGTGCCCCTCACCCCTGGCAGATAATCCAATCAAAAGAAAGTGAGTCTAAGTTGAGTGAACCCATATTGGGTCCTAGTGTTCAACAATTTCTTTTCAAAGTGTGTCCAGAAACACTTTAATAACGTTCTCTAAATTTTTTGCTGGAGATTAGCATATTTTTTAAAGATTTTATTTATTTACTTTTGGAGGGAGGGTAAGGGAAGGAGAAAGAGAGGGAGAGAAACCTTGATGTGTAAGAGAAACATTGATCAGTTGCCTCCTACATACCCCCAACTGGGGACCTGGCCTGAAACCCAGGCATGTGCCCTCACCAGAAATCAAACTGGTGAGCTTTCAGTTTGCGGCATGATGCTCAACCCACTGAGCCACACCAGTCAGGGATTTTTTTTTTTTTTTTAATGTCCGTGTTTGAACTTCCAGAGTAGAAGTTGCCAAACTTTTTCTGTGAAGAGCCAGATAGATATTAAGTAATTTAGTCAGGGCCAGATTCATGGGCAGTCACAGGATGACAGATTTGGAGGGGCTGCCACCCTTGGTTTAATGCTCTACTATTGCCATTGTGGAATTCTCAAAATTTTTTTTTAACAAGAAGCCCCACATTTTCATTTTGTATTGTGAAATTTGTAGCCAGAGATGATCTTGGCTTTGCAGCCCATGCAGTCACACAGAACTGCTCAACTGTGCTAAAGCAGCCCTAGGCAATATATAATGAATGTATGTGCCAATAAAGCTTTATTTGTAGAGCTGAAATTTGAACTTAATTTTCACATGTAGTAAAATATTCTTTAAAAAAATATTTTTCCAACCACCTAAAAATATAGAAGCCATTTTTAGCTTGCAGGCCATACTAAAATATGCAGTGGTCCCTGAGGTCAAGTTTGCTGACTGTGGCCTAGACAAAAATCTGAGGAGACCATAGTTTTCCTCTTGTCACAATTCTGGACAGTGGCCTGAGTGCCTGGGAATTTCCCAGCTTGCTCGGCACAGGACGGGCTAGCATGCCGCCATATTGGTACAGGAGTGGGGTGTTATCAGCAATAGACCTGTGTATGTCTACACTGCAGTGAAGAGGATAGAAATGTACCTTTTGGCAATACCTTTGCAGGGAATTCACCTATTCCTTCCAACCCCCTGGATCTGTCCCAGCTAATGAGAGCAGAGATGGAGGTTCAGCCACCACTCCCTTCTTCTTCTTCCCTCTCTCTACAAAGCCACTTTACTGTCTAGAGTTGTGATCCTGGATCTGCTTCTGCCTGACCAGAGAATGGCAGAGACACTGGAGACCTTGGCATTGACACATGTGGCTGAATCCATCCCTAGACCCTCTTCACATGGACTCCACAGTGGCTTTCTGGGGAGTGAGATTAGCTGTCAGAGTCCTGGTTGACTCCTGAGCACCAGGGCTCAAGCCAAAGCTTCCCTCTGAAGGGCACCCCCCCTGAGAAGATGACCCCGATGTCTTACTGTCTCGTGAGGCTTCCTAGAGCCCTTTGAGAAGCAGCGGAGAGCAGAAAGGAGAGATGGCTCCTCCTACTCACTGTCTTTGACATAAGCTCATTTTCCAGTCATTTGAGTTTCACAGACACCTTCCTCCCGCTGTCGTGCCTCTTCAAAACCTCAGCGCTGACTGATGTTATGAAAGGCAGTGAGATCAGGCCCACTCATAGCAACAGCCAGCCCTTTTCCCAGCCACTAATTTTTCTTCTGTTACGTTTTCTGTAGCTTCCTCCTAATTTGTTCATCCTGAGAGATGGATGACCACAGCTATGAGCACCAGCGTCTGAGTTCATTCCAGACGTGGGCCAAGTCAGGCCCCCAAGGAAGGTTATAATTGCTAAAGAAACTAATCCCGAGGAGAGAGGTGGGTGGGTGGGCTATTGCGAGGACATCACACATGTTGGGTCTATTGCAACTCAAACTTCTCCATGAAAGAGAAGCAAGAAGAAGGAAGTCAATGGCGACTGGTTCTCAAGCCACCGGGAACCCCAGCAGTGAGTGTGTCTGAGGCAGGATTGTCCAAATAGCTGACCAGGGATGAAGGTGGACATCCAGTTGAGGGTATGAGAATAAGCTCTCATTATTAGAGGTTCTTTTAAAAACAGTTAGCAAACTGGGCTAAGGGCTGTTGAGAACATGAAACAGTGTAAGCTAAGAAACTTGTCATCTGGTTAGAGAGGTAAAACTAACATAGAAGTATACATTTAATATCAATACAAGGCCAGGTGTGATAAGTTCACAATTCACTTACCCAAAAAGCCTGTGTCCTGGTAGGGACTTAAGTTCTTGATTGTGAAGAACACGGGACCCCCCGGGTGTTGGGGTAGACAGGGCAGGCATCGTGGACAGTGACGTTGGGTCAGGAAAGACAGAGAATCTAGATGGGCTGAGAACACTGAAAGGATAAGTGGGAGCTAAAGGTTGTTGGCAAGGCACTGTGGGGGCCATAAACTGTTTCAGTCAGAGGACGCAGTTCATAGGGAGAAAAGTAGGAGGAAGCACCAGACATTTCTTAAGGAGGCAATTGGGTAGGATCTTCAGTGCTTAAGCCCCAAGCCAAGGATTTAGCCTTCATTCGATGGTCACCTAGATTTATGGGGAGTGAGAGGGGAAGACATAAGGAAAGTGGTGTTTAAAGAAGGACATTAGCTTCCCAAGAGCAGAGGTTTGCGCTGATTAGCTTCCATGGATGGCACAGCACAGGACAACCTGAGAAAGATCGTTCAGAGCTTGTTTCTGAGACAACGGTAATGTTGGCAGACAAAGTAAAATCTTGACCATTTATTCCATTCACTCCTGAAGAGGACAGCTTTTACGGCTGGAGAGACTCAGTTGAAACACAGTTCTGCCTCTTTGGACCTTGGTCTCTTGTCTTTGAAATGGGATAATACCCACTTCACAGGGCCACGAGGTCTATTCACTGAGGTGACACCGTAGAGTGCTTGCTCAGGGCCAGTGCTTATAACACTTCCTTCCTTTCTCTTCCTTGTCTCTTGAAGGTTTTTTTCTAGTATTTTTAAATGGTTATAGATTCACAAGATGTTACAAAAATAGTACAGAGAGGTCCCATTCATCTAGTTTCTGTCAACAGTCACATCTTACATAACAAATCAAAACCAGGAACCTGACATGGTGCAAGCTATAGACCTTACTCAGATTTCACCGGTTTACTCTGTGTGTCTGTGGCAGGGGGTGGCGGTGGAGGGGGTCTATGCAGTTTTATCACATGTGTAGATTCTTATCAATCAAGATCCAGGATTGTTCCATTGCCACAAAGTTCTCCCTGGTGCTACACTTACAATCATACCCATTCTCCCCTCTCCTGCCTTGTCTCGAACCTCTGACAACCACCAATCTGTTCTCCATCTTTATAATTTTGTCATTTCAAGACTGTTATATAATTGGAATCATGTAGTATGTCACCTTTGAGACTGGCTTTTCTCTGCAGAATACCTTTGAGCCATTGAGATTCATCCAAATCGTTGCATATATCAATATCTCATTCCTTTTTATTGCTGAGTAGTACCCCATGGTAGGAATATGCCACTGTTTGTTTAAGTCTTTAGCTGTTGTTTCCAATTTTGCTCTATTACAAATAAAACAGTGGTGTGCAAGTGTTTGTGTGACAATAAGTTTTTATCTCTCTGGGATAAATTCCCAGGCGTATGATTACTGGATTGTATGATAATTGCCAAACTATTTTCCAGAGCGGCTGTACCGTTTTACAGCCTCACCGGCAATGTACGAGAGACCCAGTTTCTCCACATCCTCACCAGCATTTGGAGTTGTCACTACTTGCATTTAGCTGCTTTAATAGATGTGCAGCATTCCTCAGTGTGGTTTTAACCTGCATGTCCTTAGTGGTTAATGATAAACATTAATTTTTGTATCAAGTATGAGTTTTAGGTTGAGCTTCCCATTTTAAATCTATGGATGTTCAATTGCTGCAGCTCCACTTGTTGGAAAAACTGCTTTTGCTTCACTGAACTGTTTTTCCACTTTTGGCAAAAATCAGCTGGGCATATCTGTGTCGGTCTGTTTCTGGGTTCCCTGCTCTGTACCATTGGCCTGTCTCTCCCCCCACCAAGTCCACACTGGCTTGGCTGCTCTAACTGTAGCTTTACAATTGTGAGTATGCAGAGCACAGAGTTTATTCTTGTATTATTGGTTATTAATTAGTGTATTATTTTCTATACAGGCAACTATAAACTTACTTTTTTATGCAACCCTGCATAGTAAGTTTTCACATCAGGTACAATAATTTCTCCCACTTTATTCTTCCAAACTGAGTGGGTTTTAAGACACTCTTCCCCATAGGTTTCATTCTAGGCTGAGACAAGCACAGAAGTTTCAACATAGATTCAGTGATTTGGGAAATTTTTTTTTAGGAACCTGAAAAAAGGTGTGTTTTTTCCACAAGAATGAATGAGCACATCCTCTATTTTTTTCTGTTTTTCTTATTACGGTAAAATATGCATAACAAAATTTATCATTTTAACCACTTTTAAGTGCACAGTTCAACAGTGTTAAGTACAGTTCAACAGTGTTAAGTACGTTCACATTGTTGTGCTGCCACCCGTCTTCAGAACGTTTTCATCACCCCTAACCGAAACCATAAAGCCCACTCCCTCTTTCCCTCGGCCCCTGGAGCCCAGTACACCACTTCCTGTCTCTATGAGTATGACTATTCCTTGTACAAGTGGTATCATACAATTTTATGTCTGGCTCATTTCACTGAGCAAAATGTCTTCAAGTTCCATCTGTGCTGTAACTTGTGTCAGGATTTCATTTCTTTATAGGACTTGATAATGTTCCCTTGTATGTTTATACTGCATTTTGTTTACCATTCATCAGTCAACAGACATTTGAATGATTTCTCCCTTATTATCTATTATGAATAATGTTGCTATGAACATGGGTGCCAGCTCTTAGTTTTTTTGGGCATGTACCTGGAAGTGGACCATTCTCTCTTCTGCCAGACTCTGGACTCTTGTCAAGACCCTGGGGGCCATCAGCAAGTGGGTCCATTGGGCCACTAGGGGGAGCTCCCCACCCTGGGATATGGTGGGGTCTTTGACTTCATTGCAGCCTCTAGTCTGCTGTTGAGAAAGGAAACAGTAAGACTATAAAGTGAAGGAAATAGCAGTCCTTCCACGCCCCCCGGGACCACTTCTCATGGGTTTGACCATTTACAGCCTGAGCAGACTTCAGGGTTCTTGTTTCCTGGAGTTCCAAGAACCACCTCAAAAGTGCTTTATTAAAAGAGAAGTGTCTCAGGTCCCAGGAGTGAGAGATTGAGGTAAGAATCAAAGAATTGCCCTTTCATAATTCTTAGGAAAATTGGTTTCCTGACTCATTGTGAACTTGAACGGATTACATATAAAAAGAATGTTATCTTCTAACATTTCTGTCAAGTTCTGCAGCCCACTCTTCCTCTCCATTATTTATGGAATTAGGCCCAGAGTCGCCTTCCATCCTGAGGAGTATGGGAGGTAGGATGTGTGTGGTGATTTGGGGCAGCAGGGACTCTCCTTAGTGTCTCTCCAGATGGCTTTTCTAAACTGGTGTGAAGCCTGCCATGGGCCCATTAGCTGCAAAATTGCAGGTAGGTAACTTGACCTCACTGACTCTCTGTTTTCTCATGTGTAAAATGGGATAATAATTGTGCTGACCTCATAGAGCTATTGTGAAGATTAAATTCCTTAGCACATCATAAGCATTCAATTAGAATTGATTATTATTGTTATCATTGTCCTGATGTTATTATAATTCTCTCAGAGAAGTTAGTCGTGAATCGAGGCAGTTGTCCTTCCACATACTTCTTCACACCACATGCCAATATAATATATGTAAAAATGAACATGTATACGGTATGGTGCTATTGACAAAGCACCTTCATCTAATAACCATGGAAACTGAATCCCAAAAGCTTTCCCTGAGAGCCAGACTCTGGAATCTGTGCCACCAGAACACTGGTTTCAATGCTGGATTCTGCTGCAGCAGGTGTGTCTTCCCCAACTCACAGAACACCATCAGCCCCACCACAACCCCCAGGCCCGGGCCCCAGAGCAGGAGGTCCTGGGACACCAGAGTGACTGCTTGAGAGAAAGTAGAGAGGAGGAGGTGGCCAGAGACTGATTTGAAAAAAGCCGGACATCTCCTTCCTCTTTTCCATGTTGGGAACAAGGACCAGATGAAGTCACTTCACATCCTTACTTCTCTCGCTCAGCTGGCCTCTGGAACAGAGAAGCAGTCAAATGGGGAGTCGAAGAAACGGCCACAGGGTAAGCGGTTCCCCAAGGTGTTGGAGCAGCCCTAGCGACAAGGACTTAGTTGACAGAAAGGACAGCACACCCAGGACCCCACCCCCAGGATCCAAGTTTAGACCTGTACATTTAGCTGTTAAAAACATCCTTTATTGCTCCCAGTTCCTGGTCACTCTTGGCCCCACTGAGATTGGAAAGAGTCACGGGGGGGTTGGGGTGAGAGAGGGCCTGTGTGGGAGAAGACACACCATGCTCTCAGCAGCCCAGATCTGGAACCCGCCCCTCAGCAGTGGCAGCCCTGCAGCCCTGCAGTCCGAGGGGCCTCATCGTCGGCACCCTCCCCTCCTCCTGGCCTCGGACAGGGAGGAAGCTGAGATTCCATGCTTTGTTTCAAACCAGAGTGAAAGCTCAGCCCGGGCCCCTGCAGCCCTTGGGGTCCACGGTGAGTGAGCCTCCCTGCACGCCCGCCAGCTGCCCTCCCTTGCACCCCCTGGAGACACCCAATATCCCAGCCCTAGACCCCCCTCTCTTACTTCTGGCAGCTTGTAGACAGCTGCTCCCCAGAGACAAACTTCTCTTCCTCTCCTCAGCCGGGCCCAGCGGCCTGCCCGCCTGCTTAATTCTCCTCATCCGCCGCGTGGACACACAGACGGCCCTCAGGCCAGTGCTTGGACCTAAGTGAATATGTGTTGGGTGTTTGTAACAAGTGAGTGCCTGCGTCTGCCTGGGTCGTTGTCATCAGCCAGCACAGCCAGCAGGGTCATCCTGAGGGTTCTCTAGGTCAAAGGAAGAAGGTTTTAAAGTCCTGATTGTGATCAGATTTATTCTGAGCTTTTAATTGTTAAAATGAAGGCATTATTTTTTGTTGTTGTTGTTCAATCAACTTTTAAAGTATATTCAGACAAGTTCAATTTAATTATTATCTTAAAAACATACACACACATCTTGAATTCTCTGGATTTTCTAGTTCCAATTTCTTGCGTTAATATCTTCTAACCACCTCAACTCTACATAGGCTTTTTTGGAAAGCTTGCCTGGGGCACACAGCTTCCATTCTGTGACTGAGGTTAAAGGTATCTTTAGCACATACACTCAGAACACCTCCCAGGAAGAGAAAATCCTGAGGACTTGGGGTAAGTTTTGATTACCTGGCCCTTCACTGTCAGCTTCTAGAGACCCTTTTCCTGAAACTTTCTGTCAACCCAGATGGACAATGAAATTAAGGAAGCCAAGCGAGCAGCTCCTGGCCTCCTGCCACTGGGCTGGTGCGGGAGCCTGAGTGGCACACCTCAGGGAGCGGATGGAGGCAGGAGGGTGCCTGGGTCGTAAGATCTAAAGGCCAGGTAGGCTCCCCTCAGCTTCGCCACCGACTCCAGCGCCCCAGAATATCTCCTCCACTCAGATGCGGCGGTGCCTGGAATTCTACCACTGGAGGATCATCTGCTGTGGACCTGGTGGCTTTTCTGTTTCCAGAAATTCCTGCCTAAAATGCACCACAGATGGCAGCCCCTGAATGAAAGGCAGGTGGGGATATAGGTATGGTTACCGGGGTATGAGAAAGGCAGAATGAAAATTAAAAGGGGAGGTAGGAGTGTAGGCATAAAACAGCCCAGCAGCCTTGCGCGCGAGGGTGAGGTCGCCAGCCCTTTCCCGGCCTGCGGCCTGCGCAGTCCAACCCTGCCCTGCTCTCTCCTTACTCCGCCCCGCCCCCACCCCCAGGTTTGCGAAACGCAAGTCAGCACCTCCAGCGCACTACTAGGGCTATAAAGACCAAAGCCATTTTCCTGTTCAGTATCCTCTAAGCATCCAAGGTGTTGGAGGCCCATATGTGAACGCTGAAAGGAAAGGAAATAGTGTCATTTCAGTCTCTTTGTTAATCATCGTTCTTACCTCACTGTCCTTATGACCAATGCATGAAGTCTCAAGAAGGACTTGTAGGAAGGGAGAAATGTTAGCATCTAATTGACTTTGTAGCTGATTGCTATTTTCTAAGTCATTGTTATTGGGATTAATGCAGGATGCTAGTTAGTTATGTATTAGGACCCAGATGCTTGCATAACTATGTAAAATGAAAAATTCAGAGAACAAGGGAAGGTGCTGTTAAACACTCCAAATGTTTAACAATTTCTCATTCTCACTTGTCACTGTTTGCCTCTTGTGGTACAAGCATTTTTCCTCAAGCCAAACAAATGCTTCAGATAGGAAACTGCCTAGCAAAGCCTCTCTCTACTCAGAGAGCGGAATTCAGGAGTTTATAAATGCTTTGGATAATTACAGGTCAGGAGACAAACCATTACTTACCTTGAGATGTTTGGATTAGCTGCGGATTTCCTTTATCATCCTTATTAGTACACTGAGCAAAAAAGTTAACTCTCCAACACAATGGGAAAGGCAGAACCCAGAACCCAGTCTTATTCAGGCTGAGCACACTGCACAAGGTCCTTGCCAAGGCCCAGGTAGGAAGGAACCAGGTTGGTGGAAAACCAGCCAGATTCTGGAACTCCCCACTTTCCTTCCCTCCCACCTCCATTGCAATGTAGTGTGAGGGACTCGACTGGTACACTTTGTGGGGCTTCCGGGAGGGGCCTGGCATTCTCCAGGTTTACATTGTACATTTGAGCGAGCGTCTCTCCCCTCCTAGGAGGCTTGCTGGGTGCTGGACCTTTGCAACCCTGTCGCTGGGTCTCAAACAGGGTTGAGGATCAGAATCACCTGTGGGGCCTTGACTGTTACAGACCACAGCCATGCATACTTAAAAGACCTGAGGTACAGCCCAGGAGTCTGCGTTTTTAACAGTACCTCCTGGGAGATTCTGATAAAGCAGAAACTCAGCCATCAGTGCCAAGGAGCTATTTCAGATTGAATGACCTGGAGATGCCCTCTGGTCAGGCGGCACTGGGGTGTCTCCCATGTGGGCACACTAGTGCTCCTCGAGGAGGGGGCTCCTCACTGCAAATGCACCCTTGCTTTCCTCTTCTCTCCTCTCTCCTGCCTTTCCTGTCCTCCTAACTATCCAAACCAACCAGTTCTGGAGAGGACAGGGAAGGGGTATCTCTCATGCCCTGGAATGTGAACCCCTCCTGAGCTGCTGGCTTCTCTCTGCCCAGCCTTTTCCCATCCCTTTTCTAACAGCAGGGATTTCTCACCCTGCTCACTTTTTTCTCTCTGCTTTCAAGCATGTCCAGGGCTCCCTTATTGTGGAAAACACATCACTTGGTCCCTTGACCCCAGGGCCTTTTCCCCTTCCTCCAGTCCCCCTCTCTTCTTAGTTAAACTTAAAGGGATTACCCACACTCCTTCACCGCCCCTTCCCACCTTGACCCCTGGTGGCTGGCTTTTAGCGTTATCAGTTTGCTTCCCTGAACCGGCCTCTCCAGGCACCCTGACCCTTAACCCCCTTCCAGTTCTCTGTTTCTTGCTGTCAACACTTGAATGACCCCCACTGACACTCAGACAGAATGTGTATGAAGTCAAATTCATTGTCTTCCACCCACACATGCATCTTCCTCAATTTCCTCCTTGCTTCAATCACAGATTCATTTAGTGAGGACACTGAGGCCCAAAGGGGTAGGCCACCTGCACAAGGTCAAGAGCCCCTGGGGAAGAGAAGGGGGTGAATCCAGGCCTCCAGCCCCAGTCCTGAAGGTGGTGAGCTGCTGGGCTTCAGCACAGGGGGGATGCAGACACAGCATCTGCCCTTGGTTCCCATTGGCTCCTACCCTGGGCCTCCTTGAAAACAGAGCCCTTGAGGGTGGGCACCCTGCTCTCTTTCCTCCGAAACGTCTCTCAGTACAGAACACATGGAAGGAGTTTATCAAAGTAGAGAAGGACAAACAGGAGGGACATGGGGACGTTAGAGACTCAAAAGGGAAAGCGGTTCTTTGTGTTGACTACAGTTCCAAATAGGGCCTCATTATTTAGTTGAGTGTTAGAGCAGCTTATTGACAGGACCACAGACCCCAAACTACCCATTTTCTCTTCCTTGGACCTGACAGGTGACACTGATGGGATGGTGAAACCCTTCCCACCCAGCCAGCTGGGGACCCTGGCTTTGCCAGTATTTAGCAACACCTTCAACTGCTTCAGTCCAGATATTCGTAAAGCAGTAATTTATTCAAGGGACCATTTAGGACTCTGTCTTCTCTTAGGAGAAAAAATAGGGTTAAAATCCAGGAGTTCAAAGACTGAGAATAACATTAGACTGTCAGAATGGAGAACCAGGTCATGTCTATTTAATAATTATCATACTATTGTTATTATTTATTGAGTAGTACCATATGGAAGACGTGGTTCTTGGTTTCCTTATCTTCACTATCCTATTTAATTTTCACATTTCCATGAGGAAGGCTATCTTACCACCACTGCCTTTCAGATGAGGAAACTGAGCCTTAGAGAGATCAGTGTCTTGGCCAACATCTCTAACATAGCAAGTCTGGACTCCCCCGTGGGCTGGTCCAGGGCCGCCTGCTCAGTAACCATGCTAGACCTCTTCCATGGAGGGCAGTCGCCTCTCTCTGGGGGAGAATTGGTCAGAGGAGAGCATCCAGGAGATGAATGAAACAATTCCCATTTGATGGCTCTCAATTAAAATA
This sequence comes from Furipterus horrens, assembly GCF_987537825.1. Taxonomy (NCBI): domain Eukaryota; kingdom Metazoa; phylum Chordata; class Mammalia; order Chiroptera; family Furipteridae; genus Furipterus; species Furipterus horrens. Next base: position 96,047,453 of record NW_028327174.1, on the reverse strand, counting down.
AAAATGGAAAGGCAGTTCATAAGCTGGTAAGTTCTCTGTGCATATCAAGTGTTAAGACTGTCAATAGTGTAACCCTTCTTCCACCTTTATACACATTTCTTCAGCTCCTGGGTTCTTGGTGCAAATACTTGTTCCTACAAGTCAACTGTAGAGTTTCCTTCTTATCAGCCCTGTGCCTTCAGTTCTTAGAATTCCCCTCATTCAGATGTTTCAAATGGTCTCAGCTATTGTGAGTATGTGGGAGTAATCTATGGACAGTGTTTGAATATTTGGGTCAGACTCTACCAGGTATTGAAACTCTCGTTTTTGGAAAAACATCCGGATAACAAGCACAAAATGAACACTGACTAACACAGGCAATAGAAGTAAAGTGACTGCTGGGATAAAAGGTGATTTACGTGCCTCTCCAACTGTTCTGGGCATCAAAGGCTCATCAAGCTGTGGTCCCCCCAAGAAATGTTCTGTGCCTCCCAAATAACCCCTTTGAAAGGGACCAGAGAAGCCAACTGGGGCAGAATGAAGGACTCTCCGGAAACAAGGGTGCTTTCCTTTGGCCACCAGCAGCAGTGGGAATAGCAGTGCCTCCTGAGGCTCCTCCTCCTGGTGCTGGGCTGGGGAAGGGAACAATTGCCCTAAAAGCGCACAGGCCACAGAGAGCTCTGGAAATGGAGGAGGCTGGCTTCCCTTTGACTCTCTTTGACAGGATTTTTATTAGGCATTCTGGCTTGGAAGAGCCCTAAGTGTGGCTGGTGCCTAGGAGGGCATGGTGCAGAAGGGGGAACCATGTCTCCAAGAAACAGCACAGGATTCATCACAAATGTTCGTATGTCCAAATACGTATTTTTCCTTTCTTTGTTTCAACCACAAATGCCAAGTTGGGATATGTTTTACTGAGGGGAGAAGACAAGAGACACCACCCAGCAATCACAGACAAAACATGGTGAGATCTCGCTCATTCCCACCAGCACTTGCCTCCAGGGATGGGTGCAGACTCCCCAACAGCTCAGTGACTCAAGCAGTGGGGCGCTCACCACTTCCCTTGGGAAGCTGGCCCAGGGATCCTCATTCAAATGTTTTCCCAGCTGCTCAGCCACAAGCTCCTTTCCTGGGGCACTGCAGTTTCCCTTCCTGGACCACAGGTTTTGACTCATCTTGGATGGAGACAGTGGGAGATGCAGGGCTACGTGTGGGACATTCAGCTGAGATTGCTGTCATCTCTCTCCTACTCTCCTCCCAGGTTGTCAGCTAAAGACCAAGCAAAATTGTCCCTTCTTGTGCTCATTCTAGGCCCCAAATGAGAAATGTGTCCCCCATCCCGATGTAACAGTGGAAAATTTCAGTGAGGAATTGTAACCCACCCCACCACTCTTTTGACATTGTTTTTGTAAGTGCTGACTGACTAGTATGTACCTTGTACATAAACAGTATGTTTGCATAAGAATCCTAGGAACTAACTTCCAAAGATACAGACTCTGATTTCCAGGACTCCCAGCTCTGGGAGATTCGCTGACCTTCAGCCATGGATCCAGGATGACGTGAGTCTGGGTGACTAAACTGGGATGATGCACGCCGGACCATCACATGCCTTATCAGAATGCGCAGTGCTGGTCTGCACGTAGAGAACTTTTCATCTCCCTCCCCTTGATCTCTCTGTTCTGTTTTCCTCTCCCTTTTCCTCCACTGAGAGGTGGCGATGGGTTTTGAGATGTGAGTCCCTCATCTACCAGATGGCGGGCATCTGCAAATAAACCACTTGACTTTATTTACATCAGCACCTGCCTCTGGAGTATTGACTTTTGTAGCGGCAGGCAGCCAGAGCTGTTTTCAGTTACACCAACCCTGCTCCTTGAGACAGGGAACTGCCCTCGGTCATTTCTGTGTGCTTAGGGCTCCATAAATGTATGCATTAAGTGAATGCCCAAACTCTCCCAGGCTGCATTCCAGAAAGACGGGGGCCTCCTGGACAGGCCTTTCCTTGACCTCCCACAGACTCTAACCTCAGAGTCCACGCTTCATTCTGAGGAGAGGAAGTGAGCCTATTTTTAATTTGACAGAGTGGATCCAAAGTGTTTATGCCTGCTTTAGACCAGCTCTTCTCCTTGTCCCATCTGTTCCCAGAGATAAAGCCTTGAACTAGCTCCCTGAGGTGACAGCAGCCCCCCTCCCCACCATGGCAATTATAGACCATTTATTTAAGGTTGCTGGTCCTGGGCTCATAAACCCCTCTCACTGTGAGGTGAGAAAGTCGTAGGGCACCTCCGGCCCAGGCTAGCACAATTCCAAGGAAGCTTTTCCTTCTAATTAGTCTGGTATTTGCTAAAACAGCTCATAGTTTCCTTATTGTAAAAACCGGAGGACAATAGCTCCTTACTGCCAACCCAATGTGGTGGACTCCTGGTTCCTTTGCCCCCCACTCTCCCTGCAGCCCATTTCCCCAAAAAGGAGAAGGCTGTTGCCTTGTTTACTTGCTAATTAAGAAAAAGCAAAACCTAGGATGATTTCTATTGTCGTCCCCCACCACTATACTGCCTTCAAAGGCAATTTCTTTAGCAGGGCAGGCTCCTAATCACTCAGGGAAGAGATGGGTTTCAAAATGTAAAAGAAAAGGCAGTTGGAGGGCAGGCTGCTCTTGGTTGGCGCCCTGTTAGCAGAGTCTAGAACAGGATCCAGAAGCTGGGGTTTAAGTGCCTGCATCCCATGGGACCTTGGCTAACTCCCTCTTGGGCAGGTCACCCGGGGTGTTATAAGGCAACCACTAACAGGACTTGGGAACCTCAAAAAAGGTATATAAACTTAGGTCTGAGCTAAGGCTGAAAACTGGACTAGTGATGTTTTCAAGCCACTAACTCTCTTTAGTGACTACGGTGCCACATTTCTGTACTTTGGTTTCCCCATTAAAAAGTCAGGTGAATAATTCATCCCTAAAGCTGTAACAGAAGTGAGGAGAGAACGCATTGGATACATTTTTCTTGGCGTGCCCCCGCCCCCACCCCCACTCCCACCCCCACCCCCCATCAAATCTCCTGTCCCAGAGATCTCTCCGCTGGGTGCTGTAGGAAAAGGCACAAGGCCCAGGAGAGGGACGATTTGGGTTGGTGAAGAGGAAACAACAAATCACACACTACTGCTTTGGGGGCATTCAAAGGAGGATAAAGCGCGCTCAAGAGTTGGATGTAAATATGAGAGCTACTGATGTAACTCTCCCCTCTCAGAGCCTCCAGCTCTGCAACCCCTGAGGTGCGAGCGCTGGGTGCCCACGCGGACTGCCAGCGGTCCACTCGGGGAACCAGGTCGAGGTCCGGGAGCAGGAGGCGGTGGGTGCGCTGGGCCGGGTAGGGGGCTGGGTGGCGGGCTCGGGGGCGGGGCTCCCCATCCGTACCCCCGGCCAAGGCTCGGGCCGCTCCGCCCAGAGGCCGAGGGAGAAGTCGTGTTGGCTGGGCTACGGGGCAGGTGCGGAGGTCACGGTCCCAGCGCCTCAGAGGAACCCTAGGAGGGGGGCGGGGGGGAGTCGCGGGCTTGCGGGTGGGAAGGAGCGAGCTGGGGCCCGCGCCGCGGCCGGGGGCGGAGAGGAGGCACGGGGGCGGGGCGGGGGCGGGGGCGGAGGCGGCGGGGCTGGGGATCCGCTCGCCCGGCGCCCGCCCTGCACTCCCAGCCGAGTCGCGGTCCGTCCGCTGCCAACTTGGGCCGAAACTTCTTGGGGTCCCGAGCTCCAGAGGAGAGTGCGCAGCGCAGCGCAGCGACGACCGACGGCGGGGCCCGAGCCCGGCGCCCAGGACTTGAGGCCTCCCTTCGTTGTGGCGCGGTTTCCGCACCCGACTTCGCCGCCGGTCGAGCGCGGGGTCCTGGGCGCCGAGCAGGGAGGGAGCCCTCCCGGCGGCAGGAGCGCGCGGGACTCCCAGTGCCGCGGCCGCCCGGGCCGGGCAACGCGCCACCCGCGAAGGCTGCCCCAGCACCCGGGCTCCGGCAGACGCCTCGGCGGGGTCTCCAGAGCGCAACGCGCCGGGGCGCGAATGCAGAGTCCCGTGCGGCGACCCGCGCGGCCCGAGCGCTGAGAGGAGCGGCCCCCGCTCGCCGCGGCACCCGGCTGACCCAGCGCAGTCACCGCTGGAGGAGTCGGAGCCCGCGAGCCTGACTAGCGGAGGGACATGCAGGTAAGCGCCAGCTGCCCGATGTAGGAAAGGGGCGCTCGCGGGCCGCCGCCTCCCCAGCCCCCGGCCCCCAGACTCGCCGCCTGGAGACGCCCCTCTTCGGCTCCCGCCTCTGAAACTTCCTAGAGCTCCCGGGTTCCCGCCCCCTCGGCGGCCGCGGGCTTTCAGCCCCCGGGGAGCGCGGAGGGACGAGGAGGTCCCGGGAGCGGGGTCCTGCCCTCCGCGAGGCAACCTGGTGAAGCTGGCTGGGAGGGGAGCGAACAGTGCTAGCCGAGCCCCGTCAGGTGGGGGCAGGGAACTCGGAAAAGGAAAGGGAACCCCCGCCCAGGGCCTCGAACAAAGCTGGGGTCGCTTGCCGCCTCCAGCCAGTGTGCGGCGCGGGGTGCGGGGCGCATGGCGAGGGCAACCAGGGTAGAGTTTTCTCGCCCTTCCCGGCTGCTCGGGCGCTTGTGACTCTCGGTCCCCGAAGGCTGGATGTCCGAGGAAGTGGCCGGCAAGGTGCAGCCCGCCGGCGTGCTCAGGGACTTCCCGGGGCCTTGCCTACGCTTGTCCGAGAAGCGTGAGCCCCTCTTGGCGCGGTCCGGCCCAGCCGGAATGATCTGCCTGAAGTCCGCGCCTGCATCAGCCAGACTGTGCGAGGACTACATCTGGATTATTTTAGCCCCCGGAGCACTGTTAGTTTGGTGCCTGAATTCCTGCCTGCGCCCCGAGCAGGTCAGGCAGGCCCTGAGCGGTGGTCTGAGGTTTCAGTTTTCTTTCATTGCCCCTCTGCTCCTTACGCTAATCTACCCCTGCCCTGGGAAAAGGGGGAAGTGACCTTTTTCTCCATCTTCTCGTTGGTCCTTCTTCATATGTGGCCATGCACTTCAATCAGAGCCAGATTTCCAAGATATTTTCATCCTCAAATCGCTATGAGAGGTCGTTCAGTTTGCTTGAGGCATGATTGGTTCTGTTTACAGAGTGGAAAACTGAGGTTGCTGGGACCCAGTGCGCGGGGATTCCCAGCTCTGAATGGGGGGACTTCTCTCCACTCCTGCCCCCCTTCTTCACTGCTTTTCCCTCCTGGCCACGTTAGCAACAGCTTTCAGTTACTACCACCCTGGTCAGAGTTTCAGCCTGGTACCTGGAGGAGAAAGGCTCAGGATCACATTACCAATCCCCTGTGCTCTAGTCACCAAGAATGTGCCCACCTGACAGCTGTGATGGGACATCTGGGTCATGCCATCAGTGTGGGTGCAGAAATGTCTGGGTGAGTGGGGCAGGGTCACACTCCCGGCCACATGCCAGCATGCGTGCACACTCATGGGTAGAAACTTGGGGGGGAAGGCCTCTTCTGTGGCTGGCTCTAAGGCACCCTAAGGCCCTAGGAACAGTGGGCACACCCTCAGAAAGCCTGAGGACCCTTTCCTGGTGCCAGCTGCTCCTGTTGCTGTCTGATTCACCTGTGGGGCCAGACTGCCAATCTCGGGCACAGGTGAGTGGGCGCTGGCCCCAGTTTGTGCCCACACACCTGTCCAGGCACATACACACACAGGTCCTGACAAACACACCGATCTATGAGAGGTGAATTGCTGAGTGGTGGTTTTCCTCCGTTTCAAAGCAGTGTCTGTTGTCTCTGTGACACAAAAGGTCTGTGGTTATAAATAGCAAGAAGTTTGTGTGTCTCCTCTGAAGGAAAGACAGTACTGAGACCTCTGCGCAGTTGCAAGAGGAGCCGCGCAGCTGGGCTCTCTGTGGTGCTGCCAGGCCCAGGAGCCCAGGCAAAGAGGCGAGCTTAATGCTAGGTCTCCCCCACTACAGGGCGCAGCGGGAGCTAACACCAGAGGAGGAGGGAGTGGAGTAAAGGAACCTAAAGAGACAATATGTGAATAAATAGCTAAGGTCAGCCAAGAGCAAAAGCTCCCCTTCTTTTCCTAAAGAAAATCAGACAGAGGGTGCGTGGGTTCTGCCTGCCAGGGGAGCAGGAGCCAGCTTGAAGGCACTTGCTGAACCTTTCCATCCATGGATTTCCTGCTTTCCCAGGCTCTGATTTCTTATGTGTTTGAGTATGACTGTGTGAGGGAGAAAGGGTGTGTGTGTGTGTGTGTGTGTGTGTAGGTGTTTGCTCAAGGTTGTCTAAAACCAGCCCTCTCTTTAGTACATTTGGTGATTGAACTATCTCCAAAGGTGTCTTATTGGCTTGAAAGAGCCCTTTTCTAGAAAATTTTCTATCCCCAAAGTTTAAGTTAAAGGGATATTGCCAAATTGCTGGGAGCCATATGCTGTGAAATGAAAAATCCTGGGGTTGTCTTCACCTGGGCCTTCCGCCCTCCTCTTGCTGTAGTGACAGCTGGGAGACTTCTTTGTCTGCACTTCTTCAAGAGGGCAGCAGACCAGGCGAGGCTGTTCTGATTTTACCTTTTGGGATAATTCTGCTGATTTCTGGATTGCCATGGCCTGGCACCTTGAGGAGGGGAGGACATTTTTATGTGAAGTGATACTTCTTGCCTTCTCTGAAATAAAATCCAATGTGTCCACAAAAGCTTTCCTGTTGGCCATGCTGAGTTTGTTCTCCCCAGCACCCTTTCAGACTGCCTGTCATTTATTTCGCTAATCTTCTTAACAAGGCTTCAGACTCTGCCTTTGTTCCAGCTCCACCCTTGAACACAGTCCTCAGAATTTGTTGTGGTGGTGGTGATTTTTGTAACTCCTTCAGGTCTCTCAAAATTCATAAGAAAAATAAATATACAAATCCCCTAGTCAGGAGAGAATATGGGGCTCCTCACTCCCACCTAAGAGCATCCTTGGCTGGTTTTTCTGTGGGGTATCTTCATAGTGTATCCAGGAGTCTAGAAGAACATCCAGCAGAGGGGTTGGGAATAGATACTGAGACGAAGGTGAAAAGACCTGATAGTTTTTAAGCTGAGCAACTGAGCCACTTGTTAAAGTAAAAATAACTTGTACCCATCTCTGAGGAGCAGCCTGTTCACTGCCCTGCCTCCCCGTTGGTGGAGCCTGGGAAGCAGACCTGCCGTTTGATGGGGACAGTTCTGGCCTTACTTTCCCTTCAGTGAAAAGAGCAGGTGATTGCCCTGCTCCTACCAGGCCCTCTCCACCCAGCGGCTCTGTTTACCTGGCTAAATTTAAACCTCCGCCCCCTCCATCCTAGTTGACCCACGGTTTGGCCATCTGGCCACGGGGCTGGCTCCTTGGGCAGCATTTCCTGACATCTTCGCCCCTGTGGTTGCAGTTGGGCCTTCTTGCGCTGCATGAATCCTCTTCCAGACTTTCTAAAGTTGGTCTCTCCACCCACGCGGCTTTCTTCCCGACTCTTTCCTCCTGGGTGATTGGGAACCTGGTTGGTACTGGGGACAGACTGTCCCCTGACCCCTCCAAACACCATGCATGGGGATTCAGGAAACCTAGGCGCAGGCTGCCTTGCTCACTGTCATCATTGCCCGGCCCAGCCAGGGCTCTGGGGTCCCCATGGAGCAAGCCCAGTGCTGGCAGCAGAGCAGCCCTTAAGGGCACAGGGTGTTTTCTGAGAATTCCTTTGCAGTCCCAAGCCCCCAAAGAACCCAGCCCTCCCGTATGTCCTGTTCTTTGCTTCGCCATCTTTTCTTGAAGTTTTGCTGGGTAGGTTTATGGGAGTAGAGGGGTGGGGACGCATTATAGCTTCTTCTTGGGGTCTCAGTTATCTCTTCTGTAAAGTGAGGGCGTTGCATTAGACTGTGCTGGAGGCCCCTTCCAGGGCTCGCATTCTGTCATTTGAAATAGCTTTAGCTGGCTCCATTTGGAAATCCCTCTGCTGTGAACCAGGCCTGGGGGTGGGGAAGCAGCAGGTCACAGGAGGTGCGTTCCCACTGGAGGGGCGGAGGGCGGCCCCAGCGCTGCTGCTTTCACAGAGTTACTGTTTCACAAGTCCTGGTCTTGCAGGCAGGGTTTGTGGTCGAGCTGGAGGCTCAGGTTGTGCTCCTGGCCTTGGGCTCCAGCCTGGCAGGGGCCTCTGTGGTTAGCCAGCCTCCCGAGGATTAGCAGGAGGCTCTGTCTCCAGCTTTGGGTGACTTCAGGGCTGCTGGGGGAGGCACTCAGAGTTGTTCTTAAGTGAGTTTCCAGTCCTCTCTTCTCTACAGCTTCCTTGAGTCCAGAAATGCTAACCCTTCAAAGGTTAGTCTTGTCTAGTTGATAAGGGGTCAGGAGTGGATTTCCTGAGGTCCCGAAAATGATAGCTGGGCTTAAGTGGGAGAAGGCAGTGGATTAAAGGTTCTTGCTTTACAGACTTGAGCCCCCAAAGGTCACTTTGGAATTATCTGGAATGTTCAATCAGTAGATTTGCTCTGAGTCCTGCTGGGGAAGCAAAATATATGGTAACAAAGCTATACTAACAGTAACGCAAGGTAATCCTGTTTGCTCCCGAGCCTTACGCGGGCTGGGCTTTGAGGGGACAGGCGCGGAGTGGCCCTGGGCGCTGGGTCCTGTCTGCCCGGTGCCTGCACTTGCAGCATCTCCTAGGTCTGAGCCAGAATTCATGCTCCCCCACCCATTTCTGTTGCTAGCAGATACCCGGGGATGCTGAGAGGTTCCCATTGCTGTAGGGGCTTGGAGTACAGTTGAGTCCCTTCCTAAACTCGTCTCTAATATTGTATATCTAACCCATATTCATCAAGAAGTTTCTCCTGGGAAAATCTGAGCAATGAATTACTAAATATGTCATAAAGATCTTGTTTGGAGTACAGGATCTACAGTCAGAGTAATCAAACCTTTAGAGAGATTTCGTATATAAGTTTTGACCGAGAAAATGCCACATCATACTCAGGAGCAAGGGCTGGTGAAGCAGGGGAGGTTTCTAGATTGTTGTATCGGGATAATCCCTGAGACAAGAGGCTGTGGAAAGCTAAAACAGCAGAGACTGTGGCTGTAGAGTGTGATGCTGGTGTGGATCCCAGCACGTAGTAGGTAGCTATGTAACCCTGGCCAGGGCAGGTGCCCTGACTTCTTGCTTGTAAAATGCAGACAGTAACTTGCTACTTCTCTCAGGATTGTTGTGAGATGAGCAGTGGTGAGGACTCATGTATGTAGAGCGCTTACCCGTGGCCAGGACTCTTCCAGGCTGTGGGAGTGTTAGCTATGCTGGCGCTATTGAGGGGGTCCAGTGGCCGGGCAGTGAGAGCCCTGGCCCCCGCCCGGGACGTAGGCTGCATGAGATGGGACAGTAACAGCGTTCCCACTGCTGTGTCAGCACGTGCTTGCCTGTCCCAGAGGAAATGACTCATGTACACCCACTGTATCCAGTCAGCCATCGGTGTCATTTTGATCATTAATAGAGGGTCCCAGTTTGAGGAGTGACCAGTGATGGGACAGGAAAAAGTGGGACACTCCCTTTCCCCCCTAACACTCTCAAAGTGAGCCGTTGCTCAGGCCGGGTCCGTGGCTGCTCTAGGGCGACCTGGAGCATCCTTCCGTCTTCTGTTACCTGCAGGAAAGTTGTCCCCTGTGAAGGGCCAGCGAGAGACTGTGCAGGAGCTGAGTGAGGGGTTCCACGAGTGCTCTGTTCCCGGGGCCTCACGTCCCACCACCGTCATCTACCTGCCAGGCTGTTTTTTCAGACTTCTGGCACCTTCTAGAAGTTACTGGAACTCATCTCTTTGGCCCCTGGTTGCCCCAGCATGAGTATCCAGTAAAGCATTGTTGAATATAATGTGAAAAGAACCAATGGGAGAATACCTCCACCCTGCCTCCCCCTTTGATGCATGTTCTTCCCGTGGCTTCTCGGGCACCTCGCTCTCCTGGTCTCTCTTCTCCCTCCCTGGCAGAGGCTTTCCCTTCTCTTCTCTCTCTCCTTAAACCTCTTCTTGTCTCTTATACACTCTGATGGCTGTAAAATCCATCCACACTGTCCCTAATCTCACATTTTCATCTCCTGCCCGCTCCTCGCCCTGGTCCTTCAGACGGGCAGGCCTGATAGCTTAAGCAGCATCTTCTGCAGGAGATCTGAAAGGCATCCCAGCCTGACCTTCTGACCTTTTCCCTTAAACCTGCTCTTTGCACAGTGTTCTCTCATTCTTCTTGCTGCTCACACCGTAAACCCTGAAGTCTCCCTCCTCCTTCCTCCACTGCCACATCCAGCCCATCACTGAATCTTTCTCAGTCTACTTTCAGCTGACACTGAGAGCCCTGGCCACTTCTCCTCTGGTCCACCCCTCCCCTCTCCTCCTGGCTCATTCCACCAGAAGCTCCCTTCCGAATTACATTAACAGCCTTCTAATGGGTCTCCCTGCTTTAGTCAGCTGTGGCGATTCTGCTGAAATCTGTCAGGTCTTTTCCCATCAGAGCCCTCCGATGGCCTTCAGACTCACGTGGGATACAGGCAGAGTTTTCGAGTTCTCACTAGCCCGGCTGACCTGACCAATGCTTCCCTCTGTGGCATCATTGATTCTGTCCTTCATGCTAGTGGGTTGGCCCCTTGCTTGTCTGTGAGCCCACAGGCTCGCGTCTGCCTCCTGTCCGCACGTGGGTGTTTCCCTGCCTTCCCCTCCTCTCTACGCCCCATCCTTAGACCTTTCCTCAAATGTCATCCTGGCAAGGTCTTCTGTGACTCTCCTGTATAAATTGCAGGCCTCCCACCTGTTCCCGAGCCCCCTTCTCAGCTTTATTTTTCTCCAGTGAACATACATATCTGTTATATTTTACTGCTTTGCCTTCTTGTCTGCTTCCTCATACTAGAATATAAAAACCAAGAGGGTAGGGATTTTTGTTCACTCTTGTATCTGGAGCACATGGAACAATGTCTGACACATAGTGGGTGAAGGAATTAAATGAATGAGTGACAGGGTCTGTGTGTCGACATGAACAAGTCTAACGGCAGACGGCGTTGACTGTCCTCGGTCTGTAAGCTCCTTCTCCTTGCCTTCCGCCCCACCAGGCTGCAGAGGCTGGACAGCTGGTGAAGATGTATGTCCAATTACATACCTCTATTCGTTTAACTGTTGAAATTAAGACACGTTCACTGAAAATCATTAAATTTTTTTTCCATTTTTCAATTCATTCATATTTTCATTGAAAAATATGAAGAAAAATAAAGATTACTCCAAGTTAGAGATAATCATTGATAATATTTTGGTGCATTCCTTTTCAGTCTTTTCTACACATCTGTGTGCAAGCACACGTGCATTGTTAAACACGTGTATGTTTCCTTCTTTAAAAAAGGAAGATTTTATTTATTTTTAGAGAGAGGGGGAGGGAAGGAGAAAGGGAGAGAAACATTAATGTGCGAGAGATACATCGATGGATTGCCTCTCACACACCACCAACCAGGTACCCAGCCCGCAACCCAGGCATGTTCCCTGATTGGGAATTGAACTGGCCAACTTTTGGTTTGTGGGACAATGCCCAGCCCACTGAGCCACACCAGTCAGGGCCATGTTTATGTTTCTTACATGCTTGTCTCCCTTCTGGGTGGTAGTGAAGATGGTGCTCTTCAGTGCCTGTTGGGGCCTGGTAAATAGCAAGTGAACAAAATTGTAGATTAAAGGAATGAATGGACAGTGTGGTAAGTAGTTGTAGTCTAGGCAGAGCTGGTCCCACTGGTTTCTTACCTTTTTGGTTCATGAGCCGCATGGTGAGTACAACATCTTTACCACTTTTGTTTCCTTACAGTTCTGAGACTGTGTTTCTAAACCTAGGCACTACTGATTACTTGGGACCCAATAATTCTTTGTTGTAGGAGGCTGTCCTGGGCATGTAGCGAAATCCTTGACCTCTACCCCCTAGATGCCAGTAGCACATGCCTCCTACTGACGATAGCCAAAAAGTTGCTAGACATTGCCAAATGTCCCACAGGAGGCCAGATTTCCCCTTGTTAAGGACTGCTGTCCTAAAGTATCTCTCTTTCATCCCGACAGTCTGTCCTTATTTTCTCTTCCCCTAAATCCTTTGGAATTGCTGTGAAGTCCTCATCCTGTTTCTGTGCCGCTGTATGGGTGTGTGACCTTACACATCAGATGTGAATTTTGGCCCCAGCTTTCTTCCAGCTGCTTGTCCCTGGTCCACTCCCACAGGACATCCCTCATCTGCTCCCACATGAATCTTGGATCACGCTGCTGCTCTAGGTCCCCCTCTTGCTCAAAATGCTTGAGGGACTCCTCACTTCCCTACTGAATTCATGTGATATCTTTACTCTGGTGTTCAGTATCCTTCCAAACCTTAACCTAATCAATGTTTCAAGACTCCCCTCCTACTGCTTCGTCTGTTGCAGCCAGACCAGAAGTCCTGCTTGCCATGTTGGCGCATACATTTGCTCCTCTCAGAATCCTTTCCCCTTTCTCTCTCCTTATTCATACCTACCCGTTCTTTAAGGTCTGGCTCAGATGCCACCTCCTTGATCACCTCTGTTGGAATGATCTCTCCATGGCTGGGACTTGGCTCCCTGATGACCAGCCATAGTTCAGGAGACATGCATTATGAGGGCCCTTTGCACACTTTGTCTTATACTGTAGTTCATATCTGATCTTCACTACTAGATCTGTGGCAGGCTAAGCTGTCTTCTCAGGTGGATCTTAGGCGAGTCCCTCCATGTGCTCAGACTGGACCAGGGAATCACCTCAGAGCAGGGACAGCTATCATACTGATTAAATGGGGTCCTAAATTGAGTGAGCTGTCCTGTAGGGGAAGGAGTTTTCTTTTCTTTCTTTCTATTTTTAAAAAATTTATTTATTTATTTATTTTTCGAGAGAAGGGAAAGGAGAAAGAGAGGGAGAGAAACATCATTGTGTGGTTGCCTCTCACATGCCCCCAAATGGGGACCTGATGTGCAACCCAGGCTTGTGCCCTGACTGGGAATTGAACTAGCGACACTTGGCTCACAGGCCGATGCTCAATCCATTGAACCACAACAGCCAGGGCAGGAGTTTTCTTATTTACTATGAAGATAAATACAGCACCAGCCCTCCAGACTTCAGTTTAGTCTAGGATGAGTTCCAAGCTTTTAAAAATCTTTGCACAGTGTGCTCTCTGTCCCCTGTCCAGTAGAAAGCACGGGGCAAATGGACTTGGGTTTGAATCCTGACCCAGTCACGCACAACCTATGGCTATTTAATTTTCCTGAGCTCCCAGTTCTTCATCTTTTCGACAGGGGTAATAATGCCCAACTCATAAGATTATTTTGAGAGTTCAGTGTGACCATTTATCTGAATTAGAGCAAATCTTACATGTAGTATGTACTCAGTGTTCGCTCCCTTCTTTAGCTCTTCATTGGAAAGAAATGAGTGTGTCAGGAAATTGTCACCCTGATGCTCCAAATACCAAACGGCTCAGAGTTTGGTCCAAAAGAACTAAGCATTTTATAATTTGGTTTGTTTGACATTGAGGAGACAAAGGAGACCCAGAAATTCACTTACATGATAGTTGCTTTTACCAAAAAGCTGTGGAAAGCTCAGTAGCTTCTGGCTCTTGGAATTTCCCTGGAAGAGCCCAGAATGAGAGGTGGGTTCCTGGATGGCAGAAGGGATGCCTACTCATCTTCGTTCCTCTTCCCACTAGCAGTGCCAGCGGCCAGCGTTGTTACTATTCAGTAATACTGATAAATTAATGAGCTGGTGACTTCTAAGGTTATAGTCCCCACTTGGAGAAAGCCGGTCTTAAATGTCCATATTTCATCAATACTAAGACAAATTTTAACATATCTGAGGTCAAGATACATCTTAAAATAAATGTATTGTTGTGTAATTGGGAGTACTTTCCTTTTTTAGGTACAAAATAATGGTGCATTTTAGAACCGGTAGCATATTAAGTTTGGTGAAATAAGGTAATGTTATTGATCACTGTTTACTAAGACGACATACTCTCATTTCCTGAAGCCTGCCTTAGTGTTCTCTTGGAAATGGACTTATGTTGTTCTGCAAAATAGAATATTTAGAATGGCACCTTCCTTTGAACATCTGTTGTCTAAGAATTAAAACTGAAATAGGAAGTTCTAGGCAAAGACCAGAGGTCCCATGAACCCTGGACCCCCGTGCTTGAGGATGGTTGCTCACCTGCCCTGCAGTCACCTGTGAAATGCAAGTCTAGGATTACTATCCCTGTAACCAGGGATCTTGGCCAAAATATACCTTGGACAGGACTCCCTTTCCTCATTTGTAAATGAGTTCACACTGTAGCCACCCCGCCCCCTTGCCTACCTCACAGAGTTGTTGTGGGATTGAGACGATATGTATGAAAGTGGTTTATAACCAATGAAAGGCACTGTTCCTACTTGTAGGATGTAGAGAGTGGATATGTAACCCAGAGACTTTTTAAATCCATGGATAAAACAGCCCCAAGTGACTCAACAGTGATACATACCTGGCACTTGTATTTTTATTTTTCTGTTTCTATGAGAGTCTTTGAAAACTTTATAGAAGCTTATCTGGTGACGCGAAATAGTATCTAAAAGTATCAAGAAGAAGTTATGTCCTATAGAGTGTGAGGGTTTTTTTTTCTCCTGTTTTATATTTTCCTGTTTACTGCCTTGGCATTAAAACAGATAAAATATCAGTAACATTAACACAAATATCTGTATCATGAAAGAGTAAATCTAATCTCTCATGCGCAGTGCTTAAGAAATCAAGTTCTGCAGCCCAGCTGGTGCAGGCTCAATCCTGGCCCCCAGCCTCACCAGCAGTGTGACCCACACAGAAGTGACCTTGGGCAAATTACTCTGACTCTCTTGACCTCAGTTCCCCCTCTGTTAAAATCCTTTAGGAGCCATTGTGAAGATTAAATGAAACGTGTAGAAAGCACCCAGTAGATGTTCACTTTAATTATGCTTTTAAACAACCACACCAAAAACAATAAATGCTATTGTGCAATCTCCAGGGACTGGTTCTGCTGACATAATCAAAAGCTTGGTTATGTCTGGAAAGAAGGGATAGAGTTGGTGTTATTTTCATACTTAAGCATGGTATTAATAAACTACACAAACATGTCAGTTCAGTTGTAATCTGATCGCAATAACATTATATTTTCAAATATATAGTTTGTTATACTGTAACCAAATCAAGAGGATCCTGGTCAAAACCTTACCAGAGAGCTTTTAAATATTTTCTTTCAAGTCAGATTGTTGCAACGCACTGTCAACCATCCCATGTGCTGAGGAAGAGTCCTAAGTGGCATCTTACTTTTATGCTTAAAAGCCTGGGGGGCCTGCTTCTGAAAAAATATCATGGACTTGCTTCCACGTCTGTTTGCATTTGAGGGTTAGGGAAAGTCTTAGCAGTGTCGAAACTCATAAACTTCATATACTCTGCCCTCTATTTCTTCACGTGGCTCAGTGGTGGCAATGCTACTTGCTCTTCCTTTTTAATTGACTTCATTGAAGTATAAATTGCATACAATAAAATTATAAGCGTATAGTACAATAAATTTGGACAAATTTGTACACTCATGCAACCACAACGCCAATCAAGATATTGCTACTTCCCGGGTCCCCCTTACAGTCTCTACATGCCACTCCCACCCCTAACTCAAGCAACTATGCATTGGATTTATGTCATTCTAGATTAGTTTTACCTGTTCTAGAATTTCACATAAATAGAATTATACCTGAATTCTTAGTTTCTTTCCCTTAGTTCTTTGTTGTCCAGCTTCTCTGGCTCAGCATAATATCTGTGAGATTTTTCCATGTTGTTGCGGTATTAGTGGTTCATTTCTTTTTATTGCTGAGTAGTATTGCATTGAGTGAATATGCTACAATTTGCTTATTCACTTTTGATGGACATTTGAGTATTCCAAATTTTGATCAATATGACCATCTCTGTTTGTTAATTGGGATGTTTAGTCTATTTACATTTAATACCATCTTTTAACTTCATTTTGGAATCATTTTAGACTCATAGAAATGTTGCAGAAATGGTTCAGAGAATTCCTGTATGTATACATTTCACTTAGTTTCCCCTAATATTAACATATTATAACAGAAAATTAACATTGTTAATAGTATTAATTTATAGACTTTATTCCAGTTTCACCGACTTTCACCTGATGTCTTTTTCTGGCCCCAAATCCAACTCAGTATCTCACATCAAATTTAGTTGTCATGGCTCCTTCGTCTCCTCCAATCAGTGACACTTCCTCAGTGTTTCTTTTGTTTTTCATGACCTTGACACTTTTGATGTGTACATTTATGGAATGCTCCTCCCTCAGTTCGAGTTGTCTGATGTTTTCTCATGATTAGCTCGTGGTTATGCATTTCTGGCAAGAATACTAGAGAACTGATGTTGGGTCTTTCTAAGTGCGTCATGTTAGGGGTACCTGATTTCAGTGTTTCTTAGTATTGGTGATGCTAACTTTTGATGAGTTAATATAATTTTTTTATATGGTTTGGTTAAAGTCTACCATGTTTCTATTTATTTTCCGTTCATCCTCTCCCCTGCTTTTTTGTTGTTGTTATTGCTCTAGGGCTAACTATATGCATCCCTAACTGACCAGGATCTTAGAGCACCTCTTCACAGTCACATTGTACCTCTCACAGTCCATGCTTTACAGGTGTGATAAACTTAACACAGGATAATTCCATTTACCTGTTGCCATGTCTTAGTATGCTGTCATACATTTTACTTCTGCATATGCCACAAACCCCTCTTATACAGTTAGTACTTTTGCTTTAAACCATCAGTTGTCTTTTAAGTAAATTATGAGAAGAAAGAAAAGAGTCTTTTATACTGGGTTGGCCAAAAAGTCCGTTATGTTTTTTCCATAAAATAAAAGACACATTTTTCATTTCCACCAATAACTTCATTGATTTGGATATTTTGAGTATGCCAGCTATATCCCGTAATCGGATTCTAGTGGATAAAGGCCAGGGGTGCTGCTAAACATTTTCCAATGCGTAAGACAGCCACACAGCAAAGAATTATTTGGCAAAAATATCAATAGTATCAAGAAACTTTGCAAACCACTTTTAACACATTTGATCAGTCACAGCACCTTCTCCATACACTGCACGAATCTTTTATTTTTTTTGCATTTCATTTGCGTTTTTACCTTTCTTGAAATAATAAAGCATAATATGCCAAAAGTATTGCATATCTTCTTCCATCTTCAGTATTAAAATGGCCGGCAAAAAAATTAACCAATTTTGAAAGGTTTTTTAAATGCATGCTGATATGACAGCTGTCACAATAAAATCTAACAAAATTGTCCTGAATGAAGTTAAAGACAACTAAGCACTACTAGAGCCATCGCATGGAAAAACACTAAATGAGCTTTTTGGCCAACCCAATACTTACACTCTTATTTATCATTTCAGGTGTTCTTCATTCTTTCCTGTACATAGACCCAAGTTTCCAGCCTGATAGATGTCCCTTCAGTGTTTCTGATAGTGCCGGTCTGTTTTCTCAGTTCACTAGAAAATGTCTCTACTTCATCCTTGTTGTTGAAGGATGTTTTTGCTGACTATAAAAGTCATTTATTTCTTTTAACACTTTAAAGGTATTGTTCATTGTGTTCTGTCCTTTGTAGTTTTTAATGAGAAGTCAGCTGCCTTTAAAAATTTTTAAATTAATTTTTAGAGACTGAGGACAAAAGGGGGAGAGAGAGAGAAACATTGATTTGTTGTTGCATTTATTTATGCATGCATTGGTTGGTCCTTGTATGTGTCCTGACTGGGGATCAAACCTGCAGCCTTGGTGTATCCAGACAATGCTTTAACCAACTGAACTACCTGGCCAGAGCAAGACCACATTTTAATTAAGTAATTTGAACATATTTTCCTTTAATGACTTAAATATACTTATAATAGTGACTTCAGAGTCTGTGTCAGCTAAGTTCAGCATCTAGGACATGTCAAATTTCATGTGTTTCTTTTTTACTATTTTTTCCTAAACTTTTTCCTATTTATTTTTTATCTAGTGATCTTTGATTAAATATTGGGTATTGTGATAATATATTTTAAAGACTCTGGATTTTATCATTCTCTGAAGAGTGTTGGTTCTTGTTTTGGAAGACAGTTAAATTACTGGTTGATCACTTTGTACTAGTGCAGGCTTAGTTCGATAGTCTGCAGAAAGCACAAACTTTAACTTGGCTGGCCTCAAACACTAACTCCATCTTTCCTGCAGATCTTGTTAGGGCTTGGTTTTAGATTTTATTAGATTGGGTCTAGAAGAGGTTTTACTAAGGGGTTGGCCTTTTCTCCTGAGGCATGTCTCCACTGGATTCCAGTTTATTGAGATTTAATCCACATACCATACAGTTCACCCATTTAAAGTATATAATTCAGTGGTTTTTAGTATATTCACAGAATTTTGCAGCCATCACCACAATCAGTTTTAGAACATTTTCATCTCCCCAAAAAGAAACCCTGTATTCATTAGCAGTCACTCCATTTTCCCCCAACCTCCCTACCAGTTCTAGGCAACCACTAATCTACTTTTTGTCTCTGTATAGTTGCCTATTCTGGATATTTTATAAAAATGGAATCATACAATCTGTGGTGTTTTGTACTGGCTTCTTTCACGTAGCACAATGTTTTCAAGGTTAATCCATGTTGAAGCATGTGTCAGTACTTCATTTCTTTTTATGGCTGAATAATATTCCACTTTTCATTTATTCCTTCACCATTTGATAGGCATTAGAGTTGTTTCTACTTTTTGGCTATTATGAATAATGTTGCTATCAACTTTTGTGTCCAAGTTCTGGTGTGGAAATATGTTTTCATTTTTCTTAGGCAGATACTAAGGAGTAGAATTGCTGGGTCATGTGAGAACTCTATGTTCAAACTTTTGAGGAACTGGAAGACCATTTTTCAAAGTGGCTGCACTGTTTTACATTCCCACCAACTGTGTATGAGGGTTCCAGTGTCTCCACATCTTTGTCATTATCTGTCTTTTTAAATTATAGCCATCCTAATGGATATTGCTATGGACTGAAGTATGTCTCCCCCCAAATTCACATGTTGAAGCCTAACTCCCAATGTAGTGATATTTGGAGATGGGACTTTGGGGAAGTAATTAGGGCTAGATGAGGTCATGAGGGTGGAGCACTCGTTATGGGATTAGTGCTGTTACAAGAAGAGACACCACAGAGACTGTTTACTCTCTCTCCCTGCCATGTGAGGACACAGTGGAAAGTTGGCTGTCTACAAACTAGGTAGAGAGCCTCCACCAGAACTCAGCCATGCTTGTACATTGATCTTGGGCTTCCAATCCCTAGAACTATGAAACAGTACATTTCTGTTATTTAAGCCCCCCAGTGTATTTTGTTATGACAGCCTGAGACAGGTATGATAAGTGGTATTTCATTGTGGTTTTGACTTGCATTTTCTTAATTTCTAATAAAATTAAGCATCTTTTCATATGCATATAGGCCATTTGTATATTTTCTATTCAGATCCTTTGACCATTTAAAAAATGGGGGTGAGCCCTGGCTGCTGTGGCTCAGTGGATTGAGTGTCGGCCTGTGAGCCAAGTGTCGCTGGTTCGATTCCCAGTCAGGGCACGTGACTAGGTTGCATGTCAGGTCCCCAGTTGGGGGCGTGTGAGAGGCAACTGCACATTGATGTTTCCCTCTCTTTCTCCTTCCCTTTCCCTCACTCTGAAAGTAAATAAATAAAATCCAAAAAAAAAAAGAAAAATTTTAAAAAGGCTAACAATAGAAGATATATTTTAAAAAATGGGGGAGAGGTGTAGTAAAGAATAAAGGGGGCCAGCTATATTGTAATGGAAGAAGATCTGACTTTGGGTGGTGGGCACACAGTGCAATATACAGATCATGTGTCATAGAAATGTATACCTGAAACCTATATGACCCTATGAACCAATGTCACCCCAATAAATTTAATAATATTTAAAAGTAAAATAAAAACATACAGAAAAAAGTAATAAATAAAAACTAAAAATTGGGTTGTCTGTCTTTTGAGTTCTAAGAATTATTATTACTATATTGCAGCTTACCTCATATGTATACATATATAATTTGCAAATATTTTCTCCTGTCTTGTGGGTTACTTACTTTTGGATTAATTTTTTGCCACTAAAGATGAAAGTTTGAGCCCTGGCTGGTGTGGCTCAGCGCATTGAGTGCTGGCCTGTGAACCCAGAGGTCACCGGTTTGATTCCCAGTCAGGGCACATGCTTGCGTTTCGGGCCAGGTTCCCAGTTGGGGGCGTGCGAGAGGCAACTGATTGATGTATCTCTTGCACATTGATGTTTCTCTCCCTCTCTTTCTTCCTTCCTTCCCTTCTCTCTAAAAATAAATAAATAAAATCTTTTTTTTTTTTGAAGATGAAAGTTTGAAACATGTTAAGTAGCTAATACAGGTATCTGAGGCTTCCTGGTTAGCTAACCATGGAGGAAGTGACCTGGACATCTTTAGAAAATGCAGTCAAACCATAATAAATTGACAAGCTGTCAGTCTGCGTATTTGGAGTATTTAATGTTATTTTCTTGTATAGTAAGTAGGAAATCCTGTAATTGTCACTAATTGATGGGGTTCCAGGAACTCAGAAGCCTTGGGACCTTCCATTGGGACCAATGACTTGTGCATCAAAGCCCCATCTGACAGCGGGCTTGTTGAAGGGGAGCGTTGGCTGAGTGAGGCCTTAGTGGTTAGAGCTCAGGGGTCTTAGGGATGTTCAAATGCCACAGTAACTTGAACTTTATGACCGTGGTGTCTTTGCCCAATTTTAGAAGCTTAGGGGTGAATGGAAGCCCTCTGAAAATAAAAGTCAACCTTTTTTGGAACGGAAACTTGTTTGTGTTGTGACAACTTTTCTCTCCCTTCTCCCAAGATACTACATGATGTATGTCTTTTAAATAAATGTGAATTGCAGTTAATTTAGTTTTTTATTTAATGAGGCTGCTTAAGATAATAAGAGCTAATTAGAGATGACACACAATTCTAACTGAATATTATCATCTTGTTAAATATTATGAAAAGTATTTCTAGGAGTCGTATTTCAATGGCATGTCCGGCATTGGTGGTGAGTCAAGCTTCCATGCCAGGCTGTTCTTTCCATCAACTAGCAACCTTGTAGTTTATGGGAATCATTTTACGAGAGCAGGTGATAATATGATAATGCTTTGCATGTGTGTGTGACCTCAGGCAAATCACTTCATTCTGCCATTTGCCTATTTGTGTGGTGTTAAGAATGCTTTGAGGTGCTGGATTAAAGATGAGGCAGACGAGTCCCGACTTGGAGAGATCTGGACTTGAGAACTGCTGTCTGATTTCGGCTAGTACTTACCTTTGTGAGTAACAGTTTCTTTGGGAGCTGATGTGGGCCCTGCCAGTTGAGTGAGGTGTTGTGAAGACTAAATGAAGTAACTGAAGTAATGTATGTGAGAGACCTTGAAACTGCACTTGTTTGCACAAATGCAAAGGGTCAGAGGAGGTGCTGTCAGGGTGGGGCCTTGCCACCCTGTGAGCCCATTGCCCACCTCGGAATGCGCAGCAAGAACCAGGAGGCCCGGGACAAGGAATGTGGGAACTTCACCCTGGGGCGTGTGCAAGGTCTCCAAACTGGGGGTCTATGTGGCCCCCAGATTGCCTCTGTACAGTCCTGTTTACTAAGCTTTCTTCCCGCGTGTAACTTCCACCGGATAACTTCTGTGGTCTCGAGAGAACTATGAATCCTGTGTTCTTAACTGGCTGTCATTTCAGAACTGCAGAGGCTTGTCAGCATTCAGCACGGCAGATCCATTTAATCCTGGTGGAGTTTCTCCTGTGCTGTTTCCCTGGGGACACATTTTCTGTCAACCACCCCATATTAAACATACATGCATACCTCAGGTTCAGGATTTAAGAGGGTACACAAGGTGAAGTGAATTAAATGAATTCCTGTGGAGAGACGTTTCCCTCCAACATACTCTGAGCTTTCTTCAGAGTGATCTTTCTTCAGAGGAGAAATAAAAACCCTTCTTAGGACAGATAATTGGAAAATGTGGCTCACACCCAGCCCATAGCTAAGTGCATACTATTGGGATTTTACTGGGCTTTGTTGTCGTAGCCCAAGTCCCATCGGGTGCCCTGGAATATGGCTGGAGCCATTGAGGGCACTGTCCAGCCAGAGCTCCTGCCCCGTAAAGGCACCAATGTGGTGATGGCTGTGATGGAAGCTCGTGTTTCCAGACTGAAGTGAATTCGCCAGGCACCTGCGCAGAGGCCCTGGGCAGCCACCGTGGACAGTAAGGCCTCAGACATTGGCTCTGAAGCCATGACTGTGCGCTGCTGGCTGTCCCCGAGCCTTGTGCCTGCCTCTGCCGGGCGGTGTGGTTGGTTTCTGACACACGGAATTAACCTCGTGTTGTCCACCCTGCCTCAGTCCGCAGTGAAGGTGGTCGTGCTCAGGCGGCTGAGAGCACATGTCCTTTCTGGAGAGTTCACGCAGGCACTCCAGAGCTGAGCTGGGCACTCGGGGGTGTAAGCGTGAGGCGCCCCCGGGAGTCCCAATGGCTAGGAGGGCACCACCTGGGCAGCTCTTGGCCACCTCTGTCCAGGCTAGACAACCATCTGTTCTTCTTTTCATTTCCTTTGGTATCTTTTTCTTACCATTCCCTCCAATATGGCAAGCACAGAGTAAGCTACTAAAGATTCCGGTGATGCTGCAATGGGAGGGGTTCTTCGGTAGAAGTGATTCCATTCAAAAGCAGGTTATTCGCCATTTATTTTGTGGCAAGATGCTGTTAGGATCTGCTGAATACACTCAGGACTGAGACATAGTTCTTGCCTGTAAGGAGTTTATGTCTTACAGGAAGTATAAAAAGAAAAACTATATAAATTACTATCTTCCAAGGTAGAGCCATTTATTAGCTCTGAGGCCTTGGGAAAGTCACTGAACTTTCTGAGATTCAACTTCCTCATCTCTAAAGGGGGTTAGGAGTTCACCTTGAAGGGTTATTGTGAGGTTTTTTAAGAATGAAATAAAAAATTTTTTTTTCAATTTGTGTGTTACTTTTCAGATGGCTACTAAATTGTGCTTTGTCGGCAGTCAAGAGTCCTTCCTCCCACTCCCATGGGAGGACACAGGTTTCTCTTAATACTTATTAAGTAGTTTGGACTTAACAACTTACTAAATGGAACTATCAGGGTGTTTTTTTGTCTTTGTTTTTGTTTTGCTTTGTTTTGTTGGCCTAGGGACTCCATGAAAAAATTATGGAGATGTTAAGCTTGACCAAGAATTCTTTGACTCTAAAAGGTCTTTGGTCTTGTGCTATACTTTTATTTTCTATATGTAAAGAAAGAAAAACACTGCCAATCACTTATGATACAGCTTTTAAGATAGTCCTCTGAAACGTAGGAATTTATGCCAGCCTCTTTGCAATTTCTTTCACCTGTTCCAAGGGATTTGTCCATTTCCCTCGCCTCCGGTTGCCATTGTTCATCCCATGGTAAGTATACCTCAGCGAGAAGTAACCCGCTTCAGCTGCCACTGAGTATCTTCCTTCCTTAGGTCCCATTAAGGTTTTGGTAATTGTTTTGCAATAACATATGGAGTTTTGGTCATTCCTCTGAAGATATTTTATTTACTAATGTAAAATTTAAATCCTGTTTCCATGCTTTTTTGTGACCAAAAACATAGTGTTTCAATGCTGAATCATGGTGTCATCTTCCTGAAAATTTCTTAAATGACAGTTAAACTTGGTGTGTGTAGTACCAACAATGTGCATTACTCAACTGAAGTGACAACAATGTGAACAACTTGTCATCCAGATGCAGTAATTATGTCAGGACTGTGTAATTGCATCATTGAAATTTGTTTGGCAGATAGCATTGGAATTTGCATTCAGATTTCAGAGTTGTTAAACTGATAAAATGTGTGCTTGAGTGTCATCTTGAGTGTCAACTTCAGTTGACTGATGGTGGCCTCCTAGGACTGTATACTTTGTTAAGAAGAATTGTGAGCTTAAGTCTAGGTTCAGCGGGAAAGTGCTGTAATCCACATTTGTGTCTTTTAATTGACTCCTGGTAAGGAAGAGGGAGCG
Organism: Furipterus horrens; assembly: GCF_987537825.1. Lineage (NCBI taxonomy): Eukaryota > Metazoa > Chordata > Mammalia > Chiroptera > Furipteridae > Furipterus > Furipterus horrens. The sequence goes on along the minus strand of NW_028327174.1, from coordinate 96,023,371 downwards.
GGGGCTTGTGAGTGAGGATTTGCCCTCCCAGGATTAAAGGATGGGGCTAATCTAGAAGGCCACTGTAAGAGGGGTCAGGGCGGTGCAGTGAGACCCGGAGGAGTGGCGCAGATGTAAGAGACAGTACAGACTTATTCCCGGGGCAGGCATGGGGAGGTGGCTGCTGCTCTCAATCTGGCTGACTGGAACATGGTGGTGGCACTCAGGAGAGTAACTAAGTTAGGGGCCGGACTGAAGGGCAAGTGGATGGATTCGTTTTGGGACATGTCACATTGGCGGTTTCTAGTCTAAGCAGGAAGTTGTAACTGTGGCACTGGAACATCTTCCAGGAAGTTTGGCATTGAAGGATAGAAATTCAGCAGTAACCCGAGGGGGTAGCAGAGTCAGGGAAAACTTGAAGGTAGGTCGGACAGGGGCATAAGATGCTGGAGAGGAGTGTGATTGGTGAACAAGGCCCCAGAGGCCTCGGGAAGGGGAGGGATGGGGAGTAGAGGGACAGGGTGGAAGCTGTAGCTCTTTGTACTCAGTGGGCAGTTACAGATAACCAGCTCCTGCTGGTTAAGGCATTCACTAGCCCTTTCTGTTTTTCTTCCTTTTCCCCGAAAGGTTATCTGAGGTTTCCTCTCCCTCTTCCTGTGGCAGTACTGTCTTTCTGACTAGACTCTCCTTGCCATCTGTCGGCAGTGGGACTCCTTCCCCGGCACGTGGCCCCCGAGAACACAGGTTTCTTCTACTTGGAGGTGGAGGCTAATCTCCTCACTGCCTCCTTATCTCTGTCTCTGCCTTTCTCGCTCGCTGTCTAGAGATATTTGTGAAAAGTAAAAACGCAGCTGAAGTGAAAAAAGAAGTTTGTGCAATATGTGGAGAAGGTGTTGTGACTGATAGAACATGTCAGAAGTGGTTTGTAAAGTTTCATGCTGGAGGTTTCTTGCTGGACGATGCTCCACAGTCCGGTAGACCAGTTGAAGTGGATATGGATTGAATTGAGACATTAATTGAGAACAGTCAGTGCTTTACCATGCAGGAGATAGCTGACATAGTCAAAATATCTAAATCAATAAAGTTATTAGTGAGAATGAAAAATGTGTCTTTTTTTTATGGAAAAAAATAAACACAGAGTTTTTGGCCAACCCAATACTTCTGATTTTTATCTTTCAACTGCCCTTTTCCTGCTCGGGACTTTTTCCTGCTCTCTGCAGTATTTCTCTCCTCACTTGTGGCCCCCTGGGGCTCCCGCTTGACCCCTCATTGGCATCATCACACCCTTTTGTAAAGTCATGTACCACTTCCAGTTTCTTAAAATACATGTTAGTATATATGGAACCCAATTATATTTTGATTACTTCGGTTCCAGCTTAATGACTTATTTGCAATCCATAGAGCAATGAATTCTACTGACTGAAAGGTAGGCTGGAAATCATCTAATCCAGCACTTCCCAACATGTGTTCCTCCCTAGAGGTTAATAGGTATTTGGTAAAAAAAAAAAAAAAAAAAAAAAAAAAAAAAGGATTGAGTGATCAAATAAATTTGAGAAATGCTGGTTTCAACCCAAATTAAACACTAAAAAAAACACACACAGAACTATAATATGTTTCATATGCAACATAAATCCCTCAGGGGAGGAAGTGTTTCCCATACTTATTTGACTATGGAACCCTCTTTGTCAGAGCAAATCACTGAGCTAATAATCCCTAGTCCTGTTTAGTAGATGAGCAAACTTGCAAGTACTGAGATTCCAAATCACAGAGGTTATTCGTTGTAAATAGACTCTGGTGACTGCATCGTGGCTTTAACGGGGTCTATTACAACAGTGCTCCTCTATGCTAGGTCATGAGGCTTGCACAGTGCATTCAGTAATGGCTTTAGTTCTGCTGTGAATTGGTGCCTAGGGAAATCTGTTCTGAACTTTCTCAACTGGAAATAAGAATTAGATACAGAACCTGGCGAGCTCATAGCAGTGTAAGACTCACAAGGGACCCACGAGCAGCACACCATGGCCCTCCGGCGTGTGAGTGCCGAGCCCATCCTGCCCGGGTTGCCCAGCCATGGTTCTTGGCACATGCTTACCCATGTTCCTGGTGCACTATGTACCTTGGGAGCCTGGACCACAACCACATTAACTGAGATTCACTCAGAATTACCCTCCCTTCCCGCCTTGCTGACCCTGGGCAAAGTTGCTTTCAGAGACACTTAGACACTCAGATTCTAACATACAACCTAGCACATTTCTAAAGCTGTTGGTTTCAGTTGTCCGCTCACTGGACTCAGGCCCCCGGTGCAGAGGCCCCTTCGCATTCATTCATCACTGTGCTGCAGTGCCTGACCTGGCACCGGTCTCAGGGAGTTTGGTAAATGAGAGGTCCTTCTCTGGGGAGACTGCCTGGTCAGAGGAAGCTGCAGGGAAGCCCTCAGTGTGGGGAGTCCATGGAAGTCTTTCAGAGAAAGGGCTTTGCGGAAACACCGTGGAAATCATCAGATCAACAAGCAGGGGAGGGAAAAACTCTTCCAGGTGCAGGTAGAGTGGAAAAGGAAGACAATAGAGACATGATAAGGAAAAAAGGAACAAGGAAGGCAGAAGAAGTTAGTAACCTGGGCAGAGTGGGGAATGAGGAGGGCAGAGGAGCAAAGGAGCGCTGTGATCTGGCAAAAGAAGAGGTGTAAGGCTTTGAAGGGGAGGAGTGGGGAGGGGGAGGGCGTGGAAGGCCTTGCTGGCTGGGGAGGCTCTGTGCCCATATGGCTTCCAGCTGCTGGGTGGTTCTCTGGCTAGTCGCTCACCCAGATGTTCGCTCAGTGCCCAGGCCAGGCTCTGGCTGGCTCTCAAACATTTAAATAACGGAAACCATCTCAGAGGAGGCTGTATTTTTCTCCAGGACTCTGGCTGTGGTAGGCAACCATTCTAATCATCCAGATGGTTACTGGAGTGGCAGAAAGGCTCAGATGACCAAGGAGAATTGAATTCTAATTCTGACTTCCCTCCCAGTGGGCTGTGAGATGCTGGGAAAGCCACCTGAGCCTTCCTTCTAGATCCCATGGTGCCATTTGTACTGAGGGAGATGGTAAATGCCTACATAAGGGGCTGAACTTTAAAAAATAAATATAGGGCATGTTTCAGCTAAAAATGGTATGCTGAAGTGTTAATAATGGTTCTCTAGGTGATAGGATTTTACTTGCTATTTTTTCTCATTTCTTAGCCATATTTTCTAACATTTCTGGACATGAACAGGTAATAAAGTAAAACCCAAACATATTTAAAGATGCAAATGCTAATGAATTATAATAAAAACTTTGATATGTCGTATGTACTGCAATAGCGGCATATACCTGGTCTCTTTAATTTGACTTAACTTCTCCATATCTTTTTTATGTATTAAAAGAAAATTTAGAATGCCAGTGTTTAAGACCAATATTAATAGTTAGTGTTATGGTAACGTGCCATTTAAATTAAATGACAGATTCCTTAGCTGCAGTCTTGAGTTTGGTCTCTTTCTGAGAGGGCTGTGGGTGGAGTTTCACTTCTGTGGCAGCGAGAGGGAGGGAGCCGGCTGGGAGAGTCCTTTTTCCTCCCTGATGATGGGCAGTAATTCCTGAACCCCTGGAATGCTGTGTCAGCTTCATTTGATCCCTAATTGTGCCGGATAAGAACCTGTTACACACGAGTTCACAGTCGAAAGGCCTCCATGAGTCTTTGGCTCCGTGGGCTGCTGCCAGCTATCCTGTTGGGCCGTAGAAAGCGGAATACTTCTTCCTCCACATGGCATCTGGTAGCATTCGAGCTTGGTCGTTGGCGGAGCCGAAGGGGCTTTATGTTCTCGCAGGGTCTCATGGAAGAAGACCTTCAATTTATTCAATTACCGGACACATGTCCGTAACGTAAAATTTACTGTTGTGACCACATTGACGTGTGCGGTTCTGTGACTTTAAGCCCACTCACATTGCTGCATAACCATCACCATCGCTGTCTGTCTCCAGAACTTGTCCATTATCCCCAGCTGAGCCTCAGCACCCCTTAAACACTAACTCCTCACTCTTCTCTCTCCCCTACACCTGGCAACCGCCATTCTAGTCTCTGTCTTTTGAATTTGACTACTCTGTGTATATCTTACATAAGTGGAATCACACAATATTTTTCCTTTCGTGTCTGGTTTATTTCACTTAATATAATGTCCTCCTAGTTTCTTCATGTGTCATGGTATGTATGTACCATACTTATTTACCCATCAGTGGAACATTATTGTTTTTTTAAGTTTGCCTAGTTAGAGTCTTCAACATATTTTTAAACTACCTGATGATGTGTCTGTCTTCTCCATTAAACTGTAAGCTCCTTGATGACTTTATTTATCTTTGCGCTTCTGCTGCAGTGCCAGCCAGTCAGTAAAGTGTTGAATAAATGAATAAATGGATGAGCTGGCTGATGCTTTGACTTGAATATGTGCCCAGGAAACAGAACCCAGCTCTTCACCTGAACCTGATTTTCTAGGTAAAATTGATCTACAAATCTTTATCTTCTGAACCTTTTTGTCTGTGACATTAGGGAGGTAACGTTTACTACTAGACTATTTGCTTGATTCAATACTCTTTGAACTTTTTGGGTTAAGGTTGCTATTGAAACACTGAGGATTAACTGTAACACTTTTCCCCCTAGAAGTTTTTCTTGCATTTAAGAAATTTAAAAGCTGCTCCAGTTAAAACCATTCAAGACTTGTCATTGATTTCTGTTAAAATAAATAAATAAATAAAGACCTATTGTTATATGGAAAGAAGAGAAATTGAAACATCAAAACTCGTGTCTCCCTTTCCTTTTCTCTTGAAGCTAGGTCCTCCTCTGGAAGTCTCTCCTGTCTTCGGTGCCACCAAACTTGCTGGTTTTCCTCTCTTTCTTTGTCCTTCTTTGAGACCCTGAATTACCATGTGTCTACCTTTGGTTCTCTTTTTTTTTCTGTATAATTTTTCTAACTGCATCTGACCTAGTATCTCTATATGGATGGTTCCTAAACTGTAGTCTCTGGCCCACACTGTGCTCCAGTTGGCCCTCGTCACCTTTCTGGGGAAGCTCACCTGTCTGAAGCTGAACCTGCACTTCCACATCCCACCTTCTCCCCAATAATCCGTCTTTACTCCTCCTCTTATCCCCAGCGTCTCTTAATTACTCAGCAAATATGTGTGATACTGGATGATACCAAACGAGGTGTGCCAGGCACAGCTCCAGGTGTATAATTAGCTAGTTGATCTGGTGGTAATTCAGAACATCATTTGCCGGGCCTTTGATACACAATCTCTAGTAGCCCTTTGCCTCTACTCTCTTTGCTATCAGATTATGGATTTAGTTTCCTAGGGCTGCAGTAACAAAATACCACAAACTGGGGGCTTCAAGCAACCAGAATGGATTGTCTCACACAGTCTGGAAGGGAGAAGTCTGAAATCAAGGCATCAGCAAGACTGTTTCCTCTGAGGCTGTGAGGGTGAACCTGTTCCATGCCTCTGCCCTAGCTCTGGGGCTTGCTGGCAATCTTTGGTGTTCCTGGGCTTATAGATGCACAATCTAGTCCTCCACTTCACTTGGCTTCTCCCTGTGTCTCTTCACTGTGTTATCCCTCTGTGCATGTCTGTCTCTGTGTCCAAATTTCCCCTTTTTATAAGGACACCAGTTACATTGGATTAGGGCCCACCCTAATGACCTCAGTTTAACTTGATTACCTCTATAAAGACGCTATTTCCAAATATGGTCACATTGTGAATGGAAGGAAGGAAGGAAATAATGAAGTTAGTCTCAATCTACCTTGTCAACCTCATGTCCCATAGATTTCCATTCAAGCAAAATACTTGACTCCTATTCTCCATTCTGTTCCCTTTCTCAGTCTCCTCACATTCAGATTTTAGCCCTCATACAAGGCCCAGCTCAAGTCCCACTTCCACAATGCCACCTCCCCGGCTGATGTTTGCCTTTTCCTAACTTTCAAAGCACTTGACAGGTGCCTTTTCTGTAGCATGCTTGGCTTCAGCTTTATGTCACAGTAATTCATAGCAGAAGTTTCATGTTAAAAGGGATCTTACAGATGGACCAAGACCAAGCTGTCTACATCTAACCATATGGGGACATCTTAAAAATCATGACAGACCCCTGAGCCCCACACTTGGAGGTTTTGATTGGCAGGTCTGGGGTGGGGCCCTGGAATCTGTACTTTTAAAAGCTTCTCCAGGAGACTGTGATACACAGCCAAGATTGAGAACCAGTAATTCAATCTAACCTCCTTATTTTACTTATGGGAAAACTGAACTCCAGAATTGTTGTATGACTTGCCCAAGGTCACATAATGGGTAGCACAGTCATCCAGTACCATGATTCCCTTACCTTTTCAATCAGATTTAAGCATTTGAGGAATACAGTCTATACCTCACTTGTTATCTTTCTAACCTATGTAGCAGCACCAGTGTGCTTCACTCAAGACAAGTGATTTTCAATGAGTGTTACTATTTAGTGACTAGACAGCTGGCCATACTGAAAGCTCCGAGAGGACAGGTATGAATCTATTTTTGCTAATTTTTAAATCCAGCACCTAGCACAGTGCCTTGCAAATAGCAAGGTGCTCAATTAATATTGGCTGAGTGAATGAAGCATCTACTATGTTCTGGGCACTATAGTAGATGCTACACATACATCATCTCATTTCATTTATCCCAACCATAACTATGAAGTAGGGTTCAATATTCTCATTTTACAGATGAGGAAACCGAGGACTAGAAGGTAGATAACTTGGTCAAGGTTATAGAGCAAATAATTTGCATAACGGAGTTTCAAACCCCAGAGCTCTTTCTACACTGCTGCAGAATTTTACATGCTCTTTGTGTTCTGTTCAGAAAGCTGTGGGTCACTCCAAAACTAATATAGAGTGCAAAGATATTTAAAAACCCCAGATTTTTAGAAGTTTCAGTTTGGTTCTCAACTCTGCCCTGCTGCACCATGAGGTACTATAAAAGGTTGTTCTACTGAAAGTTTTATTGTGTATGTTATAGAACATGCCATAGTCTTACCACTTGCATGCTTATATGTGTGTGTTGCAGTACTGTCAAAAGCTTCACATGTATTTCATCCTCTTCCCCTTGTTTTTCAGTGCTATTAAAATTCTCTCCGTTTGCGGGGTACAAGTGCCAGGACCAGGGCAAGCAGAGTTCAAAGAGTGTCCCAGCATGAACTGTTCTAATACCAGGTTTCAAATGCAAGCTAATGGTTGAGAAACCTGAGTAGAGGGTGTGAGTTGGCCCTGCCCACCTAGTCCCCTGCCCAGATCACTTGCGCAGTAGGCAGGTTCCATCTGTATTGGAGGCATCACATGTTAGGGACTCAGTGTCTAGAAATGACAGGACTCTGATTCTAGCCGTCAGGCATGAAAGGGAGACCTACATACCACATCTCAGAGACAGAGTTTCAGTTTTGTCATCTGAAGTGTTTCTGTTACTTTTTTTCTTTGCAGTTTGATGTTTTGCTTGGATCTTGGCCTTGAATTTATACTCTATGTAGATAATTTCCTCGTTCCTGTGGCCTCCTTTTCATGGCTGTTGCTTTCATGACCAACCCTTTCTGAACCTCAGCATCTCCCCTCCCTCCAATCTCAGTGGTGTGGGAATGTGTAAGAGGGATGCCCTGCCCCCCTCCCCTGCTGTGACAGAGTCTGATACCTCGACCTCATCCTTCCACACCTACTTCCGCCTTGTCTTTCAATTTTTCAAATATATACATGCATTTTTTCACATTCTTACCTATCTTATTTTAAAAGGCTTTATACATACGTAATTACTTTATAATTTTTTTTTGAATTTTTATAAGAATTTATGTAAGCCAAAACTGACAACAGTTACCAGGAAGCAAGATCTAAAATGCTTGCGTTAATGAGTTTTGCAGTTTCTTTTTGAACATAATCATTTCATAAGGACTCTTGTCTTGTAGATCACCCAGGAGCCTTACTGACCAAGCTGGGATCACAGAGCCCACTCCCAGGGGGTGTGCTTCCTGTTCTTGTCCTCTTCCCTGTGCCAGGGTAACAAATTACATGTCATATCTACCTGCCTGGTGCAGCTACCTGAAGTGTGGGAATAAGGTCTTCAAGGGTCTGGGTAGTGTGTCCTAGTATTGGATTGTATAATATGATGAGAGACCTGGAAGTCATCTACTGGCTGAGGTATTGAATCTACCAACATGAGGCCAATATTTACAATATAGGCAAAATCTTTTTATAATAAAATCTAAAACACTATCTAAACACTTTAGTATCACAGTAAACTCTTGCTGATTAATATTACTGGAGTATGTAGACCATAAGCTGGGTTTGAGGGTTTTTTATTATTGTAGTAATATATGTTTAATGGAATCTGACCTATATTACTTCTGCCAAGAGGCAGTCAAAATTACCAATTGGAATTAATGTGGTACAAAGAACTAAAAACTTTTCATTCTCAGGAAATGAAGAGGAAGGAGTCTTTAATGAAAGCATCGAGTCAGTAATTTTTGTGGCTTAATATTGCCATATGTAATTCCACGGGTTCAGAATAGATTCTCAAAGACAGGGTCTTACAGCAAAAAGAGCAAAGGATTAAGCATCAAGAAACCATGTGCCCGTAACATGGAGGGACTGAGGTAGATAGGTGATTTTTAAGACAGAACCTTGTGAGACAGCCCTTACTTAGGGACCAGTGTGGAGGTCACTTCCCCTCCCCAAGTTTTAGCTACATAGATGTTTTTCTTTCTTTTGCGTCAATATTCCATTTTAGTGGGAAAGCAAGAGTTCTAACTCTTAAAAAAATATTTAAAACCACTGGACTAGAATATCACTACTTCTAAACCTTTGTGTTTCAATATAAGGTCTACCCATCAAACTACACACCATTGGCTAGTGTTTTTAGGGAAGCACCCTACACCCATAACCCAAATAATCCAGGCTCAGCATGTAGGGAAGTTCATTCCTTGGGACCTTCATGCTAGAGTCCAAACCAGAAGATCCTTTTGGGCAGTAGGGTGAGGATTCTTATCAGACTGACTAAGTCTGGGCTTAGGCTGCAGTTTCTAGAACAGTCAAAAGAGACAAAGCATTTATAATAGCCAAATGCTGGAAACAGCCTAAGTGCCCATCAGTGGATGAGTGTATCAGAAAGCTGGTACATTTACATGATGGAATTCTGTGCAGCAGAAAGAAGGAACTCCTGCCTCTTGCAACAACATGGATGGAACTGGAGAGTAGTATTATGCTTAGTGAAATAAGCCAGGTGGTAAAAGAAAAATACCATATGATCTCACCTAATACAGGGACTTAATGAACAAAACAAATGAGCAAAATAGAACCAGAGGCATGTAAACAAGGAACAGACTGACAGCGACCAGAGGGTTGTGGGGAGGGGGGAGGGGGGAAAGAAGGGGAAGGGTCTAGTCAAGGAACTAATGTAAATGACCCATGGACATGGACAGCTAAATGGGGATTGATTGTGGGAGAGGGGGGAGGTGGGTGGGGCAGAGGAGAGCGAAGGGGAAAAAATGGGACAGCTATAATAGAAAAACAATAAAAACCAAAAAGCCTTATAGCAAAAAACAAAAACAAAAATAAAACCCAATTCTCTTTTTCAATTAAAAAAAAAAAGAGAGAGAGAGACAAAGCTCTCCAACACCTTGACCATCGTGGCTAGACTCAGACAGGCCTACTAGTAAGCTTTGGAATAGAAAATTAGATTCCAAACCTGTCTGGACTTTTCTCAGCTGTGTAGTATGAATTCAGTCTCTGTGACTCTGATGTCAGGACCAAGAAAATTTGATCCCATTAAATTGACATGGTAATTTGAGATGAGGTGTTGAGCGCTGTGATGCTGGGACAATATTTGCTTGCTATCAGTCTGACCTCTCCTTGATGCATGCTCTTTTTCCCCCTGTGATTCTTCCTTTACCCTGCATAGGGTGACCTGTCCCCAGGAACTTTCTTCCACACTGATGAGGCAAAGCCATCACTGCTCAGCCAGCTTAGTTTGCCTCGACTCAGCTTCCTTCCATCTCTTATCCCCAGTTCCCTTTAGATCTTTATTCTTTCCCAAAGTGTTTCCTGACTCATGGAAATGAAATGGTCCAACTTAGTTTATGAAACCAGGAAATTACTCCTCCAGAACAGAGAGAAAGAGAGACAAAACAAGAAACAACAACAAACCCAAACAGAATATGTAAAAGGAAGACATATATATTCTATATTGCTCCCATTAAAATGAAAACTCCATGGGGAAAGAAATTGCATCCGTGAAATGTGTAGTGAATTTCCTTTACATACGGACACTCAGTAAGCATTATTAACGAGTGGTAATGATTTGTCAAGAGATTGAAACTGTGTTGGGCAAGGAACAGGGAATGAAATATGGATATTCCTATATCACATGGGGGAATTCCTAGGCAGGTCATCCAGATGTATTTTCTCTGGGGAGTTGTGAATTCCTTGCATGTTCAGCTATTACTGTGTAACCATTGTTTGCTTTCTCAGAAATATGTATTTATCATTTTATGTATATATATATATGAACATGCATACTAGTACATATGTACATATATACAATTAAAGTGTGCTGCCCTGGCTGGTGTGGCTCAGTGGATTGAGTACTGGCCTATGAAAAGAGGGTTGCAGGTTCGATTCCTGGTCAGGGCACATACCTGGGTTGCGGGCCCGGTCCCCAGTTTGGGGCATAAGAGAGGCAACCGATGAATGTTTCTCTTGGACATCAATGTTTCATCTCTCTCTTTCTCCCTCCCTTGCTCTTGCTCTAAAAATAAATTAATAAAACCTTTAAAGCGTGCTTCCTTGAGGTCACTTTGGTCTGGGCAGCACAAAGTATAGTCCTGAGACATTAAAAATAACCAAGAATAATTATCTTTAATAATAGAATCATCATATTAAAAATATTCTCATAAGTGTGGGGTGTAATGAATATATTAAAATTCATACAGACTGAAAGGAAAAGATGGATGCATCTTTCTATATATACTAAGATAATCAGTGTTATCTTTACATGTATATGTTTGTGTATTTCTGGAGACTAAGTCAAAGGAGTGAGAACATAAATTCATCTCTTTGTCTTGCTTCGTCTTTTTTTTCCTTTGTATTTTTCTTTCCTTTATAGCTTGAGGAGGGAGTAGTGGTTGTTTGTGTAGATTATTTGTGAGGTGCGGGAACTACCGGTCAGGGAGTGGGAGGGGGAGATGGGTAAGGGAATGTAGCCAATAAAGGGTGGGTTGCCGAGCTGGTTACCACTGGGGGCTATCGGGGTTGATCGCCCTGGGGACCTCAGCCAGGGTAGAACACACGCCCTAAGGGCTGGAGTGATTATACACCCACTCCTGCCAGTTGCTGTCTGAGGGCTGTCCCAGGGAGCGTTGATTCTGCTGTTTACTTCCTGTGGGTCGAGCGAAGAGGGCTTGCAGAGGAACGCAGCGTCTGGTGTTGGAAGGTGGCTCCTGTGCTCTGAAGCGGTGGGGTGAGGGGATTTGGGCGAACATTAACTGCAGAACACACCTGCAGAACATGCTTGCTGAATTAAAATTCACTTCACTCTTCATGATTCCCTATAGTGTTTCCTGGATCTAGTAGTGAGGCTTACGCCTAGTATTTTACCTGGTTTTTCAAGGGGAAAACGTGAGGCAAGGGATGGTCAGGCATTGAATGAGCAAAGCAAGATAGAACCCATTTTCTACCACGTTTGCCTGTTTCCATCCGAGCATACACTAAATATTATATAAATCTTTGATGATATGCATGGAGACCAAATGGTGTTCTCCTCTGTCTCTCTTGATGCTTATCCCTTTGCTGGTCTCCGAGGTGGTGGTGATACATAATGAGGGAGGAGCAATGATGGCCGGGCGAAGTCCAGGCTGCCAGTGCTGCCGCGGAGCTCGGCCCCTCTCACCCTCTCCTGCGGACTCTTGGGTGAGTGATCACTGCAACACGATGGCAAATCACATATCGCCACATGTGGCATTTACCTTTAACAGCCAGCTGTTGCCATGACCATTTGACTAGGCAGTGCTGCAATCACTACTTTAGAATCTTGTACATGTCTTAGAGTTTCAGCTGCGCTCATATATATCTCCAAAAGCACATCTGTGTATGGTGGGAGTTATGAGACACTTTTTTAATCAGCAAAGCTTAAGCAACATAGTTCATCAAGTGCATAATGCTTTAAAAACAGACACTTGAAATATTCTTATCATTTATGTTGTTTCTTTGACTTTGAAATGGTTACCTTGGGACAAAGACACAGCAGTTACCAAAGAGTGACTTTGTAATAAATCTGTTTTTTTAATGGAGTCCTCACTTAGGTTAGTGCAAGATGACCCTGTCTCACATGGGGTCGTTATGAATAGCTGCATCTGCCTTCTTCGTGTAAGAATTACTTGAGCCTAATGTGAAGAGTACATATCTTCTATCCCACTTTTTCCTAAGCTATTTATTGAACACCTGCTATATACCAGGCACTTTCCCGAGTGGGGGGTTACCAAAATGAAGTCAGTTCTGTACTTCCGTCACTTGAGACCTTACTGCCCCAAACCACTATTTCTGTAAGTCTGAGATTCCTTATCTGCCAAGGAGGTTTCAGAGACCTCACCATTGAGGGTGAGGAGGGATGGCCACACTGTGGGCCCCGCGAGAAATGGCATCCACGTTTGCCTGGGTCAGTTGGGAAAGGCTTAATGGAGTGGTGAAAAAAGGAGGATTTTCAGACAGATAAGCAACGACAGAGCATTTTAAGTGAGTGGATGCAAATTCCTGTAAGTTTGGTGGATGAGACACTTTTATAACAACTTTATTGAGGTATAATTTATGTACAACAGACTGTTCTCATTTAAAATATGCAATATGGCCCTGACTGGCGTGGCTCAGCTGGTTGAGCATCCCTCAAAGCGAAGGGTGACCTATTTGATTCCCAGTGAGGGCACAAGCCCAGGCTGCAGGCCCGCCTCCAGTTGGGGGCATGCGAGGGGCAACCAGTCATTCGATGTTTCTCTCCCTCTCTTTCTCCCTTCCTTACCTTCTCTCTAAAAATAAATAAAATGTTTTAAAAAGATAAAATATACAATATGGTGGGTCTTGACAGATGCATACCCCTGTAACATCGCCACCACAATCAAGATACAGAATTATTTTTTATCCTGAAAAGTTTCCACCTTTGCAATCTGATGCAGGGAACATTTTTTTTTAAGTATATTTTATTGATTATGTTGTTACAGTTGTCCCAATTTCTTTTCCCTTTGCTCCCCTTCACCCAGTACCCCCATTCCCTCCAGTAATACCACCCCCGTTAGTTCATGTCCATGGGTTGTGCGTACAAGTTCTTTGGCTTCACCCTTTCCTATATTATTCTTAACCCCCCCCCATCTATTTTGTACCAACCAATTATGCTTCTTAATCCCTGCACTTTTTCCCCATTTCTCCCCCTTCCCCCTCCCAGCTGATAACCCTGCAAATGATCCCCATACCTATGATTTTGCTCCTGTTCTGGTTGTTTGCTTAGGTTCGTTTTTTGTTTTTTTAGATTCAGTTGTTGATAGTTGAGAGTTTGTTGTCATTTTAATGTTCATAGTTTTGATCCTTCTTTTCTTAAATAAGCCCCTTTAACATTTCATATAATAATGGCTTGGTGATGATGAATTCCTTTAGCTTTACCTTGTCTGGGAAGCACTTTATCTGCCCTTCCTTTCCAAATGATAGCTTTGCTGGATAGAGTAATCTTGGTTGTAGGTCCTTGTTTTTCATCACATTGAATACTTCTTGACAGTCCCTTTTCGCCTGCAAAGTTTCTTTTGAGAAATCAGCTGATAGTTTCATAGGCAACCCTTTGTAGGTAATTCTCTTCTTTTCTCTTGCTGCTTTCAATATTCTCTATCTTGAACCTTTGGCATTTTAATTATGATATGTCTTGGTGTGGTACTCTTTGGGTCTAGCTTATTTGGGGCTCTCTGTGCTTCCTGGACTTGTATGTCTATTTCCTTCTCCAAAATAGGGACATTTTCCTTCATTATTTTTTTACATAAGCTTTCGATTTCTTGCTCTTCCTCTTCTCCTTCTGGCACCCGTATGATTCGGATGTTGGCATGCTTAAAGTTGTCCCAGAGGTTCCTAAGCCTCTCCTCATTTTTTTCAACTCTTGCTTCCTCATTCTGCACTGGCTGACTGTTTTTTTTCTTCCTTATGTTCCACATCACTGATTTGAACCCCGGTTTCCTTCCCTTCACCATTGGTTTTGTGCGGATTTTCCTTCATTTCATTTAGCATAGCCTTCACTTCTTCCCTTATGCATTTGCCATACTCAAGCATATCTGCCAAGCCTGTTAGCATCTTTATCACCAGCGTTTTGAACTTTGCATCTGTTAGGTTGGCTATCTCCTCGTCTGTTAGGTTGACTGTCCCCTCATCTGTTAGGTTGGCTGTCTCTTCATCTGTTAGGTTGGCTCTCTCCTTGTCGCTTAGTTCTCCCAATGGAACCTTGATCCATTTCCTCTTTTGGGCCATACTTCTCTGTCTCCTCATCTTAACAGGCTCCTGTGTTTGTTTGCCTCTGTGTCTTAGGTAGAGCTGTCACATCTGTTACATTATAAGGGGTGGAGTTTTAGGTATTCGTCAGTACAGGGCAACCAGTTTCACCACGTTGTGGCGCTTTGTGTGGGGGAGGGGTCCGAGAGGGAACAATGCCACCCATCCAGCACTCACCCCTCCTGCCTCCCGCATGGGACTGGCAGCCCCCTAGCCACCACCCTGTCTGTTGCTCCTAGAGTGGGTGGGTCTGCCAATGCTCCAGGACCTTGGAGGCCCTTTAAACAAAGGAACTCTGCTGAGAGACAAGCAGCCTCCTCCTCCTCTGCCCCAACCCCCACTGGTTTGCACAGTCAGAAGCAATGAGGCTCTACGTTCCCAGGCGCTGGGACCGTGAGCTGTGAGGTCTGGTCTGGTGCTGAGAGCACTCCCCAGGTGTCCCTGCCCATCCTTCAAAACATCTGATTGTGCTTTCTGCCAGCCTGCTGCTGCCATCGCTGCTGCTGCTGCTGCCACAGCCACTGCCACACTGCTTCCTCTCCATCCCAGCCGCGCCCGTCCTACCCGTATTTCCTCCCTACATCCATATCTGTTGAACTTCCATGCAGCTCGATTTTCTGGAACTTCTGGTTGTCTTTAGCCTTGAGATAGTTGCATTCCTTCCCAGCTGCAGAGGGAGATGCAGCGTGTCCATCTAGGCCTCCATCTTGGCTGGAAGTTCTTGATGCAGGGAGCATTTTAATGCAAATAATGTGCCTCTTTCAATGCAGGATCATTTTGATCTGATCCAAACACTGTTCATTACACTTTTTGGCTTTTTTGTTTACTAAGATGCCCTAGGCAACCTCAACTGTCCATAGGTCTTAACCCATCTGGTACTTAACAGAGTCCCTTACGCTGGACCACCAAGTCCTGGGATCCTGCCCCATTCCCATAGGAGGGTACAAAGTGTGCCAGGAGGAACCACAGAGGCAAGGAGGAGCCATTGGTGAACTGTGAACAAGGAAGTGATTTATACATTAGATTGGTACATTAGAAAAATCACTCTTGGAACTTAAAAATGATGAGGATTGACTTAGGGCAGTTGTGGGGGGGTGCAAAAGGGTGCGGGTAAAGCACTTGGAACCTCGAAAGCAGAATTGACAGGCTGGGATGTGCTGGCTGGGCAGAGGGTTTAATGAGTGAAGGGGAGACGTTACTTGTCTGTAGCTTATTTGGGCAGGTAGAGTAGATTGGGGAGGAAAGTATTTAGTTTTAGATGTGTTAGGTGGGACGCAGAGTAGAGATGTCTAATAGTTGGGCCTGTGGGTCCAGAGGTCTGGGCTGACCATTTCAGGATCATCATTGTTTGGGTGACACTTCACTTAAGAAAATTTGTTCAGCCCTGGGTGATGTTGCTTAGTGGGTTGAGCATTGGTCTGTAGACCGAAAGGTCGCTGGTTCGATTCCCAGTCAGGGCACATGCCTGGGTTGTGAGCTGGTCCCCAGAGTTGGGATTGGGGGTAGGGGTGCACGAGAGGCAACTGATCAATGTTTCTTTTCCTCTCTTCTTCCCTCCCTTCCCCTCTCTAAAAATAAATAAATACAATGTTTTTTAAAAGGAAATTTGTTCAGAACTTCCCAGTTTGCAAACAATAGTGCTAGGAAGGCGGTCTCTGACCCTAGACCAGGCTAGGTCCTCTTGACTTAGGTTTCCTTCCCCCAACCTGTACTAGGTACTTATTTTTAATCAAA
Source organism: Furipterus horrens (assembly GCF_987537825.1). Lineage (NCBI taxonomy): Eukaryota > Metazoa > Chordata > Mammalia > Chiroptera > Furipteridae > Furipterus > Furipterus horrens. Next base: position 96,007,093 of record NW_028327174.1, on the reverse strand, counting down.
ATATTCATCACACATTATGGAAATTATTTAGTAATTGTTTCTCTCTCCCACAAGGGTCTACACTTTATGAGACTGGAAGGAAGCTTCATTCATCAGAGCAGGGCATCTGGTAGAAACTTTTTTATTTGTCAGTTGAATACCATCCTGACCACCCATGTCTAGGAGATCTTTCTAGGGAGAGTGAGTAATACATGAGCATACCGTGCAGTGCCCAGAGGGCTGATACCAGAGCCTCAGAAGATGTGTGTGGGGACCCAGAGGAGAAAGTAATAGAAGGCTCTGCAGAGTTTATTTGAGCCAGGCCTTGAGGGTAAGGATGAATTTTCCAGTCAAACAGGGAGGGAAGAACATTCTAGGCCTGGAGGTACAACATGTAATCAGAATAGAGGTAGGACTTTAGGAGGATGAGGACTGGCAGGACGTGAGGATAAGGAATAACTGGGAACCATGAAGGCATACACTCCTGTAAGAAGTTGGGACTTTATTGTTTATGTAGCGGGAAGCTAGTGGAGGTTTTTAAGTAGGATAGCAATATGATCTCATTACATTTTTAGGAAAGACTCTCTGGGGAAAGAGTAGATGGTTTAGGGATCCCTCCTCCCGCAAAATGCATGTTTAGCAGGCATGCAGGTGACTCTTATGTAGGCCATCCAAAGACCCACCTGGAGAAACAGTGGTGTGAGTGAGGAGCTGACATAAGTTAAGGCTGGTGGCAAAGGAAGTGCCTTGGGAGGCAGTGACAGTGGGAGCAGTTAAGAGCTGGGAAGGGCCACCCCAGCTGGGCAGCTGAAGGAGTCTTTAGAACTTTTTTCTGTGGGATCTGAAAATCAGGGCCTCAGAGATCCCAGAGCATCCGTGATAATAAACCACATGAAGCCTTGTGGCCCCGCCTTGTGCCTGAGTGACAGTTGGACGTGGACAGAAGCTCTGAGGACACAGCCATGCCCACTGGCGGTCAGAGGGTCTGGCCTGCCTAGAGACTAGGCTGGCCATGGCCCCGCGAGAAGGTGTTGGTAGGAGTTCATTGGAAAAGTTAAGGGCCTTCTTTTACAAGTCATCTTGGATGAACTCAGGAGTGTATTTCAAAAGTACCTTTTGGCAAGTAATGATAAACAAATTGGTCCTGAACTGGATGGGAAAGGTCTAAACACATCATTTGAGTACAACAGTACATATCAAAAGTATCTCGGTCTTTTATTTGCTCTTTAAAAATCTGTACAAACAAATGTGCACAGACTCTGGACTCTAAGAATAATATTTTCTGTGGACATATGTAGACAGATAAGCAAAACCCTGAGGGAGAAAAAACTTCTATTAAAATAAAAATAAACATCCCCCACAGCTTTATTCTCCTTTGCTCACTGGGGTTTCTTTATTTCACTTTGAGATACAAGTAGCTCAGTGTCTCAGGAGATGCTGATTAAGAGTCAAACAAAGAGAAATTTCCCTTTTTCCCTCCTTCCCTCCCTCCCTCCCTCCTTTCCTCCCTCCCTCCCTCCCTTCCTCCTTCTCTCCTTCCCTCCCTTCCTCCCTTCCTTCCTTCCTTCCTCCCTATCTATATCTCTATCTCTGTCCTGCACATTCCAGTCATAAGCATAGATCTTTGTGTATGGCTGTGGTCAATGGTACTTTGAATAAATGCTGGCACTGTGCCCTCAGGATCCCCTGGGGAAGAAGTCCTCCTCGCTGGTCACTGAGGAGACTGTCTCCCAGCCTCCATGCTACCTAACGATCAGTAGGACTCCCTGGGATCCCAGTCAACCCTCTCCACCCCAGCACCATGCGGTCCTCGTCCCTGGAGTGGCAATTGGCGCCTGTCCATGCTCCGTGTCAGTGTCTGGAGCTGACAGTTGTGGGAGCTTGTGAAGGCACCTGGTGGTTTCTCAGGAAGAAAATAGTGAGGGGAGTGTGTGCGAGTGGGTTCCATGTGCGTGTCAGAGCGAGAGTGAGGAGGGGTTCCCGTCTCTGTGGCCGTGCCTTTGGGGAACTGGCTGTGCTTGGGTCGGGGGGAATTATTCCAGAGTGGTGTGCAGGTTGGGCACGAATTCCCTCCCTGTGTGGGATCTTGGGGAGCAAAGGTCCTGCCCTGAAGCAGCGGCTCAGGGGCACGCCCCTTGCTGTGAAGCCTGCCGGCCTGCGTGTTTGTGCCAACACCGAGATGCACATTGTGTGCAGCGCCGCCGCACCGCCCAGCAGGTTTCTTCTGTTTGCATTTAACTAGCTTTGAACGGCAGGAGGGAACCTTAAATATTTCCTCTTCTTCTCACAGATCCTTTCTCTAATAAAATAAAATTTCTGGAGATGAAGCAGAAAATAATTCAAATACAGGGGTTGGCAAAAGTAGGTTTACAGTTTTAGTACAAATAACTAATAAGTAATGCAAGAAAAAATGCACATACTCACAACTGCCAACCTACCTTTGCCAAACCCTATAGTCCTTTAGGTCAAGGACCTGGTCTGGCTTGACCTTCCTTGGAAACTGTTTAGCCTGTGCTGTGCTGATCAAGTCCAGGCAGGCTAAGCTGACCCACGAAAGACTAGGGGTGGGGTGCGGACAGTTCAGGCCTTTGGGTGTTCATTTGGCCCCTCAATATTTTTGTACCATTGGAATCAGGTTGAAACTGACATCAAGAGCAGGCTTGAGGAGTCGGGGAGAGACCAAGAGTCCAGCAGTTCAGGCGTGGAATAGGAGCAGGCCTGTCACCCTCGCGGGACGTGAGAGGGAGAGTAGTACTGTGTTTATATAAACCTTGGTTTTGCCTCCGTATTCACCACTGGCTGGTTCCCTCCTGCACTGAGAGCTCTGTAAAGCAGCAACCCCAACTTGTCTTTTATTTTCTTCCTAACAGACACACATGGGACACACTCCCGTGGGCATATCTAGATTACAGGCAGCAGCACAGATAAATCAGCCTGTGGGCTGCGAGCAGTTCCCAGTGAAACTCTACTTCTTTCTCTCCCACTCAAGAAAGCAGACCTCTATAAGTAGCGTGAGACATCACTCTGGATCTCCAGCCTTGGGCACCGGACTCCAGACTATCACAGTTGCCAAATAAATATTTACTAAGTGAAAGTCAGCCTTGAATCCACACTAATTTGCATTTTTAAAAGTCATTCATAAACTAGCTTTTAACTGTTAGTTAGCAAGTTAATCCCAATAAATCAGCAAGATGTTGTGATTTTGATTGAGGGTTGTATGGATTGGTCAAAAGGAATATTTGTTAGCATTTTATAGGCTCTTAAAGTGGTTTTAGTGCTATAATTGATACAGCCAAGCACAAGTTTTATCAGCCCTGCCACTTGACTGTCAGCACTCTGCAGATAAACCTGAAATGGTTCCCAGAGAAAAACTTGAAGAGACTCTTAGCAGGAGACCTGGGAGATATTCTTAACGTTGCCTGATTACCTTAGATTAATTTGGGATTTAACCTGTGCTGACAAACGCTTAATTTCAAGATCTTATACAAGTCAATGATAAGATCAGGCCCAAATTTCAGGCATTTGTCACCACTGTTGGCCACTCTGAAAGCTGAAGTGGGGTCCAAATGGGTCCAGCCCACTCTGTCACCTGGGCATCCTAGGGGAGGCAAGTGGCATTATATGAGGATTGAAGGGTAATTTTGCCTTGCCATCCAAGTTTTTCTATTCTGGACAATTGTTTTTAATAAGGAGTTTTAAAAATAAGGATTTATTTATCACCTTTAAGGACAGCCTTAAATAGGCAGGCATATCTTAGTAAAAATTATGTTTTAAAAGTGTGGTGTAGAGATTGCCAATGAAATAGAGTAATGACAGTTAGCACTCATCTGGCCTCTACAAGTTTGGAAGATGGGGAGGTGCTGGGGATGGATTTGGAGGGCAGAGCGGGGAAGCAGAGAGCTGGAGTCAGCAGCGCAGCTGCTCCTGCAGAGTCTGCGGGTGCTGACGTGAGATTGTTAGGCGTGGAGACGGTGGCTGAGAGAGTTCGGTGGCCCAGATGATAAGCGTGTACATAATGAGTGAACAGGGAGAATTTCAAAAATACGCAGCAATATGGCAGATACAATGTGAGCAGGAGTTAGGTGTAGCCTTTGGTTATCAAGAGCATGGGAGAAGGAGCTAGAGAAAACACTACCGAGAAGTGAGGTTCCCTCGCTCCCTGTACATGACCCCACTTGGTGCGATCTGGAGACATCATACTTCATGTCTTCTTTTTGACTCCAGGGCCATTCCCAGCTACTTCAGGTATGCCAGTTGGACACAATGAACTTGGATAACATTTCAATCTCAAGACACAAATTCGTTTTCACATTAGACCTTGAACAAAATTTTCTTAATTTGAAAGCCCATGCTTAATCCTTAATTCTAATGTTCATCTTGTTTTTTGAATAGAAAATTAAGGAAGTTCGTCTTAGATGGTTTTTAAATACCTGTATGATCAAATGAGTTTACATTCCAAACTACTAAAATTTTCCACTGCTCTAAAAAATCTGAGATGCACTATTATCACTATTTTATTAAATTATTGTTTCTAAATTGCTATTTACTCTTCCCCAAACTGTTGTTGGTAGGAAGAGCAACTTCTAAAACAACTGGTATTTTGTTCAATGGGCGGAGAAGTATAAGAGTATTGATGAACACCAAAATCAGGTGATAAGCCAAGGACAGACGAGAGCAGGCATTCTACACAGCGATTCAGGAACTGGGTCTGGGAGAGAAGCTTGGAACAACTCTCGCTATAAAGCAGGCTTGTCTCAAGTCAGGCCCCTGAGGCTCTGCTTTAGAGAGAGTCCACTGTCTCCTTTGATGCCCTTGAATGTTTCACTAAAGAAGTTCATCTTCATCCAAAGTAGGGAGACTATTCACTCCAGAAGAAAGCTGTCACAACACCTTGATAATCAGCAGAAGTCAGTCAGCAAACCTGACTGTCATTCGGGAGGAGGACTCCAAGGGCTCTGCCCTCACTTGCTTTCCTGGAGGAAACTATATGATCCCCTCCACACACACCAGAAGAAGTATGAAGAAGTATGAAGGTCAACATAATAAAATATTAGCATGATTTCTGCATTAAGTATTAAATATAATATAGTAAATGTAATAATAATTGTGCTGCTCTCAATCTAGTTCTTGGTTGTTTAGGGTTCTTCTGAGAGAGAACTGAAAAATTAAGGCATATAAGTCAATAAGGTATTCTTACTGATGAAAACAAACTAGAATTGGCTTTTAGGGGTTTTACAGGGGTTTTTTGTTTGTTTGTTTGTTTTAGCCAAAGGTATTTTAGGGATTTTGAAGAAAGGACCTGAAAATGCAGCCCTATATTTATTTTGAAATTTATGCTGACTTCTAACTTTCAGAGCTGATCTGCCTAATCCCTGATCATCCCAGAATGAGTTTAGGAATTTATAATCATTTCCTTTTTACTGGGTATTTGCATACATCACTAACCAGTTAGGTTTAGAAGGATGAGCAGTCTCTGTGCTGAAACAGAATTAGAACTCAGGGCCAGTCTGAAATGTTCGTCTTTATCAATTAATCCTTCATGAACATTCATGTATAAATGACATCAAAGAAGGTCCTTCAAAGGACCTTCCTTACCGTAGTGCACATTTTTAAACAAAGATTCCAAATAGGGTAATAAAAATGGTTAGCATTTTATATTTTTATCCATGTTTTGCATTAGGAGCTTCGTGCGTATTTGCTCAGTGTTGAGGGGAAGGGTCAATGTGTACAAATAAGATGAAGGCTATCTGGTGAGATTGGGAACATGACCTTTTGCCCTCCACAGCCTGGGAAGGCCTAGTGACTGTTCTCAGTCTTAGCAGTGTATGGACTCAGTGCGAACTCTCCCCTCTGCATGCAGAGCAGGGTTAGAGGTTAATGAATGAGTGCTCTCCCCCCACACAAGATCTTCTTCCATAGTGGTTTTCTAAATAAGAGCTTAAACAGGGTCAGAATAGGACCTGCATATTGCTTCCAAATTTTCTAAAGCTTTTCGAAGTGATGTTGTTCAAAGATGACACCCTTCCACCAGAGAAGGAAGAGATGAGGCTCTTGTGCTGGAGACCTAGGCAGCTTCCACCGCTCAAGTATGTCTAAAAGCAGGACCAAATGGAAAACAAAGCAGGAGGGAGGCCCTCAGTGCCCCCTATTCTTCTCTGGTAATCCCTTAAAAAGTAATTGCAGACCCAAAACTCTGGCCTCCAGCACATTTTCCACTTGATTAGAGGCCTTTGTGAGGTAGGGGAAGGACCTGAGGACTTGTACATTGTGCAGAGGCCTGAAATGTCCAGCTGGGATTTTTTTCCATCAAAAAAGGATTTTAGTAAAACCATTATCAGGGGCTTAAAGGAGAAAAGCTGTTGAGCTGCAGGTGAAGGGGCAGATTAGCATTAGCAGGCTTGTTTTAGGCACTAGTGGGAGGGTGGAAAGGTGTTCGCAGCCACTTGCCCACAAGTGCCTTAGTTTCTCCGCAAGTTATTGGCAGGCACAGAAGGGCAAGTGGACACAGGAGTGGGAATGGACGGGCTTGGGAATGGCACACAGGGCTTCAACTCGGGGCCATCCAGTGGAAGGCAACCCACTTCAGGGATAATTGCAAGGTAATGCTTGATAGCTGCTTGGTGATGGCACCTGGAACCCCCCCACCCCCACAAGCCTCAACGGGCCCCTCAGTGGTCTCCACACAAGGGGAAATATTAAATCAAGAACCCAGGAAGTGGCCATGCTGTTTACTTTCAAGAGCAACTGGATGCCTGTGTGGACACCTTTATTTTTGTGGGGGTGGGACTGAGAGGACAGAGGAAGGCTGAGAAAGCAGGAGCAGTGGCTGCCCTGTCTGTAGAGTATTCAGGCGGTGTGGATTTGCGATTGTGCTCTAGGGTGAGGCTTTGGGGAACATCACCTAAAATAGAATCTCTGTGTTCTTGCGCTGACAGGAGCTGTCAGTTATATCTTCTTGGCCAGGATGAGTGTGGAAGCCTGAGCTGGGGGGTTGGTGGGCAGTGTTGAGGCCACCATAGCCCACTGCTGCCCGCAGGGCCTGTGTGAGGGATGCCTGCCCTGGAAACACTTGCTTTCTGTTCCTTCCTGTAGACATGTCGTCCTCACCTGTTCCATGTGAAAATGGGGCAGTGGATCACAGACAGCGTTCACTCTGATGCCAGGAGTGTACTGGGGACGCTGGTGGCTGAGGAGGGTGGGGCAGTAATAGCTCACGTACCTGAGCAGGATGTTCGGTCTGTGGGGCTGTCATGTCCATCCAGTCCCTGGGTCACAGGTTCACCACAACCAGCTGGCGGCCTATTGGTTGAACTTTCTGTCTCAAGTCAGATTCAAGCAACCAAAGCAAGAGGGCCTGTCTTCTTAAGGGCATGTGCTGGCCCAGGAAAGCTGTTCTTAGAGACTGCAAATCCAAGAGCCACACTTCTGATTCACCCTGAGGACCACTTTTAGGAATTGTTGCGTCAGGAATAGTTCCTACTTCCCCTCACTTAGTTTCACGTCCTGTGTCTTTATCCTTCTGGCTCCTCAGCCTGCCCCGTGCTTTCTCCTCTTCAGCTTTGTATGGATAGATACATGGTCTCTTTTCTTTCCCGTACCTCCTCTTTTATTTGGGTTTTTTTCCCTGAATCTGTATCCATTCTGTCACTAACTATGGCATAGTCCAGCAAGGGTGTCCATAAAGCACCCAGGGAGATTGTCTGCTTTTATAAGACCCTCATGGATGGTGCCAGGAATGGTAATCTGCTTCTTGTCTGGGCCCTGAGTTTCAGAAGCTTTCCTTTCTTTTCTCTCATTCTCTAACCAAAAAACCACCTTTATCACACAGCTAGTGAGTGGCGCCTCACCCGGCTAATACAGCTTGTAGGAGGAGCCACAGAGGATTTCCACTTGCAACGTTTCTATTCCACATTTGTACAACTGCCCTTGGGATTCATGCTTTGATTCCCTGAGGCCAGATTATTGAACTGCAAGAGGGCAGGAGACCCCTAGGCCTGGCCTGCCTGCAGCCTGTTCCCCATTGTGGTATTTTATGGAATCTGGCCAACTTGGCTCAGAAGTTCTTTCTCCTTAATTTCTGCTACCTCTTCCTAATGTCTGTGTTCCAAAGGAAGACTTTAGGATATGAGCAGCCTTAGTTCTTTATCAGGGCTCTTCATCATTTTCAGTTTCATAGACACCCTTGGATTTTATGGATATATCTTCATCTGGGCAATAAAGATACTAAGTTTTCATAATAAAAATAGATACTTTGAATAAAATCTTAAAATATATTTGTTTTTCCTTAAAAGAGCTCTAGAATTTTTCATCACAGACAATACACTTTATATTTTTTTGGTAATAAACAAGTACTTTCGCTCTTGCTGTTAAAATTTCTATCTCCGTGTATAAAATTTTCCCCATTTGTTCTCTCATATTCCCCAAATATGGCAAGCTAACAGGATTTGTATGAGATGGTCTTTAAGAGAAATGACAAGTTATGTTTCATCCCCTAGCCGCCAAAAGCAGAGAGCTGCTAAAGGAGGTTACATCTGTCAACTTGCTCCAAAAGCAAACTGCTCAGCACCTAGGTCCCTTTGAGTAGTTTAACTGATATTTTAATATTCCAGTTCATCTTTTTGGGGACATGAAATTCCTCTTTGTCAACTCTTACACCCTGGGGAAATTATTTTTGGGGGTGTGTGGGGGGTGGGAGAGGGATGGGAGGTGACCAGAAGGCATTTGTCAGAGGGCAGGAAGGTGTAGATCCTTCCCCACTGGAAATAGCCAGCTTGCAGACGATGCTGCCACCTGCTGACAAAACACAGGGTTTGCAAAATCTGTGGATGGATAAATTTTCATTTTTCCACATTCCATCTTCCATATGAGGAAACAAATGTTTAGTTTTTCAGTAAGTGTATACCTCCTTCCTCACAGTGAATCCTAAAATTATCTTAATAACCTTGAGGTAAATAAAAACACAGGGTGGGACTTCCAGCTCCCTGATTCTGATTCATAGCTGCATCACAGCAGGGAGTGGGAACTGTGTGAGTGGGTCAGAGGTTTTTTGGGGGAGGGGGTTTGGGGAGGTTAAGGAATAACCCAGGAGGCTAAAATGATTTCCACTTCTGCCTTTCAATACAATGCTTGGTCTCTATATACTAACTTGCATGTACACATTTTTTATTTCTCATTAACCTCTATATCCTATGTGTACATTTTTATTTCTCATTGACCTCTATATCCTAACTTGTATATACACATTTTTATCTCTCAAGTAAGCAGTGAAATCCTGTGTCATGGTTACTGTAGTGAATTTCTGCAGTTCCTCTTGTGGTGCCACTGAAAATGAGCCCCGCAGGTGTGGGAAAAGGATAGGCCAGCTGCCTGCCTTTGGGTCACACTGTTCTGCTTGTCGCCATTTAACTAGGAGCACAATGGCAGGGCATCTGGCTCAAGTGCAGACATCAGCTGGGGTTGGGAGAGCCAGGCATCTCTATTCCAGGCCTTTTTTCCTTTCTTCAACAGCAAGTTGCAAGCTTGATGAAACTCAGGAGACCACAGAACCTGGCTGTTCAGTTTTTACAGATTCCTGAAACAGTCTAAATTTGTGCATTTGAAATGAACTAGAAGAACTGGAAATTGTCATTTTATCATTTTCACATTTTCTTTTTGCTTAAGACACACCTATTGGTTCTTTTGTAGGGGGAGTAGTTCACAGTAGTGGGGCTTTTGAGCTATGAAGCTAAAGTTTAAACACTGGAGTAAAAAAATATATAAAGCATCTAAGAACATAAAAAATTTGAGGCGCTCAACTATTGTAATTCCTCCGTTACTTTACTCATCTGTCCAATTTTAGCTTTGGTGATTTTAGTAAAGATTCTTAGGAATGTTAGGATTTTTTTTTCCCCCCTCTGTTTTCTCCCTATTCAGAGACCGCTTCTCAAAAAGCAAACTGGAAGCAGGCAGCTATTCCTACACAAAATATGCCATATTTGTACATAAAAATGCCAGTTTGAGGTAGAGATTTCCTAAGGATAAATATTATGGATGTTCGTAATAACATTTTCATATTCTTTTCAGATGAGGAAAACAATGATTTCCAAGCCATATTGAGTAACTCCACACTATTTTAAAAAATTAATCTGGCTTCAGAACTCTATTTTCCCAGTCTAATTCCACGAACTTGGATCCATGATATGAGTTGTGATTATTGACAGACAGCTATGTGCTGGGCCTGATCCTTCTGGAGTGTGGATTACATAAATTGACGAGTAATAAACAGAAGAGGCTGCCTGATACTAACAAATTAGACCCTTTTGCTCTTCTAGACAAGATGGATTTGTAACCTAAACATCTGTGAAGTCGAGCCTTTTTTTTATCCTTGATGAAAATAGTGTTCCCACAACCTGACTCTACTTTATAAAAGGATTGTGCGGCACACATTTGTATACGTGTTAAACATGTGTAAGTTCTTCGCTTCAAGGCTATTATAAGCACAGACTTCCAGTGTTTGTTACTTCACACGACTATTTGTGACAAAGCAGCATTTTGGAAACTGGCTCACGTCCTCTGAGGATAACAGATGACAGGTTTGCCACTACTAGCTACATGGGTACCCTACAGCCCATTTATTGTCTGGCACTAGTTTTTTGGCTTCTTGAATAACCCTGTATATAAATGCTTGCAATACATATCAGTTTGCGTAATTTAATGCTTATTAAATAGTAATAATTTTCAGCATTTTTTTTGTTACTTTTTACTCCCAAAGAAAATATGCTCTGGTTAACCACTTTTCTGAAGCAATGGATCAGGACAGTGCTTCGCAACCTCTCAGGGAAAGATCAAAGAGCTGCCTGCATGTGGATCACTCTCTGATGTGGTCACTCAAGTCTGCACCAGCCCTGGTTCTGATACTGACTCTTCGCATCAGCTAGGCAGGATCTTTTCACCTTTGTCAAGCCTCGTTCCCCACTTATGAAATTAAATGTATAAATATCTGCCAGATTTTGGAAAACACAAATTTTAAGAGAGAAATTGACCACTGTGTTATATGACTAAATTCTTCCAGCAGACCATATTCATGTCCCTATCACTCTTGCCTGGGTTTCTTTGCTGCTGCTGGAGACCTCATTCTTCTCCTCTTTGCAATTGAGACTACTTTCTACTCCCACAAATAAAATCAAACTTCCAAGAATATGTGGCATTTGTCTTTCAAAGTGGAAGAGTAATGAGAAAATAAAAATGTCTTTATTTGGGGGAATGCTAAACATACCCAACTCTTGTGCCACGCCGTTAAGATCTCAAGCTGACTTTTTGCATGCACCTTAACTGGAAGACCTGGCCTTACACAGTACTAATGTGCTGGGTTCATACAGGTACCTCTACCAGGCAAAATCAGAGCAATCCCTGGGAAAGAGGAAGACTGAAACTGCTGGACCTTTATAAGTTGGCCAGTTGTCTAGAAACAGCCCTTTTTCTAACCAAGACCTTAAGAGTATATATGGTCCTAGTCCTGCTGTGCACTTACCTTTGATAAGGACTAAATTACTAATAGTTGGTGCTGATCCAAGTGTGAATGTCTCATCTGTTTAACATCCACTTTTCAAAAAATTTAATTTGCTACCTAATCTTTGAACAAGTCCACTGACAAAAATGAAATAAGTATGTGGTCTAAGCATCAGCTTAGGTTTGAATGTAGCTTTTCAATTTTGAATCCTGTACTTTAACCATGATATAACACATTATTTAATCAAAAAGCTTCACCCCTGACTCCAAGTGTGTCTTGCCCTCTACTAAAGAGATAGAATTAAGTGTCTGAAGCAGGGAAGAGATGGACAACAGAGAGGGCACTAGGTGACTTACAATAGTCAGGTTGCAAAACAGAGCAGCTGACATCAGAGGCCAGGGGCTCTCCCCTCAGGGACTGGGAAGAGCTGGTTGTCAGAAGCTACAGGAGGTCTCGGTTTGTTTCACAAATCTGATCTTTTACTCAAAAGACTCTTACACTTTGGAAACACAGTGGTCCCTGGAGGCCACTACCCTTACCACTTTGAAAACTTGAATTCAAATTCTCTAAGCCCCAACAGAAAGGTTTTACTTCCATCCCAAGACCAGTATCTATCTAGTAACCACTGCAGGAAACAACAGGATTTGGAGAAAGGCTGGGCTTCAATTTACGTATCATACAGTATATCCTTATTGAAGAAAGTTCTTACCTTTAAAAAGAAACGCCATTAAAAGGAACATTTGCTTTTTCAGATCCTTGTTGTTTGATTTAAATCATGAAAGAATATGATCAGTACGAGTCTCCTTAACTATTTAAGGATGTACTGTAAGTTAAGACAAGCATCTTTGTCGCTATTGCCAAATGTGGAATCAATCAAGTGGGATCTCCCCCTCCTCAGGATGGAGGAATTCAACAGGAAGGAGTCCATAGGAGGGAGTTATGCTGCAACACCCAGCTCTTAGCTAGAGGCCCACCATGGTCCCCTAGCAACTATCTGAACCCCACAGTTGCATTTATAAATAATCTCTTCAGTACAGACCTTACAGGGCCACTGCCCAATGAGACTTAGGAAAAGAAAGGTGTGTGGAGCTCTGTCTCAACTACTAACCCAAAGAGTTTCTCTTGAGGGTTATTACTTTTAGATGATAGTTTACAGATTTCCGATTTGGTTTTTCAGTTCTTAAGTTTCAGCAAATACCTGAACTAGGTTTTTTCCTCGTTATTCTAAAAATTGCCCTTTAGTGACTTTTAACTTTGTACCACCCACAAATTATGTATCTGCTCATTTTCTTTAGTGCTTCTATGCCTTAAAAGCATTTCCCATCTTTGTGGGCATGGTGGAGACTGAACTCACCCCTGTGCCCTTTCAGGTAGCGCCCTGCAGCAGAAGCTTGTCCACGCTGCTTAAAACATTTTCCACTCCTGTTGAGGCTGCCTTACTGGAAACCAAGGTATGATCAGTACTGAACCTTCTGAGAGAAGGGAGATGCACTTTAGAAATGGACCTGGTTTGAGTTCTGACTCCCCTCAACTAGTGGGGGGGGTGACTTAAGGGGAGCAATATGCTTTATCTGGAAGACAAGATACCCGTTTCAGCAGGTTGCTTTGAGGACTAAAAGGGAAAATTTACAAGTACCACGCAAAGCACACCATAGGTTCTCAATGCATAGTCCGTTTCTTCTATCCAAAATTGCCGAGAGACAAGATGTTAACCCTGACTGATGAAAGTGGTTTATTCATCTTTTCCAGAGATGCTCCAGATGTGTTAAGTGTCCCAGTTCAGGATGAGACATGAGGCCATGATCTTTAACTTTCAAACACTAATTTAACAACCTTTAGTCAAGGTTGTATTTAACTTTTAAAGTAAAAACCAAACAGAAGAGAGAAGCGTAAGATCCTTCCCCCAGTTACAGTTGGATTATTTTGGGTATCAAAATGAAGCCTGAGCTCGGAGCCTAGGACTTAGGAGGTGCTCAAATTTTTATTGACAATCTCAACAGCCAGGAGTCTCTCCTAGAAGAAGAAAAACAGTCTAAGAACCTAGTTTGTGTAACCTTCGTACATAGTGGTGTCAAATGCTAAGTTAGAAAGCCAACCCTAATTCAAAGTCCCTACTTCTGACTAGGGTTCACACATTTTTCTTTTCCTCAGGCAATAGGTACTGTAACCTAAGAGGGAAGAAAGAGATCCACACCTTCCCCAAAGAAAAGGAAGATGGATCTAATGTCAGGCTCAATTAGACCCAATTATGATGGCTCTCCAAAAAGGAACAATGCAGCTTTTGTGATATGCTCAAGCAGAAAGCTTGGGAGACTGTACAAAAGAATCTTATCCCAAGAGAAACCTGGGTTCTAGCTCTCTTCCTGGAAAGAGGGGCTGATCCAGGAAAGTTTTATAATAATACTTATCTGTCATTGCTTGGATCAGTATTTTTTGTTTAAAAAAAGAAAAATCTCAAACAACTATGAAAAGACCTGTGTGAAACCAGGAATACGAATTATTTCACTGTTTGAGCAGTTTTACTCTTCTGTTTCCAAAGCCCAGCCAGAGTGTCATATTATTACTTAGTTATTGTCTATCAAAGGGTATGCTCTGCTAGAATTGTTGGTAATCATTTATCTGCACCAAAATTCAGTCTAAGAACCCTCAGCCTCAGCGTTGCAAGTGCTTAAAATGCAAATGTGCAAGAACTCCTGGCCAACCTCCCCATCCCCCAGGAAAGTGCTCAAATACAGCCAGGCCTGGAGGAGAATGTTAAAAAGAGAGGCTGAGCTGCCCTCCTCCTTTCCACTAGGACCCTCACTCACACTGGGAGATTCAGTACGCATGACTGAGCTGGAGAGCAAGGGAGCAAGGACAGCCCTCCTTTAACTTTTCTGAACAATGGCTTCAGTTCCCTCCAGCCTTCACCATTTCACATCCTCCCCACACCCACTCAAAGTGGAAAGAAACCCATCTTTCTTCCCCACTGCTGTATCTCATGACCTGGTTTTTGAACATGACCCCTAGATGTCATTTCTACCCAAAGAAAAATTGGCTACCCTGTGGAAATTGTGACTCTTACAAATGTGGTTTTTAAAAAAGCTTCCTTTTGTTCAGTTTCTTTAAATTTCCATTTTGTTGACAGTTGAAAACCAAAAATTATATAAATCTCCTATCTAACCACATTTCTAGAAACAAAAGTGAGTAGTAAACCTTATACAGAGTATATTTTTAACTGTGAACTTACTCATATCACATAGGATGCATCTAAGTCTATTTCCTTTAACTGGAAAGCACACAAACAGCACCTCCGACTTTGGCATGTACCCAGACACACACTGCCTGCAAAATAATTCACAGATAACAAGGTTTTGTTTTGTTTTTTTCAAAAACATACTTCATATATCCTCTTTTATTATATAAATATCAGTTTAACCTTTTACTGTAAGAATATAAACGTTTTAAGAGGATCTTTGTTATTATTTATACAAATTCACAAACAGTACAATTAATTGATAAAGGTCTCTGGGTTTCCTTAACTCCATGGTCTCGAATGTTGCTGTGGAGGATTCTAAAAAAATAAACAAACAAAAAAAATCCAACAAAAATATACATCCTACTGAAAAGCGATTTTTTTAAAGCCACAAGTCTCAACCCCCACCAAAATAAAGTCATCTACTCCTCCATTTAGAAACAGAATTTTTTAAAGCCCACAGATTCCCATTTTATTAACAGAACAGAGATAAGACATGAATTTCAGTCTCCTCCCCTTCACGTTACAGCCCCAGGGGCTCTGGAAGCCAACTCTGCTCCTCTGCTTCCAACGGGAAGCCTCACTCTGTGACCTTTTTTGTGGGGAAACTTGGAAGAGGGTGCAGGTAGGGCAAATTTGCATATATAATAATTTTCAAGACAATCTGCGTCTCAAACAAACAAAACAGTTCAACTCTCATTTCTCCCACACATTTGTGCTATAAATTAAGTCAAGATTTAGGAACATGGTTGGGCCCTCAAATCCCAATGGACAAGGAGAAAAATAATTATAGCCAAAATGTGGAAAGTGGGACGTACTGGATGGACGGGGTTAGGGAAGAAGCCAGAACAAAAAAAGACGTATAAACTCGATGGGCATCTTTCCAGTCTAGGCACAAAAATGTTTTAGTCTTAAAATATCTCTCTTGTAGAATTCCAGGGCTTCAGAGAAAAAAGTAAACTAAAACGAGGTAGCCAGACATATATATATATATAAATATAAAATTTATATATATATAATATATAGAATATATTCAGCAGAAAAAAAAGGGCCATGATTTCAAATTTCTTCAAAAAAGAAAAAAGACAATAAAAATGAAATGAGCATGAATAGCAGAGTACTGTAAAAAGAGAAGTGATGAGAAGAGACTGGGATTAGTTACAAAGTGGAAGAAGGGTGAAAAGGCCGTTGTAGTTGGGTTTGCTTTCATATATTTCAAAATAAAAACCAGATCACAGTATTCAAATGAAAGCTTAAGTGAAGGCAGACATTTTCCTCAACTCCCCAGGGTTGAAAGGACTAGTTAGTTACTCCTCACCCTACCCCCATTTTCAAATGCAATTCGGTGGGGATACAGTAGCTGAATCGGCCCCTCCATTCCCCAGGAGAGAAGTGAATGGGCAAGTAGCTGAGTCCCTCTCCCCGCCCCCATGTTAGGGGTAGCAGAGGAACCCCAGAAGCAATGAATGGGCATGTAGTGGGCAGGAGTGCTGGAGGAGGGAGGAGAAAATGAGCCTGAGGCTCCGTGTCACTGTCCCATCTCATCCATTGCAATGATCTACGGAAAAGTGTGCATGTGGAGTGAGGGGCGGGAGGCGGTGGTGACAGGAGGATGAACAGGGCGGGGACAAGGGGAGTTGGTGCTGCTGCCCTCACCTGACCTTCTCACTGTCCGTCATCTGCCAGAGTCCCAGGTTGAGTACCTTGAGGCAGGGCAGCTGTGTGATGCGCTCCAGGCCGCGCTTGGTGATTCGGGTACAGCCATACAGGTCTATGCCAGTGAGCTGGCTCAGGTGCTCAGCAATCAGCTCCAGGCCCTTGTCGGTGATGCGCACACACTGCCCAATGTTGAGCGTGCGCAGCCCATGCATCTGCCGCACCATGCGGTTGATACCATCATCGCTGATGTGGCAGGAGCAGAGGGAGAGAGACTTGAGGCCGTCCAGCCCCTGCGCTATGTAAGCTAGACTCTGGTCCCCTACCTTGTCACAGAACGACACATCCAGCCCCGAGAGGCGCAGGCTGCCCATAGCCAGATGCATGATGCCCGTGTCACTGATGTTGTCGCAAGAACGCAGGTTAAGGCTGCGGAGGCTGCCCATGTGCGACAGGTGCAAGAGACCCGCGTCAGAGATGCCTCCGCAGAAGCTGAGGTTGAGGAGCCTCAGGCCCGTCAGCCCCCGGGAGATGTGCTTTAGAGAAAGATCGGTGAGCTTCTGGCAGTCCTGCAGCGTGAGCTGCTCCAGGCCCAGGCAGCCCTCCGCCGCGCTCCGCGTCATGCCGGCCAGGTGCCCGATGCCCACATCCGAGAGGTGGCGGCAGCTGCGAAGATTAAGGCTCTTGAGGCGCTGCAGGCCCCAGGCGATGAGCAAGAGGCCGGTGTTGGTGATGTTGCTGCAGCCCCCCAGCTCCAGCACCTCCAGACCCTTGAGGTACTGGGCAATGCGGCCCAGGCTGCTGTCGGTGATCTGCTTGCAGAGGCTCAGGTTGAGAGCGCGCAGGGAGCTGATCTCCTGCACAAACGCGTGGCCCAGTCCGTTGTCGGTGAGGTTGTAGCAGCCGCTCAGGTTGAGGCTCTCGATGTTGGCCATGCCCTGGATCACGTAGCTGAGGCTGCGGCGGAGGCTCAGGATCTGCACCCGGCGGATGCCCCGGGCCTGCAGGCTGGGGAACAGCGACGGGTTGGCCCGGCGCAGGTGCAGCTTGGCCTCCACCCCCCGCCACACCGACTTGTGGTAGGCGGCGTCCCGCCAGGCCGTGCACACCTGCGCCGCGCGCCCCTTGTCCCGGACGTCCAGGTAGCCGAAGATCATGGCCAGCAGCTCGGGGAACAAGCATGAGATGTGGGTCTCCATCTTCCTCCTCCCCCCTCCGCGGAGCCGGGGGGAGGAGGCGACGAGAGCAGTTGGCCCTGGCCGCTGCCGCCGCCTCGGGCCCAACGGACGGCCCCTCCCCGCCTTCCGGCTCCGGCCTCCGCTGCTGCTCCTCCTCCTGGTCCGTCCGTCCTTCCTTCCTTCCTGCTGGCTTTGCCTCCCTTCCCTTCCCTCCCCCCGCCCCGGGCTCCGCTCGGTCCTCACATCCCGGGCGGGGTAGGCGCCCCTCACTCACTCCCGAGCCGGCCCGGCCGCTGCCGCCTGGGGTCTAACCACGCCGCGCTCGGGCCGCGTCGCTCCGCCCGCGCCGCCGCCGCTCCCACGCCCCCTGCCGCATCCTCCGCCTCCTGCCACTGCCACTGCCACCAGCACGGCCACCGCCGCTCGGGGCCGGGGGGCCGCAAAGGGCCCCGGGGGTTGCGCACACAGGCTCCGGGTGCAGTGGAGGCTTCCTGCTGCCTTTGTCTCTCGCCCGCTTTTCAAACCTCCCAGCCCGGGCCGCCCGCACTCCGCCGCCCAGGCGGGGGGACCAGGAGGCCACTCCGGGCCGCTGGGCGCACGTTTCTAACCCCCCGCCGTCCGCAGGCAGTTGGGAGCTGCCAGCACAGCACGGAAGACGCTGCGGCCAGGCGGCTGGAGCTCAGCTCGGCACAGACCCTGGGGCGAGCAGGCGGGCTGCGCGGTTGGTAGCGCCCGGGACGTACCCTCGACTCCGAGACTCCTTCCGTAGGCCCTCCTCCCCTCGCGCCCCCCCCCGCGCGCGCTGCACAGTGGTACGAGCCTGCGCTGCCGGAACTGTCTGAGCCGTTACCCTGGAAACCGAGTTCTGCCTCTTCTCACCGCCCTGAGTTTTAACCCTGTAGGCACCCTGTGAGAGCCGCTGTCAGCAAAGCTCCTCCCCACCCTTCTCCTTTTCACCCCGTGGCCCACTATTGAGCCATTCCCTTTCTGGGCCACGCCCCAACCCTGTGTCTTCTCTTTTTCTTGGCTGCTGACGTCTGCACAGTCTTTTCCCATAGTTTACCCTGACAATTCCTGACCTTTACTTCACACCCTTTTCCTTTATTATCCCTGCAAGATCCTCTTCTCGCAGTTGTAGTACTCAATAATCGTCACACCGACCTTTTTTTTTTTTTTTTTTTTTAACTGTCCCTAATGTCCTTTAACGCGTCTCTGTTATCACACTCTTAGTTCTTCCCAATGGGGTTGTTAACGATTCCTTTCTCTCCAGTCTTTGCCCTAAATTATGGAGAAACTCAGCTGTATTTATTCATTCATACCTTAGCTTAACACTGACCCTCTCCAGTCCTCATTCTAGACTTAGCCATTACAACTTCCTTCTAGGATGTTCTG
This sequence comes from Furipterus horrens, assembly GCF_987537825.1. NCBI lineage: Eukaryota > Metazoa > Chordata > Mammalia > Chiroptera > Furipteridae > Furipterus > Furipterus horrens. Next base: position 95,988,165 of record NW_028327174.1, on the reverse strand, counting down.
GGTGTTTCCAGACACTGCTGTGAATGTGGCTCGCTCAGTACTTTCTCCATCCAAACTTTCCTCCACTTCTGCACTTGCTGCTGAACTGCCCCAATGCTACAGATACACAGGCACTTACTCAGCCTGCTTTGTACTTAGAAGGCAACAGCCTTGTTTTATGATCTTTTCGTTCTTAGCCTCTTAAACTATACATAAACTGTGTGGGCCAATTATGCTGATAGTCAATATATTTGTATGTGCTAACACAGATTTACTTCTTTATAAACTAGAATGACTATCGGACTTGTTTAAGGTGCTCCAGCAAATGTCTGTTGGTTTATAAACTTTTATGGAACCAGGGCAATGCTCTATTCTAAAATGTGGCTCCTGGGTCTTAAATGCTCATACAGAAGATAGGATTTAAGAGATTCATGTTAACTACCCCACAACCAAGAATTTTTGAATTAGAGAAAATTACCCTCTATATTTTGAATGAATTTATGGGCCCTCACAACGAGATATCGTCGTCGGCAGCCGTCCGTCTCGAGAGACGATGGTGTAGCTTCTTAAGAGTCTTATCTGCACCCCCGAGAATGGCTGTGCAGTCCGACTCGGGAGTGACACGGTATCTGTCTCCTCCCGTGTTGAATCGACATCTTACGATGACGCTGGAGTGTCCTCTCCAGTGAAGCTGAAGCTACAGAGCCTGGGCAGGGTGATATGGAGGGTCTGCTGTTGCCCATGCAGCAGACCCCCCCTCTCTTCGCAGCTGAAGGGTCCAAGGGAAAGACGGAGTCAATACAGCATGGCTTCAGGTGCGCCGCAGGAGTTGCCGGTGTTGACTACAACGTCAAACCGCCTTAGGGACTCCGGCTCCGGATTTTCTGTCGGGGTTTACTCCCTTAGCCTTTCCCCTGAAGAGGTATGCCGCAAGGCAGCGGAGGTTTTTTGGAGTCAGAGTTTTCCTTCTCTGATGTGCCCTGACTGGAAGATCGAACCAGCGACACTTAGCTCGCAGGCCGACGCTCAATCCACTGAGCCAAACCAGCCAGGGCTTACAAAGAGATATAAGACAACCTGATTTAATTCTCAAAAAAGAAAATGGTTTTATTGATTCTTTGAGGACCTGAACAAGATTTTGAAGGGGGTCCATATTCAGTATATATGATTAACTTTTGACCCGTTCTCTTTTGCCCAAGAAACCAGTACTAGACCAGGTACATATAGAATCACTAACAGACATAAGACATTTTAGACCCCTCCTACCTCTCTTCCTAAATCAGGAAATGTAGAAGCAAACATTCTTAAAAGTTTGCTGCATTACTCACATTACACATAGTGTGAGGCCCATAGATGTTTCAAATCTTTCTGAAATAATAGGCTGTACTATTAGTCATAGAGATGATTCCAGATCTGCTGTGGCATTGTTTCACAATTCTAGGGCATAACTGGGGTAATTCCCTTTTCCTAGAGTGTATTTAGGCTTATTGTCGTCTCAATCACTTCTGCCTAAAATTTTACCTTGAACTCTACACGAAAGTCACTTTGTTGTTGTTGTGCAGATGTAGATTTTTTTTGTGTGTTTATGTCAAGGTCTTAATCTAAAACACCTCAATCCTACTGAACACAAAACAAAGTGCTAGACCACACCAGGGGTAGGGGAGGGAAGGGGGGATTTGTAGACAGGAGTCTGTCTTAAAGAGAAGGAGCATAGTGGTTTTTCCACTTCTAGACAGGCTTCTGTTCCCAAGTTTTAAAGGTCATTTAGATGTGTCTGGAAGCACTTTCTCTAGAAAGAAGTTGGCCCCATGGTCCTGGATCTAGCATAACTTTCTCCTGAGTTGAATTCCAGAACTTTATTAATACAGAGCCTTTTAAGGCATTCAAACATATATTACAAGGATTTGTAGCAATATGATTATTTTCACATTCAATAAATAGGAAAATAAACATCAAGAAGCATCTAAGAAAATGAACATTAGTGGGGGAAAAAGTGTGGCATCATGAGCTCTATGCCCTGGAGACCTGGTGACTTTATTGAGGAAATAACTTTTTCTTCCTGGGTCTCAGTTTCCTTCAAGTTAGTCCTACAATTGTGTCGCCCCAGCCCTGGGAGTATGCATTGTTCCTAATGCTGGTGAGAGATTAAGAATATTTTTATGTGCAGTGGCTTCTTGGGGGGTTTTGGTTTAGGTCCAGATTTTGGACACCAAAATAGTTAAACATTATTATGGACCAGAGACTCTGATGGACTAGAAAAGATGTATACCAATGTCGAAAGTCCTGTAGATAACTGTGCATATTTTTAAAGTATATTTTATTGATTATGCTGTTACAGTTGTCCCGATTTTCCCCTCTTTGCCATCCTCTGCCCAGTACCCCTCTTCCCTCCAGCAATCCCCCCTCAATTCATGTCCATGGGTAGTGCATATAAGTTCTTTGGCTTCTCTATTTCCTATTCTGTGCTTAACTTCCCCCTGTCTATTTTGTACCCACCGATTATGTTTCTTAACCTCAGCACCATTTCCTCCATTCTCCCCCTTCCCCCTCCCTGCTGATAACCCTGGAAAAAAAATCTCCACATCTATGATTCTGTTCCTGTTCTAGTTGTTTGCTTAGTTTGTTTTGTTTTTGTTTTTTAGATTTAGTTGTTGATAGTTGTAAGTTTGTTGTCATTTTAATGTTCATAGTTTTGATCTTCTTTTTCTTAAATAAGTGCCTTTAACATTTCATATAATAAGGGCTTGGCAATGATGAACTCCTTTAGTTTTACCATGTCTAGGAAGCCCTTTATCTATCCTTCCATTCTAAATGCTGGCTTTGCTAGATAGAGTAGTCTTGGCTGTAGGTTCTTGCTTTTCATCACTTTGAATACCTCTTGCCAGTCCCTTCTTGCCTGCAAAGTTTCTTTTGAGAAATCATCTGATAGTCTTATGGGCACCCCTTTGTAGGTAACTATTCTCTTGCTGCTTTTAAGATTCTCTATCTTTAACCTTTGACATTTTAATCATGATGTGTCTTGATGTGGTCCTCTTTGGGTCCATCTTGTTTGGGACTCTGTGTTTCTTGGACTTGTATGTCAATTTCCTTCACCAAATTAAGGACGTTTTCTTTTATTGTTTTGTCACATAAGTTTTCAATTTCTTGCTCTTCCTCTTCTCCTCCTGGCATCCCTATGATTCGGATGTTGGCATTTTTGGAGATGTCCCAGAGTCTTATTCTCTCCTCATTTTTATTTTTTCTTGTTTCTTCATTCTGTTCTGGTCAAATGTTTTATTTCTTCCTTATGTTCCAAGTTGTTGATTTGAACCCTGGCATCCTTCCCTTCACTATTGGTTCCCTGTAGATTTTTCTTTTTTATACTTAGTGTAGCCTTCATTTCTTTTCTTATACTTTTGCCATACTCAGTGAGTTCTCTGAGCTTCCTTACCAGGGTTTTGAATGCTACCTACACCTCTTTCTTGACCAGAAGTTGTAGTGTGAATATTTTAAGAACAGGTTGAGATTTTTGTATGGTTCAACAACCTGCAACCAAAATGGAATTTTTTTCTGAATGAACTATGCATTTATGTTTAGAAGCAGAAATGATATCCTTGTGTAGGAAGACTCTCCAAAACTTTACCAAGAATTTTAAAGAAACTACATTTTTAGATAGGGTGTGTTTTTCACCTGGGTGGGGCCTGGGAAAATTGAGAGGGCCAATCCAAAGATCAAGCTTTCTTAAGGATGTATACTCCCTAATTCAGAGAAGGACAATTTGGAAGAAAAGATCAGAAGAGATCTGTAGCTTTTTAAAGTCCTCATTCAAAAATATATACAATTGACTTCTGGCCAAGATGGAGGCCTAGACAGACACACTGTGTCTTCCTCCACAACTAAGAAGGAATACAGCTACCTCAAAACTAGAGGCAACCAGAAGTTCCAGAAAATTGAGCTGCATGGAAGTTTAACAAACAAATATATAAAGAAGAAATACTCATCCAGACTGGTAGGAGGGGTGGAGCCAGGGTGGAAGGGATGTGGTGTGGTGGAGGCAAGAGCAGCAGCGGTGGCAGCAGGCCAGCAGAAAGCACAGTCAGACATTTAAAAAAGTTGAGAGGGACACCTGGGGAGCACTCCCAGCCCCAGACAAGACCTCACAGCTCATGGTTCCAGCGCTGGGGAAAATAAGGCCTCATTGCTGCTGACTGTGCAAAACAGTGGGGGTTGGAGCAGAGGCAGAAACTGCTGGTCTCTCAGCAGAGTCCGCTTGTTTAAAGGGCCCCCTCCATCCTAGAATGTCCTCAGATCCACCCACTCTGGGAATGACGGCCAGGACAACAGCTAGAGAGGCACCAGTCCCATACGGAAGTGGGAGAAGTGCCTGGAAAAGGGGCGAATGGTAAGCAAGCGGCATTGTTCCCTCTCAGACCCCTTCACCACATACAGTGCCACAACGTGGTGAAATGGGTAGCCCTGTACTTACGAATACCTAAGGCTCCACCCCTTACAACATAACAGGAGCGACAACTCTACCTAAGACACAGAGGCAAACAAACACAGGAGCCTGTCAAGGTGAGGAGACAGAGAAGTATGGCTCAAAAGAGGGAATGGATCAAGTTTCCAGTGGGAGAACTAAGTGATGAGGAGACAGCCAACCTAAAAAATGAGGAGATAGCCAACCTAACATATGAAGAGTTCAAAACACTGGTGATAAAGATGCTCACAGACTTGACAGATATGCTTAAGTATGGCAGATGCATAAGGGAAGAAGCAAAGGCTATGCTAAATGAAACGAAGGAAAATCCACACAAAACCAGTGGTGAAGAGAAGGAAACTGGGGATCAAATCAATGATTTGGAACATAAGGAAGAGAAAAACAGTCAACCAGTACAGGAGGAAGAAACAAGAATGGAAAAAAATTAGGAGAGGCTTAGGAACATCTGGGACAACTTTAAACATGCCAACATTCGAATCATATGGGTGCCAGAAGGAGAAGAAGAAGAGCAAGAAATCGAAAGCTTATGTGAAAAAATAATGAAGGAAAACTTCCCAAATTTGGGGAAGGAAAGAGACAAGTTCAGGAAGCACAGACAGTCCCAAACAAGCTAGATCTAAAGAGGACCACACCAAAACACATCATAATTAAAATGCCAAAGGTTCAAGATAGAGAATCTTAAAAGCAGCAAGAGAAAAGCAGAGAGTTACCCACAAAGGGGTTCCTATAAGACTCTCAGCTGATTTCTCAAAAGAATCTTTGCAGGCAAGAAGAGATTGTCAAGAAGTATTCAATGTGATGAAAAGTGAGGACATACAACCAAGACTACTCTATCCAGCAAAGCTATCATTTAGAATGGAAGGGCAGATAAAGTGCTTCCCAGACAAGGTAAAGCTAAAGGAGTTCATCACCACCAAGCCATTATTATATGAAATGTTAAAGGGACTTAACTTAAAAAAAAGAAGATCAAAACTATGAACATTAAAATGACAACAAACTCAAAACTATCAACAACTGAATCTAAAAAATAAAAACAAAAAGTAAGCAAAGAAGCAGAACAGGAACAGAATCAAAGGTGTGGGATCATTTGCAGGGTTATCAGCTGGGAGGGGGAAGGGGAAGAAATGAGGAAATAATACAGGAACTAAGAAGCATAATTGGTTGGTACAAAATAGACAGTGGGAAGTTAAGAATAATATAGGAAAGGGTGAAGCCAAAGAACTTATATGCATGACCCATGGACGTGAACTAAGAGGGGTGGGATTGCTGGAAGGAAGGGTGGTACTGGGAAGAGAGGAGTTAAGGGAAAAGAAATTGGGACTACTGTAACAGCATAATAAAATATACTTAAGTATACACACACACACGCACACACACATACAATTGAGCTTGAACAACATGGGTTTGAACTGCTTGTGTACACATATACTCAGAGTTTTTTCAATAAATATATGTTCAGCCTTCTGAATCCCAGGTTTTGCATCTGAAGATTGAACCAACCACAGGTTGAAAACAGTGTTTTCAATCTGCTGTTGGGAATACACGATGCCAACTGTATGCATTGTTTTACACCCTCTTATGTAAGGGACTTGAACATCCTCAGGTTTGGGGATCTGTGGGGGTACTAGAACCAATCCCCACCCCCAACCCCATGAGTATGGAGAGACTATACAAGAGGGGACCCCCCAAAAAAACCGGAATTTATTTATAAAATGTTGTGTATTTGTCCTAAGATGATTAAACTTCAGTCCCCTTCAAAGTATTATCCATTTGATGCAATACACCTGTCAGGATGTTTTTTCCACTGCTCAAACAGTTTTTGAATTCATTGATTTTGATGCTATTAGTGCTTCTACCATTTTTTTTTTTTTGTTTCACCTCTCCCACATCGGCAAAAAGTTTTCATTTGAAGACTTTTTTCATCTGGGGAAATATAAAACATTCTCTTGGCGTGAGATAGGGTGAATAGGGAGTGTGGGGCTCAGGGGTCATGCTATTTTTGGTCAAAAACTACTGAACACTCAGTGCAGTGTGGGCAGGTGCACTCGAAAGTCACCCACCATGAAATAGGTAAACTCATTGAAGGAGTCTTCAAAAAAAATTAACTGAAGCCAATGGCAGCTTCTCACAACAATACCAGTTGGTACACTGATACAAATGCGTTCCTAGAACACTCACCTAGCGGGACAAGCCTGTGCTACCATGAGTCTGCCCTCCAGAAGACAATTCTGTTTTTTGGGGGGGTGTTTCCCCCCTTATAGTTGAGTTTTTGGGGAGTCAAAAGTTATAAGTGGATTTTCCTTAAGTCCATGTTGTTTAAGGGTCAATTATATATCCAAAACTTGGGGCTTAGAGTCTTGCTGGTCAGTAAAGAATTAAAATATTTTGTTTTTTGTATTAATTCTAATATATGTGTGGTGCAATGCCTGCTATATAGTAGGTACTCTGTAAATGTCATTGAACTGAAATGAGTGAGAATGATAGTAATAATGAAAGACTTCATACATACCAAAACTGCTCCAAGAGTTCTCAGGTTTATGAAATGCTGCCTTTCCAACTTCAAGATTCTTGAGAGCAAAATTCTCTGTATTCCTAGTGTTTCAAAACAGGAGAGTATCTTGGGGCATCTCTTGAATAGAGAATATTAAAGATAAGAGAGGATGAGGACTTGATTCACTTACTGCATATAGAAGACTAAGCAGCTGCAAAAAAACAAAAACAAAAACAAATAACCTAATTTAAAAACGGGCAAAGGACTTGAATAGACATTTCTCCAAAGAACATATATAAAAGTCCAACAAGCAAACGAAACAATGCTCAACATCAATGATTATTAGGGAAATGCAAATCAAAACCACAATAAGATACCACCTCACACCCATTAGGGTGGCCACTATTAATAATACAGAAAATAACAAGGGTTGGTGAGAACGTAGAGAAGCTGGAATCTTGGTGCACTGTTAGTGGCAATGTAGAATGGTACACCCGCTATGGAAAAGTGTGGCAGTTCCTCAAAAAATTAAAAGTACTGTATGGTCTAGCAAATCCCACTTTTGGATATATACCCAAGAGAAAGGAAAGCAGAATCTTGAAGGGATATTTGTACACCGTGTTCATAGAAGAACTATTCACAATAGCCAAAAGGTGGAAGCAACCTAAATGTCCCTTAATGGATAAATGGTTAAGCAAATGTGGAATAGCCAGGGGTTGGCAAATGTAGGTTTACAGTTGTAAGTACACGAAACATAGTTTATTCTTGTATTATTATTTATTTATTAATTACTGTATTATTTAATTATATTATTTGGCTTCTAATTATTGTTATTATTTTGGATTCTTACGATTTATCTTTTTGGTAATGATGGCTGGCAATTTAACCTACCTTTGCTCACCCCTGTGCAATGGTGTATTATTCAGTTTAAAAAGGAAGGAACTCCTGTCACATGCAACAGCATGAATGAACCTTGAGGAAATTAATTCAGTCACAAAAAGAAAAATACTGTATCATCTCACTTATATGAAGTGACTAGACTAGTTAATCTCATAGACACAGAACGTGGAATTGTGGCCACCCAGGACTGAGGGAGGGAAAGTGGGAGTTGCTGTTTATTGGGTCCAGAGTTTCAGTTTTGCAAATGAAAAAGTTTTGGTGATCTGTTTTGAATATATTTAACAGTAATGAATTGCACGCTTAAAAATGGGTGAGCTGATAAATTTTATATGTATTTTACCACAATTAAAAATGAAAAGATTTTACAACATGGGCAGAATAGTCAACGATATCATGATAACTGTGAATGGGACCAGGTGAACTGGAAATATCAGGGGGAACATTTGTAAAATATATAGTTGTCTAATTACGATACCGTACACCTGAAACCAATACAAAATAATACTAAAAGTAAACTTTAATTGAAAAATTTAAAAATCAATTTTTTTAAATGAAAAGATTTAAATAGAACATTTTGAGATAAAGATGTAAATAAAAAGGAAAAATAAGTGCAAATTGTTCTCACCAACAAATTACCAGGAACACCTCCAACTATTTGTTTATTCTTCCCAAATTATCAGTTTGCTATATCTTGTAAACATGGGTTTTATCTACCACAATAAAAATAAAGGCTTGAGCCCTGACTGGTGTGGCTCAGTGGATTGAGTGCCAGCTTGCAAACTGAAAGGTCGCTGGTTTGATTCCCAGCCAAGGCACATGCCTGGGTTGCAGGGGAGGTCCCTGGTTTGGAGCCTGGGAGAGGCAACTGATGTTTTTCTCTTTCTCCCTTTCTTCCCCCCTCCCTAAAAATAAATAAATAAAATCCTTGAAAAAAAAATAAGGGCTTGAAATCTGAGTAGCTAGAGCCTCTTGTTGGAATTACTATATATTTTATTGCTTAAACCAGAAAAACTCATGAGAATGTGAAAAGGGGTGCTATTAATAATCATTCCTAGATTAATGGTCACCATTCCTTTTACTCTGGAAGTGGGAAATTTGTAATTTGTAACTTCTGAGTGTTAACTTCAATATGTCTTTTTGTATTTTCAGGTACCCAACCAAAGGATTAGAAATACTTTGATAGAATAACCCCAAATAGCAGCTATTATTTGTTAATATTAACAAACACCTTAGCTATGACAATCCCAAAAAAGATAATAAGCTGCCCTGGCTGGGTGACTCAGTTGGTTGGAACATTGTCCCGGTGCACACCAAAAAGGCTGCAGTTGGAGTCCCAGTCAGGGCACAAACCTAGGTTATGGGCTCAGTCCCCGGTTGGGGCACGTAGAGGAGGCAGCCAATCCATGTTTCTCTGTCACATCGATGTTTCTCTCTCCTTCTCCCCCCACACACTCCACCACCTCTCTCTCTCTCTCTAAAATCAATAAACATATCCTCAGGTGAGGATTAAAAAATAAGGTGTGTTGTAAATGAAGCTATTTCCACATCACTGAACATTTTAAAAAGTGGGTTTTCAATCATTCAGTCATTTGGGAAATATTAATACAATTCTTGTGTACTGCTCTGTGGTGTGAAGCAGAAAAAGATGTTGAAGATTGTGTTTCTGCCTTTAAGGATTTAGGACCTGTGATGAGCTAGAGAACACCTGCTTATAGTGCCCTTATTTATCAGTGTTATAGTTCCTACAGAGTGATGGAAATAAAATGTTTTGGTTTAGAGCGGCAATTTTCAACTTTTTTCATCTCGTGGAACACATAAACTAATTACTAAAATTGTATGGCACACCCCAAAATATATTTTTTGCCGATCTGACAAAAAATTAGGCATAATTTTGATTGATTGAAAAATAACAATAGTAATAATAGTAATAGTAATTACCTACCCATTTTGTTCCAAAGTGACTTTTTAAAGAGTCAGGTGCCTATACTTGCATATAAGAATTTATGGTATCATGAATTAATAATCAGATACAACCTTTTTATGCAATGTGACCAATAAGATGCAACTCTGTTATATAATCTAAATACTTTTGGTTCAAGACAGGGAGGGCATTCACACTGGACAGCTGTTGTTGTGTTGGGTGTTGTCATTTTTTTTATTGACAGTCTAAGGGAAAAGAGGTCAGTGCCCCTAACTAAATAATCAGGTATTGCATGTTTTTGTGTTTGTTTGTTTTTTATAATATTTTATTTATTTATTTTTAGAAAGAAGGGAAGGGATGGGAGAAAGAGAGGGAGAGAAACATCAGTGTGTGGTTGCCTCTCGTGCACCCCCAACCAGGGACCTGGCCACACCCAGGCATGTGCCCTGACTGGGAATTGAACTGGTGATCCTTTGGTTTGCAGGCTGGTACTAAATTCACTGAGCCACACCAGCCAGGGCAACATGTTTTAAAAATTCCTGAGGCACACCTGTTGAAAATTGCTGATATAAAGGATCACCACAGGAAAACCTAGAATTTGAATAGGTGTTGATGGGAGGAAGGTCATTAGGTAGGGTTGAAACTTAAAGAACAGGCTGAAGTTGTTCCTTCCATGTTTAGAAAAAACTCAGAATGCAGTAATAGCAACCATACATTATCAATATGGTTGTTCCATATTGAGGCATCAGGTTAATTTTTAAAAATCACCTTTTCATAGAATTCTTAGCTTTTTTCTTTTCAAGAATAAGGAAACTTTAACTCTTATTTATCTAGAATTAGAATTCAGTATCTGAAGTCAGAAAATTTCAGTTCATGATTTGGACTTAGCTATTGTTTTTACAACCAAGATTGCCTTCCAGAAAACCTTTTAAAAAATTGTCTGTTTCTCTCTCATTAGTTCAGTTCACCTCTCTGACAGTAGAGCTTGGTGTTACACATCCAGGCGGGGATGGAGAAAGGGCCATTCAGGGTTCTTCCTGGCCCTTGGGAAGGCCCAGGTATGAGGGTGGCTTCCGTGAGAGTCTTCCTTGAGTGCTTGTGACATGAGGGCTCCTTTGCACACCTCTGTTTCCAAGGCAACATTGTGAGCTAAATTTACACCAGGCTTGGAGTCTGAAATTGTGCATTGGAACCTTAGATCTCCCATTATAGTTGCATGACCTATGGCAAAATGGCTTAAATTCTTTGAGCTTCAATTTCCCCATCTATAAAATCAAAGGAATTCTTTAAAATATCTTTTTTAATTTGAGAGAGAGAGATCAATTTGTTGTTTCACTTATTTATGCATTCATTGGTTGGTTCTTGTATGTGCCCTGACCAGGGATCGAACCTTGGCATATCAGGACAATGCTCTAACCAACTGAGCTCCCTGGCCAGGGCAAAAGTAATTCTTGTTATGAGAATTCATAGAGGGAAAAAAAAAAACAAACAAAAAAAACCTCAGAAAGGGAGCCCCAAATGTAGAACCTAGTAGCACATAGTAGGGACCTAACAATGTTGTTTTGTGTTTTTCTTTTATAAATGCCATGTGAAAAATCCCACTCAGATATGCCCCCCCAATTGTACAAATATACAACTTCTGACAGTTAAACACTTTTTAAACATTATTTCCTGTTTTTAAGAAATGTGCAGGTTAAAGGCACGGAAACATAGCAAAAGTGCAAATGCATAAGAAGGTGATCTATCACTGAGAACCAGCAGTCTGCCTCTCTACACCTAATTTTTCCCTTTGTACCTCAGGAAGAGGAACCTGTTTCTTTCAGTCACCAAGAAATAGTTGCAAAATCCTCTCCTGCCAGACAAACATCCGACTTGTTGCCTTTGATCTATGTTTTCACTACCAATTCTTACGCTTTCCTTTGCTTAGAGCAGGGGTCCTCAAACTTGCATAGGCATCAGAACAGCTCTGAAGGCTTCCCAGGTAGAAGGTCTGGGGTTGGGCCTGTGAATTTGCATTCCTAACTGGTGAAGCTGACGCTGCTGACCTGGGACACAGCACTGAGAACCACTGGCCAGAACAACCTCCTAGTGCCCCCTTTTCTTCCTCCTGCTTTATTTATTTATTTATTTAAATGTATACATATTTATAGATTCCAAAGAGAGAAAGAGAGAGAAGCATTGATCAGTTGCCTCTCGTATGCCCCCCAAGCAGGGACTGAACCTGCAACCCAGGCATGTGTACTGACCAAGCGAGAATCAAACCAACAACCCCTTGGTTCACGGGATGATGCTCCAACCAGCTGAGCCACACCGGCTGGTACTTCCTCCTGCTTTAAAACTTCTGTTAAATTATACTTAAAGCCTCTCACTTTTTGGTAAAAGTAACATAGAACAAAATACTATGTTTTCTTTTCTCCTTATCTATTGTCTTTTAGGTCATAAGCTCCTCTGATATGAAGACTGAATTTTTTTCCCTCAGTGATATAGGGAAAGAACATAGGTTTTTAGCCAGACAAATTCTAGGTTAAAACCTTTCTCTCTCTCTCTCTTTTTTTTTTTTGTTCTTCTTTTTGTTGGGGTTAAAATCTTGACTCTTATCACGTATTAGCTCTGTGACTTTGGATAAATTATTTCGTGAGTTGGAGCCTTAGTTTTCTTGCCTGTAAAATGGGACTAGGAATTTTCACATCTTGTGAGGATTGAATGGGATAATGTGTGTAACCTCCTAGAGCAGTTCTTGATTGTAATGAAAATAGCTAATATTTATTGAATGTTAGGCATTTCTTCAAGGTCTTCACATATATGAACTTACCTATTCTTCACAAGAGCTAATCTCCACAACCTATCAAGTTTTCATTATTATCTCCATTTTACAGAAGAGGAAACTGTGGCATACAGAGAGAAGTAACTTGAACTCAAGAACAAACAGCTGGCTGACTGGAACTTGAACTCTGTAGTCTACTATAACTTCTTTAGTAAGCCAGCCCTGTCCACTTATCATGTGAATCTAGGTTAACTCACCTTTAAAATCCAGAAGTAATACCCCTCAAAGATGGTGTTAACCCTCAAAAAAGTAGGTAATCTTGTAATTCACTTCCTGCCTTGCTTTCTCCAATCTTCCTTATGCCCCTGCATTAATTTAAAATGCATAAAAGAAGCTGCAAAATTGTTACTCTGCAGAACATTTCAGATCTTGCTCCCTGGCATGTGTTGTTAGTTTGGCCCAAATAATCTCTTATAAAAAATTCTAAAAAACAAAAACCCAGAAAACATGTAAGTTTCGCACTGCACCTTGCTAGGATGCAGTAACTCTGTGACACGGATCGAGAGGTCTGTGAGAGCATGGTTAGCAGTGAATGAGAGGACTTCTGCTCAAGATGGCAGGGTAGGTAAATGCTGTGCTTGCCTTGTCTCTCAACCACATCAAAATTACAACTAAAATACTGAAAAAAAACCACCCTTGAGAACACCTGAAGACTAGCTGGACAGAACTTCTCTAACTAAGGGTATAGAAAAGAAGCCATCTAGAGATTGGTAGACAGGAAATGGGCTGGTCCCACACATATGTGGTGCTTAAAAATAGGGAGGGATATCTTGGCTGTGGAGGTCCCCCTGAGAAGTAAGGGAGGCCAACCCTGCACTGGACTCCCAGCCCAGAGCACCCAGAGCTAGGGAGAAAAGGCCCCCAACATCTGCCTGTGAAAATCAGCAGGGACTCCACACGGGTAAGACAGAGGGCTGCTGTAGGCCCAGGTGTCCTCTTAAGGGGCCTGAGCACAGACCCACAAATGCTCAACCTAAGCTTCAGCAAAGGGGCATGAGTTGGAAAAGCACCAGGGATATCAGGGAAAAACTGAATTGTCTGGCTTCAGGGCTAGGGCTGGAGCAGCAGGTCTCTCCTGGAAGAAAGTGCTGGCAGGTGCCATGGTTCTTTTGTTGAGCTCTCTTCCCCACCCAGCCTGCAGGTACAGGTAAGCCTCCAAATCTGAGTCTCTTGCCCCACGCTGGTGATTCCCTGAGACCCCATCCCACCCAACTAGCACACTTGTCCAAACCTCTTTCAGCAGCTGTTACAAGCAGCATCCTTAGCACTGCTATGGCTTTCCTAAAATCTCTAAAATATCCACAAACCCCAACCAAGCAGCGGCTAGCCTCGGTGAGCCCTGTACCTCTTGCTAAGCAGTCTCAAGCATGGTACTACTGGAAACTGGCCTTGGTTTGAAGCATATCCTCTCACAGGCATCTCCAAGCTCAGCACTAGCAACTACCAACCACAGATTACTTTGTAGCTCCTACCAAGTGGTCCTAGGCTGGGCATAGGAAATGGCTGACCTTGGCCTGCACCAGAGCCTCTCCCAAGAGGCCACAGAACCAACACACTCAGTAACCAGCTTCACAGCACACCAGAGCACCACCCAGTTAGCTCCACAAATAACACAAGCAAAGGTGGACTTGGCAGACAGCAAAGACCCACTAAAGCAAATCCTGCTCTGTGGGGTCAACTTCTGCAGAACAGCTTGTCTGCTATAGTCACAGCCAATCGTCACAGTCATCCTGAGGGTCTGTTTCACCCACTGATGTGTCAAGAGCAATAAAAGCTCAAATACAACAGGAGAGCACGCACAACCCACACAATGGGCACCCCTAGAAGGCCCAGATTAGGTGCCCAGGGAGACTGAGCCACTGGGCCCCACAAGACACCTACAACACAAGGCAACCATGCCAAGAATGGGAGACATCATGGATCTGCCTAATACATAGAAACAAACATAGGGAAGCTGCCAAAATGAGGACACAAAGAAACTGAAGAAACATGTTCTAGTGGGAAGAACAGGATAAAACTCCAGAAAAATAAACAAAATGAAGGTTACCAAATGCTAATTATAAGGATGCTCAATGAACTTAGGGGAAGGAAGAGGAACTCAGTGAGAACTTCCACAAAGAGAGAAAAGCCATTTTAAAAAAACGAACGAACAACCAGTAAGGAATGAAGAATACAATAACGAACAACCAGTAAGGAATGAAGAATACGTTAGAAGGAATCAACAGCAGATTATATGAAGCAGAAGATCAGATCAATGGTTTAGTAGACAAGGTAGCTGAAAACACCCAACCAGAATAGCAAAAAGAAAAATGAATGTAAAAATCAGGATAGTTTAAGAGACCTCTGGGACATCAAGAGTACCAACATTCACATCATAGGGGTGCCAGAAGGAAAAGAGAGAGAAAAAAGAATTGAAAACCTATTTGAACAAATAATGACTGAAAAGTTTCCTCATCTGGCAAAGGAAAGAGACATACAAGTCCAGAGAGCGCAGAGAGTTTTAAACAAGATGAACTCATAGAGGCCTACACCAAGACATACCATAATTAAAATGCAAAAGATTAAAGACAAAGAGAGACTCTTAAAAGCAGCAAGAGAAAAGCAGTTACTTACAAGGGAGCTTCCATAAGACTGTCAGCTGATTTCTCAACAGAAACTTTGCAGGCCAGAAGGGACTGGCAAAAAATATTCAAAGTGATGAAAATTAGGGACTTACAATTAAGATCATTGTATTATTCTATCCAGCTAGGCTATCATTGAAAATCAAAGGACACATAAAGAGCTTCCAAGACAAAAAAAAGCTAAAAGAGTTCATTACCACCAAACCAGTATTATAAGACACGTTAATGGGAAGTCTTTAAGAAAAAAAAGAGAGAGAAAAAGATTAAAAATATGAAGAATAAAATGACAGTAACTACATACCAATCAATAATTACTTTAAGTGTAAATGGTTTAAATGCTTCAATCATGAGACATCAGGTGGCTGAATGGGTAAGAAAGCAAGACCCATATATATGCTGCCTACAAGAGACCCACTTCAGATCTAAAGACAGCAACACTGACTGAAAGTAAAGGCATAGAAAAATAAATTTCATGAAAATGAAAACAAACAAAAAAAGCAGGGGTAGCAATACTTGTAAGAGACAAAACAGACTTTAAAACAAAGGCTATAAATGAGAAGAGAAAAAAAAAAGGACATTTCATAATGATAAAGGGATCGATCCAACAAGAGGATATAACCCTTGTAAATTTTATGCACCCAGTGTAGGAGCACCTAAATATATAAAGCAAATTTTGATAGACTTAAGGGAGGGGTCAACAATAGTACAGTACTTGTAGAGGACTTTAACACCCATTGACATACTGGATAGATCATTCAGACACAAAATCAACAAGGAAATAGCAGCCTTAAATGACACATTAGACCACATGGATTTATTTGATATTTTTAGAATATTTTATCCAAAAGCAACAGAATATACTTTATTTTCAAATGCTCATGGAACATTTTCTAGGATAGACCATACGTTAGGCCAGAAAGCAAGTCTCAAATAGGAGAATACTGAAATCACATCAAACATCCTCTGCAATCACAATGATAAGAGTGTAGAAATTAATTACAAGAAGAAAACTAGAACACACGAATATATGGAGGCTAAATAACATGCTACTAAACAATGAATGGGTTAACAATGAGATCAAGGAGGAAATACAAAGATACCTTGAGACAAATGAAAATGCTAACACAGCAACTCAAAATCTATGAGTCTTCCAGCCAAGATGGAGGCTTAGACAGACATGCTGGATCTCCCTCCACAGCTAAGAAGGAATACAACTACCTCAAAACTAGAACACCAGAAGTTCCAGAAAATCAAGCTGCATGAAGTCTAACAAACAAAGATATAAAGAAGAAATACTCATCCAGACAGGTAGGAGGGGCGGAGCCAGGACGGAGAGGACGTGGTGCAGTGGTGGCACCAGTGGCAGCAGCAGCAGGCCAGCGGAAAGCACAGTCATGTGTTTTAAAAAGTAGGGAGGGGCACCTAGGGAGTGCTCACAGCACCAGACCAGACCCCACAGCTCACAGGTCCAGCGCTGGGGAAAATAAAGCCTCATTGCTTCTGATTGTGTAAACCAGAGGGAGTTAGGGAGGAGGAAGAAACTGCTGATCTCTCAGCAGAGTCTGCTTGTTTAAAGGGCCCCCATGGTCCTAGAACATCCGCAGACCCACCCACTCTGGGAACAATGGCCAGGGCAACAGCTAGAGAGGCACCAGACCCATACAGTGTAGGTGCTCCTAAACTGGGTGCATAAAATTTACAAGAAGTGGGAGAAGTGCCAGGAAAAGCAGCGAGTGCTGAGCAGGTGGCATTGTTCCCTCTCAGACCCTTTCCCTCCATTGAGCACCACAACGTGGTGAAACGGGTCGCCCTGTACTGATGAATACCTAAGGCTCTGCCCCTTACAAAGTAACGGATGCAACAGCTCTGCCTAGAACACGGAGGCAAATAAACACAGGAGCCTGTCAAGATGAGGAGACAGAGAGGGTATGGCCCAAAAGAAGGAATGGGTCAAGGTTTCAGTGGGAGAACTAAGTGACAAGGAGATAGCCAACTTAAAAGATGCAGAGTTCAAAACACTGATGATAAAGATGCTCACAGGCTTGACAGATATACTTAAGTATGACAAGTGCATGAGAAGAAGTGAAGGCTATGCTAAATGAAACAAAGGAGAATCCACACAAAACCAACGGTGAAGGGAAGTTCAAATAAATGATTTGGAACATAAGGAAGAAATAAACAGTAAACCAGTACAGAGTGAGGAAACAAGAATGGGAAAAAAATGAGGAGAGGCTTAGGAACTTCTGGGACAACTTTAAATGTGCCAACACCAGAATCATAGGGGTGCCAGAAGGAGAAGAGGAATAGCAAGAAATTGAAAGCTTAAATGAAAAAATAATGAAGGAAAACTTCCCAAATTTGGGGAAGGAAATAGACATACAAGTCCAGGAAGCACAGACAGTCCCAAACAAGCTAGATCTAAAGAGGACCACACCAAGACACATCATAATTAAAATGCCAAAGGTTCAAGATAGAGAATCTTAAAAGCAGCAAGAAAATAGAGTTACCTACAAAGGGGTACCTATAAGACTATCAGCTGATTTCTCAAAAGAATCTTTGCAGGCAAGAAGGGACTGTCAAGAAGTATTCAATGTGATGAAAAGTGAGGACCTATAACCAAGATTACTCTATCCAGCAAAGCTATCATTTAGAAAGGAAGGGCAAATAAAGTGCTTCCCAGACAAGGTAAAGCTAAAGGAGTTCATCATCACCAAGCCATTATTATATTAAATGTCACAGGGACTTACTTAAGAAAAAGAAGATCAAACCTATGAACACTAAAATGACAACAAACACAACCATCAACAAGTGAATCTAAAAAATAAAGAAGATAATCCAACTAAGCTAACCAGAATAGGAGCAGAATCATAGGTATGGGGATGATTTGGAGGGTTATCAGCTGGGAGGGGGGAGGGGGAGAAATGGGGAAAAGGTGCAGGGATTAAGCAGCATAATCCGTTGGTAC
Organism: Furipterus horrens; assembly: GCF_987537825.1. Classification (NCBI taxonomy): domain Eukaryota; kingdom Metazoa; phylum Chordata; class Mammalia; order Chiroptera; family Furipteridae; genus Furipterus; species Furipterus horrens. The sequence continues at coordinate 95,969,987 of NW_028327174.1, read as the reverse complement.
AAAATAGGGGGAAGTTAAGATTAATATAGGAAAGGGTGAAGCCAAAGAACTTATATGCACGACCCATAGACATGAACTAAGGGGGGGTGGGATTGCTGGAGGGAAGAGGGATACTGGGCAGAGGGGAGCAAAGGGGGAAAAATTTGGCTGTGTCTCATAGATTTTTTAAGTATATTTTATTGACTATGTTGTAACAGTAGTCTCAAATTATTTTCCCCTTTGCTCCCCTAGGCCCAGTCCCCTCCTTCCCTCCAGCAATCCCACCCCACTTAGTTCATGTCCATGGGTTGTGCATATAAGTTCTTTGGCTTCACCCTTTCCTATATTATTCTTAACTTCCCCCTGTCTATTTTGTACCAACGGATTATGCTGCTTAATCCCTGCACCATTTCCCCATTTCTCTCCTTTCCCCCTCCCAGGTAATAACCCTCCAAATCATCCCCATACCTATGATTCTGCTCCTATTCTGGTTTGCTTAGTTGGATTTTCTTTTTATTTTTTAGATTCACTTGTTGATAGTTGTGTTTGTTGTCATTTTAATGTTCATGGTTTTGATCTTTTTTCTTAAGTAAGTCCCTGTGACATTTAATATAATAATGGCTTGGTGATGATGAACTCCTTTAGCTTTACCTTGTCTGGGAAGCACTTCATCTGCCCTTCCATTCCAAATGATAGCTTTGCTGGATAGAGTTAATTCTGATTGCAGGTTGCCTTTCATCACATTGAATACTGCTTGCCAGTCCCTTCCTGCCTGCAAAGTGTCCTCTGAGAAATCAGCTGATAGCCCTATAGGCACCCCCTGTAGGCAACTCTCCACCTCTCTCTTGCTGCCTCCAGGACTCTGTCTTTATCTTTCACCTTTGGCATCTCAATCATGATGCGTCCTGGTGTGATTCCCTCTGAGTCCAGCTTGCCCGGGGCCCTCTGTGCTTCCTGGATCTGTATGTTCTTGTCCTTCGCAAAATTTGGGAAGTTTTTCTCGTTTTTTTCAATTCTTGCTTTCTCATTCTGCACTGGTAGACTGTTTTTTTCTTCCTTATGTTCCAAATAATTGGTTTGAACCCCGGTTTCCTTCCCTTCACCATTGGTTTTGTGTGGATTTTCCTTTGTTTCACTTAGCATAGCCATCTCTTCTCTTATGCATTTGCTATACTCAAGTGTATCTGTCAAGACTGTGAACATTTTTATGACCAGTTTTTTGAATTCTGTGTCTGTTAGGTTGTCTATCTCCTCATCTGTTAGGTTGGCTATCTCCTTGTTGCTTAGTTCTCCCACTGGAACCTTGATCCGTTCCCCCTTTTGGGCCATATTTCTCTGTCTCCTCATTCTGACCGGCTCCTGTGTTTGTTTGCCTCTGCATCCCAAGTAGTGCTGTTGCTCCTGTTACATTGTAAGGGGCGGAGCCTTAGGGATTCGTCAGTACAGGGTGACCCGTTTCACCACGTTGTGGCGCTATATGTGCTGGGGGGGGGGGGGCGGTCCAAGAGGGAACAATGCCACCTGCCCAGCATTTGTCCCTTTTCCAGGCACCTCTCCCATTTCCGCACCAGGCTGGCGCCCCTCTAGCTGCTGCCCTGGCCATTGTTCCTAGAGTGGATGGGTCTGCGGTTGTTCTAAGACTGTGGGGGCCCTTTAAACAAGCGGACTCTGCTGAGAGACTGGCGTTTTTTGCCTCTGCCCCAACCCCTACTGGTCTGCACAGTCAGTAGCAATATGGCTTGATTTTCCCTGGTGCTGGGACCATGAGCTGCTAGATCTGGTGAGGAGCTGGGAATGCTCCCCAGGTGTCCCTCCTGACTTTAAAATGTGTGACTGCACTTTCTGCTGGCCTGCTGCTGCCCCCATCATACCGCATCCTCTCCGCCCCTCCTATCCATCTGGATGGGTATTTCTTCTTTATATCTTTATTTGCTGGACTTCCATGCAGTTTGATTTTCTGGAACTTCTGGTTGTCTCTAGTTTTGAGGTAGTTGTATTCCTTCTTAGTTGTGGAGGGAGATGCAGCGTGTCTGTCTATGCCTCCATCTTGGCCGGAAGTCCCAAAGTTTTAAGAGCAATTTCATAACCTTACAGGCCTCCTTCAAGAAACAAGAAAAATAGCAAATCAGCAATCTAACCTTATACCAAAAGGAACTAGAAAAAGAAGAACAAAGCCCAAAGTGAGTAGAAGCAAAGACATAATAAAGATCTGAGTGAAAGTAAACAAAATAGAATTTAAAAAAACCCCAAAACACTACAAAAATCTATGAAACCAAGTGCTGATTCTTTGAAAAAGTGAACAAAAGTGATAAACCTTTAACTAGACTCATCAAGAAAAAGAAATGACTCAAACAAATAAAGTCAGAAATGAAAGAGGAGAAGTGACAACTGACATCAAAGAAATACAAAGGATTTTAAGAAAACACTACCAACAATGATAATGCCAACAATTGGACAACTTAGACGAAATGATAAATTCCTAGAAACATAAAATCTTCTAAGACTGAATCAAAACTATTAGAACTGATAAATAAATTTAGTAAAGTAGCACAGTGCAAAATTAATATTCAGAAATCAGTTGCATTTTTATACACCAATAATGAACTATTAGAAAGGGAAATTAAGAAAACAATCCCATTTACAATTATATCAAAAATAAATAAGATACCTAGGAATGAATTTAACCAAGGACGTAAAAGACCCACACTCAGAAAATTATAAGACATTGAAGAAAGAAATTGAAGATACGGCCCTGGCTGTTGTGGCTCTGTGGATTGAGCATCAGCCTGTGAACCCAAAAGTCGCTGGTTCAAATCCTGGACAGGGGACATCCCTGGGTTGTAGGCTATGTCCCCGTTTGGGGGTGTGCGAGAGGCAATCAATCAATATTTCTCTCCTCTTTCTCCCTCCCTCCCCTCTCTCTAAAAATAAATAACTAAAATTTGAGTTAAAAGAAATTAAAGATACAAATAAATGGAAGTATGAATCATGCTCATGGACAGGAAGAATTAAGTGTCCATACTACCCAAAGCAACCTATAGATTCAATGCAATCCCTATTAAAATACTTATGACAGCGGTCACAGAACTAGAACAAATAATCCAAAAATTTATATGGAACTACAAAGACCCCAAGTAGCCAAAGCAATTTTGAGAAAGAAGAACAAAGTTGGAGGTATTATGCTACCTGATATCAAACTATACTATAAGGCCTTTGGAATCAATACAGCCTGGTACTGGCGGCATAAGAGCAGGCATATAGATGAAAGCATCAAAATAGAGATCCTGGAAATAAACCCACACTTATATGTCATTTAATCTATGACAAAAGAGATAAGACTATACAATGAGGAAAAGAAAATCTCTTTAGCTCTGGCTGGGTAGCTCAGTTGTTTAGAATGTTGTTTTGATATGTCAGTGTTGTGGGTTTAATCCCTGATCAGGGCACATAGAAGAATCAAACAATGAATGCATAAATAAGTGGGACAACAAATTAATGTTTCCTGCCTCCCTCCCTTCTTCTCTCTCACTAAAAAAACAATAAATAAAGGAAGTGATTATATTGCTAAAAAAAAAAAAAAAAGTTTCTTCAACAAATGGTATTGAGAAGACTGGACAGATACATGCAAAAAAATTCATTTGTACCCCTTTCTTACACCATATACAGGAATAAAATCAAAATGGATAAAAGACTTACATATAAGACCCAAGACAATAAAATTCCTAGAAGGAAACACAGGCAGTAAACTCTTTGACATCACTCTTAGTGCTATTTTTGGATGTTTCCTTGAGCAAGGGGAACAAAAGAACAAATAAGAAATGAGACTATATCAAACTAAAATGCTTTTGTACAGCAAAGGAAACCATCAACAAAACAAAAAGACAACCTACTGACTCGGAGAAGATAAAAGGGGGAACCCAAAAAACCCCGAAATTATCTTCTGTAGGGCAAGCCCATCGTAATTCAGGCTTCCCTGCTAGGTGAGTGTGCTAGGAACCAATCTGTATCAGTGTACCAGCTGGCATTGTTGTGAGAGGCTGTGTTCAGCTTCAGTGAATTTTTTTGAAGACTCTTTCAATATGTTTGCCCATTTCATGATGGGTGATTTACGAGAGCACCTGCCCACACTGTGCTGAGTGTTCAGCAGTTTTTGACCAAAAACAGAATGACCCCCATGCCCACCCTCCCAATTCACCCAAACTTGCTCTGAGTGACATTTTTTTGTTTTTCTGGATGAAAAAAATCCTCAAAGGGAAACGTTTTGCAGATATGGAAAAGATGAAACAGAAAATGGCAGAAGCACTAGAAGGTATCAAAATCGACAAGTTCAAAAACTGTTTTGAGCAGTGGAAAAAATGTCTTGATAGGTATATGAGTATTGCATCAAATGGAGAGTACTTTGAAGGGGACTGAAGTTTAAACATGTAAGAATACATACATAATTTTTTACAAAGCAATTCTTGGTTTTGAGGAGTCTTCCCTTGTATTTGCCAAAGATACATCAGATAAGGGGTTAATACCCAAAATATAGAAAGAGCTGATACAACTTAACACCAAAAAGCAAACAATTCCATTACAAAATGGGCAGGGGACCTGAATAGACCTTTTTCCAAAGAGGGCATACAGATGGCCAATAGACACATGAAAAGATGCTCACGGTCACTAATTATCAGAGAAATGCAAATGAAAGCCACAATGAGCTATCATCTCACATCTGTCAGAATGGCTATCATCAGTAAATCAACAAATAAGTTTTGGAGATAATGTGGAGAAAAGGGTGTCCTGATGTTCTGTTGGTGGGATTGCAAACTGGTGCCACCATTTTGGAAAACAGTATGAATATTCCTGAAAAAAATTAAAAATAGAACTACCATATACCTAGCAATTTCACTTCTGGGTATTTATCTGAAGAAATCCAAAACACTAATTCAAAAAGATATATGCACCACTGTGTTCATTGGAGCATTATTTACAATATCTAAGATATGGGAGCAACCCTAGTGTCCACTGATAGAAGATTAGGTAAAGAAGATGTGGTGAATAGATACTGTGGGATATTACTCAGCAAGAGAAAAGAAAAGAATGAAATCTTGCCATTTGTGACAACAACGTGGATGGACCTAGAGGGTATTATCCTAAGTTAAGTGAGACAGAAAAAGACAAATACCATATGATTTCACTTATATGTGGAGTCTAGAAAACAAAATAAATGAACAAAACATAGGTACAGAGAAAAAACTGCTGGTTGTCAGATGGGAGGGGGTTTGGGGACTGGATGAAAAAGGTGAAAGCAATGAAGAAGTACAAACTGGCAGTTACGAAACAGTGACGGGAGGTGAAGTACAGCACAAGGAATATAGGCAATAATATTATAACAGCTATGCATGGTGCCGGGGGGGGGGGAGTGCTAGAATTATTGGGGAATCACTTCCTAAGTTATATAAATGTCTGAGCACTGTGCTATACACCTGAGACTAATATAATAGTAATTGAAAAATTAAAGGAATTTAAAATAAAATTAAAAAGTAAAATAAATTCCCTTTCAAAAAAAAAAAGAAAAACAAACAACAACAACAAAAAACCTGTCCCTCTTTCCCCTCCAAAAAAATAGCAACAGAGAATGAGATTCACTGTACTATGAGCAGTGTTGGTCCGTGGTGAGGTGTGGCTTTCATTTGAAACACTTGAAGGCCCTGGTTGATTTGCTGGCCAAAGTTGGTGTGTGTGTGTGTGTGTGTGTGTGTAGAGAGAGTGTGCATACTGTGGATAGATATGCTGCTAATTCATTTTATGCCTCCAGGCCCACAGCTGGATGCCTGGCTGGCTCTGGCCTTACATGGTCCCAAAGGAATGTGTTTGTGTGTAATTATGTCACCCTCTAGTGGTTACTTCCCTGTTAGCCCTTTATCCCTGAGACAACCCTCTCGGTGTCAATGACCTCTCTGCAAATGAGATTCAGTGAGCAGAACCTCAGGGAACTGTTGGCTGGGAGGGGCAGCGCTGAGAGAGGAGTCTGGCTGAAGGCAAGAAGAGGGAGGTGGGATCCTAAGAGAGGGAGAAGTAGTACCACAAATAATAATTAGTTTGCTCTTGGCAGAGAAGAAGAGGAAGCGGAAAAGGCAGAACATTTGGAAAGAGGGAGAGGAAGGAAGATGTCTCAACTGAGGCTCCTGCAATATCAGTTTTTATCAAGTGCCATTTTATACAATGTTTGTGGGGTGGGACAGTGCTTTCCAGAGTTTCAGTACTGAAGGCTGAAGTGGGGGTGGAGAAGGAATATTTATAACCAGTTTCAATTCTCTTTTCCGAAGGAAACAGGCAAAGACTGTGACTAACAAAGGCTGACTAAATTCCAGACTTTCACTACCCTGGAGTGGACAGCACAGGACTGCTTCCCCGTAGCCTGAGGCTGTATTCTTCCTGCTGGTATAGGTCATTTTTAGCAAGATCTTCATAGAGTTGTCCTATCTTGATACATATTCAAAAGGCAAGGAGGGGATCAAGATCAATTTTACTCAGAACTGGTTTGTAACTCCAAATCAGGCCTGGGCCTCTGCTGTCTAATGCCTTTCTGGGTTATTCCCTTTTAGGTGCTGACGCTGAACCAGGCTTTGCTGGAAAGTCCCACTTGGATGAATGGAGTGTTTACATTTCTTACAGAATGGCAGACTCAGAGGAGTATTAGGGGCTGGTCCTGCTGGCAGAGTTCACAGCCTGGTTCCCTTTTCTGCCAAGAGGATAGGGTTAAAAAGCAAAGTCCCAGCCTTGCTAGTGTTAACTCTTCACAATGTGAAAAAGATGGAGATGAGATCAAATCAATTTCTGTAAGTTGTGATACTGCTACTTTCCTGAATACCAGTTATTCCCAAAGAGGTCAACAGCACATCCTAACAAGCACTGACTTTTCTCCCTGGAGGGAGGGACATGAGAGTAGTACAAAAACCCTGTTCACGTTTTTTTCTCAAGTTGCAACAATTTGTCTCAACTGGAGACCTAGCATTCAGTGAGGTTCTTTGTTGTTTTTATGTTTAAATTTCACTTATGTTTAAGGTCATAAAGTCCAAGTACTCTGAGTAATCAATGCCTACTGTTTTAACCCTCAAGAACCTTTGATTTAGCTGTTTGACAGAACCCAAACTGGAGTTTTCAACATTTTGGCATAACAAAATTTAGTAATTAGGTGACACCTTCTCTTTAAAGCTTTGAGACAGACATTTAATGACAACACTGTTTTGGGTAGTTTTGTTTTGTTTTGTTTTTTACAAATAGAGAAAATAAGACATGGAATGAAGGAGTGACTTTCTCAGGTTGAGGGTATCTTTCCTGTGACCTGCAGAGCATCTCTGAAGGCCCCATTCAGGATTGCTGTTGTCCTGATGTCTTAGTAAAACTCAGGTGCAATTGGAAAGGTAGTCAGACACTGGCAGAAGTACACAGAAATTTGATCACTTATGCTACTAAGTGATTGTAAGGGAGAAGAAGTAGACGTGTTAAATGGTGTGATTATGTGTGTCACCCAGGCATGCTAAGGGACTGTGAAAGTGCTGTGGGAAGAGGAAAAACACAGTCTCTGAGATCCATTCCAAATGGGATCTCAGTTCTCTGTTTTCCTGATTTCATGTCTCCAAATTTTAAAAGGTTGCCAGCCTTTGAAAAATAATATATAAACTAAGAAATGATCATAGGTGGTAGAGCCTGCATGTGATTTCATGGCAGCATGCCTTAGTCTGTAACGCTTTGCTGTAGAAAGTGCACATTTGCTTCCTGATGCTATACTTGATACCCTGACCATCATAATGTTCAATGTAAACATGGCATTTATTAAAACACCCTGGAAGGTGTCATAAACTGATAGAAAGTTGTGACTACTACATGAATCAATATGCTAACATTTGTCTTTGTTCTGTGGTATAAAAATAGAAAGTGCTTAAATTTGAGCATTTCTTAATCCTTGAACAATGTAAGAAATCACATGGTTAACATTATCATCTTAAATTACCTGTGGCTCTGGGAGACGGCTGCTTGTTCAATTACAATGCATGGATCATGTCCCAAACAGGTTTTTTGTTTGTTTGTTTGTCCTTTGTTTGTTTTTCTTTGAAACAGCAATTTTCAACCTTTTTCATCTCATAGCACACATAAACTAATCACTAAAATACAGTGGCACACCAAAAATATGTTATAGTTTTGCTGATTGGACAAAAAATAGGTATAATTTTGATTCATTCAAAATGGATGGCTATTGTTTTATTGGCTGTTGACATTTTTTTATTTGACCATCTAAGGGAAACGAGGTCAGTGCCCCTGACTAAATAGTCAAGTATTAAATGTTTTAAAAATTCTTGCAGCACACTGGCTAAAGGTTGCTGCTTTAAAAGAAAATAGTTTTTATCCTGTTCGTTTAAATTCTAAGACAAAGCTAGAAAAGGAAGACTTGAAGATCTAAAAATGACATTGTTACCATTGTTTTTCTACTCTGGAAAAGAAATGGCTCACAAAAAGAAGTTGGGAGTTAAGTTTGTGGTGTTACGCAGGGCCAAGTATCCAGATTACATATAAAAGTTAAACTGCTTCGCACCCTGTTCCTAAACATAAGGTTGTAAATATATGGCAACAGTAGGCTGAAGCCTGAATGTTTTCTTAAACATTTCTTAAATGTTAGATATCCTGAAGGATCCCTAAACAATTAGAAAATTCTATCCCGTATGAGTGCCTGTGTGCCTGCTAGGAGAATGTTTGCCAGCTCCTGCCTGAGCGGACCTCCTGCCTCCCCTGCAGAAGAGTAAACTATCTCTCAACATCAAAATAAAATCAACAACAATAACACAACTTTTGAAAGGCATATTAGAGATCCAAGGCAATTAGAAATTCTATTCCTGCCTTTCTCTTAAGCTCATCAGTTTGGTTTGCTTCATGGTTAGATGGTACTTGATCTGGGTGGTGGTTTTGTGAGTATAGGCATAGGGGCTGGGCAAAAATGGGTTTACAGTTGTAATACCAATAAATAATGCAAGAATTAATAAATAAGAACATAAGGATACACTTTCACATGCTCACAAGTGTAAACCTACTTTTGCCTACCCCTGCATATAAAAATTCATCAAGCTGGATATTTAAGATTTGTGCATTGTACCGTGTATGTTTTTCTAATAAAAAAGTTGTTTGGCTGTGGCTGGTGTGGCTCAGTTGGTTGGATCATAATCCTGTAACCAAAAGATTGTAGGTTTGATTCTTGGTAAAGGCACATACCTAGGTTGGGGGTTTGATCCCTGGTCCAAGTGTGTAGTTTCTGGTCCAGGTGGGAATGAGAGGCAATCAGTCAGTGTTTCTCTCACAGAGCTGTTTCTCTCCCTGACTGTCCCTCTAAAAGCAATGAAAAAAAAAATGTCCTCAGGTGAGGATTAAAAAAATGTTTTGTTTGTTTGTTTAAGACAGAGGGGTTTTAATGGGTCAAGGAAAGTTTACTACTATGCATACAATGATCACAAGTTCTGTTTATTCAACAGGCTAACCAAACAGGTAGAGATTCTTCAGCAGCTGCTGCCCAGACTGTAACAGGGAAGGGAATTTAGCCCTGCCACCCACTCTGGCCTGTGATTGCCACTTCTTCCCTGGACTTTCTGACCTGGCTGCTCTCACTGCTGAAGTAGCAGTGAGGTGAGGATTTGTCTTTGTTACTTTTCACCTGCAGGCCTCTGCTCTCCCCCATCCTTAGGTACAGTGTATGCAGTCAGCACTCAATAAATTTCTACTTTAATTCTGGCCACTTCTGTTTGGTTACTATATACTGGATAAGGGGGGTAGAGTGGGAGAGAAAGGGGAAAAGGAAGTTTTTTTAAAAGACTAGATCAGTGAATCTGTCATGGAAGCAACCTGGGATTGCGCAGGAGCTGGGATAGAAAACACACAGACATTTCTGTGTTTGCCTCAGTCTTTGAGAATGTTTTCTTAAGCAAAAATGCAGTAATTTTATCATTTGCTGCACATCATTTCATGCTGTTCCCCATTGAACCACATTAGGTCATATTATACTTGCTGTGTAATCCTGTGCTGTTTTCCACTGACTTTTTGGTTGTTGATATTGGCTTTTAGGGTTGGGTGTGTGGTTTCTATCAACACAAACATGAATATATTTTACCACCAAAACTTTCTTAGGAGTCTGGTCATTTTTAGCTGGAAATTGCCATGGGGTTACATTTTCACATTCCTGTTCTTGCTTTCATCTGGGGCTGCCACCCATGGTGTGGGCTTTCTGTGTGCAGCGCGGCTGTGCTCATGGGAGTAGGAAAAATGAAGCTTCTCAAATGCAGCCAGGGGAACCATGATGATGCTGTATACCATCCACACACATTGCTTGTGGTGTATTGGAGCTTCCGATCCAGCTCTTTTTGCCTATTACTGCCATCCCAGACAGTGGCATCCATAGGATGGGGACCTTTTGCAGAAGATCAGGAACCCGCCTCTCTTACTCTTGTTCTGTGGCTGAGATCCAGCAGCACTCTTGCATATGTTTCCTTGATTTGGGGTGCAGGGCACTGGCTATGGGGCATTTTGTTTTTCTGTTTTTTGTTTTGCAGAGGATCCTCATTAAAATTTCCTTGTCAATTTTTAACTTAATTTTATTATTTTTAATCCCTTCACCTTTCTCACCCAGCCCCAACCACCTCCCCTCTGTCCCTGTCAGTTTTTTAAATTTATTTTTTAACCTAAGTGTCTAAATCAGCGGTTCTCAACCTGTGGGTTGCGACCCCTTTGGGGGTCGAACGACCCTTTCACAAGGGTCGCCTAAGACCATCGAAAAACACATATATAATTACATATTGTTTTTGTGATTAATCACTATGCTTTAATTATGTTCAATTTGTAACAATGAAAATACATCCTGCATATCAGATATTTACATTATGATTCATAACAGTAGCAAAATTACAGTTATGAAGTAGCAACAAAAATAATTTTATGGTTGTGGGTCACCACAACATGAGGAACTGTATTAAAGGGTCGCGGCACTAGGAAGGTTGAGGACCACTGGTCTAAATGCTTTTGAAACAAATAGTGCTGTTTTATTTTGCTGATAGAACCCAGATGGCAGGAGAGCTGTTTTATTCCAACTTTTGAATTGCTGCACATGCACTGTCACCTAGACACAGGGTAAAGTCAGGACAGCACTGTGGCCATAGAGCATGGTTAGGTTTGGAAAAGCATCAGAGCCAAAAAACGCCTTCTGATTCAACACTTCCGCTCTCTGTGTGACTTCAGCATGTATCTAGTTACAGGGTTTCTTTGGTGAAAACAAATTTTTGCACTGGAGTTAAACAGGCAAAGCCAATGTCTCCCTGGCCAATTGAGTCTGAGGACCTATCTGCCTCACACATCATTAACAGCATTGTTTGTTTAGGGCCCCTCTGTAGAATCTTTGTTCATGCAGAAGTAGAAAGAGACTCCAACAGCCCAGCTGGGTTTCCAGGTCCTGGGTGGTGTAACCCTGTTGACTTCTCAACTGAGAAAATTGGAGGTGGCTGTCACAGAAAGAGAATAAATGTGGAACCCCACAATGCTCTGCGTGCAGCCACTTTTATTCCATTGAATTTAACACATAATGAAAGGCAGGCATACTTTGGGAGGCACAGAACTGAACCAATGGCAGGAGTTATACAATTCTGTCGATTGAGCTGGTGACATTCTGGGCACGACACTTTAGGCCCCTTTAGCTGGCCACTAGCTAAAAGATGCAAGCAATAATATCCCCTCCTGTTATCCTACTGCAGGTGTTTTCATCTTAAAACTAAATGACCTATGAAAGAGGAAATCCATATGTCTAATAAACATCTAAAAGTGTATTCCCTCACTAATAATCGAAGAAATGCAGTTCAAAATGAGATAGCATTGTTTACCCATCATGAGAAAAGACTTTTTAAAATGATACTGTCCAAACTTCTTAATGAACGTTTGTCATGTAAAACTAAAGCCTAGCTTAGTGTTTTATTAGGCTTTAGTTTCATTAAAGCTTGGAAATTTTAAAAAAAAATTATTTTAAAAGAGTAATGAATTGCCCAATAAGTTTAATGAACCAGTTTAACTGAATTGGTTGACTAATCAATAGATGCCAGAGATTAGCTTGGGTTCTGGCCAAGAGGGAGGCGTAGACAGACACAGTGTGTCTCCCTTCACAACTAAGAAGGAATACAACTACCTCAAAACTATAAAAAAACAACCAGAAGCACCAGAAAATCGAACTGAATGGAAGTCCAACAAAGGAAGAAAGAAAGAAAAAATACTCATCTAGACAGGCAGGAGGGGTGGACTGGGGCAGGGGGGTGGGTGGGCAGAGGACGTGGTGTGGTGGCCACAGCAGGGCAGTGGCTGTGGCTGGCCAATGGAAAGCACAGTCACATATTATAAAAGTCGGGAGGGGCAGCTGGTGAATGATCCCGAACCACGCAGCTCACAGGTCCAGCACTGGGGAAAATAAAGCCTCACTGCTTCTGACCGTGAAAACCAGTGGGAGTTAGGGTGGAGGAAGAAACTTCCCATCTCTTGGGAGAACTCATTGAGAGGGCCCCCATGGTCCTAGAACGTTCACAAACCCACCCACTCTGGGAACTATCACCAGGGCAACAGCTAGAGGGGCACCAGTCACATTCAGGAAGTGGGAGAAGTGCCTGGAAAAGGGTCGAGGGCTAAGCAAGCAGCACTGTTCCCTCTCAGACCCCTCCCCCACATACAGCGCCACAACATGGTGAAATGGGGGATGAATACCGAAGGCTCCACCCCTTACAACATAACAGGTGTGACACAGAGGCAAACGCAGAAGGCTGTGAAGTTGAAGAGACAGAGAGAAGTATGGCCCAAAGGAGGGAACAAATCAAGGTTCCAGTGGGAGAACTAAGCGACGAGGAGATAGCCAGCCTAACAGACACAGAGTCAAAACATTGGTGATAACGAGGCTTACAGACTTGACAGACAAGATTAAGCATGACAAACGCATAACGAAAGAAATGAAGGCTATGCTAAGTGAAATGAAGGAAAATCCACATGAAGCCAGTGGTGAAGGGAAGGAAGCCGGGGTTCAAGTCAACAATTTGGAACATAAGGAAGAAATAAAGAGTCAACCAGTACGGAATGAGGAACAAAGAATTGAAAAAAACAAGGAGAGGCTTAGGAGCCTCTGGGACAACTTTAAACGTGTCAACAAGCAAATAATAGGGGTGCCAGAAGGAGAGAGAAAGAGCAAGTAATTGAAAACTTATGTGAAAAAAATAATGAAGGAAAACTTTCCTAATTTGGCAAAGGAAGTAGACATACCAGTCCAGGAAGCACAGAGAGTCCCAAACAAGTAAACCCAAAGAGGACCACACCAAGACATATCATAATTAAAATGACAACAGTTAAAGATAAAGAGAAGATCTTAAAAGCAGCGAGAGAAAAGCAGAGTTACCTACAAAGGGGTTCCTATAATACTGTCAGCTGATTTCTCAGAAGAAACTTTGCATGCAAGAAGGAGCTGGCAAGAAGTATTAAAAGTGATGAAAAGCAAGGACCTACAACCAAGATTACTCTATCCAGCAAAGCTATCACTTATGGTAGGACAGATAAAGTGCTTGCCAGACAAGGTAAAGCTAAAGGAGTTCATCATCACCAATCCAGATATATATGAAATGTTAAAGGGACTTATTTAAGAAAAAGAATATCAAAACTATGAATATTAAAATGACAGCAAACTCACAGCTATCAACAACTGAATCTAAAAAATAAAAACAAAAACAAACTAAGCAAACAACCAGAATAGGAACCGAATCATAGGTATAGGGATCAGTTGGACAGTTATCAGCTGGGAGGGGGAAGGGGGAGAAATGGGGAAATAGTGCAGGGATTAAGAAGCATAATTGGTAGGTACAAAGTAGACAGGGGGGTGTTAAGAACAGTATAGGAAGTAGAGAAGCCAAAGAATTTATATGCACGACCCATGGACATGAACTAAGGGGGGTGGGACTGCTGGAGGGAAGAGGGGTACTGGGCAGAGGAGAGCAAAGGGAAAAGAAATTGGGACAACTGTAACAGCATAATCAATACAATATACTTAAAAAAAAAAAAAAAAGATGCCAGAGATGTTAGGAGTGAAAAAGACTAGGAATTTGTATGGTACAGCCCTTCATTCATTAATAGAGAAATCATGGGCCTACAGAAGTTATGTGACTTGTCTAAGGTCACACAGTTGCAAAGAGCTGTAACTGCATTAGTAGAACGTGATGCACTGTTAGTTAGATCTTGCTGTAGATAAATAGCTTAATATGGGATTGAACTTCCTTGTTTAACATCTCAAGGCAATTGTGCCTTACTGTCTTTCTATCAGACAAAATGTCAGAGACCTCAAAGAACATGAATTCAGACATTGTTTCTTCATTCATTCTGTCCTCATATGACTGAGTGGCTGGACAGCTCAGGATATTTTTAATGAGGGTAGTAATTTGCCCACAACTGAAGTCCTTTGATGGTCTTAATTAGAAACCACTTCTCGAGCCAATACAAATAAAAATAAAGCGTTTACAGTCTAAAAGTGTTTTTTAAATAACTATACAAATGAGTCTCATAAAGAATAGAATGAGGATTGTAAGAATTTGTACTAGTTAAGTAATAAACAGACACCCAAATGTAGCTTGGCTCTAAAACCAGCCCATGTAAAAACCAAAATGCATGTTCCTTATTGGCAGGCAGTTCTCCAAGTGGTAACTCTGGGACCTGGGCTCCATCTGTTTTACTCTATCTTTAGCCCTCACTTTGACGAAAGCTTCTATTCTGACCTGCCTCAAGCTCAAAGACAGAGAGGGAGCATGGATGACTGCTTGTTGGGGGTGTTTATGGGCCAGGCCTAGAAGTTGCAGACATCATTTTTTCTAACATTCCATTAGGAAGAACTCATTCATAGGACCACATCTTAGTGCAACATAGGCTGGAAAATGCAGTGACTGTTGAGTGAGCTCAGCCACAAATAGCTTTGGTGGTCCAAAGTGGGAAGACATCAGATGAGGGTGAAGTAATTCTTAGACAAAGACATATGTACCCAGGAATGCAGAAGTTATTAATAATAATTTCTACTATTAACTATATATCTTTGTTATATTTAATAAAGGTATTTCTGCTAACTCATCCTAGGTGGTATATATATTTCCGGCTGTTTGTTTTTTCAGTAGTGGTGACTCTTTCTGATCAATGGCACATATTTGCAAGATGGCCAGATCACATGAAGGTCAAACCCACTCCAACCACCTAATGCAGCCTTGGAGATGAGCATGAAAATAATGGGCTCTCCCCAAGGCCACGTGCAGATATATTGCCACCAGTATTCTTTCTTTAAGTTCAGCAGTGACCAAGGCAAGTGGGTTGAGGGCCTGTATTGGTGATTGGTTCCTACTGCTGACATTTGCTGACATTGGGCTGCATAGTGCACAGACCACACCTCCTCCCCTCATTTCCACTCAGCAGACAGTGTTCTGGTTCTGCCCCTTATCCTGTTTCTACTGGCTTAGCTCTCCCAGCTGGGTTCCCAACCTCTAGACTCTCACTCTCTACATTCCATTATCATTATTGCCAGCAAACTATCGCCAGTTTTCCTGAATGCAGATCTGATGATTCCTCTCTCCTGTTTAAATGTCTTGTGTGGTTCCTGCAGATTGCAGAATGAAGCCCAGATTCCTAGGTGGGGCCTCAAAGTCTTCCATGAAGAGGTCCTACTTCACCCAGAATCAATGACTTTTGCTTTTCTTTGAATTCTGGTTTTGGTTCTCTCTCTCTGTTTTCTATAGTTGAATTTTGAACATGAAATTTATTGTTGTATGATGCTCTTGTCATTCTCAAAATGTGGTGTGTGTTTTCAGGCCTCCGCACCTTCACCCAGTAGAAGGGCCTCACCCTCCCATCTCCGTCGGTGGGAATCTTGCCTGTCTTCTTTTGGGCAAGTCCAAATACCACCTTCATTATGAAGCATCCCCTCCTTTGGAATTAATTAGTCTTAGGACTAGTAATTGGGTACAATTCTTAGACTTACAATTGGATAGCAATTGGTACCTTCATTATAACATATCACTCTGCTAAATATTGTAATTTCATACACGTTTGCCTCACCCCTACAAGATATCAAGAATTTCTCTTGTCTTTGAGTAAAACCTAGTAGATGCTCAGTAATATTTATTGACTTGAATTAAAGCAAAAACTCATGGACACAAGCAGTAGTAGGTGATTGCAAGGGAGGGTGGAGGTGGAGGAGGGTATAAGGGAGATAAATAGTGGTGGACAGAGACTTGACTTGGGATGATGAAGACACAATACAGTGTACAGATTATGTATTGTAGGCTTGTGCACCTGAAACCTGTAGAGTATTGTTAACTTGTCACCCCAATGAAGTCAATGAAAAGGAAAAAAGTAAATTAAAAAAGTATACTAGAAAAGAAAATATATTATCCTGTCATTGATTCATTTAAAAAGCTAAATTTTCTTTTACTCGGAGTAGCAATTATAAAATTGCCACTAATTTATTTCCAATAATGGGAAATTACACTTAACGTCATTATAGTGTCGGCTTTTTCCTAATGAGGTTGTCATTGGAATATAAAATGTTTATTTTCCTGGCTCATAGGTGGGGTTGCTTATCCTGCACCATGGCTTCCAGAGTTTGTTGCTCTTACCCAAGTGCCCACAGTAGTTTGCCTGTTACCTCCCTTAGAGTCCTCATTACACCAAACTTAACACTGTATTTCAAATGGTGCTTTTGGTTTTGTATGAGTGATGATTTATTTTCTTGTCTGGTTTCGACTCTGGACCAACTCCATCTATAAACTCTCTATGATGATGGAAATGTTTATAATCTCTGTTGTCTAAAACAATAGCCACTAGACACATGTAGCTATTGAGCATTTGAAATGTGGCCACTGCTACCGGGTAACTAAATACTTAATTTTAATTCATTTAAAACTTAAATAGCCACATATGGCCAGTGGTTACCATCCTATTGGAGAGCACAGAGACACTGAGTTCCTATGCGAGTAACGTCATATTAATTTATTGTAATCTCCTATAGAATGTTAGCTGCTCAGTAGACCCATGATAAGTATTTGTTAAGTGATGAACATTTAACATTTATTGAGCGGCTGCTGAACGAATGCAAGGTGCTCGCAGAGGCCATCTACGTGTTCCCTTCATTTTCCCAGAGCTGCTTGTGGAGGCAGCGCAGGTGGCAGGCTTGGCCACATCATTCCCTCCAGCCTGTGCCGGGAAAGCTGGGAAATCCACAGCAATGGGAGCAATTTAGCAGGAGTGTTGTGAAAAGAAGCCTGGCAGAACCATAAAAGGAACAAAAGAATCTCAGAGGAGAACCAAATGCCTCTTTGACCTGCCCAGGCCTGAATTGGGTGATCATGCCTTTCCCTGAGGCAGACACAGATATTATTTAATCCCCAAAATCAGAACCTGTGAGACCCACAAACCTGGTCTGTAGACTGCTGGCAGTGACTGGTCATGGTAAAGGAAATGTGAATGTCTTAGCACTGACGAGGGAGAGATGAAAAGAGGGAACCAGCTTGGCTTTGAATGTTCTCATCTGCGAGGAAGGAAGTGGGCTTGTGCCTGAGACAGAGGACTGGACTCTTTCTGCGTATGGTTTTCATTAGGAAGCTCCTTGGCACACCCTCCCTCTGAGGGCTTCGGAACTCTTCCATAGTCTGGGGATCAGTTTGAAACATAGGGGCAACAGCTAGAGACAACAAGTAGAGACCCCATGTAACTTAGTTACTAGTATCTCCCCCCCGCCCCTTCCCCGGCCATGAAAACCAGGTGTTGTTTCTGCAGGAGCAGTAAGTTAGAGGGAAAATTAGCCTGCAGTCTCTCCATCCCTGCTGGGCCATGGGGGCCCATCTGGCCAGTCATTCTTTGCCATTTTCCCAGGTGTACCGGACTGTTGATGGCTCAAGGACAGTCTCTAGCGGTCAATATTTAGGACATCTGTGGATCCAGAGCTGCTGCGTCTGCTATTCTTTTCACTGCAATATGCACCTCCCACGGGTTTATAAAAATGAAATAACTATCCTAGTTTTCCAAATGGAAATTGCCAATTTTGGAAGCAGATGGTTGGCAGCTTTAATAGATTTCAAGAGAGAAAGAAAACTAGAATACAGTGAGGCAGTAACTTTTCAACCAAACCTGGTTTCTGGGATGGAAATATATCATTGTTTTAGAAAAAAAAGAAGAATTAGTCTAACTGCTTTTAGAAAACCTTGGACGTGCAAATCCAGATTTATAAATAGTTCAGAGTGATTATTCAGATAGTAAAATGACATATATATATAACGTAATCGTAATTTAAAATATCCATATTAAGTTTTCTTTAAATAACAGAGTGACATATTGTACTTAAAAGCCTTTCGACACCAGACAAGCGAAATAAATGCGTCAAGCAGCCAGGAGAAATGCAACAGAAGGCAGAAGGGGTTTGGGGAAATTAGGGAGCTCTTCCTCCCCCACCACCAAGGCATTCATATTCCAAAAATTTTAAACATTGTGTCAGCCACTGAGATTTAGTGTCTACCAGTTGGTGATCCCTGCTTTTTTAAATAGTAAGATTTCCCCAGGTCCTTTAAAAGAAATGCTTCAGTTTGCAAAACCAGGAACACATTTGTTTGGTAGTGCAAGATACATTTTTATTCTAATTAGCCCTTGGCATAGAAAGAGGTCTTCAGCCTGCCCATGATGAGGATTCAGAATTCCATTCATTTGCTTCATTCCCTCTCTCCACACCAGGGAATTTGCGGAAGTGGGTGGCAGTTGCCCAGGTGTTTTTCCCCAGTAGTGCCAGACCCAGTGGAAACATACTTGGAGAAAGAAAGGGCAGAGCATCCAGACGGCTTTTCCTCAACTCTCCATCTCCCTTGAAAACACTGATCCGTGGCCATAAGTTTCTGCCTCTTTTTCTAAAGCATATTTTGAAAGTAATTTAATTTATCAGGATTCAGGAGAAGGAAAAATTGCTCTTTTTTATCTTCTGCACAGAACAAGAATTCCAATAGCGTTTTGCTTGGGACACAGGGAGAAAATTGTGCTTTTGCACATAAGATCAGGAGTCAGCCTGGATCTGTCACTTCCGGGAACTGCCAGGGACCTGGAGGTCTTGGGGACTTGGTCTGCCAGCTCTGTGGGATTTGTGTAGCAGGATGTGAGCCAGCCACTTCTGGAGGCTTGGGAATCACTTTTCTCTGAAACATCAAGAACTAGGTTTTAGTGTGGAGGTCTCAGGATCTATTCCTGGGTCCCTCCCACCTGCACTGGGATTGGGTCTGTTGGCTACTCTCCCCAAATCATGGGAAATGTATCACTGGGAATGCCGAACGCATCTCTGAGGAGGGGTCATTTTGCATCTTTCTTGAGGGCCAGAATTAAAATTTCATCACTCCTTCACCCCCCAGCCCCCAAGGCATTATTCCTTCGTCAGGCTAGAGAAACCACGAGTAGAGATGCTGGCTATTGGGGAGATAAGGGCTGCTGCAAAGTGATGTGGTGGAAGCTGGGATACTCCCTCCAAAAACCCACTTTTGAATTTTCATCTTCACCAGCTGTCAGAAAGTCAACACACAAAGCAGTGCTGTGCCTTTGGGCTAAGAGGATTCAGTGAGCAAAGCTGGCAAGGAAGCACTAGAGAGACCTAGAGACAGAGAGAAGCTCTTGGGAGAAATAATTAAGGCTGGCAGGGAAAGGCAGCGCTAATTGAGCTGAGAACAAAGGTGAGCATCTGGGGATTCTTTTAGGAGGTTATGGAATTTTCTGCTACATCAATGCATTAATCTTTGGTCACTACTTAAAAATATAGTTTTAAGAGAGGAAAGTATCTGAAAATATTTATGTAAGAGAAACAGCTGGCTACAGGACAAAATAGTAAAAACTGATCAAAAAATAAAGAGAGAAAGAGGGGGACAGAAGGTGGTTTTGCCAGATCCTCATTTCCTGGTGTGAGAAGAGAAGAAACAAAACGCTGAGCTGCCTGCTGGCGTGGTCCTGGCAGCTGCTGCTTCATGTATAGTTAATCTGCGCCTCACGCTCCCTGTAAGTTCCTGTGTGGCTTGCAGTGAACCCCCACGCTCCCCTCCGGCCCCACCTGCTCTCAAGTAGGTACCCCATGTGGCTGTCTTTGTACCGAAACTTTCCAGCATGTGTTTAAGGCTGAGGCTTCTGTTTGGCTATGAGGGCCCCTTCAGCCCCGGTAAAAGGTCATGTGCCCCACGAGACTGCAGCTGTACTTTCCACTGAGGAAATGTATAAAGATCCCCTCACACCATTAGGTATGATAAGGCTTTGTCTCATTTTAAATGCTTTCTCTTGTGTGATGTAACACACACAAAAGACCGCACAGAACATATACACACATCTTAATAAATTGTTTCAAAGTGAAGACCAACATACCCACTACCCTGGTGAAGAAATAGAACATGACTGGCACTCCAGAAATCCGTTTGTGCCCGGCCCCATCTTCCCTGCCTCCACCTGTGAGGAAACCACTCTCCTGACACAGCGATCATTTCCTTGCTCTTCTTCATGGTTCAATCCCCTACATATGGATCCCTGCACAATATGGTTTTGCCGTAAATGGAATCCTAGTTTATATATTTTTTTGTGACTTGCTTTTTCTCAACATTAAGTTTGTAAGGTTCATGCTTGTTGTTGCATGTCACTCTAGTTCCTCATTTTCATCACTGCCCGCCGTTCCGCTGTATTACTGTATCACAGGGAATCGGCCCATCCGTGGTGGGAGGGTGGTTTCCAGTGTGAGCTGTGAACAGCACTGCTGTTCTGTGTACTCTGGCGTACACGGCCGGTTCTCCAGGAGTGAAATGGCTGGATCATCAGAAACACTTTTTAAAGAAAATGTAACAGCTTTATTGAGATACAATTCAGCTGTTTAATGGTTTTTTAAAAGTATATTTTATTGATTATGTTGTTACAGTTGTCCCAATTTATTTTTCCTTTGCTCCCCTCTGCCCAGTACCCCCCTTCCCTCCAGAATCCCACCCCCCTTAGTTCATATCCATGGGTCATGCATATAAGTTATTTGGCTTCACCCTTTCCTATATTATTTTTTTAAGTATACTTTATTGATTATATTGTTACAATAGTTCCAATTTTTTCCTCTTTGCTCCCCTCCACCGAGCGCTCCCCTCCCCCAGCAATCGCCCCCCAAGTCCATGCCCATGGGTTGTACATACAAGCTCTCCTGCTTCACCCTTTCATATATTCTTCTTTTTTTAAATAAATAAATGATTAATTAATTATTTTAACAATAAAAAGTAATCCCTCCCTCTCAGACTTAAGACCCTTTATAATCTTATAAAGGAAAATGAGGAAAGGTCTCAAGCTCCTCTAGCTGCTTCAAGCTGGACATGGTCGTCGTCCTACCTACCCTTGGGTACAGAAATCCCTAATAAGAGTGGGGGTGTGGAGGGGAGGGTGGCCTTCCCACTTGGGGAAGGATCGTGCAGACTCTAGGTCAGTTGGCTGTTCCCGGACAACGATGTGCTTGGTTTAACAGGCTGGCATCCTTGTTGTATTCTGGGGGCAACACATTTGGCAACAGGGTTAAAAGACATCATTTAATCCATAACCACTAGATGACAAAAGGGAGGTATTAATTTTTCAATTTCCCACATTAGGGAAAAAAGGGGCTTCTTTGGAGGAAGGTGTGCCAGGTACATCTCACCTGTCCAAAACCCTTTTGTCCATTATACTTAGTTTGGGCTGAGGGAAATATTTTAGGTTTCCCCTTCTCAGACCTCTGGGCCCTTTCTGTCCAAGCCATTAGGATAGAAAAGAGACACCAGTTTTAAAGTGAAGCCCACAGACCACCCCATACTTCACCAACCCAGCCACTTAGTTCAGCCAAACCATTGAGTCTCAGGAGGCAGCGCTGCAGAAAGGATTAAGTGAGGCCTATACATACAGACAATCACTCAGGTAATGAGATCATAGGCTCATGCCCTTTGAAAACAGAAAACACATGTTAATTTAAGTAACATAACCACTAACAAGTCTCTAAATCTGTAAGACTGTCTTATTGGAAAGACAACCAGTTGCAAGGCATTTGACATTCTTCTTGCCTGTAAATTAAACATCTTTGATGATACCGCAGACATAGTTTAACTTTCAAGTGAAAACATATTTTAAATGAAAAGAAACTTTAAAGATGGTTAGCTGCACTACTTTATAGTCTACCACTGATCATTGTGATTTTCCTTGAATAACGATTTTTCTCCCTAAGATTACCCTCCTTGTCATTAAAGGGACTGCATTAAGTCCATTTTTAATTTATCTTGCTCATTTGCATAAACACAACAAGAGCAGCAAATGATCACTTATGATCTTTAGTTCTGCTTTGCTGGAACTTACGCAAGGAACATTTAGGGTGACTTTCAGTCTGCCCCTCAGGGCACAGAAGCTGAGCCACATACCTGGCATTCAGCCTTGCCTGTACACACCTGTCTTTTCCAAGTCCTTCTGGTTTTCCATTGTGCCTTAAGGTCCCTTTTAGCCATCTTTCAGGAAAACAACCTCCATTCCTTCCCTGGAAAGATTGCTGTGCACCGTACAATCAACTACGGTACCAGGACTTTTATCTCGTGGGCTTTTATTACCTTCGAAAGTCATTCTCAGTTCCTCAGGGCTTTTTGGTAACAACCAGAGCCCAAGCATGTCTCCTTTAGGCATGACGTTCCAGTCAATGTCTTGGTCAAAAAAAAAACACCTCTATTAACAACTGGTCTTATTAGTTTTATGCAAAGAACCTTATGTCATTGCTTACTTCTTTAGAATGCCAAACTCTGGAGGGATCAGATAGGGAGGAAAATATACAGTGTGAAGGAAAATCCTTGTCCTTCTAATATTCACTGAACTGGCTTTTCCATTCTTCATATTTTTATTTTCCCCCCACTAAATTTTTTTTTGTTTCTTTTTCCATTACAGTTGTCCCACTTTTTTCCCCCTCTTGCTTCCCTGCACCCTGTCCCCCACTTCTCCCACATTCAGTCCCCACTCAGTTGTCCATGTCCATAGGTCATTTATACATGTTGTTTGACTAGACCCTTCCCCTTCTTACCCCCTTCTCTTCCTCCCGCCCCCCCCTTGTTACTGTTAGTCTTCTTGTTTACATGCCTCTGGTTCAATTTTGCTCATTTGTTTGTGTTGTTCATTGGTTTCCTGTAATAGGTGACAGCATAAGGTATTTTTCTTTCATTGCCTGGCTTATTTCGCTAAGCATAATTCTCTCTAGTTCCATCCATGTTGTTGCAAATGGTAGAAGTTCCTTCTTTCTTTCTGCTACATAGTACTCCATTGTGTAAACGTACCACCGTTTTTTGATCCACTCATCTACAGATGGGCACTTAGGTTGTTTCCAGCACTTGGCTATTGTAAATAGTGCTGCTATGAACATAGGGGTGCATAGGTTCTTTTGAACTGGTGTTTCAGGATTCTTCGGGTATAATCCTAGTAATGGAATTACTGGTTCAAAAGGCAGTTCCATTTTTAGTTTTTTGAGGAAATGCCAAACTGTTTTTCATAGTGGCTGCACCAGTCTGCATTCCCACCAGCAATGCACCAAGGTTCCCATTTCTCCACATCCTCTCCAGCACAAGTTGTTTGTTGATTTGTTGATTTGTTGATGATGGCCATTCTGACTGGTGTGAGGTGGTATCTCATTGTGGTTTTTATTTGCATCTCTCTGATGGTTAGTGATGTTGAGCATTCTTTCATATGTCTATGGACCCTCTGTATGTCTTCTTTGAAGAAGTGTTTGTTCAGATCCTTTGCCCATTTTTAAATTGGGTTGTCTGTCTTTGTGGTGGTGAGTCGTATGAGTTCTTTATATATTTTGAAGATCAATCCCTTGTCTGAAATATCATTAGCAAATATATTTTCGTATATGGTTGGTTTCCTTTCATCTTGCTGATGTTTTCTTTAGCCGAGCAGAAACTTTTTAGTTTGATGTAGTCCCATGTGTTTATTCTTTCCTTTATTTCCCTTGCCTTAGGAGATATATCAGTGAAAATGTTCTACGTGGGATACCTGAAATTTTCCTGCCTATTTTTTCCTCTAGGACTTTCATGGTGCCACGGCTTACATTTAAGTCTTTGATCCATTTTGAGTTTATTCTGGCATATGGTGTAAGCTGGTGGTCTAGTTTCATTTTTTTGCATGTCCCTGTCCAGTTCTCCCAACAGCATTTGTTGAAGAGGCTCTTTTCACTCCATTTTATGTTACTTCCCCCTTTGTCAAATATTAGTTGACCATATAGACCTGGGTTTATTTCTGGGCTCTCTATTCTGTTCCATTGATCTATATGTCTGTTCTTATGCCAGTACCAGACTGTTTTGATTACCGTGGCCTTGTAGTATAGTTTGATATCAGGTATTGTGATTCCTCCTACTGTGTTCTTCTTCCTCAAAATTGCTGTGGCTATTTGGGCTCTTTTTTGGTTCCATATAAATTTTTGAAGTATTTGTTCTAGGTCTTTGAAAAATGTCATTGATATTTTAATAGGGATTGCATTGAATCTATAAATTGCTTTGGGTAGTAAGGACATTTTAATGATGTTGATTCTTCCCATCCATGAGCATGGTATATGCTTCCATTTATTTGTATCTTCCTTAATTTCTTTTTTCAGTGTTATGTAGTTTTCTGAGTACAGGTCTTTTACCTCCTTTGTTAAGTTTATTCCTAGGTACTTTATTTTTCTTGTTGCTATGATAAATGGGATTTTTCTTTTAGTTTCTATCTCTGACATTTTATTGTTGGTGTACAGAAATGCCTTCAATTTCTGAATATTGATTTTGAACCCTGCTATTTTGTCGAATTCACTTATTAGGTCAAATAGTTTTTTTTGTGGAGTCTATAGGGTTTTCTATGTACACTATCATGTCATCTGCAAATAATGACAGTTTTACTTCCTCTTTTTCAATTTGGATGCCTTTTATTTCTCTTTCTTGTCAATTGCTGTGGCTAGATCTTCCAACACTATGTTGAATAGGAGTGGAGAGAGCGGACATCCTTTCCTTGTTCCTGACCTCAGGGGGAATGCTCTCAGTTTTTGCCCATTGAGTATGATGTTGGCTTCAGGTTTCTCGTATATGGCCTTTATTATGTTGAGATATGCTCCCTCTATTCCCATTTTGCTGAGTTTTCATCATAAATGGGTGTTGTACTTTATCAAATGCTTTTTCTGCATCTATTGATATGATCATGTCGTTTTTGTCTTTCATTTTGTTAATGTGGTGTATTACGTTTATTGATTTGCGAATATTAAACCATCCTTGCATCCCTGGGATGAATCCCACTTGATCGTGGTGTGTGATCTTTTTTAGGTAGGCCTTTATTGCTATGAACTTTCCTCTCAGGACTGCTTTCGCTGTATCCCATAGGTTCTGGGTTGTTGTGTGTTCATTATCATTAGTTTCCAGAAACTTCTTGATTTCTTCCTTGATGTCATTGTTAACTCATTTATTATTTAATAGCATGTTATTCATTCTCCATGAGTTTGAATGTTTTTGAGTTTTTTCCTTGAGGTTGATATCCAATTTTAAGCCATTGTGATCTGAGAAGATGCTTGATATAATTTCAATTTTCTTGAATTTGTTGAGGCTTGTTTTGTGTCCTACCATGTGGTCTATCTTTGAAAATGTTCCATGTGCACTTGAAAAGAATGTATATTTTACTTCTTTAGGGTGAAAGATTCTCTATATATCAACTAAGTCCATTTGATCTAGAGTGTTGTTCAGTGCCTCAATATCTTTGGTGTTTCTTTGCTTCGAAGATCTGTCTATTGTTGACAATGAGGTGTTAAAGTCCCCTACTATGAGTGTGTTGCTGTCTATATATTTCTTGGAGTCTTTCAAAATTTTCCTTACATATTTGGGTGCTCCTAAGTTGGGTGCATATATATTTATAAGGGTTATATCTTCCTGATGGATTTTGCTCTTAAGTATCATGAAATGTCCTTCTTTGTCTCTTTTTATTGCCTTTGCTGTGAAATCTGTTTTGTGTGATATAAATATTGGTACCCCAGCTTTTTTTTTTCATGTCCATTTTCTTGAAATACTTTTTTCCATCCCTTCACTTTCAGTCTGTGTAGATCATTTGTTCTAAGGTGGGTCTCTTGTAGACAGCATATATGTGGGTCATGCTTTCTAATCCATTCAGCTACCCTATGTTTTTTGATTGGAGCATTTAATCCATTTACATTTAAGGTTATTACCAATAAGTACTTATTCATTGTCATTCTCCCCCTTTGTGCTCGTGTTCCTCTCTGTGTCTCTTTGTTTCTTCATCTTCTTAAAGCAGACCCTTTAGCATCCCTTGCGATGCTGGTTTGGTGGAGATGTATTCTTTTAGCCTTCTTTTGTCTTGGAAACTCCTTATTTCACCTTCCATTTTGAATGAGACCCTTGCTGGGTAGAGTATTCTTGGTCGAAGGCCTTTGTTTTTTATTGCTTGGAATATTTTTTGCCATTCCCTCTGGCTTGTAGTGTTTCTGCTGAGAAATGTGATGATAGCCTTATTGGAGCTCCCTTGTATGTTATTAGTTGTTTTTCTTCTGCTGCTTTTAGGATTCTCTCTTTGTCTTTCGATGTTGCCATTTTAATTATGATGTGTCTTGAAGTGGGCCTGTTGGGGTTCATCTTCATTGGGACCCTCTGTGCTTCCTGGACTTGCATGACTCTTTCTCTCCTCATGTTAGGGAAGTTTTCTGTCATTAGTTTTTCAAAGAGGTTTTCTATCCCTCGCTCTTCTTCTTCTCCTTCTGGAATTCCTATGATATGGATGTTATTACGTTTCATGTTGTCCTGCAGCTGTCTTAGAACCTCTTCAGTCTTGTTCAGTCTTTTATCATTTTGTTGCGCTGTCTGGGAGTTTTTGTCTACGTTGTCCTCCAGCTTGCTGATCTGATCTTCTGCTTCCTCTAGTATGCTTTTAATTCCTTCTATTGTATTCTTCAATTCAGAGATCGTATTCTTCATTTCCTCCTGGCTCTTATGATAGCTTCTATGTCCTTTTCCATGCTGGTGTAATTCTCAGTAAGTTCCTTGTAGTTTTTCTGGAGTTCCTTGTAGTTTCCCTGGAGTTCTTTGTAGTTTCCGCTGAGCTCATTCAGCTTCTCTATAATCCATGTTTTGAATTCCATATCTGATAGTTTGCTCCCCTCTATTTCATTTAGCACTCTTTCTGGGGATTCTACCTTTCCTTTTGATGGGGGGTTGTTTCTGTGTCTCCCATTTTTGTGACTCCTATTGTTTGTTGGTGCTTCTTAGAATGATCTGCACTTCCTATATCTGCCCCTGGTGGCATCAGATCATGTACCGGTCTGGCCCTAGGCAGCCTGTTGGAGACTTCCAGGGATCTACTACCTTTGTCTGACTTCTTTAGTTGTTAATCTGTTCAATCTGTGATTAGCCTTCAGGCTTAAGGACCGTGGGTGTGGCAGCATAATTCCTGTAGGTAGGGCTTTTACTTCCCCTAAGGCTGACGCCACTTGGAGGGGAATTGTCTGCCTGCAGTACTGGGGATGAGTCAGCACTGGAACCCGGTCGGCTACTCCCCCAGTTCTACCCTCAAAGTCACCACGCCAAACTCTCCCCAAGTGCCTCCAGTCCTCTCTGCCCTCCCTCTGCCTGAGCCCAGGGTAAGTGGGGGCCTAAATATTTTCCTATGTGATCCATTTAAGAGCTCTTTTCCTCCTGCTGTTTCTCTCCAGCTAGCAAGAAACCCTGTGGCTTTTCGTTTTTCACAGCTGGATACTATTTTACTTTGCACTCTGTTGCTGTATGGTGGGAGGCCCAGCTGGGGTTCTAGAGCCTGCCCTTCTCAGGGGGAGCTGCTGAGCTGTTTCTCAGTCCCTTCTGCTGCCACTCGTGGGAGCCCAGTCAGCCCTTCTGTGTCTCCGCACTCCCTACCGGTCACATTGTGATGTAGCAGCCTTTTCTGTCTCTCCGTGGTTATAAGACTTCTCTCCAGCTAGTGTTCAGTTGGTTATTCCAGATGATTGCTCCAAAATTAAGTTGTAAATCCAGATTGGTTTTGGGAGGAGGTTAGTGTAGCTTCCACTTACTCCTCCACCATCTTTGATCTCTCCTATATTATTATTAACTTCCCACTGTCTATTTTGTACCAACCAATTATGCTTCCTATCCCCCACACCATATCCCCATTTCTCCCCCTTCTCCCTCCCAGCTGATAACCCTCCAAAGGATCTCCATACCTATGATTCTATTCCTTTTCTGGTTTTACTAGTTGGATTTTGTTTTTATTTTTTAGATTCGGTTGTTGATAGTTGTGAGTTGTCATTTTAGTGTTCATAGTTTTGATCTTTTTCTTAAATAAATCCCTTTAAGATTTCATATAATAATGTCTTGGTGATGATGAACTCTTTTAGCTTTACCTTGTCTGGGAAGCACTTTATCTGCCCTTCCATTCTAAATGATAGCTTTGCTGGGTAGAGTAGTCTTGGTTGTAGGTCCTTGCTTTTCATCACATTGAATACTTCTTGCCTGCAAAGATTCTTTTAAGAAATCAGCTGATAGTCTTATGGGAACCCCTTTGTGGATAACTCTCTGCTTTTCTCTTGTTGCTTTTAAGATTCTCTCTTTATCTTGAACCTTTGGCATTTTAATTATGATGTGTCTTGGTGTGGTCCTCTTTGGGTTTAGTTTGGGACTCTCTGTGCTTCCTGGACTGGTATGTCTCTTTCCTTCACCAAATTTGGGAAGTTTTCCTTCATTATTTTTTCACATAAGGTTTCAATTTCTTGCTCATCCTCTTCTCCTTCGGTCACCTCCATGATTTGGTTGTTGGCACGCTTAAAGTTGTCCCAGACATTCCTGAGCCTCTCCTCATTTTCTTCAATTCTTGTTTCCTCATTCTGTACTGGTTGACTGTTTTTTTCTTCCTTATGTTCCAAATCATTTATTTGAACCCTGGTTTTCTTCCCTTCACCATTGGTTTTGTGTGGCTTTTCCTTCGTTTCATTTAGGATAGCCTTCACTTCCCTTATGCGTTTGCCATACTCAAGCATAACTGTCAAGCCTGTGAGCATTTTTATCACCAGTGCTTTGAACTCTGTGTGTGTTAGGTTGGCTATCTCCTTGTCTGTGAGGTTGGCTATCTCCTCGTCATTTAGTTCTCCCACTGGAACTTAGATCCATTCCCTCTTTTGGGCCATACCCTCTCTGTCTCCTCATCTTGACAGGCTCCTGTATTTGTTTGCCTCTGAGTCTTAGGTAGAGCTGTTGCTTCTGTTATGTTGTAAGGGGCGGAGCCTTAGGTATTTGTCAATACAGGGTGACCTGTTTCACCATGTCCTGGCGCTGTATGTGGAGGAGGGGTCTTAGAGGGAACAATGCCGCTTGCTCAGCACTTGCTCCTTTTGGGGGCACTTCTCCCACTTCCATATGGGACTGGCATTTCTCTAGCTCTTGCCCTGGCCATTGTTCCTAGAGTGGGTGGATCTGTAAACGTTCTAGGACTGTGGGGGCCCTTTAAACAAGTGGACTCTGCTGGGAGACTGGCAGTTTCCTCCTCCGCCCCAACCCCCACTAGTTTGCACTGTCAGAAGCAATGAGGCTTTATTTTTATATGCGCTGGGACCGTGAGCTGTGCAGGCTGGTCTGGGGCTGGGAGTACTGCCCAGGTGTCCCTCCCAACTTTTTAAAACGTGTGACTGCACTTTCTGCCAGTCTGCCACTGCCTCTGCTGCTGCCACCACACCGTGTCCTCTCTGCCCCGGCTCCGCCCCTCCTACCCGTCTGGATGAGTATTTCTTCTTTATATCTTTGTTTGTTAGACTTCTGTGCAACTTGCTTTTCTGGAACTTCTGGTTGTCTCTAGTTTTTTTTTTTTTTTTTTTTTTTTTTTTTTACCTCCCCCGTCTCTAGTTTTGAGGTAGCTGAATTCCTTCTTAGTTGTGGAGGGAGACGCAGCATGCCTGTCTAGGCCTCCATCTTGGCTGGAAGTCTGTTTAATGGTCTTTAATATATTCTTAGAGTTGTGCAATCATCACCGCAATCATTGGTAGCACGTTTAAATGAATTCATATTATATTAATTACAAGGGTCTATGTCAGCGTTTCTCAATCTGTGGGTCACGATCCCTTTGGGGGTCAAGTGACCCTTTCACAGGAGTCGCCGAAGACCATCGGAATATACATATATAATTACGTATTGTTTTTGTGATTAATCACCATGCTTTAGTTATGGTTGGGGGTCACCACAACATGAGGAACTGCATTAAAGAGTCGTGGCATTAGGAAGGTTGAGAACCACTGGTCTATGTACATGTAGAGTATCAGAGTAGAAGTAGATGGGCATATTTATTCCTTCTAGAGATGGTGCTTACCTTGATTTGTATAAGTTTTGTGCTTCTATGGCCCCAGAAGTCTTTAGCCCCAGGTAAGGAACCACTGGTTAAGACAATGAGATGTAGAAATTTTTCATTAACATATGTATAGGTACTTGAAAGATTTAGTGCTTTAATTCATTACATACTCTATAGATGGCTTTATGACAGTGTTTCTCAAATTTTTGTGTGCATTAGAATCATTTAGAAGGTTTGTTAAAACAGATTGCTAAACACCCCCCACCCCCACCCCCCCAGGATTTTGGATTCAATAGGTCTGGGTGGACCTTGAGAATTTGTATATTTAATCAGTTTCCTAGTGATACTGATACTGTTAGTCTGGGGACCATACTTTGAGAAACCTGGTAGCTGGCTGTTACCTTGGAAATTAGAGAAGAGTACGGAGAGAATTTATTCAATCATTCAATAGATAAGAATGGGACAAAAGATGCAATTTGTTGGAAAAGAGGGCAATAAGCAGACTCTTGTAGTAGCTTAGAGTATGGCAATAGGAATGGGGCATTTTAAAAATGTTATGGATTCACAGTCAAGAGACCATGACAATTGACTTGACATGGAGGATAAAGGAGGGGAAGGGGTCAAAAATGACACCAAGATTTTAGTCCTGGATCAGGAAGAGATTGGCACACAGAGAATAAGCAGGACTGTGAGGAAAGAGTGTAATCAACCAGCACCTTAACTTCTGCACTTCTTGGCTGTCTGAGAAGGTTTACTCAACCATCATTTCATGGTTGAAAGGTGACTGACCCCTAAGCCCCAGTTCTGCAGTGATGCCCTCAGAA
The DNA here is from genome assembly GCF_987537825.1 of Furipterus horrens. Classification (NCBI taxonomy): domain Eukaryota; kingdom Metazoa; phylum Chordata; class Mammalia; order Chiroptera; family Furipteridae; genus Furipterus; species Furipterus horrens. Next base: position 95,938,794 of record NW_028327174.1, on the reverse strand, counting down.
ACTAGAAGTGTATGATCATGTGAGTTTTCTGGACAATTGATATTGAATGCTCAGTGGGAATTCAATATCAGATTTCAGAGGGGCTATATATGAAATTAATGGCAAGAATGATTCTGAGAACATTGGAAATTATCAAAGTCCTCCTTTATGTATTGCAGTATCTCTCCTACCCTCTCAAAAACACCTTGAAATTTTCTCTTTTTAACCAAACTACATTTTTATGTGAAACCTTCTTGCTCTCTTCCTCCTATTTAAAACTTACATGTTCTTCAAGGCCCTATTCCAATCCCACATCCTGACTGTGATTGCTCCCTTGGACTCCTCAGGCACTTAATGTGCCCTGCATTTCAGAGTAGATTTTTCATTTCCCCAGCTAGACCAAACTTCTTCAAGGAGCAATGTCTTTGACATTTTCATGTTATTGTATAATAAGCAGGATTAGAAATTGAATGTTACTCATGTCTTTGAAGAAAAGGTAGAGACAGAGCTGGGATCTGGAATCTCCAAAATCTCAAATAGCAGCTGAGAATAGATTCCCAAATAAGGGGATATATCAGTAGAATCAGCTTTTTTTTTTTTTTTTTTTTTTTGCCTGTCATTGTGCCAGGCCAGGTGGAAGCCAAAAGAACCCTTTTGCCTCCATGGGAGGCTGCCCTCAGTGGCCTGTCCCCTATATCCTGAAGAGCCAAAGAGGGTTATTCTCTTTTTCCAATGAACAAATATTTATTGCGCATCTACTAGGAACCCTTGGACACTATTCCAACCACTGGGAGAAAATAGCAAACAAGGTTTTCTGCGGAGCTTAGGAGGAAAGAAATATAAACATAAACATAAACATGCGAAATTATGCCATATTATAGTAAATGTTGTGACAAAACCATGGGAGAAGCTAGGAAGAGCATGATGGGGGTGGGGGTCTGTTTAGGATTGGATTGTCAAGGAAGGTGTCTTTGAGGATGTGCCCTCAATGACAGAGGAGCCTGGTCTGCAGAGAGAGAGGAAACCATTCCCAGAAGTCAGCAGGGCACATAGGTATGAAAGGTGGAGAGGGAAGTATATACAGGCAGTTTGGGGTTTTTGGAGCACAAAGTGAGAACCAAAATGGGATGGAAAGGTTGGCAGGGTCAGATTTTGAATGGCCTTGTGTAATGTGGTAATGGGGTTTGACTTCATCCTTTAGGAGATGGGGAACCTTTGAAAAACATAAACACCAGCTCACTGAAACTATTGTATTGTAATTTCTGCAGCTTTAAGCAGTCTGTTACCATTTTGGTTGGAAAAAGTCTGGCTTTTTTTTTCCCAAAAGAGGTTGTGTGTGTGTGTGTGTCTGTGTGCGTGCACGTGCGCATGTGCACACATGTGTTTATACTAATAACTTACAATCAGCCTATTTTTTTAATAAACATTACTTTTTATGCTACTTCTTATAAATCAGAATATTGTTACCTGATTTACTGTCTTACTATTCAGTCTTAGGAGTAGGGCAAGGGTAAAAAGAAGAAAAGCAAAACAGAGAGCGTGTTATGTTCCAGTGACAAGGAGGAACTACCAAGTATGTGATGTGTTTACCTGTGTTGGGGAAGAGTAGAGAGATCTGGATTCCAGTCCAAGGTCTACCATTCAATTGCTGTCTGAGCAAGCTACTTAGCCTCTTTGCACCTTAGTTTCCCCATATTCAAAGTGAGGATAATAATGGCACAATCCACATGGAATGTTAGTGAAGAGTAAATGAGAAAAATGGATATAAAACACTTGGTTCATTGCATGTAGTAGATGCTCAATAAATGTTTACTAATATCAGATATTGTCACTTGTTATCAATCCAGAACCCCTTATTACTGCCTAGTGTAACTCTAGTAGGCACATGGGGCATAGATGGAAAGTAGAATAAGTAAGTTTGTATTTCTAGGAAAGTTTTGATCACTGGAGAAGTAAGAAATATACACAGTTCCAAGACAGCATCTCTGGGGAGATACTTGTATTCATAAATGCTAAAGAAGTCCTAAGTAAGTGGAAAGATTTTCATTGTGTTGGATTAATCAGGACAGTTTTATGGAGGATGTGAACGATGAGCATGGATTTGAAAGAAGGCTAAGGTTTGGATTGCTGGGGAAGGTTGGGGGAAGCCTCTTCGGAAGAGATCAGAATGAGATCTTATAGGGAAAGCAGGGATTGGGGTTGTTCTAGAAGCAAGAGGAGATTGGAAAAGAGAGTCTATATTTGGAAATTCAGGAAAAGAATGAGAGGGAAAATGAGGCCAGCTTGGAAAGTTTATAATGGTTAAACTGAGAACCACTGTAAGTTTTCAAATGGGAATATTATGATGTACAATTCGTATTTTAGGAAAATGTGTTGGAGCTATCTGGGTTAGACCACAAAGAACGGTTCTGGTGTTGAGGTGGAAGGGAGTGAGCACTTACTTAGAAGTGGGGAAGGAAATGAATGAACTTGGTGTACACTTCAGGAGCTGTTATTCAAGATCCATAAAGAGTCTTTCTCTGCTCTTTATGCTGGTGGAAATGAAGTGACCAAGCAAAGGGAAGACATGATGACAGCTCGGTCATTCCTGCTCCTCTGCCTGCCCCCACCCATGGAAATAATTTAACAACAGGCAAATGCTTGATAGCAGTGCAGCCAGGAGTTCCCAAAGGGAAGCATTTCCTTTCCAAAGACTGCTAACATTTTCTACCTTGCTGTGCCAGAGATGTTAACAAAATTGCAAATGCATTTTAAAATTACACATTCAGTGGCTCTTCAGTGGGTCACCCAGTAAGAATTAGCCAGTGGCAACCATAAAAAGGCTCCCATTGAGGATCTTGGTTATTTCTTGGTAGGTTTCTAGGTGTTAAGGTGCCTGTCTGGGCAGGGCACAAGTGTGGGATGAGACACCAATTTCTGTGTGACCCAGAAGCTGCTTAAGTCCTGAACACCTGGTTTTTGTGAGCAGAGCAGCTAATTGCCTTTTCAGGCGCTTGTCCTGTGGGTCAAGGTTTTCATTACAGGCACAGTCTGAGTGTGTGTGGAAAGTGCAGAGATATCTCTTTACAGACAGATTTGCTGGGGTCTCAGCTCCACCTGTCTAAGTCTCTCTCCTTGGTCTCCTATCTCTGGGCTGGATCACTGCAGCCCCTTAAGGAAATGAAAATTGGTAACTGAGCACAGCCTGAAAAAGAAAGAGAACCTGGAGTGCCTGTTTTCAAATATGCACCCCTTTGGTTGTGATGGTAAAGCCAGGTGGTGTGGTCTCGGTAAGGACCTTGGACATGCCACAGAGGGCCTGGGGTGTGCAGCAGGGTTATACCTCTGCTGCCTTCCATCTGCATAGTGGCTTGGAGAGAGGTAGGGTGGGCAGGTAGTTCAGAGTGTGGCTTTCCCCAAGGACCCTAAATAATGTAAGTTTTCACTCCTTATTCATTTCTTTTTAAAATTTTATTGAATTTATTGGGGTAACATTGGTTAATAAAATTATATAGGTTTCATGTGTACAATTCTCTAGTACATTATCTGTATATTGTATTGTGTGTTCACCACCCCAAGTCAAGTCTCCTTCCATCACCATTTATACCCCCTCCCACATCGTTTTACCCTCTTCTATCTCCCCCATCCCCCTTTCCCTCTGGTAATCACCATACTGTGGTCTGTGAGTTTTTTCTTTGTTTAATCCCTTCATCTTTTTCACCCAGCCTCCCAATCTCCCTCCCCTCTGACGGCTGTCAGTCTGTTCTCTGTATCTATGAGTCTGTCTCTATTTTGCTTGTTAGTTCAGTTTGTTCATTAGATTCCACATATGAGGGAAATCATATAGTACTTGTCTTTCTCTGACTGGCTTATCAGTCCTTATTCTTGATTCTTGTCTCTGCTTGATATTTTTCTCATAATATTCACTGGACCTAACACATTATGTACAGTTGACCCCTGAACAATATGAGTTTGAACTGCACAGGTCCACTTATACAAAGATTTAAAAAAAATAAATACTGTTAATGTATTTTCCTTATGATGTTATTTATTTTTTAAAAAGATTTTATTTATTTAGAAAGAGGGTAAGGGAAGGAAAAAGAGAGGGAGAGAAAGATTGATGTCAAAGAGAAACATTGATCAGTTGCCTCTTGCACGCCCCCAACCAGACACCGTGCCTGCAACCCAGGCATGTGCCCTGATCGGGAATTGAACCAGTGACCTCTCACTTTGCAGTATGACGCTCAGCCAACTGAGCCTCACCGGCCAGAGATCCTTATGACTGTAATAACATTTTCTTCTCTTTAGTTTATTTTATTGTAAGAATATGGTATATAATACATGTAACATACAAAATAAGTGTTAATTGACTATGTTCGTGGTAATACTTCTGGTTAACAGTAAGCTATTAGTAGTCAAGTTATATGAAGGTTTTGAACTGGGGGGGGGCAGCAGTCAGCATCCTTATATCTTGCCTTGTTCAAGGGTCAATTGTATATTTATTTGTTCATTGCCATATCCCTGGCACTTAGAGCAGTAACTGGGATATATGAGGCCCCTAATGCATATTGGGTCAGTGAATTCATTGAATGAATGAATGACTAAATGAAGAAGCAGAGCAAATGTGTCTGACCAGATCTGGCCTTCTGGAGGGTCCTGCTAGAGAATGCTGATGTCCCCCTCACTGCAAACTCCCAGTCACTACCAAAAAAAGAGAGACCCTGGACTGGCTCATACTTCACTGTGTTGGGTGTATCTGAGATGACAGCTCTCACAGCAAAGGGAAACTATTTGGTTTGGGGGGAAATCTCCAGTTATTACCAAGGCAGCAGAAAGAATTCTTACTCCCTGCCTTTTGGATAATTACTAGATCTTTCTTCCTATACAAAGAACTGTTTGCCCTGGTTGAGACCTGCTGTAAAACTCACCAATGACACAAGAAAAGGGCTTCTGATGTGTCCTGCTCATTAAGGCCAAACCGTCAGTCCCCACACAGTTTCCTGCCTCCCTAGTTGGGCAGGGGCGAGAAGTTTCCATTCTACCTACACTAGTGAAACCAGTCACTGACATTCACCCTTCTCGCAGCGCTGTGTGAGGAAACAGAAAATGTAGACGAGGGCGGTGGTTCTGTGCCCATTCAGGGGTGGCTCACAACTGAAAGGCAGAGAAAGAAGCCACCACATATGCTACCATCTTTTTTTTTTTTTTTTTTTTAGTTCAAAAAAATCTTCTTTAATGAGCTGAGGGTTTGATGGAAAGCACAGGGTGGTGGGAACGGCTGCCGGCATTGATCCTGGCTCAGTTTATAAAGCACGGTGGGGCGAGATTAGCAGCTCTTGGGAAGTTTGGCCTTAGCTAGCCTCTCAGCCTAGCACTGGGGCGTCAAAGCCACAGTGACCATTAGTTAGCAGACTCTTGTCCTTGGCTCAGAAACAGTGGCCCCCCGTGTGGCCTCCATTGCACCTAGGACTGGTAGAGCCAGGGATTTCACAGGGGCCTGATGAAAGGGCATGACGGAAGTGAGAGACACGCATGTGAGGGGGGGAATTTATGAGGATAAGAAGTGTCACCAGCTGCCTGGCATGGAAATGTGTGAGGATGTGTGTTGCTGGGAGCAGGGGGTTTGCAGGCAGCATGGTGGTGGGGACGGCCATGCCATGCGGTGGGAGGGAGGAGGACCGCCAGGAGTAGAAGCAGTTCTGACTCTGAGTCCCCAAGAAGGACTGGTAGGTGGAGCTGAGGATGTTTGGACAAGGAAACTCTTTGAAGCTTTTCCTCTCTCTTTCCTACTCTGGACCTGGACCCCTCCCCTCCATAAAGCCATTAGCTTCTGGTGCCAGCCCTATCTCTGCTCCATCTCTCTCGGTTCCAGTCCGTGCATTCACAGACCTCCTGCCCTGAGGGATGGGGAGGATTTATGGGGGGTAGAGGTTAGAGGGGGAGGGGGCATCCTTTAGAGGAGGGGAGGTCTGTTAGGGAAGCAGAGTGTGGGGAGCTGTTAGTCTGCTGGGCTAGAGCCCGGATCATTTCCGAGCTGGCTCTGCATGACAAAGGGGAAGGAGCAAGTTTCTTCTTTGATCTGCCCCCTGCCGACCCCACACACCTGCCTGTCGATGCCCTGGCCCCAGCTAAGACCTCTCGAAGATAAACCAAAAGGGGGTGGGGACAGGCTGTGGCCCAGCTTCCCTGGATCCTGCTCGGGCCACCTTCCTCTCTCGGTGGCCCCACGACAAAAAATATCTGCCAGGCTGATGACCCAAAACACTTGCTGCCCCCTCCCGGAGAGCCTGGCGCCCCAGAACTGCGCGGTGAGGTGGGGGTGGGGGCATTGTGAGCGCGTGTGTGTGTTTGCGTGTGTAAGGTTGGAGGTGGTAAGGGCTCATAAGGAGAAGACTCACTGGGGCTGAGGGGTCACGCCCTTGATGGAGCTAAGGGAGAGACAAGGTGAGGGTGAGCCCGCAGGGGCGTGTTTTTATAGACTTGCTTCAGGATCCAGAAGTAGGATTTTCTGTGTTTTCAAGGGCTCCAGGAAAGGTGTTTGCGGGAGAAACAGGCGTAGGTGGTAGTTACAGAAAGCGAGAGGCAAAGATGCAGGAGGCTCCCCTGCTGCAAGAGACGAGGTTGTTGGTTCTGAAGACGTGTCCTCAGCAGGGACGCTTGAGGCGAAGGTTGCAGATGAGGAGCTGGAGGTGCCTTCAGCCCGGGGAGGGAGCGAGGGCCACCTAGGAAGGCATGCCCCAGCCTCCAGAGCTTTAGGGGCCGCGGTTCCCCGTAGGCTTTTACATGTCTTAGAGAAGTTTCCTTGAGAAAGGGAAAAGTCCTCGCCCTCTCCCTTCTATTATTGTTCCTGGTAAACAAAGGTTGGAATTTAGAAAAGTTGTTTAGAGTGAGACGGTACAGATTGAGAGGGAAGACTCCTGTTTGGCTGTAGATCAAGCCAACTCACTGATTGTTTCCTTAGCCCCATAAAAGAGAGCCTGGTGGTCAGAGAGACCCACCTGTGGCTGGAGTGGGAGGTAAAAAGAATGGCAGTGGGATGGTGCTCCCTTCTGGAAGGGTGGGTGTGTGTTGCAGGAGCCAAAGCTCTTCCTAAATGCTGCATAGAGCATGCTCTGTTCCTGAAATGGTGTGTTTTCATTTCTGTCTCCTAG